>NC_045426.1:522825317-523475817 GCF_902635505.1 Sarcophilus harrisii
CCCAACCCTTACGTTCCTTTTTTTAAAAAAAAAAAAAGGGAAAAAAAGGAAAAAAAAAGGGAAAAAACCCCTTTTTCCCCCCCCCCAAGAAAAAAATTTCCCTTCCCAAAAAAAAAAAAAAAAAATTTTTTTTTAAAAATTCCCCCTTAACCCAAAAAAATTAAAAAAAAAAAAGGAAAAGGGGAAAAAAATTCCCCGGAACCCAAAAAAGGGAAAAACAAAAAAAAAATTTTGGCCAAAAAACCCCCCCACTTTCCCAAAAAACCCCCCAAAACCCTTAAAAAAAAAAGGGGGAAACCAAAAAAAAAAAAAAAAACTTTCCCTTTTTAAAACCCCCAAAAACCCCCAAAAAAAACCCCCCAAGGAAAACCCAAACCCCCAAAAAAACCCAAAATTTAAAATTTCCCCAAACAAAATTTAAAAAAAACCCAGCCCAAAAAAAAAAGGGCAAACCAAAAAATTTTGGGGGGGTTTTTTAAAGTTAAAGGGGAATGGGTTAAATTTGGAAAAAAGGGAAAAAAAACCCCCCCAAAAAACCCCCCCCCCTTTTAAAAAAAAAAAAAAACCCCAAAAAAAAAAAGGCCCCCCAACCAAAAACCCCCCCAAAAAAAACCCAATTTCCCCAAAAAAAAAAAAAAATTTTAAAAAAATTTAATTTCCCCAAACCTGGGAAAAGGGGAAAAGGAAGAAAAAAAAAAAAACCCAAAAAAAAAAAAAGGTTTAAAAAAAATTTTTTTTTAAAAAAAAATTGGAAAAGAAAGAAAAAAAAAGGGGAAAATATTTTTCAGTTAAAACGTTCTGATAAAAGGCCCTCATTTCCAAAAATATAAAGAAATTAACTCTAATTTTTAAAAAATCCAAATTTCCAATTGAAAAATGGTCAAAAAGGAGAACAGACACTTCTCAGATGAAAAATTTGGAAACTATTTCCAATCATATGAAAAAGATGTAAGTCAAATTTAAAAAATCAAAATTAAGACAACTCTAAGATACCACTAACACAACCGGTCAGATTGGCCAAAGATGAAAAGAAAAAATAAATTAATTGGTTTTGGAGGGGATGTGGGAAAATGGGACATTGATGCATTGTTGGTGGGTTGAAACAACCAACCATTTTTGGAGTAGTTTTGGAACCATGCTCGTTATCAAACTTCAACCCTTTGATCCAGCAGTGTTACTACTGGGTTATATCCCAAAGGGAATTATAAAAAAGGGAAAGGGACCTGTTTGGCACGAATGTTTTCAGCCTTTTTGTAGTGGCTGAAACTTTGGAAACTGAATGGATGTCCATTGGGTTGGAGAATGGCTGAATAAATTTGGTATATGAATATTTATGGAATATTATTGTTCTTAAAGAAAGCCCCAACCGGGATGAATTTCAGAAAAAGGCCTGGAAGACAAAGGACGAACTGGAGTAAAATTGGGCAGGACCAGGGAGATCATTATATACTTCCAACAATTATTGATGACCAGTCCTGGATGGACCTGTCCATCCTCAACAACAGATCAACCAAATCATTTCCAATGGAGCAGAAGAACTTAACCAGCAGCCCAAGAAGAAAAGAACCCTGGGAGGATGACAAAAGCCATTGGTTGAATTTAATCCCTATATTTATCCCACCTGCATTTTTGATTTCCCTTCAAAGCTAATTATCAATATTTCAAGTCCTGATTCTTTGTTTAAAAAAAACCTTTTTCCCATTATACTTTATTGGTATCTAATTTATATTTTAATGTATTTAACATCTACTGGCCATTCCCCCATCTAGGGAGGGGGGGGTAAGAGGTGAAAAAAATTTGGGGAAGAGTTTGGCAAATTTTAAATGTAAATTACCATCAATAACCAAATAAAAACTAAAAAGAAAAAAAATCCCCTTTCTGCATATTCTAAAAAGTTTGCAAACATTTTTCCAAGTATGCCTAGAGGTATTTCATAAATACCTCTTTGTAAGGCAAAATATCAAGTCCAAATAGTATTCTTTTAACTCTTAAGTTGGCAAGAATCTAAGGTATGCATTTTAACCAAAATAAACTTTACCAAGAGTAAAGAGTAAGACCCTGGAAATGAATTATAGTCTTCAGATGTTTTCTTCTATGTTCAAATTAATAGATTCTAAAACTTTACTCAAATCTGAATAAAAAGCAGGAGCTATTAAAAGACACCAAGGACTTTGAAGTGATATTCAAGCGAATCATCAAATTATATCTCCACATTATCACTTGGTGACATAATAACATTTTATATGATGCTCTGAAATTTTATGAAGTATTTGATACAATTTTTTATTTGATTGACCAAAAAACCCTGTGAGTTAGTATTAATATTAGTATCATTATTACTATTTTGTAGATGATTAAAAGAAGACTCAAAGTGGCTCTAATTTCTCCAATGTTTGGTAATGTTATGATTTGTTTTCATGAACATTCTGATAACCAAAGTATAATTGCATAAATGTTAGAAATAAATTTTGAACTCAAGATTCCCAATTCTAATATCAGTACTTTATGAATTAAATCACATCTCCTCTGAAGTACTATATTGCCAATTTTAAAAAAATTGGTTTTTGGTTAGAAATACGACAAATAGTGTTTGGTCCTTTTTGATCCTTTTTTGGTCCTTTTTTGTTTTGGCAACAAATCCACTTCCCATGTGACATTCTGAACAGTTTATTTGGCATCAAAATAGTTAATGTTTACATTGAAAGTTCCTTAGGCAATGTTGCTAAAAATGAATCACGTAGCCAAAAAAAGGAATCACACTATTTGATTTGGGGGGGAAGTTTTTAAATGCATAGAGAAGATTCACAGTTAATCTACTATAGATTATTTTACTGTAATGCCAGAGAAACTAAGGCAATATAGATAATAGAGTTTTTTGATATTTTTATTTGGATTTCTGAGAGGGAGAAATTGTTCTGGGGGCATGTTACCCTCAGGGCTGATGTCTCAAAGCAGCCAGCAGCAAATGCGAGTTCTCATTGATATATATATATATATATATATATATATATATATATATATAAACATCATTAAGAACACACACACATATATATGATTCTAAGCTTCGGTACACAAAGCGGAGTGGAGTCCAAACTCTGCTGAGTACAAATCTCTAGGCAGAGACCATCAATCCAGTTCTGACAGGTTGGGAGTAGGACCATAAATTCTTATCAACTGGAAGTTAGGAAGGTGTCCATCTAGACACAGGAAGTCTGAAACTCAGAGATAACTATTAGGTATCTGAGATAGGACATCTGAAGTTTTATCTTTTGGAATGCCAGATCTCTAGAGCCCTAATTATCTCAGTGCTAATGAGCAGAAAAGAGGAGTTGCAACCAGGGAAACTGAGACAGAACATTTACAGAAACTGAGGCTGAACAATCTAGGGAAACTGAATCAGGAAAATTAGAGAAACTGATGCAGGGCAATTTAGGGAAATTGAGTCAGGACAATAAAAGGGAACTGTGGCATAACATACTTTGCTGTCATGGCACTAAATACTATGCTTCTGTACTGTGTATAGCTAATGAAATCAAGAAAGAAATGGTCATTTCTATGACTCACATTTGTAGTTTTGCAAGAACAAAAGTAATTAGAATTTTTATTTAGCCTATGGGTAATTAGCTTCAGGGGTCATGTAGAAATTTTCTGGGGAGTCAACATTTTAGTTTCTTGCATGAGACATCTTGCCAATTTTCATAGTGCTATTGGCTGCATAATGCTATTTAGGCACACTGCAGAGCTTGGCTCAAATATAACTGGCTTCATTGTGCTCCAGTCATTTAGAATAACTTTAGGGCTACAAG
This sequence comes from Sarcophilus harrisii, assembly GCF_902635505.1. Classification (NCBI taxonomy): domain Eukaryota; kingdom Metazoa; phylum Chordata; class Mammalia; order Dasyuromorphia; family Dasyuridae; genus Sarcophilus; species Sarcophilus harrisii. The sequence goes on from NC_045426.1 coordinate 522,829,124, forward strand.
TTGATCTTTTCTACTCAGTGTCTCCTGAGGTAGCCCCAGAAATGAGAACAGTACATAAAGAAACCACCGCAGAGTAGAGGGAAACAAGTCCTGGACAAATTCTAAAACATGTGGACTAGTAAGAGGAAGGCAGGATAATTCCAGAGATACCTGGAAGTGGTGGTTCTCTCTTGGGAACAACTGAGGACAATTAAAACTCTGCAGAAGCAAATTGAATTTACCAGATGGCATTAAAAATGCCTACTAGACTAGAACTACACAGGTATTTTCAACCTTGAAAGAATCCTAAATTGTGGGAATGGATTAGAATTGCTTCTCCACATCTACTGTCAGCAATTGACAGAAAAGTAGAAACCACTCTCCATGGACATACAGTCATATGACAAGTATCTCTAGCAAATTGTAAATGACATGATGGCTTCTATCCATAGAAGAAGCATGAAAAGCACAACAGATTGAAACAACAGCAACAACAACAAACAGACAAAAAATTAATGAGCTTTTTAGAAGCCTATTGTAATCATACTTCACCTAAAAAGATCCTAAAAGAACAAATAATGATAGATTATTATAGAGACTAAAATAGACAGATGACAAACATTCAGGAACATTTCAGAGGAAGAGAATCAGTTATGGTAAACTAGATGAAATATAGCCTCCCTATCCCCTTTCTGTTGAGGTCAGTAAGATATAAGGTATAAAAGATAATGGCAGGGGCATAACACTGTTAGTGACTTGATTAAGATTTAGAACTTTCCCTTTTTATCCCCTTTAGTGTCTTTCTTGTTTAAGTATTCATTACAGGGTCACTAAGAAAATTTGTGAGGTGAAGTTTTTATAGACTAATGTCTCCAGGGAAATTTCTATGCAGTCTGAGAATGTTATTCATTTTTACCTAGTATACATTTGTATTTATGCTCTGAGTGTGAGCTGGAGGGGACAAAATGGAGTTGGTGGGGTGAGAGGAGACAAGGTGTTTAAATAAATTTCTTCTTTGGGTAGTTAACAACTGAAATAGAAAAATTACTGCAGCAGGAATTATTGGTCTCCATGTTAATAAAGGAGGAAGGCTTATCAAAGTGAGAGTATGAGTAGAGGCCTTGCAAGTATTAAGAAAGGGAAACAGCTTCTGAGAAAAGACAAAAGGGACAATGAATTCTAATTTTGTCTGTGGTGAAATTTGCAATTTAGAATGCAGTACGCACATTATTCCCAGTGTTATTTGTTGGAATCCTAGTGTTAACAGAACCTGAAACAAGGTACTAAGTACAACTGATAGAAACAATGATTGTTTTCACACCTTTAGAGAGCTCATATAAGCAAGAAGTATTTAAGTACTCATTGGAGTTCACATGTTTGGGAGATTTCAGGATTTAGTATGAGATATTCGAATTCACACTTCCCTTAATCCCTGCCTCCAGAAGGAGGAGTCAACCTTTGGGAGATCATATATAAAGAGGCTCTTAGCTTCAGGTTAGTGAGTTACTTCGGACATTGCCAAGAGTCAGAGAGGAGCACTTTGGGAGATTGAGTGGTCCTGGCTCTCCCAGAGTGGGAGGAAGCCCACAAGCCTACTCTTGGGAGTGGAGTCAGATTCATTTCAACTTTCACCTTTGTGCTGGCTGGAAGCTGAAGGAAGCAGAGGCAGAAAACAAAGGACAAAGCTGCAAGAGCTCTTAGAACCAAGGAGAGAGAGAGGCCTCTAAGAAAGCTAATTGGGTTTAGAAAAAGACAAGAAATAAAAATCTGAACTTTTATCACCTGGCTGCATTTGGGGTGATTACTACTCTTAACTGAAACTAAGACTGACTCCAGAAAACCTCCCCAAGAAACCTGCTCCCAGAGAGAACCATTATATTTTAAAGAAGAAAAACACCACATTTAAGGATATGGTTAATTAAACCATCACTAAAAGGTAATTTTTAATGCTAGAAAAGAGAGAATGAAAAAAAAAAGACTATTTTTTAAAATTTTGCCTGTGACTATGTCCCTGAAGCATTACTGACTCAATTTCCAAGGAATGATCAAAGAAATGACATAATCACTCTGAGATTATAATACTATACAAATCTAGCTATTGTTAGAAGCGTACTGTGATTCCTAAATACAGTGAGAGATAGAATGGAATAATAAAGCAGACCTCAAAGACCTAGATTCAAACTCTGTCATAGCTATTGGTAATACAAGTAACTAAAGCAATTAAGACTAAAGTCTTAATTGCTAGATAAGTAGATGGGAGTTTCCTGATCTAGGAGTTACTTTACCAAAGTCATAGGTCTAATTCCTGGCTTCACTCTAATAGTTCTAGCTATAGCTATAGTATATAGTGCTCTTTCTCTAGTAATGTGGTTTTTCATGTGAATTTGGGGTACTTTTTAAAGGATTAAGTACATTGCACATTTTCCTCATTATTTGATAAATTAAGTGAGATCTGCCCCCTCCTGAAATAACAGAACTTATTTTAAAAATTTGCAACAAGGATAATAATGTCACCAATAGGAATTATTAAGTTTATCATGATGATCAAAAGCAACTTCTGAATGAAAAACATTTTTTTAGTATAATCATGTTATATTTAACGTAGACTTTTTTAATATAGCTTTTTATTTACAAGTTATATGCATGGGTGATTTTTCAGCACTGACCCTTGTAAAACCTTCTCTCCTAACTTTTCCTCTAATTCCCCTAAACCTTTCCTCTAAATGGCAAGTAGACTAATACATATTAAATATGTTGAAGTATATGTTAAACATAATATATGTATACATATCCATACAGCTATTTTGCTACGCAAGAAAAATCAGACAGAAATAAAATAAAAATAACCTCTAAGAAGGAAATAAAAAATGCAAGCCGGCAAAAACAGAAGAATTGGAAATGCTATATTGTTGTTCACACTCATTTCCAATACTTCTTTCTCTGGGTGTAGCTGACTCTCTTCATCATTTAACAAATGGAACTGATTTGGTTCATTTCATTGTTGAAGAGAGCTACATCCATGAGAATTGATCATCATATAGTATTGTTGTTGAAGTATAATGATCTCCTGGTCCTGCTCATTTCACTCAGCATCAGCTCATGTAAGTCTCTCCAGGCCTTTCTGAAATGATCCTGCTGGTCATTTCTTATAGAACAAGATTGTTCCATAACATTCATATATCGCAACTTATTGATCCATTCTCCAATTAATGGACATCCATTCGATTTCCAATTGCTAACCACCACAAAAAGGACTACCAAAAGCATTTTTGCACATACAGGTCCCTTTCCCTTCTTTAAGATCTCTTTAGGATATAAGCCCAATAGTAACACTGCTGGATCAAAGGGCATGCACAGTTTGATAACTTTTTGAGCATAGTTTTAAATTGCTCTCAAGAATGGTTGGATGCATTCACAATTCCACCAACAATGTATCAGTGTCATAGTTTCCCCACATCCCCTAGAACATTCGTCATTATCTTTTTCCTGCCAGCCTAGACAATCTGAGGGGTGTGTAGTGATATCACAGAGTTTTCTTAATTTACATTTCTCTTATTAATAATGATTTGGAGCATTTTTTTCACATGGCTAGAAATAATTTCCATTTCTTCATCCAAAAATTGTCTGTTCATATCCTTTGACCATTATCAATTGAAGAATGGCTTGATTTCTTTTAAATTAGAGTCAACTCTTGCTATATCTTAGAAATAAGCCCTTTATCAAAACCTTGACTATAAAAATGCTTTCCTGATTTATTGCTTCCCTTCTAATCTTGTCTCCATTAGCTTTGTTTGTACAAAAACTTTTCAATTTGATATAATCAAAATTTTCTAATTTGTGATTAATAATGAACTCTAGTTCTCCTTTAATCACAAATTCCTTCCTTCTCCACAGGTCTGAGAGGTAAACTGTCCCATGTCCTTCTAATTTATTTGTAATCTCATTCTTTATGCCTAGATCATGAACCCATTTTGACCTTATCTTGGTATATGGTATTAAGTGTGGGTCTATGCCTACTTTCTTCCATACTAATTTCCAATTTTCCCAGCAGTTTTTGTCAAATAGTGAATTCTTATCCCAAAAGCTGGGGTCTTTGTGTTTGTCAAACACTAGATTATTACAGTCAATGACTATTTTGTCTTCTGAACCTAACCTGATCAACTAGTGTTTTCTTTGCCAGTACCAAATAGTTTTGGTAACCACTGCATTATAATATAATTTTAGATCTGGTACAGCTAGGCCACCTTCATTTGAATTGTTTTTCATTAATTCCCTTGAAATTCTTGACCTTTTGTCTTTGCATATGAACTTTGTTGTTATTTTTTCTAGGTCATTAAAATAGTTTTTTTGTGAGTCTAATTGGTATAGCACTAAATAAATATATTACTTTAGGTAGTATTGTCATCTTTATCATATTTGCTTGACTTTCCAAGAGCACTTGACATTTTTCCAATTGGTTAGATCTGACTTTATTTGTGTGGAAAGTGTTTTGTAGTTTTGCTCATATGGTTCCTGACTTTCTCTTGGCAGATAGATTCCCAAATATTTTATACTATAGGCAGCTATTTTATTATTTTTTTTTTATTTAATAGCCTTTTATTTACAAGTTATATGTATGGGTAACTTTACAGCATTAACAATTGCCAAATCTCTTGTTCCAATTTTTCACCTCTTACCCCCCATCCCCTCCCTCAGATGGCAGGATGACCAGTATATGTTAAATATATTAAAATATAAATTAGATACACAATAAGTATACATGACCAAACTGTTATTTTGCTGTACAAAAAGAATCAGACTCTGAAATATTGTACAATTAGCTTGTGGGAAAATCAAAAATGAAGGTGTGCATAAATATAGGGATTGGGAATTCAATGTAATGGTTTTTAGTCATCTCCCAGAGTTCTTTTTCTGGGCATAGCTACTTCAGTTAATTACTGCTCCATTAGAAATGATTTGGTTGATCTCGTTGCTGAGGAGGGCCTGATACATCAGAACTGGTCATCATATAGTATTGTTGTTGAAGTATATAATGATCTCCTGGTCCTGCTCATTTCACTCAGCATCAGTTCATGTAAGTCTCTCCAGGCCTTTCTGAAATCATCTTGTTGGTCATTTCTTACAGAACAATAATATTCCATAATATTCATATACCACAATTTATTCAACCATTCTCCAACTGATGGGCATCCACTCAGTTTCTAGTTTCTAGCCACTACAAAGAGGGTAGGCAGCTATTTTAAATGGAATTTCTCTTTGTATCTCTAGTTGTTGGATTTTGTCAGTGATGTATAAGAATGATGATGATTTATGTGGTTTTATTTTGTATCCTGCAACTTTACTAAAGTTGTGGATTATTTTTCATAGCTTTTTAGTAGAATCTCTGGGGTTCTCTAAGTATACCATCATATCATCTGCATAGAGCAATAATTTGGTTTCCTCATTACCTACTCTAATTCTTAATCACTTTTTCAACTCATTGCTGAAGCCAGCATTTCTAATACAATATTGAATAGTAATGTTGTTAGTGGACAACCCTAACCCTAACTCCTGATCTTATTGGGAATGGTTCCAGTTTATCGCCATTACATATGATGCTTATCAATCATTTTAAATAGATGCTGCTGACTATTTTAAGGAAAAGTCCATTTATTCCTATACTCTCAAGTGTTTTGAATAGGAATGGTTGTTGGATTTTATCAAATGTTTTTTTTTTTTTCTGCATCTATTGAAATGATAATTTTTTTATTAATTTGGTTATTGATATATTCAGTTATGCTAATTGTTTTCCTAATATTGAACCAGCCCTTCATTACTGGTATAAATCCTACTTGGTCATACTTTATAATCCTAGTAATGATCTTGTGTAATTTTTTTTGTACTAATATTTTATTTAAGATTTTTGCATAAATATTCATTAGGGAGTCTTTAATTTTCTTTCTCTGTTTTCAACTGACCTGATTTAGTTATCACTACCCTGTCTGTGTCATAAAATGAATTTGGTAGGAGTTCCTCATTCCCTATTTTTCAAATAGTTTAAATAACATTGGAATTAATTGTTCTTTAAATGTTTAGTAGAATTCACATGTAAATCCATCTGGTCCTGAGGATTTTTTCTTTGGGAGTTGATTAATAGTTTGTTCTATTTCTTTTTCTAAAATGGGACTATTTAAGCAATTTACTTCCTCCTCTGTTAATCTAGGCAGCTATATTTTTGAAGGTAACCATCCATCTTCATTTAGGTTCTCAATTTTTTTGGCATAAAGTTGAGCAAAGTAACTCCTTATTATTACTCTAATTTCCTCTTCATTGGTGGAAAGTTCTCTCTTTTCATTTTTAAGAATAACAATTTGATTTTCCTCTTTTCTTTTTCTAATCAAATTTACCAAAGGCTTCTCTATTTTGTTCTTTTGTTCATAAAACCAACTGTTAGTTATATTTATTAATTCAAAAGTTTTTTTTTTACTTTCAATTTCATTAATTTCTCCTTTTAATTTTAGAATTTCAAGTTTAGTATTTGATTGGGGGGGGTTAATTTGCTCTTTTTCTACCTTTTTAAATTACAATTCCAATTCATTGATCTTCTCTTTCTCTAGTTTATTCAAGTAAGCCTTTAGAGATCTAAAATTTCCCCTTATTACTGCTTTGGCTGCATCCCACAAATTTTGGTATGTTGTCTCATCATTGTCATTCTCTTGGGTGAAATTATTAATTGTGTCTATGATTTGCTGTTTCACACAATCATTCTTTAAGATGAGATTATTTAGTTTCCACTTACTTTTTGGTCTATTTACCCTTAACTTTTTGTTGAATGTAATTATTAATGCATTGTGATCTGAAGAGAATGGGTTTACTATTTCTGCCTTTCTGCATTTTAATTTGAGGTCTTTATGTCCTAACATATGGTCGGTTCCATGAACTGCTGAGAAGAAAGTATACTCCTTTCTGTCTCCATTCAGTTTTCTCCAAAGAACTTTTCTAATATTCGATTTACCTCTTTAACTTCTTTATTATTTGTTTTGTAGTTTGAATTATCTAATTCTGAGAGTGCAAGGTTAAGATCTCCCACTATTATAGTTTCCTGTCTGTTTCTTCTTGCAACTCTCTTAACTTCTCTTTTAGGAATTTAGATGCTATACCACTGGGTGTATATGTGTTTACTATTGATATTGCTTCATTGTCTATGCTACCCTTTAGCAAGATATAGTTTCCCACCTTTTCTCTTTTAATTAGATAAATTTTTGCTTTTGCTTGACCTCATATAAGAATGGCTATCCCTGCTTTTTTTTTTTTTTTTTTTTTTTTTTTTTTTTTTTTTTTTTTTTTTTTTTTTTACTTCACCTAAAACATTGGAGATTCTACTCCAGGTTTTTACCTTTACTCTGAATGTATCATCTTGCTTTAAATGTGTTTCCAGTAAACAACATATTGTAGGATTCTGGCTTTTGATCCAGTCTGCTATCTGCCCTCACTTTATGAGAGAGTTCATCCCATTTACATTTATGGTTAAAGCTAAGAATTTTGTATTTCCTGCCATTTCATTCTCCCCAAATTATACTTTTGTTTTTCTTTCCTCATTTACCCTCCTTCCCAATATTAAACTTATGGGCACCACTTGCCTCATGCAGTTCTCCCTCTTTACAATCCCTCCCACCCCCTTTGAATCCCTACCCCTTTATTGTACTTTTCCCTTATTTGTTCTGTATCCCCTTCTATTTAGCCTACTCTTTTCCTTTTCCTTTTCCTCTTCCAGTTTTTAATGAGGTGAGCGAAGTTTCTCTGTAAACCCAATATGTCTAATATTTTCTCTTTGAGCCAAATTTGATGAGAGCAAGATTCACACAATGTTCCTCCCCCTCCTTGAATTCCCTCAAATATGATAGCTTTCATTTATCTCTTTGTATGATGAAATTTCCCTCTTTCTATCTCCACTTTTCCCTTTTTCTGATGCAATCCCCTTTCCATTTCTAATTCCCTTTTTTATATATTATAACAGTAAAATCAAATTATACACTTGCTCTTTATGTATGCCTGTAACAGAAATACAATTCTCAAGAGTTCTTTTTATCTTTTTATGCTTCTTTTAAATCCTATATTTGGAGGTCAAATTTTTTGTTTAGCTCTGGTTTTTTCATTAGGAATAAATGGAATTCACATTAAATGTCCATCTTCTTCCCTAGCACAACGTCCTCAGTTTATCTGGGTAATTTATTCTTGGCTTCATTCCAAATTCTTTTGCATTTCAGAATATCACATTCCAGGCCGTTTGATCCTTTAATGTGGAAGCTGCTAGATTCTGAGTGATCCTTATTGTGTGTCCTTGGTATTTTGATTTTATTTCAAGCTGCTTGTAATATTTTTTCCTCAGTCTGATTGTTCTGAAATTTAGCCAGAATATTCCTTGGAGTTTTTATTTTAGGGTCTCTTTCAGAAGGTGTTCAATGAATTCTTTCAATGCTTATTTTACTTTCTGATTCTATTACATCTGGGCAGTTCTCATTGATGAGATCCTGAAAATTAGTGTCTAGGCTCTTTTTTTTTTCATAATGATTTTTAGGGCGCTCAATAATTTTTAGATTATCTCTCCTAGATCTATTTTCCAGGTCCTTGTTTTTTCAAGTATTTATTTAACATTTTTTTTCTTTCTTTCATTTTTTTTTTTTGTTTTGCTTGACTGATTCTTGCTTTCTCAATGAATCATTCATTTGCATTTGTTCATTTCTTTTTTCCAATTCACAAATCCTACTTTCCTTGGAGTTCTTTACCTTTTCCAATCCAGATTTCAGGAAGTTGCTTTCTTTTCCCACTTTATCAAATCTTTCTTTTAATGAGTAATTCGCCTTTTCTATATTCTCTTGCAGAGCCTCTCTTTCCTTTCCCCATTTTCCTTCTAGCTCTCTTTTAAGATCTTTTATAATTTTCTCTAGGAGAGTCTTGTGTGATGGGGGTCAGGTTATATTCCCCCTTTGGGGTTTTGTCTGGGGACTGTCTGCTATTAGTTTCCTTAGGCTTGGAAATCTTCTCTCTTTCTGTATAGAAGCTATCTATATTTAGAGCTTTCTTTCCTTTTTTACTCAATTTTTAAAAAAGCCTTTTGGTCTGCCTTCAGACAAGGAGGTTCACAGCTTCCTCTGTAGAACAGGGACAGATGGACAGAGCTGTCCTGTGAGAGGGCTGCAAAGAGCAACAGCACTGTAGAAGTGTGACTGACCTGGGCAGGGCCCTGCTATGTGGAACTGTGACTGCCCTGTGGAGAGCACCTTGCTGCAGAATGGGGCTGCTCAGCTGTGCTGTGGTCATGCTGAGTCACTACTGGTGCTGGGTGGGTGTGGCCAGGTCCTGTGAAACTCTGGAGTTTTGGGGTACACTCTACCTTTGGGGTTTGTGTAACTGCTTTGCTGATCTAGTGCTTGTAATCAAAATAGAGCAGCCGACTTGTGGTAGACTCCTCCCTATAAATTCCCCACTCACAGTGATCACATCTAACCCCCAGTCCACTCAGCATAGGCTAGTTTCTGTGTTCTGCCTCACTGCCTGTGCTGGCCTCCTCCTGCCAGATCAAGATAGACCTTTTCTGGCAATCTTCCAAGTTATCTTTGGCTGATAATTTGTTGTACTCCCAATATTCATGTATTCTCCCAGTCAAGCACTATTTCAGAGGCTGAATTTGGTAACCAGTAATGAGAGTAGAAGCCAGTGCAGAATGAAGTGTGTGTCCTCTTCATCATCTTGGCTCCACCCCCCCCCCATGAAAAACATTCTAAAAATTGTCTATCCATGAGCATAAAATAAATAGTTCTATACTCAAAGGTGAAAATCACATTCCTGCAAACATGAATAGCTTCAGTTACCAGATAAAGTGGCTGATCCTAGTGCTGATGAATACCCTACTGAAATTCCATGATAAAGATAAAAAACATGCTTACCCACATTTGAGAACAGAACCAAAATAAAGTTTATGTAGGTATTAAATGAATGCATGCATGCATCAGGCACACACATACACATACACACACATACATACACTATATAAATAAAAATTTTAGAATTTATTTTGCAAAATATATTTTACAACTGTGAGAAATGGATGAGCATTTATTTGATTTCCAAAGTAATGAAACTTAAATTGGAGAAATGAAACTTAAATTAGAAAATTGAAACCTACAAGGATTTCAAAGAATAATCTCCCCTAAAAGACTGTAACCTCCTTGTGCAGTGACTGATTTCTGTAATCTAGGATGGTGGCCTGAGATTTGAAAAGAATCTTTCATTCTTTGCCCCCAATCCTCCACTGTTATCTTCCCCCTTTTAGAATGTCTGTTGAGGGCAGGGACTAATTATGTAATAAAGGGTGGAGAGTCAAATTTTGTAACTTCTGTAACATCCAATTAAAGGGAATTAGAGAAAGGACATGTGCTCCAGGATAGGAAATAAACTGCTGCCTTTGGAGTTTCAAAGGTTTGTCTACTAACCTAGGTATCCATCCTTGAAAAAATGAAAAATAAAATCTTTCCTGCATTCATTAGTGAGTCACTGGAGTTCTTGGTAAGATACTTTGTTTCTTATGCAACACATGCTCCAAATTGGAAACATAGTTGTATTGTATAATGGAAGGAAAAAGGAAAGAAGGAACAAGCATTTACTCACTACCCACAATATATAAGGCAATGATAAATACTTTACAAATATTAACTCATTTGATCTTCACAGTAAAATACAGGTACTAATATCCTCATTTTACAGTTGAGGAAACTGAAGCTAAAAGATGGAAAGTGATTTGCCCAAGGTCACATAGCTGGCAAACGTATAAAATTGTATTTGAACTCAGACCTTACTGATTTCAGACCCAACACTCTACATACTATGCCACAGTATTCAAACTTTATGTAAAAAAAATTGAATTTCATGAATCCTGGAGTATTATGTAAAATATGGATATGTCATAATTAATATTGTACTATGCCCTACATGAGGTAAATAAAATGTATAGATAACACATAGGGATCCTATTTTAATTGGAAACACCAGCACAACATAAAACCTTGGAAAAATACTTTGGAATACTTGAAAAACATCTTATTTACATCAACTTATAACAATAAAATCTGAATAGAGAAGAGCTAAGTAACCTCTACCAAAAGTAAGAAATAAAAGGAAAAACATTTCCTTATAACAATTAAGTGTTGAGGAGATTCCTAGGATGGAGAATTTAGGCTAATTTGCTAGCTTCAGAATACAATAAGTATCAATTGATTAAGATAGGGATTAAAATACTATAGTGGTATTTAAATTATGAATTTATTTCAGTCTTCTCAAAAGATCACCTTTGATATTGCAGTGATGTTGGGTTCTCAAAGGCTAGGCTGATAGCTGGGATTCCTTCCAATTTAGAGTAGTTTTGAGTACTGGTTTGGCCACAAGTGATTTTGTTTGAGGATTAGCTGCTTAGATGATTTCTCATCTTCCACCCTCATTATTTCTTGCCTTTGTTGAAGATTGTTGACTAAGGAGGGAAGAGATTGTAATCAAAGCAGTGAAGGCAGTAACCTTGTTGAATTGCTAGATCTTTTGAAGAAATTCATTTCAAGCTTCCTTTTATTTTTTACTATATCTGAAGCATTTATAAAACATATTCATAGCAATTGATTCACTTGCTAAGAACAAAAGCTTAATTTTTGTTACATTGAACTTAAATTTTAGTAAAATTAGCATTCAGTTTACTCTGGTATTTTTAACACACTCAAGCCTGTCTGATGGTAGTCATTGTGATAACTTTTGTTGTTTATGTTTATCCTTCTACATCATTCTACATCCAAAATTGTATTAAAATGGATAGTTAAAGCAATCACATTATAGTTGAGAAGCCATCTCAATATCACTAATTTTATTCCTAGAAAATTCTAATTCAATCTAAATCACTTCTCCCTCTAATTAATTTATCTATATTCAATTCTAAGGAAGATGGAAAGTAACTGATCCCAGTACCACATCTAAAGAAAAAAAAATCTATGATTCAGTAGGTTCTGAATAACTAGTTTTCGAAATTACTTGAATAGTCTACCAAGGTAATTATCTCAATAGATTCTTTGATTTCTAACACATGTATTTCATTGGTAAATGGATTCCCTTTATCTCTTAGGATTCTCTGCAACTCTATGACTATAAATTACTAAGAAGCAGTCAACCTGCACTGGTAGAGGGAGTATCTTCTTCTGAGGATCACAGATTGTATTATCATTTTCCTCTGTCCTCACTTTCTAATAATAATTATAGCCTTCTACTATCAATTTCTCCATTTAGGTTATAAAGCATAGGACATAATGCAGAATGCACCCAAGGTCTGATCAGTGTGATGGCAAAATTCTCAATTCTTGATAGCATACTTATCCCTTCTAATACAATGCAATATTGGGCTTCTTTGACAGTATGACATGTTCAGATAATGATTTTAAATGATTCACATATCATTTTTTTAAATAATCAAATAAACTTTACATGTTTCTCAGTCTGTATGTAATCAATGTCAAAAATAATCAGTTAAGATTTCTTAAAATCCAGTCCACTGACCAGCTTCTTATCTATACATTATGAAAAGCAATTTATTTGATTTTTTCCATCAAATTGAGTATCTGTTTTACTGTTGTACAGATGCTACTCTTGTAAACATAAGCAGGTGAGTATTAAGAGATAAGATATTTTAGTGTCTATGTCAACCATATACCATCTGCCATTTAAATAGAATCAAGACAATGCATTCCTATTTTGCTTCCTATTATTTTCATAGATTATGTGTCCAAAGTCTGGAAGAGTTATCAATGGAGATAACTTTTGAATTTCTTCTGTAGAACCACATCTTCATTATGATGCTCAAATGAAATGATGAATTTAAAGCATTTTGCAAACCCTAACGTACCAAATTAATGTGTTGCTGCTGTTATTTATTATTATTTTAATTATTGTAATTAGAATTGTTGTTAGCCTTGTGTCACAATGACTGACATGTAGAGATGATTTCATTTCTTGAGTCTTCTATGGCACTCTTACTGAGTTCAAGCAATGTTTCTAGAACAATATGGGGGTGTGATGATAAATGTTTAACTATCAGATTTTTCAGTTGAAAAATATATGCAGAGACTTGTAAATTTAATGTGTATTACTAATATAGAATTATGTCCAGATAATCAACAAAACAAGAAATCAAGGGCTGATTTGTAATAGAATATGAATTTCTGAGGTTTAAGTGCTCACACTGCAAGTTGAACATTTGAAGCTAGTTCTGGTTCACTCCTGACTGAAAGACAATTAAAAATCATTGAGTTTAATGTTTTCCTTTTATAAATTATAAAACTGAGGTTAAAACATATGAATTTGCCTGCCTAAAGTGTCATGGTTAATAAATGGAAAAGATGGAATTCAATCCATTAAAGCAGACAATGTATTAGTGAGAAAACTGAATTTTGAGTCACAAGATCTGAATTCAATTCCTTTTTTTTCTTTTATTTTTCCCTTGAGGCAATTGGAGTTAAGTGACTTGTCCAGGGTCATATAGCTAGAAAGTATTAAGAGTCTGAAAGAAGATTTGAACTCAGGTCCTCCTGACTTCAGGGCTGGTGCTCTATCCATCGGCTCCTAGCTGCCCCTTGAATTCAAATCCTGATAGGTGCTTTATAATGTATAACTTTGAGCAAAAATTTCTCTGTGTCTATCTTAGTAAAATGAGAAAGGTGAACTTTATAACATTGAAAATCCCTTTTAGCTCTTTATTTATTATCTTCTGACTCAAGATAAAAACATTTTCTACTATGCCATGTTGCATTCTGGCTCAGGATTTGAATTAAGATCTTCCATATTCCTGTGTCACCTAGTGCAAGATTTATAATGACGTTAAGTTCCCAAGGCAAAAGACAGAAGCTTTATAAAGTTCTTTGTTCCTGTGATTTTTTTTTTCAGGAAGGGGAATTGGTGTGAGAATTCTTCTTATTGTTTCTCTCCTCTAAATTGTGTTTATTTTACCCCACTACTACCCTTGTCCCAACACATCCTAGAAAAGTGTATTTCTGAGGTTTATGTACTCAACATGATATCATATCTTCACTTCTCTTTATATTACTCTATGATAGACCTCTGAACTTGTTATATTTTAAAATAATAAAATAAATATAATGTAATATGCTTAAAGATATATTTTAAATATATTTTAAACATGAGTGTTTAAACAATAGTTTTTGCACATCACTTAAATTAACACTGTTTTCTTTCCTCTGCCAAATCTTACCTAATTTGTTTTAGTATTTAAATATTAACTGCTTGCTTTAATTCAGTGTATGTACCATTAATAATCTTGTATTATATTTGCAAGTATTAAAATATAGTAGAGTGATGAAGACAAATCATTCCTCATTCCAGTTTAAATATTCCTCCAATGCATTTAATGTCACATCTTATTTGGAATTTTCTGAAATAAATCCAACTGAATCATTTTTATAACATTTTGATTACTATATTTTAAAAAAATAAATGAGAAGATGATTTACATAGTGGACAATTGACCTTAGAATCAGGAATATATGGATCAAATCTTACTTCTGACACATACAATATGAGTCATTTAATTTCTTAGTACCATAGCCAACCATTTAAGATTATAAATTCCAGTAGAATGAATATTTGCACAGGGAGATCCCTATTACAGTGAAAACATAGGTCTTGATTTTTAAAAAGTTTTCTAAATATATGGATTATTTCCAATTCATAATTTAAAAGTAATGGTAATGTAATCATAAAGGACAACACAACATTTGTAAACTTAAAATTAATTAAATAAATAATGCTTTATATTTTTCATATCTAGTAGGTAGTAAAATGTCTGAATTACCCATGAAATTTTTATAATGTACCATAATGCATAAAAATGTCTCTATTGGTAAATAAGAGATGCTGAGATTTTAGGCCTTTTTTTTCATTAATAGATGTTTATCAAAATCTTTTTTTTTTCAGTCACAATGTTAGATACTAGAGGTACAAATGCAAAAATGATATAACCTCTGTCCTTAATAAATTTAAATTCTATTTTGGGAAAACTAATGTGCAAAAGAAAAAGGGAGAAAGAGAAATAGAGAGACAGAGAGAAAAAGTATATACAAAGTAGCTTTGGTAGGATCCTAGAAGTTGGGAAGAAGATTAAGCAAATATCTGCTATAGAAGATGGTATGAGCTGAATTTTGAAAGAAATTAAAAATTCTAGAAAATAAAAGTGATGTGGTGACACATTCCAGGGTAGGGGATAGCTCAAATTCATAGAAAAAGCAAATGGAATGTTTGTTACTTAAGACATAGGAAATCAAGTTTGGTTGGTATACAAAGAATAAGAATATTGTACAAGGTGAATTTTATTTTCTTCTTATCAGCAACTGGGAACTTCCTAAGGGTGTGATATGGTTAGATCTGTATCTTAAAAATATCATTAGGTAAAATGTATGTAGAATGGATTTCAAAGGAGAGAGATTCTCTAAAGGAGAAAGTGGAAGCAACAATTAGAATGTTATTACAGTAGTTGAAGAGTGAATTAATAGAGGGCTGAACTAATGTGGTGCACATTTGAGCAAAGATAATTGGACAATTGCAAGAGACTTTATGGGGATAGACTCTGAATCTGACTGCAAGTGAAAATTAGGGAGAAGGAAAAGTCCAAGATAATTTGAAGTTGCAAAAGTGTATTATTCAATGGATATACTCAATAGAAAGAGGAAACTTAGGGAGAAGAAAGATGGGTTTTGTTTTGTTTTGAATATGTTGAGTTTGGGATATTTATAAGATATTTAGTTGGAGCTGTCCAAAAAGCAGATGGTTATATAGTATTTGAGATCAGGAGAAAAAATTAGACTGGCTATAAAGATCTGTGTTACTTTCATAAATAACTCCCATACATTGAAAGCTAAAGTGAAATATGGTTGGAGTTAGCAAGATTCACAGAGGAATAAAAGGACATTACCATAAAGAATAACAGACACAGTATTGTGTTTAAGGAACTGTGAAGTAGGCCAGTGCAGTGAGAACATAGAGTGCATGGAGAGGAGTGAAGTGTACAAAAACTGGAAAATCAGGAAAGAAGACAGGTTATGAAATGATT
Source organism: Sarcophilus harrisii (assembly GCF_902635505.1). NCBI lineage: Eukaryota > Metazoa > Chordata > Mammalia > Dasyuromorphia > Dasyuridae > Sarcophilus > Sarcophilus harrisii. Next base: position 522,845,232 of record NC_045426.1, read on the forward strand.
TAAATGCTAAAACATGAATTTATATTTGATACTGGAGGAAATAAGAAACCACTGGATTTTCTGGTGTTTGGGAATATTGTAGTCAGAATTATACTTTAGAAAAATTGCTCGAGCAAGTAAATAGGGGATAGAAAGCGCGCTGATTAGATGGATATTGCATTGGTCCAAGTGAGGGTTGATGATGAGAGCCTGAACTAGGATGGCTCTTGCGTAAGTCAAGAGAATAAGACTTTTAAGGTACATATTGTGAAGTAAGAAAAAAATCAAGATTTGGCAGTGGTTAAGATATGTGGGATGAGTGTGATTGAGAAGTTAAGCTTAACACTGACAATGGGAGCTTCAGTGATTTTGAGAAGGATGGTATTCACATCTGGAACAGTAAAGTTGGGAAGAGGATAGAGTTTATTGAAAAAGGATAACTGAGTCTGTTTTAGACAAATTGAGTGTCTGATATCTATGGGACATCCAGTTAAAGATCCAAAAAGCAGTTAGTGATGGTAATTATGGCTGAAGTGAGAGATTATGTTTGGGTAAATAAATCTGGGAATCCATATAGAGATACAGTTACACAGAGATAAATAGAGATGGTTACTGAATCCATAAGAGTTTATAGGATCATCAAATGAGATAGAATAGAGGGGGAAAAAAGAGTACCTGGACAAAACTTTGATTCATATCATTTGATAGTGAGCATGATATTTATGAAAATTCAATGAGATATAGAATGATAATAAGCAAAGATTGTCAGATGAAGTGAAAAAATTTGTTTTATTTGTGTGTGCTGTGAGATGAGAATAGAAGAAAAGAGAAAGAAAGGGAAAGGAGATTTGAATGGAAGATAGCATATATTTGAACTGATTCATCAAGAATTTGATATAGACAAAGGAGGAGAGTGTACTTAGTAAACGGTGAAAAGGTCTCAAAAAAGACTAGTGAGTATAGGAAATGAAAGTCATGATGAGGATGAATCACAGAGTTAGGTGTCATAAGTTTTAGGGAAAGATGAAATTATAAGATTATAATCAGATAATCAGATAAGAGTTAATTTATGAATATGGAAACAGAAGACACAAATGTTAGATTCTGACAATGATATAGTTGGGATGGCATGTAGAAGTAGGTCATGGGAATTCAATAGATTGAGAAACCAATAGGCTCTTTTCCTTTTCCTCTAATCATCTCTGGAAAATAGATTAAATAGTGTTAAGACAAGGTAGTGGTATTGCTTGGTCAAAGGGTATAGCTAGTTTAATAACTCTTTGGCCATAATTCTGTAAATAACTGGATCATTTTACAATTCTACTAAGAACTAGTGTCTTAATTTTTCTATATCCTCTCCAACATTTGTCACTTTCCTGTTCTATTATTTTAGCCAATTTGGTAGGTATAAAATGGTATCTTGAGGTTGTTTTTAATCTGCATTTCTCTAATCAATAATGATTTAGAACATTTTTAAATCATTATAAATTGCTTTGATTTCTTCATTGGAAAACTGCCTGGTCATATCCTTTAACCATTTATCAATTGAGGAATGACTTGTATTCTTATAGATTTGACAAAATATAAGTAAGGCTAAGTAGCTGGGGTTCAGAATCAATGAGATTGGGAGAATCTAAGATGATGCAGTATATTAACTATTGAGGAATAAGTACAAGTTGAGTATCAGGGGTTGGAGAGAGATTCATTAAGGGAAGCAGATAATTCTGTACAAGGTTTTCCATTAAGATCTAACCATTGGCAGGTATTGATCTTATGTCCTGTGAGGCCTCAGGAGGATTGTCTCTTATCAGGAAAGAACAAGCAGAATTTCAGCTCAGGGAGTCAGGGAGTAAAACCAATAAGCAAGAGGAGGCCATGATACTTTGGCATGCTGAAGCAGAATCTAGAAGCTGAAAGAAGCTAATCAGTAACTATGAAAGGACAGAATAGTCTTATTAGGCCGGAGCTGGTCAGGACTAAGGAAGATGGAAGCAAGATGCAAGGTTTTTGTGTTTTTTTTTTCCTATTGGTCTGGGGTCCATGTTGGAGCAGGGCCTGAGGTTTAATGGTAACCATTCCATTCTTTGCTCTTTCACATTATCCCATTCTGCTTAGAAGCCAAGAACTATTTTTCATTTTTAAAGACTTTTATCTACTTTTAGTTGCTATACATGATGGAATAAGTTAGGACAACAGCTCAGTCAAAACACAAAACTTATAAAAATGACTACTTCTCCTGGCAAGGCAAACTACTTTAAGAAAAAAAAATCTTTAGGAAGATATTATAATTAAATAAGCAAACTACTTAGAAAATTCTTGTAGTATATACCAAAAGATCTATCTCTGACAATTGTTAGCTGCTTAACCTTGGATAAGTCACAAACATTCTGAAACTCAATTTTTTATCAGTAAAAGGGTAATAACTATGTTTACATGGAAAAATAAGATGCAAATAGTAGAGCATATCGTGTCTCTACTTTTTTACCTCTTCACATTCTTGATTTAGGAATTCTTTAAAAACATGCCACATCCACTGTCTCCCCACCAATAGGCATGTTTTTTGAGGGCAGGGATTGCTATTTACAATCTTTGTAATTCTTGCAACTAGCCCAGTACCTTCACACATAGTCAGTGTTTACTAAATATTTTAATTAATAAATTACATTTACATACATAATACCATAAATACATTACATACATAAATAACAATTTTAATTAATCCAATAATTAATTTAATAATTCCATTAATCTAATTAATTAAATTCATTGATAGATGAATTGATTTCAAAGTAAATAATAATCTTATTATTAAGGGCACTCTACTATAAAGTAGTAATCGAGCATGCCTACAATAAAATAGTATATCATGTTATTTCAAGTAATATTAAAGACCAACTCATTGTATGTAATATTACCTATGATTGGTATCCAAGAGCAAAACTGAACCTTGATGTCTCCCTTCCTATCAGCTGAAAAAAAATTTTTAATCAAAAATTATTAGTGTTCTCCCAATATAACAACAATAACAAAGAAACAGCATTATTACTGGACCTGGAGTCAGGAAGTTCCATTTTTCTAAGTTCAAATCTGGTCTTTGACACTTACTAGCTATGTAACTCAGGGTAAGATACTTAACCCTGTTCAGTTTCCTCATCTGCAAAATGAGCTGAAGAAGAAAAGGGCAAAACAATCAGGTGTCTTTGCCAAGAAAACCCTAAATGGGGTTATAAAGAGTTGGACACAGCTGAAACAATTCAACAACAACAACAATAACAACAAAATGATTTACATGACATTAAATTATCTTTTGCTTGTTTTTGCAATGATCACTACATTGCTTTGTAAAAGTTATTAAAAATAAATAAACTGACACTAAACAAGCTGTTAAATGGTAGGATTACTACATAGTATTTTGTTTATCTCTTCTAATTTTAGCCTATAAAAGAAAATGTTGGCAGTCTAGGATACAATACAGTTCTTGTGACATGTTATTCACCACGTTTAAGAAACATGTTTAAAGTGCCAAGAGCAAGCTAAAAAGTGTCATAAAACTTCTCCACAATACTGACCTTCTAAAGCAGTAGGGATCAAATGAATGATTTTCAGAATAAGTATAAAGGAGGGAAAATACAATTCACAGTTATCAGACTCACAGAATTGTAATTACTTTTGCTCATCTGAGAAGCCTTCTATGTTTCTTCAGGAAATATGTCACATTCTTAGACACTGACTTTATGAGTCATATTTCCTATTCTATTCATTTTATAAATTTTCCTTCTTATATACCCTTCATTATAGTCAAATCACCCTTCTTGGTCTTTCTAATACAATAGTTTATGTCTTTCACCTGTATGTAATTGAATAGTTCCTCCTCCACATCTAAAATAAACTTAATCTTCATCCCAGAATTCTCGATTTCCTTTAAAACATTGCTATATTGCTCTCTCGCACTTGATATTAGTTTTTTTTATATATTTGTTGTATTTTTTTTTTTAATTTGTAGAGGGATAACATCCTCCCAGCAGAATATAAGCTCTTACAGGAATCACTTAAAAAATGGTGCCTATCATAGTAAATATATAATCCTTTAAGAATAGTTTATTAAATGGAGTTGATATTAAAAATAAAAATACCGGAGGAATAACTGGTATTAAACATTTTTTTTCAAAGCAGTTAGTAGGAATTGATAAATCTTATAAGAAAAATATATTGCTTGTACAATTTGCATTCGAGAGATTTTAATTATAAATGTTAGTAGTATTTAAAAAAAATACTGGTAGAATTTTTAAATGTACAAATCATGGGACAGCTAGATGGAACAGTGGATAGTGCATAAGTCCTGAACTTAGGGGAAACTGAGTTCAAATCTGGTTTTAGACCCTTAATACTTTCTAGCTGTATGATACTAGGTATGTCATTTAACTTTAATTAGTTCACAATAATTACAAAATACATAGATTATATGCACTTTAAAGAGGAAAATTATATTTGAAGGACATTTTAAAAGTGAGATTTAAGAAAAAAATGTGATATAGTGAAAAATGAATTATGTTAAGGTGGGGAAATGTATTAGGAATTTGTTTCTGATGCCAATTTTGTGTGATTTTGGGAAAATCACTTAGATTTTTATATCTTAACTTCTTCATGGAAAATGTGAGCAATAACTGAAGTACTATAGATGATCTCTAAAGTCTTGTACAGCTTCCACAACCTAATAAAGTCATTTCTTAAAGAAATTACTTCAACTTTCCAAAGACAAATAAAAAAATATTTTGATAATAAAACATTTCAGTTGCTTTGATAATGATTCTTCTTCTCATATCTGATTTTCACAGCAAAATACAGTTTATATTTTCAAGTCAACCATATTTCCCCCACAATTTATTTTATTCATATTTTTAAAAAAATCTTCCTTTATCTAATAATAATGAATTTATGTTTTAAAATTTCAAAATTATATGGTATTGAGAATTCTAAATTATTGTTCATAATTTTAAGAAATTATTGACAAATAAAATGAAATATTATCTTTCCTTATGGTTAAATCTAACAGAAAACAAAGCAGAAACTACAAATTTAAAAGAAAAAAACCACCAAAACTATATTTGAGCATATGCATGGTAAAAAGAGGTGAGTTTTAAAGTTAAGAAAGTGTAGTTAAGATAAGTGTTTATAGATGAAGTTTAGAACTTAAGAATAAGGAGAACCTGAACTTGAATTCTCCCTCAAACACATACTAGACTTGGATATTGGACAAGTCTATTAATTTCTGTGGGCTTCAGTTACATCATCAGCAAAGGTAGGATAAAGAAAAATGACTTGTTAGGGTCATTGTGAGGATTAGATAAAGTAATATATGTGAAGAAATATGTAAACCTTTAAGAGTTATATAAGTTATTATCATTAATGTTTCAGACACATGCTAGCTATCTGACTATGGGCAGACTTTTTAAATGAGTAGACTTTCTAAAAATATAAGTTAAGAGAAATAAAAATTTTGTATAAATGGAGTAATAAAATATTCACATTGATGAAAACACAGGTCTGAATTCTTCCCCTCAAATTTTATTTTAAGAAGGCAATAGCCAGTAAATCTTAGATTAAGTACAGATAACTGTACTCATTCATGAAATAACCATTCTCGATAAAAAACATGTAAAACAAAATTATGTTGAATTATTTTATTGTCCATTGATTTATATGATAAAATTAAAAACATGTTTCAAGATAAATATATAGAAGTAGAAGTTAGGTTAGAGAATATTTTATCCAGCATTTCACCTCTGATTTTACAGATGAGAAAACTGAACTCCAGAAAAAAATAAATGACTTGATCAAGATCACAGAGTTGATAAAAAAATGGTAAAATCAACATTCAAACCCATTATCTCTCCAGATGCAACACTTTTCTTAAATATCATTCTGACTGATATTTCAGTTTTAATCAGAAATTTATTTTACAAAAAAAGAATCAATGAAAGGGAATTAGTCATTCTCTCTCTCTCTCTTTCTCTCTCTCTCTCTCTCTCTCTCTCTCTCTCTCTCTCTTTCTCTCTCTCCCCCTCTCCCTCTCCCTCTTGTTTCTCTTTGTCTCTGTCTTTCTCTGTCTCTGCCTCTATCTGTCTCTCTATTGTTGTCTCTGTCTCTGTCTCACATAGAGAAGCACAATAAAAAACAAACTAGTTTCTAGCTAATGCTCTGATCATTATATTTATTTTAGCTGCTATCATAGGAGGAGCAAAATAACAGGTGGAAAAGATCTTTAAAATCTGCTGTTTTATATAATATATGAAATTTATCCAATTTTATAAATTTCATTATAACATTTTCCATGCTGAATTAGTTTATATGCATAATATACCCTTTACACTGGATTTATAAATGACTTATATTTTCCTATTTCCTTAAATGCCTGCTTTTTATATTCCTCCCTTCAGATCCATCATTTGTACTGCTTCTGAAAATCTTCTAAAAGCATTGTTCTGTCAATGTTGCCAAAATGTTTTATTAAAATTTTTGATGCTTCTCCATAATTTTCTAAAGTTCAAATTGCTTTGTTAGTTCTTCACAATTTTTCCTGAGCATGTACTTCCAGTCTAATCTGCTATCATCCTACATTGTAGCCAAGCTTTTCAACCTCTTTTCTTTGCCTCATATGTTCTCCTTTCTTGCTTTGCCTAATAATTCCTCATTTTTCAAAATCAATCTGAATTCATATCCTATATGAAAGCATTTCTTATTCTTCCACATAGAAGTTCTCATTTCTCTGAACTCATTTATAGTTTTGTACCTTTCACAATTTTACATTATACCTTGTGTTATTATTATTATTATTATTTTTCATTTTGTGCCTTTTCCCCGGCTCAGAGTATAAGTTCCATGAGGCCAGGAACCCAAAATTTTAATTGTTTATGTCTCCTGCAGAATATATTAAACAGAGCTATAGCTCAATGAATATTTGTGAATTATATTTTTGGATATCTACAGTACATTTTTAATAGTTAATTCCAACCAACACTTCAGCTTTAAAGACCTTTGTTTCTGGACCATATACAAATGGTAAATGATATGTAAATTTGTTGGACACTGCTATATAAGAAAAGACTGGTAATTTTCATATAGATCTAAAAAATTGCCATATATTAGGCTATTATTAGTCAGAAAACATACACATTTCACACATTTCTAACTATACATATCTGTATATGAATATATATACATACATATTTCAATGTGAGTACTATAGAAGCTAGAATCATTTTTTAAAAGATAAATATTTTCAAACTAGGTTTTCAAAAGCTAAGAATGCATTTTATCAGCTTTTTTACATCAACAATTCTAAATGGATATTTTGCAATCTTAAATTAAAGATTCATATGAGAAATCTTGTATTTATGCAGATATTATTTTTATTCTTAAATTATTTCAAATGTTCATTAAAATTGTGAGATGAAAGACTACAAAATTAGGTGAATAAATGACATTAGTATGCTGACATTAAGAAAAATACTTTTATTTTGAAAATTTTTCTAAATGTGAATTATCTAAAAGTATTATATATATATATATATATATATATATATATATATAATGTGTGTATGAGTATATGTGTTTGTAGAAACAGATATACATACATATTAGTAACTACATTGGATATACAATATTTGATTAAAGGTAATGAAACTTACTCCGGTGAACATAATTGACTAATATATAATATAGTGCATTTCAAATGAATTTGTAAAATTAATTATAGAAGCATTAAAAAAAACAACTTCTGATTTTACAAATTCTGCTTTGTCATTCAGTCATTCAATAGTGTCCTACACATCATGACCTTGTTTGGTATTTTCTTGGCAAAGATACTGGAGTAACTTGCCATTTCTTTCTCCAGCCTATAAATTCTGTCCTCTCATAATCATCCTATTTCCCAAGGAATTCTTTTAAACCAAAAGAGTATATAATATCCTAGCAATCAGATTACAAGAGAAAGAAGACTGGGTTTAGGAATGAACAGAGTAGGCTCCAATTCCAGTCTTGCAGCTTATTAGTTGTGAAGCTTGGAACATGTGGCCTAAACTTTATCTACTTTCCTTTCTCCTATGTATATAATGAAAAATAGAGGACATTCCCATGTGGAGCAAATGCAATCCTTTAGAGAGTGTGCAGATATTTTGTAACTGGTTCTATTCTGGTTGCCATATGGTGAAGAGGAGTCTTTTTGATTGCTTTATGGAGCAGGAATTGGGGTGCATTCAAAAGTCACTCAGCAGAAAAAGTGAATCTCTTTTTTTTTTTTTCTTCTGGAATCTTACTTTCCTGGATGGCACTTGAGAGAGGAAGGATCAAGAAATAGTTCATCTATATGGGGGGGGGGGGTAATCCTTTATCCAGTTCCTCCCTCATCCAGAACTTGTATGAAACCAAATGTGTATGATTCTAATGTTCCTTATATCTCTTTTGTATTTCTTCTTTCCTAATTCTGGGTAAAAGAGATTGAAAATTACTGTACTTTTTGACTTAGGAAGGTCTGAAGAAAAAAACAAACCAAACCAAAATAAAAAACACTTCAAAGTCTAGGAGATGGAGTCCATGCTGGTATTAATTAGTAGTCAGACAATGAAAATTGCTTTATCTAGCCTAGCATTAATAGTAAGCTATAAAATTATACATTCATTGGCTATGTTGCATTTGGAAATAAAATGGACAAGAAGGAATGCTAACTAAACAACATTATATTTCAGCCTACTCTCCCAAGGGACTGAGATGAGTGTGTCTCCCAGATGATGGGATAAGATATCAGTATTTGCTATATCTTTACATAATCCTATGCAAAAGTAACTTGGTGCTAATAGCTTCTAGGTAACTGAGGCACCAAATCACTAGCAATTAATGGGGCATGGTGGAGAAATACATTAGAATATGAGCTAACACCTTAATATTAGAAAAAAAAAAGATACTGTTCTTTCAGGGGTGCCCTAGAGCCTTAAGGAGGAGATTTAACCTACTTTTTCTCTGAAACAACAACAACAAAAAGCTGCTTATAAAATATGGGGATTGAACTAGATAACTTCTAAATTACTTTAGTTATAGAACTTAAAATAATTAAAACATGAATCCTGAGTAAGCAAATGCAATATTTTACATTAAACAGGGATTATACATCAAAAGCAAAAAAAAAAAAAAAAAAAGTCCTAGTTATACTATACTTTAAGGTATAAATATGTCTGAGATTCTGACAGTTCTACTCAAAACTGGTACCAATGGACTACAGTGGCAAAAGAACTTATTTAAGTAAGATGCTCTGAATTCGAGTAACTGTGCCACTAATATATACAATTTTGCACAAGTCATTAAACTTTATCTGAACTTTAGTTGATCCATCTGTAAAATTAAGATGTTAAACTAGGTGATATTTGAGGGCCCAACAAGCTTTTAAGTCATCTGGAAGGCCAAAATGAATTATGGAATGACTTAGATATTTTTGACATTTCTTTATCTGGTTATGCAGAAGACATGAAATAATTTGCTAACTGAATTTCTGGGAAACTATGTCATTCATAGTACATAAAACCTGACATGGAATCCTGCTCAATATTATAACGTGCTATCTTGGACTTATACTTAGTTTTGAGCTATTGCCACAGATGGTATAGACTAGAGCAAGGATCAAGAACATTTTTGAACTATCTCCTAGATGGGGGGGGTATACTTTAGTTAGCATTATTTCATACTTAAGTGATTATCATTTGCAAAATAGCTTCCAAATATTTTCTGCCTCAATTGACACTCAAAAAGACAAAAAGGATAAAATGTTTATAGTAAGGGAGATCGAAGAGAACGCATATAAAGAAACTGTTAATATTGAGTCAGCAAATCAAGTTATGAAATCTTCCTTTTGGTATTTTGAGTGTGAATTGCCTTTCCATTATTTGTAGTTAATGTCATTTTAAAGAGCCATACAAAAACTCAAACATCTGCCTGTACATCATACATGATGGTCCTTGTTAGAAATTAACCAAATAGGGGGGGCGGAGCCAAGATGGCGGAGAAGACACACGCGTCTTTCTAAGCTCTTCTCTTACCCTCTTTATCAATATTATATCGAGCCTCAAAAATAGTCTTGACTGCTACAATTGAAAGATAAGAAGTAGAACAACTCACCGCCAAGAAAATCTGCGTCTCGCCAAAAAGGTTGGTTCCGGGGGCCAGGGGGAGATCGGGCGAGACTGGGAGAGAAATTAGGTTCCGAGGAGAGTCTCAAACCGAGGGTGAAGGAATCCAGCACAAGCGCCCATCCCAACCCGCAGGGGGGCTTTTCCTTCAGTTAAACCTGCACGGCAGGAGGACAGCCCGGGTTAGCCCCCCAACTGCGAGGGGAGCCTTTGGGGCCATAGAGCTTTTTCCAGGGCCGAGGTTTCAGGCAGAACGTTTGGGCAGAGGGTTCTGCCCCGGGTCTGCACTCAGCGCTAATACCACAGTCCCACAAGGGCTCCGCCTGGGCGGGACATTTCACCACTTAGTTCAGCCGAGGGTGGGAATCCACCGCCCTACTAAAAGTTTGATAGCTTGGCCAGTGCTGAATCCACTTCCTGTTGGGGAAGGAAACCCACCCAGAGAACCCCATACTGAGCCGAAATCGGTTTACATCTTTCCCTGTCTGCAGAGGAAGCTGGAACCCCCTTGCCAGGGAGACCTACCCAAAGGCTTTAAAACATGAAAAAAAGATGAAAAAGAATGATCAACAGCTTTATGCAGAAAAGAGCAGGTCAGCAAACCTGAAGAACCTAAACAGCAAAAATGCATCAGATGTCCTCCTTTACATAATGCTCCTAAGAAGAGACCATTAAAAGTCTCAAAAGAGAGTTAGAAGATAAATGGGGAAAGGAAAAGAAGCCTTTAGAAGAGAGTAACAACTTCCTGAAATACGAATTGAAAAGAAAAATTCCCAGGAAGTAGGAAACAAAATTGGAATTAAAAATAAAAAATCCAGGAAAGTAAGAATTGTGAATTGAAAATAAAGAATTAAGAAAGTAGGATCGTGGAATTAAAAGAAAAGAACTCAAAAAAGGGATCCGGGAATTGGAAAAGACAAAGAAACCCAAGAAAGTAGATCTGTGAATTGAAAAAGAAAAATAATTACTAAAAAAAATTAGTGAAATGGAAAAAATTCCACAGACCAAAACAATACATTCAAAAACTAATTGACATAAACAGAAAGAAAAAAAAGCTATTGAAGAAAAAATAATTTTAAAATTAGAACTGAAAAATTGAAACTAATGATTCATTGAACAAAGAATAGTCAACAAAACAAAAAATGACAAACTGAAAAAAAACGAATTATCTACTTGCAAAAACGACAGACTTGGAAAAATAGATCTAGGAGAATAACTGAGGATTATTGACTTTCTGAAAACATGATGAAAAAAAAAAGAGCCCAGATATATTTTACAAGAAATCATCAAAGAGAATGCCCAGATGTAATAGAATCAGAAGGTAAAATAGGCGAAAGAATTACAAACCCTTCTGAAAGAAACCCAAATAAAACCCCAAGGAATATTGTGGCAAAATTTCAGAACTATAAGATTAAGGAAAAATTTTAAAGCAGCCAAAACCATTTAAATACCGAGGTGCCAAAATAAGGATCACCAAGATCTGGCTGCCTACATTAAAGGAAAGAACCTGAATATGAATTCGAAAGGCACAAGAACTTGAGACAGCCAAGAATAAACCCCAGCTAAGCTGAGCATTTTCTTCCAGGGAAGAAGATGGAATTTAATGAAACAAATGAATTCCATCTGTTTCTGAAGAAAACCAGAATAAAAAAAATTTGATTCCAAGAATAGAATCAAGAGATGCAGAAAAAAAAAAACCTTTGAGAATTGTATTTCGTTGTGGATATAAAAAAGAATACAATGTATAATTTGATTTATGAATAAACAAAAAAGGAAGTAGATATGGAAAAGGGATGATGGAGAAAAGGTGGGAAGGAGGGATAAAAAGAGGGAAACCAACCCACAAAGAGGCTAAGGAAACTTACTATCTGAGGGAATTTAGAGGGGGAGGAACATTGGTGAATCTTTCCCATATGTGGGCCCAAAGAAAAAATAATTGACATTTTTTAGAGAAAATTCTTCTCGCCTCATTAAAAACGGGGGGAGGAAAAGGAAAAAGAAAAAGAGGAATAAGGGAAGGAAGGGGGAAAGACTCAAAGGGGGGGAGGGATTACAAAGAGGATAAGATCGTGAACCAAGAGGGGAATAAGTTTAAAAGGGGGAAAGAGGGTTGGGGAAAGTAAGAAAGCACAATCTGGGGTTTTAGGATGGCAGGAAATACAGATTTAGTAATTCTAACCGTAAATGGAAATGGGATGAACTCCCCCAAAAAGGAGGCAGATTTACGACTTCAAAAGTGAACCCCTACAATATGTTGTTTACAAGAAACAATTTAAAGCAGGGGGATTAAGAGAAAAGTAAAAAGGCTGGAGAAAATCTATTATGCTTCAGGTGAAAGCAAAAGTAGCCATCCTTTCCAGATCAAGCAAAAAGTAAAAATTGATTCAATTAAAAAGAGATAAGGAAGGAACTACATCCTGCTAAAGGGGGCATAAAAACCAAGCAATATAATATTAAACATATATGCAAAGTGGTATGGCATAACTTCCTAAAGGAGAAGAAGAGAGGCAAGAAAAAAGAAACAAAACTGTAATAGTAGGAGATCTCAACCTTGAACCCCAGAATTGACAAATCAAACCACAAAACAAATAAGAAAGAAATTAAAGAAGAAATAGAATATTAGAAAATTAGGTATGTTGGATCTTTTGGAAAATTGAATGGAGATGAAGAGAATATATTTCTTCTAATTCATGGAACCTATTCAAAAATTGACCATATTAACAAAAGACCTCAAAATTAAATGCAAGAAAGCAGAAATAGTAAATGCTTTTTTTCAGATCATGATGCAAAAAAAACTACATTCAACAAAAAAGATAAAATAGACCAAAAGAATTAAACTAAACAACTTATCTTAAAGAATGATTTGAAGCAAAATTATAGATAAATTAATAATTTCACTCAAGATAATGACAATGATGAGACATCAACCAAAATTTGGGGATGCAGCCAAAGGGTTAAGAGGGAATTTTATATCCTTAGAGGCTTACTTGAATAAAACAGAAAAAGAAAAAGATTAATGAATTGGGCTTGAAACTAAAAAACAAAAAAAAGACCAAATTAAAACCCCCAATGAAATACAAATTGGAAATTTAAAATTAAAAGGAGAAAAAAAAATATTGAAAGTAAAAAAACAAACTAATTAATAAAACTAAGAGTTGGTTCTAGAAAAGCCAATAAAATAAGTTTTGGTAAACTGATTAGAAAAGGGGAGGAAAATAAAAAGTCTTAAAATGAAAAAGGGAGAACTTTCCACCAATGAAGAGGAAATTAGAGAAATAATAAGGAGTTATTTTGCTCAACTTTTATGCCAATAAATTTGATAACCGGAAATGGATGATACCTAAAATACAGACTTCCCAGACTAACAGAGGAAGAAGTAAATTGTTTGAATAGTCCCATTTCGAAAAAGAAAAGAAAGGCAATTAAACAACTCCCAAGAAAAAAACCCCCAGGACCGTGGATTTAATGTGAATTTTACCAAACATTTAAAGAACAATTTCCAAGTTATATAAATTATTTGATAAAATAGGGAAATGAAAGTCCACCAAATTCTTTCATGACACAGACATGGTATGATACCAAACCAGGTAGGCTAAAAAAGAGAAAGAAAATTATAGACCAATCTCCTAATGATATTGATGCTAAAATCTTAAAAAGATATTAGCAAAAGACTACAGAAAATCATCTCCAAGATAATACATATGATCAAGTAGGATTTATACCGAAGAGGGTGGTTCAATATTAGAAACCATCAATATAATTTCATTAATAACCAAATTAAAAAAACCATAATCATCTCAATAATAGAAAAAGATTTGATAAAAATCCAACATCCATTCCTATTAAAAAACTTGGAGTATAGGAATAAAATGATTTCCTAAAATAATCAGCATCTATTTAAAACCATCAGAAGCATATATGTAATGGAGAAACCCAACCATTCCCAAAAGATCTGGAGGAAACAAGGTCCCATATCACCGTTATATTTAATATTGTATTGAAACGCTAGTATAAATAAGAGAAGAAAGAGATTAAAGGAAAAGAATAGGAATGAGGGAAGCCAAATTATCATTTTTGCCGAGGACATATTATACTTAAGAACCCCAGAGATTCTTGCTAAAAAAGTTATTAGAAATAATCCAAACTTTAGCAAAGTTGTGGTTATAAAATAAACCCACAAAGTCATCAGCATTCTTTAACACTAAAAAATCCAACAGTCAGAGTTACAAAGAGAAATTCCATTTAAAGTAACATGATAATATAAAAATATTTAGGAATCTATCTGCCAAGGGAAAACGAAACTTTATGAGTAAAAATTACAGACCATTTTCAAAAATTAAGTCTGATCTAACCAATTGAAAATATTAAATGCTCTTGGATAGGAAAAAATAAGGATAAATTTATAAACAATCTATTTATTTAGGCATACCAATGACTCCCAAAAAACATTTTAAACCGGAAAAAATAACAACAAAGTTCATATGGAAAAACAAAACAAGAATTTGGGAATTAATGAAAAAAATCAAATGATGGTGGCCTTTGTAAGATCTAAAACTATTTATAGAGCAGCAGTTACCAAAACTATTTGGATTGGCTAAGGAATAGATTATTGATCAGTGGAATAGATTAGGCAAGGATAAAACAGTCAAAAATAGCAACCTTAGTCTTTTGAAAACCCAAAGATCCCAGCTTTGGGATAAGAACTTACTGTTTGATAAAATTGTGGGAAAATTGGAAACAAATGGGAAACAGGCATTGATCCATACTTAACGCCGCAAACCAAGATAAGATCAAAATGGGTTCAGACCAGGATAAAGAATGAAATTATTAATAAATTAGAGGAACATAGGATAGTTTACCTCTCAGACCTGGGAAAAGGTCTTATGACCAAAGAGCTAAGATCATTACTGATCACAAAATAGAAAATTTTGATTATACCAAACTGAAAAGTTTTTGTACAAACAAAAACTAATGCAGAAAGATTAGAAGGGAAGAAAAACTGGGAAAATATTTTACAGTCAAAGGTTTGATAAAGGCCTATTTCCAAAATATATAGAGAATTAACCTAATTTATAAAAAAACCTTCCCTCCAATTGAAAAATGGTCAAAGGATAGAAAGACAATTCTCAGATGAAGAAATTGAAACTATTTCTATCATAGAAAAGATGCTCCAAGTCAATTAATCAGAAATGCAAATTAAGACAACCTAAGATAACCCACACACCTGTCAGATTGGCAAATGGGAAAATAATGATGATTGTTGAGGGGATGGGAAAACTGGGACATTGATGCAGTTTGGAGTTGTGAACGAATAACCATTTTGAGAGTAGTTTGAACTACAAAAGTTATAAACTTGATCCCTTTGATCCAGCAGGTCAGGAAATTCCCAAAGAGATTATAAAAAGGAAAGGGACCCAAGTGCACGAATGTTTGTGGGGCCCTTTTGTGTGGTAGAAACTGGAAACTGAATGGATGTCCACGTTGAGAATTAATAAATTGTGGATATGAAAATTTGGAATATTACTGTTCTGTAAGAAATGACCAACAGGATGATTTAAAAGGCCTGGGAGACTTACAGAACTGATGCTAGAAATGAGCAGGACCAGGAGATCATTATATACTTCAACAAAAATAGATGATGACCATCCTGATGGATGCCATCCTCAGCAACGGATCAACCAAACATTTCTAAGGAGCAGTAATGAACTGAACTAGCTAACCCAGAAAAAGAACCTGGGAGATGACTAAAAACCATTCATTGAATTCCCAGTCCCTATTTATACACCTGCATCTTTGATTTCCTTTCAAGCTAATTGTACAATAATTAGAGTCTGACTTTTGTACAAAAATAATGTTTTGGTCATTATACTTTTTGTGTATCTAAGTTATATTTTTTAATATATTTAAATCTACTGGTCATCCTGCCATTTAGGGAGGGGGGGGGGGTGAGGTGAAAAATGGGAAGAAGAGGTTTGGCAATTGTTAATGCTGTAAAGTTACCCATGTATATATCCTGTAAATTAAAGGCTATTAAATAAATTAAATAAAAATATAAAAAAAAAAAAAAAGAAATTAACCAAATAATGGAAACAGAGAATAAAAAAAAATCAAAGCTGGAATAATTTCTTTAGATTCAAAAGAGAAATTTATAATATCCCAAGCAATTTAATTCTCATTCCACAGCTATTCCTCTATATGACAATGGTGTCAAAATTAAGATTCTTTTTTCTGGCTCTAGTATTAACTAACTTGGTGATATTAAGCACTTTGGAACTAAATGATGTCTAAAATTCCTTCTGGTTCTAAAATTTTCTAATGTTTCTGTGATTTTAAGTATGTCTTATTGGACTTAGGGGGAATTATTTTTGTTTTTAAATTCTTCCCAATTCTGTAATTCTCTCTTTCATGAACTTTGATGCAAAATACAAGAAAATTTCAGATAAAAGGGATCTTAGAGACCATATAGAACAACCAATACCTAAACAAAACAACAACAAAATGCCTACAAAGCAGTCACCTAGCTTTTCATCAAATTCCTTTAGTAAACACAAGACAAGTACTTCTGAGGAGTTCTATTCCATTTGTAAATGGCTCTAATTATTATTACTTTTCCCTAAAATTATAATAATATGCTAAATATCAGATTGACATAAAAATGTTTCAATGAATAAATGTTATATTTAAGAAACATACCAAAAGTGTAAATGAAAACTTAACATTGGTATTTCCTTTTGATATAAAGGATTATTATTAGTATAGAATGTATTGTTTAATTTTTTTTTATGTTAATGTTTAAAAAAATAACAAAATAAACAAACAAAAAAAACAAAACAATCCAAATAAACAAATAAACTTAATTCTCAAATTTCATTATAAAAGCTTAATGCACTAGAATCACTATGTGTTACTTATCTCTTTATGAACAATTTTACATAATCTAACACTAATTCTTAATTTTGTAATCACTGTAAAAATCATTTGTCACTTTCCCAAGGATTAAAAGGTTTCTTGATAATTGGGCATTGTTTAGCTATCATTTTGAATATTCAGTTTTTATTTTACTACTCTGGGGCTCAGTTTCTTCAATCTGTACAAGAGGCTATTTTAAATTAAACCAGAAAAATGAAAATTTAAATAACAAGTAATAAGCTTGAGTATTTTTTAGCCAATATGCTAAATTAAGCAGATCTTCTAACACTGTCTCTTGAGTTTCTAGATAGTATCTGGCAGAGAACATCTTTTCATGGGTCCTATTACATGACATTTTGCCTCAGTTTATTCTAGGGAAATAGTATGTGATCAGACTAACCAAATTTATCATTCTGCCAGCGTTAGATCCACCTGAGTTTTAGGGATGAATATAATACATCAATTATTTTTCCCATTAAATTTTATTCTTTTTATTACTTATACCACAATTACCTCCAGTAAATCTTCTCCCCTCTATGAGATCTTCTCTCATAACAAAGGAAAAAATATATAAAAACCCAACACACATTTTGACTATTTCTCACAGCATTTGCAGCTTTCCTCACCAGTAGTCTTTTACAGTCTTCTAACAGGGAGGGAAATGATTTGTTTCTTTTAAATAGTGATTCTATGCATATTTTACACCGAGTCTAAATGTTAATGAAAAGTTCTTTTCACTTCATTATTTTGTAAGCAAATTATTTAAGTGAACATATTTTCACATTTGCAACACCTTTTGGTTTAGGATGGCACAATGATACATTAATGCACTGAGAATTTTAAATACATAAGGATGAATTGATGGTAATTTTTATTTATTGTGATAATGATCATCAATTTAATTATTTTAGTGTCTACTATAATTTGTTTTGCAATAAAATCAATCAATCATTAATTATTTCTTGAAGCTGCAAGGTTGACTTGCTTTTTTCCTAGCTCCTTTCTTAGATGCAACCTCTCTTCTGACAGTAGAATAGTAAATTCATTCCTGTTCTATCCTACTCTCTCTCTGCTTTTCTTTTAACACACCTTTTTGGTGGGCTAAAAAATTCAAAGATTTTAGGTCTGAAAGATCAGGTTGAGCAACATGTTGCTTATTTAAAAAATATGGAAGGCATCCTTTGTTACCTAATCTCTCAGTCTTGTTTCTTATCTGTACAGTAAAACCATTTGACTAGATCTTCCATATGATCTATCTGAAATCTAAATCAATCATTCTATATTCCTAAGCTCCTTCTCTCAAATTTTATCCATCTTCCAGTACTCACCTAAATTTCTCATGAAGATATTATCTCTCTTACCATCTCAATTGAACTTTCTGTCATGTCAGAACCAGAAGTAATTTTTTTGTACTCCTCACTGCTAATCTCATATAATTCCTTTCCCACTTTTATTAAAAATTATGTAATTCTCTTTAAAATTCTCTCCATCTTGAATAGATTCTTGTTACTATATTCTATTCCTCAATGTGCTTTTGATTCTTTGCTCATTGTATTACATTCTCCCCACTTTATTCCTCAACTCTTTCAATTATCATAAATATAGTACACTATGTCATCTCAGCTAAATACAAGTGAAAGCATAATCTAGACACTCTTCTTTTGAAAAAAGTAAGAATTTCTTCTACATGCTAGAATTTTTAGTCATAGCTTTAAGTTGAGACTTCACTACATCAATTGTTATAGAATTAAAATATCATATGCATTAAGTAATAAAAAAGTTATACCCATAGAGTTTCATTTGCCTTAGAGGGAAGAACTGTTGTTTGCATCCTTTCTATGGCTTTTTACATGAATTCATGTGCCCTTATTTTTCAAACATTTTCCTACTTTGGTTTCTATGATCATATACTATTCTACAATTTATTCTGCAACTTATCTATTCCGGTTTTTTTTCTCCCCACTTCTCCTCTTTGAACCTTGAATATTCCCCAAAGTTCATTATGGACCAATTATCTTTTTATGTTGTACTCGTTGGCAAGTGAATACAGAGAATTGCAGTTATGACATCTATGCAACTGATTACCCAAAACATATTTAAGGTCTGTCTTTTTAGCCACTTTGCATTCCCATATACCTAACTATTGACATATCTACTCTGGTGCTTAATAGTTACTATAATAAATATTTCTTAATAGTTATTATAAGGAGTCAGTAAATAATACTAGTAGTTAAAAGTGAAATGTCTAATATAGAACTTGTACTACTTGACTTATTTGAAATAACAGTACTAGATATTATCTCCATCTCTGGCTTCACAGACTATACCTTTTCTCTATCCATCTATCATTCCAAATTCTCCTTTTCCATTTTCTTAATTTGGGCCACACTCCATTGTATATACTATAACAGAACTATTCCCAAAAAGCTTGTGTTTGGATTATATCTCTTTTAATGCTGTATTCTTATTGGATTAACATTTCTACTGACTTATATCTATACCTGAATGCCCTCAAACCTTAAACTTAAATTTATGTTCAGAAACAAGTTTTCCTCTTTTTATTGCTTTATTTTTGTCTGTGGTAATGCCATTCACTTTCTTCCTTTTTCAGGGTAATCTTTGACTCTTTTAAAACTTTCATAGTCATTCATTTAGAAATGACTGTCAATTCACTCTCTGAGACATGGCTTAGATCTCCCCCATCCTCAATATTCCCATGCATATCACATAATTTCATGCTGTTATTTCAACTTGGCTCAATTGTTACAATAATTTTCTAATAAACTTCCTCCTCTACTCTCTGACCTTTCCAATCTATACTGACCACATATAATAACAATAATGTTCCACATAATTATCAAATTAATCTTATTGATGCTTAAATCTAATTATGTCACTCTAGTATTAAAAAAAATCTCCAAGGCCTCCATAAAATTCTTGAACTTGGGACTGAAGGCTCCCTACAATTTTATGTCATTCTCTGTTTCTAGCTTTATTTTTTTTCACATTCACATATTCATATTCACATTCATATATTACTTTCTGCTTCCAACCTTCCATCTCCTTCCCTAGTTAGCCCTAGAAACTTGAAAGTAATATTAGTCAGTCACTGTGTACAAGTGCCATTAAGGGAAGCTCCCAAAAGGCATGATGGTTAGAGTGCCAGACCTAAAAGCGAGGAAGATCTGACTTCATATGTGACCTCAGACACTCACTAGTTGTGTGACCCTGAGCAAGGTACTATAAAATCAACTGGAAAAGGAAATGGCAAACCTCTCTGGTCTCTTTGTTTAAAAAAAAACAAAAAAACAAATGTGTTTACCAAAAGTTGAACATGACTGGAACAACAATAACAAAAACAAACAAACAAACAAACAAAATTAGCTTTAAAATAAAGAAAACTTTATATTTTGTTGCTGAGTTTAGCTTAGCTTTTTTCATTAGTATTGGTATATTCTGAACTTATTGATATGTTATTTGTTTTTACATGGCTAATTTTCACATTTACATATTTATTTTCTACTTTCTCTGTTTTCCTAGGTCTTTAAAAAAAAAAAAAAACTAAATTGATTAGACAAATACCTGTATATCCACATTTAGTTTTTTTTTTTTCCCTCCAACATAGTTTCCCTTTATATCTTCAATTTTATTTTGGAACATGTTCTAGTTCTCTTAGGATGATTCCCCTTGGAGAATGGAATCTTACTTATCTTTCTTCTGAACCTTTTGAAATAACTTCTCTAAATTCAGAAATTATGAATGCATTCAGTAAAAAATGATTAGCTTTATTAAATGGGTAACTAATAAAACTGTATACATACATATACACATATGCATGTACATATACATGCATATATATGTAATTAAGGGAGGAGGAGAAGGAGAGGGAAGAGGAAAGGAGGGAAGAGAGAGAGAAAGAGAGAGAGAGAGAGAGAGAGAGAGAGAGAGAGAGAATGTGTTATTTAATGATATGGGAAGCTTTAAACTGCATTGCCATGTATATATACATTTTGGCCTTTGTAAAGAAACATGCTTAAATACATGTTTTCTTTTCTTTTCTTTTCTTTCTTTTCTTTTTTTTTTTTTCTGGGAAGAGAAAACAAAATCATGGCCCCTTTAAAAAGTCTTCTATGGGAAGTAAAATATTCTGAATGAAGAAATTAAAAACATCTGGAAGAAGCACATTGTTTCATGCCTAATGTTTGAATCCAGATGGTCAAAGAGATAGATTATTACAGGAGAATTTAAAAACTGCTTTAAGGGCTATTAGTGCTCAGACCAAGTAGCATAAAAAAAGTGTTTATGAGATACTTAGTACCTGCAATTCTGACTAAAAGTTTGTATAAGCTAAAAAATATTTGTTAGGTAAACTAAACATTTCATTATATCAGATAATAATAATAATAATAATATTTACACAGCAAAGCCCTTTATAATTATTTCATTTGGAAAATAACCTGGGAGAAAAAAGAAAAGCAATATTTGGAATAACATCTCATAAAACCTTAGGTTAGTAACAAATTACACCCCTTATACCCAAAAGTGCTTGATCTTTTAAAAACTCATTATAGTATTCTTTTTTTTTGTTGTTATTTGTGAAGAGAAATGATCCTAATTATGTAGCCCTAATTAAACAAGTTTAATTTCATTTTATAAACATTATTGTCTTCTATTAAAGACCTACATGGTATGAAATTAACATCATTTAAAAATTAACCACAGAATTTAAATCTTTAATTGATCTGACAAAACGAGTACAGACTGAAAAATGGTATATTTTCTTCTTCTTTTATTTTTTAAAAATTTATGCACTAATAGCCCTTACGCAGTTGCTTAACTGCTTAAAGTTTCTTACTCCATGCTGTGAATTTATTTATTTTTAAAATAATAGCTTTTTATTTTTCAAAATACATGCAAAAATAGTTTTTGGTATTCACCTTTGCTAAACTTTGTATTCCAATTTTTTTCTTTCTCCTTTCTCCTCTCTCCCCTAGACAGCAAGTAGTTCAATATAAGTTAAACATGTGCATTTTTTCTAAACATATTTCCACATTTATCATGATGCACAAGAAAAGTCAGCTTAAAAAGAAAAAAAAATAATAGTAAAAAAGCAAGCAAACAAAAACAAAGATAAAACTATTATATTTTGGTCCACTTCAGTCCCCGCAGTCCTCTTTCTGAATGTAGATGGTTCTCTCCATCACAACTCTATTGGAATTGGCCTGAATCACCTTATTGCTGAAAAGAACCACATCCATCACAGTTGATAATCATATACTATTGTTGCTGTGTACAATGTTCTCTTGGTTCTTCTCATTATACTTAGCATCAGTTCATCTAATTGTCTCCAGGTCTTTCTGAAATCATCCTGTTGATCATTTCTTATAGAATAGTAATATTTCATTATATTCATATGCCATAACTTATTCAGCCATTCCCCAACTGATTGGCAAGGAATGGTATATTTTCCACAAGCCAAGACAATTTCACAAAAGCTTATCACCAGAAGATTGGACACAAAATGATCTCCTTTTCCTTCTCCATCTCCTCTTCCTTCTTTTCCTCCTCCTCCCTCTTCTCTGATAAATATATAAAAATAATTAAAATTTTTATACTTTTTACTATATCAGGTACTATACAAGTATTTTATAATTATTATCTCTTTTGATGTTCACAATGACCCTGGAGGTAGGTGCTATTATCATTCTCATTTATAGATGAGGAACCTGAGGTAAACAGAAGTTAAATGATTTACCCAGGGTCACACAGGTAATGTGTTCAACAGATTAAGTTGTCTTCCTTAACTCTAGGCACTGTGCTATATTCACTCTACCTAGGTACCCCATCATATTATCATTACAAGTCCTTTATTTCAAATCCATCCAAAACTACTGATGGTTACTTTTTTTACTAAGTTCATCACCTTCTTTCTCTTCTTTCCAATATAATCACACAATTTCATAGTTAAAAGATTATCTACTTTAAAGTATCATGTTTTATCAATTCTTTATTTTCTAAATTAACACCTGGGACTCTCATGTTTAAGATTTCATAAACTATCCTGTCCATGTTCTGGTTTGGCAACTGTAATTACTTGTTCAGCGCAAAATATTTAAAGTTGTACACTGAATCCTCGATTGCCAGCTGGTGAAAGGCAAAGAGTTGCTGGAAGATGAGAGAATGAGAGAGCCAATAGATTAAAATTTGGGTTGAGATATCTTTTTAGCAGGAGACCTGAATTGCTCTTGGAGGCCATCAATGGGGAATATAGTATCAGAGTTGGAAGGGATTAGAATGATCATCTAGGCATCCAAATAGCAGTGTGGATAGTTTCAGATCTCAACCATTTTCAATCAAGTCTTACCCTTCATGACCATATTAAGAATTTTCTTGGCAAAGATATTAGAGTGGCTAATATTTCCTTCTCAGGCAAAAACTGAGACAAACAAAGTTAAGTGACTTGTCCAGTCACACAGCAAGTGAGTGTCTGATATCAGATTTGAATTCAGAAAGGTGTGTTTCTGACTCTAGAACTGGCACTCTAACTTAACTGCCCAGGAAATCCGCAGGGGTTGAGTTCAAATCCTTACTCTATAATAAACTAGCTGCTTGATCCTGAACAATAGACTTAAACTTTCATTTGAATCTTAATGTTTCAGTCTGTTTATTGAAAGAGGAATCCTCAATTTCCCTAAGCTTCAATATACTTTGTGCAAGAGACATATATTTTATAATAGAAAAGAAAATAGGTATTAAAAAAACAAAATGCAAGATGATAAATACATAATGCAACATCATGATTGAAGTTTATAAACAAATGTTTGTTGATTGACACTAAATATTTCAGTCCAAATAGAGAACATAATATTAAACTTTAGCCTAATTAATTTAATTAAAATTATAAATAGTGGAAACAAAAACAAAACATAAAGAAGAGTGCTATGAGGCCCAAAAGAATTACATAAAAATCCACAGTTAAAACTGAAAAGAGGACAGGAAATAATATAAAATGGAACAAATTCGTTAATTGTCCTATAATGAGCTCTTTCCATTAGCAGTGACAGAAGAACCATCACATAGGGATTCACTCTAACAGTTCACACAATTGACATTTAAGTCAATGACAGAAGAAATAAAGACTGAACCAATACAAGTATATGCTAAGGAAATCTAAGAAAAAGATGATGCATTCTTGAAAGAAAGTATCAAAAGATTATTTTTCAAGATTTCTCAGGGAAGAAAAATCAGAGATAATATTAATGCCCCCAGTAATCAATTAAAAGAATATTAATAATTATTGAATTATTTGTTTATTTTCTTATTGTTATAAAGTCTTTTAACAAGTTATGAAGGATATCTTCAATGAAAATATGAGATACAAATAGGCCTGCTTTCACAGGCCTACTGTGAGCTAGAAGTCTGAAGTAGTTACACAATTAACTAAGATTATTTATAGACTGTTAGTTACAAAAAAGAACAGCATTTAACTTGATAGAGTAAACTACAATCCTTAAATCTTTCTTCTAACAAGGCAATACTCAGGAATATCTTAATATTATATGATTCCTTGACAAACACAGTCTCAAAGATTACTCTTCAATGACTTTAATTATTAGAATCAAGTGAGATATAAAACAGAGAAATATTCATTAACTAATGGTATTCTCCATTGTCGTAGAAAATGTCTACTTAAATTCCAAATGGAATCAAAATTCTATCCTTAGCAGAATGCCTGGCATATAGTAGGTACTTAATAAATGTTTATTGGTTTTTGATAAATGTGATAAGGTCTTTTAATTGTTACTTTATGAAAATGATATCAAGTCCCAGTAATGTTACAGAGTCTCCTAAATGGGATTCATAACCATTTAAATCATTTGACTTAAAATTCTATTCAGGAAAATTAAGACAAAGAATTCCTATTTTTCCATCATGTGACATTCAATTGGATGGACAGCCCATAGAATTGGTTCATTTGTACATTTGTCTTTGGCATATACTGCAGACAAATAATAAATTGGACCCAGAACTGTTAGGAAGAAGAGAGATAAATTAATAGCATTTAAAAAATTGTTTAATTCTTTCAAAAATCCTAAGTTTCTCCTTCAAATGAAACTTAAAGTGTAAATGTAGATATACATATGTGAATATGTGGATTATATATGAGTGTGTGAATGCATATATATATATATATATATATGTATATATATGTATGTATACACACACACACACATATATATATATGTAAGAGCAAATGCAAAATATATGTCAAAATCTCCAATGATTCATAGTTATGATTTACTTCAAAGGGCAGTGGAAATATACATTAGCCATAAGTACGTGGCAGTATGTTACAATGAATTGAAGTAACAAAGTGACATTAAAAATATGGTCAATGAGGGGCAGCTAGTTGGTGTAGTGGATAGTACATAGGAAACAAACAAGAAAATAACAAATGTCTATTGTTTAATTTATGCCATGCAGGTGTAAAAGAGGGTCCATCAATTTTTATATTTGGATATAAGTCGACGATGCATTGGGACCAGAATTGTATATACTGAATAGCATTTGGAAAATTAGCTAGTGTTTTTAACAGTCCTAAATTGCTCCCCAGTTAAAAGACTTGTCATTTTAAGATGTGTTTTCCCAGCAATGATCTAAGGTTGAAAATCTTTTTAAAAAAACACTCTCTTAGGCATTCAAAGTACAAGTGACCAAAATACTGATATGGTATGATAAGAATAAGTAAGTTTAGCATGTTTTCAATAATGTTAAGCTCAAGAAGTAACTTAAGATTTTTATTCATTAAATAGTATTAAGAATAAAATAAGGTAATGTATATTAAGCTCTTTCCAAAACTTCAAATGTGATAGATAAGTGCTAGATGTTTTTTTTTTTTGTTTGTTTGTTTTGTTGTTGTTGTTTGTTTGTTTGTTTTTTGTGGGGACTGGACCTGGGATTTCACTGGCATAGTAAATTACTAGTAAAGGGACTTCCTTCCAATGCAGATCTGCTCATACTCTGCTGGGTCAAAGACACATTAAGGGATATGCTCAGGATTTACAATTAATATGTGTTGGAGGAGGATCTGAACACAGATCTTCCTGATATCAATGGCAGATATCTATCCATTCTGCCATTTTGCACAAGGAATTTCATTAAGAAAATATTTGACAAGAAAAGAAAATATATGGATAACAGGCATCAAAAAGGGAAATTAAAACAGGTCATATGGGACCATCTCATATGGAAAGATTGAGTTGGAGCCAAGGTTATAGAGTAAAGACATGAACTCGAGTGCTTCCCCCAAACCACTACAAATTTCATTAAATAATGACTTTAAACAAATCTTAAAGTATCAGAATGCACAAAAAAAACATTGAGTACAACAATTTTCCAGCTGAAGAAAACTTAGAAGGTTGGCAGAAAAGGTGGCAAAAGAAGGTGGCACCAGAGTGGTCTTCTCATATGCAGTTATGATTCAAGCCACCAACACAGCCCGCTCTTTAGCACTAGCTCTGGTCCCAGCACCAGTAAAATTGAAACAGGTCTAAGATCTGTAAAACAGTGGTAGTTCTTGTGGCTTCCAGACCTCTCAGGCCAGAGACACCAAAGATGATTTGGAAAGTCAGCAGAAAAAAATCTGTGGCATCAGGATTAGAGTTCAGCCCACAGTCCCAGTGCAGACTATGCCAGCACAGTCTGATTCCTGGCTTTGATATAAGCAAAGCAAGAATGGACCTACAAACCTCTGAATCAGCAGCAGCACTGGTGCTTTCTAGACCTTTCAACTCAGAGACATCAAAGACAACTTGGAAGATCAGCAGGTAAAGTTTGTCAGTAGGGTAAGAGAACCTTGGGAACCAGCATCCAAGGAATGGGCATAAGTGCAAGTGGAAACTTCCAGAGGCCTCAGCTCACTTTGTTGCTCTAACACATTAGATTTTACAGCTATAGTGGGGTGGGAAACTCCTAACATTTCTAGGGCAGAAAAGAGTGCTTATGGTCAGGTCTCTAAAAGGATTTCTGAAAACATCTGCACAAAACCCCTGAATTTTGGGCCAGTGCATCCCCCACCCTGGAAACAGAGCAAACAAAAGAAAAAGTTTCTGACCATAAAAAGTTACTATGGTGACAAGGAAGATTAAAACACACACTCAGCAAAAGATAACAAAATCGAAGTTCCTACATCCAAAGCCTCTAAGAAAAAATAAAAATTGGCTCAGGTCAATGAAGAAGTCAAAAAGGATTTGGAAAATCAAGAAAGTTAGAGGAAAAATTAGGAAAAGAATTTAGAGTGGTGCAAAAGGAAATGCAAAAAGCTAATGAGGAGAAGAATGACTTAAAAAGGAAAATTGGTCTAAGAGGAAAGGAGGTACAAAAATTCACTGAAAAAATATTTCCTTAAAAATTAGAATTGAGGAAATGGAAGCTAATGATTATGAGAAATCAAGAAACAATAAAATAAAATTATATGGAAAGATTAAAAGCTCTATTATTACTCTCAAAATATTAAATATTTTTGAGGAAGGTTTTTTAATCTTCCAGAACACAGCACAGATCTTTGTAAGAAGAACAAGGATAGCATAAAAGAGATGAGATGGGATCTGTATTTAAGGAAGAAGTACCCATATCAATAAGACCAGAAAGAGATAGGAAAATCTGAATAAATTTTCTGAGGATAGCATGCCTTATCTAAAGTTCATCTTTTCCCATGCACCCACTATAGGATTCTTCATACATATTAGGCACAAGGCATGGAAGCTGGTATAGTAATGGAACGACTCCCAACTCTAAAGTCAGGAAGGCCTGAATTAAAATTTGACTTCAGACACTATTAGTATGATCCTGGGCAAGGCACTTAATCTCAATTTCTTCTTTTATAAAATAGAAATAATTATAGGTCATAACTTGTGAAGACCAATTGAGAAAATAATTTTAAAACTTAGCAGAGTAATTGACATATAATAAGTTTTGTAAATATCAGCTATAATTATGATTAAGTGGTGCAATTTAAGTAGGAATCAGAAAGACCTGTTAAATTCTGCTTTATACATTTACTGGGGCAAGTCACTTAATCTCTATATAATCAGCTATAATACAGGAACAACAACAACAAACAAAACAAAACAAAACAAAAAACACTTTCCTCCTTTCCAGGATTATTTTGAAGATTGAGATTTTTTTGGGGGGAGGAGGGGATTTGACTATTGAGGATTAGTGACTTGCCCAAGGTCACATAGGCAATAAGTATTAATTATCTGATTTGAACTCAAGGCCAATGCTCTTTCCACTGTCACTTAATTGTCCCTAACATGATGTATTTCTAAAGTGATTTGCAAAACTTAAAACTCAGAGCACTGCTTTATTTACTTATGTATTATATTAAAACAAAATAAAATAAACATATTAGGTTTTTCTTATTTAAATGCTATAGAGGAAGACTTGGAAATTATATCTTTGATTCTTTTAAAGACAGAAGGGAATGGCAAAACTTCTTAACCTTGTGTGTATGAATGTATATGTTTTAAAAAGAATTTTGATAACTACTTCAGTATTACAGATTTCTTTTAAAGCTTGTGTATATTATTTTATGCATTTCAAAACATTATTCTGAGGAGTTCATAGTCATTGCCAGATTGCCAAGATGTAATCTGACAAAAAAAAAATTGAAAAGACTGTTCTACTTGAGAGTATAGGAATAAATGGACTTTTCCTTAAACTAGTCAGGAATATCTATTTAAAATCATCAGTAAGTAGCATATGTAATGGGGATAAACTGGAACCATTCCCAATAAGAACAGGAGTGAAACAAGGTTGTCCACTATCACCATTACTATGCAATATTGTATTAGAAATGCTAGCTTTGGCAAAACAAGTTGAGAAAGAAATTAGAGTAGGTAATGAGGAAACCAAATTATCACTCTTTGCAAATGATATGATGGTATACTTAGAGAATCCCAGAGAGTCTACTAAAAAGCTATTAGAAATAATCCACACCTTTAAGAAACTTGCAGGATTCAAAATAAACCCATATAAGTCATCAGCATTTTTATATATCACTAACAAAATCCAGCAGTTAGAGTTACAAAGAGAAATTACTTTTAAAGTAACTGTCGATAGTATGAAATATTTGGGAATCAGACTGCCAAGAGAAAGTCAGGAACTATATGAGCAAAACTACAACACACTTTCCACACAAATAAAGTGAGTTGATTAATTGAGGTTCACCCTCAGAACTTTATTTTTCAATATTCTGAGACATGAGGAAAGATTGAACCAGTTTTTCAGTGGACTAGAAGCTGGTGTTTACATCTTCTAGAACTTCTATTACTAGAAACTGATGATCCTACAAGTGGCTTCAAGTGACAAGAATATTGTGGCATTCAAAAACTTTCACATAGTCATTAATTATGAAGATCAATGAGACCTCAATAATCATATTCTAGTCCATTGTAGCCTTCATCAAAAAATTTCTTCCCAATTGCTATTTATCTCAAGTAGTTTCTCTGTATTTTCATATTAATTTATGTTATAGTTATACAAAGTTATACAAAGAACTCAAATGTCCTACTAAATGAGCTACTGCATATTTTTCTTGACCAAAACATTCTTTAATCTGATTAATTTCATAAGCATTTTTTTTTTACTTTCTTAAATTTTCTCACAGTCTGATAGTCTTCCAAGGTTTCCATAGTGTTTTTTTTATGTATTCTTGATGAAAATTCTAGAGCTTAATAGAAAATTTGACTCTAAAATACAAGATTTAAGAGAAACATAAAAAGATAAATAGGAAAAGGAAATCATAAGGAGATTTAATAA
Source organism: Sarcophilus harrisii (assembly GCF_902635505.1). Taxonomy (NCBI): domain Eukaryota; kingdom Metazoa; phylum Chordata; class Mammalia; order Dasyuromorphia; family Dasyuridae; genus Sarcophilus; species Sarcophilus harrisii. Next base: position 522,875,117 of record NC_045426.1, read on the forward strand.
AATCAAACTGTTTATTTTCCTATATGGAAAAATAATACTTGCAACTTATAAGAAATTTGTCACTATTAGGAAAGTTAAAAAAATCTATCTATCTATCTATCTATATCTATCTATATCTATATATCTATATCTATATCTATATCTATATCTATATATATATATATATATATATATATATATAGAGAGAGAGAGAGAGAGAGAGAAGACACAAGTGTCAATTGAATATAACGGGATGATATCTAAAATAATAAAATTAAGGGTGGAAGAGAAATGTACTGGAAGGAAGATAAAGGGAGGGATAAAATAGAGTTAATTATCTCATAAAGGAGATAAGAAAAAAAACTTTCATAATGGAGGGGAAGAAGGGGAAGGAAGTGAATCTTACTCTCATCAGAATTGGCTCAAAGACAGAATAACATACACATTTAGTTGGATATAGAAATCTCTGTTACCCTACAGTAAAGTAGGAGGGAAAGGGGATACAACTGGTGATGATAGAAAGGAAGGCAGATTGGTAGAGCAGGTAGTCAGAAGTAAAATGATTGTGAAGAGGGAAAGGGTGAAAGAAGAAAGAGAATGGAATAAATGTAAAATAAAATGGAGGAAAATACAGTTAGCAATAGTAACTAAGAAGAAAAAATGAAACAAGTTTCTCCAATACAGGCCTAATTTTTAAACATATAAAGAACTGAATTAAATTTATAAAAAAGTTCCATTCTTCAAATGATAATCAAAATATATGAACAACTTTTAGATGATATAGCAAAGATACCTATAATCATATGAAAATAAATGCTCTAACAATTGATTGGAAAATAATAAAATAAAACCATTCTGAGGTACTATCTCATGTCTATTATATTAGATCATAAGATAGAAAAAGAAAATGACAAATGGTGAAGGAAAAAAATGAAACTAATATATTGTTGGTAAAAGTGTGAATGGATTCAACCATTGTGTAAAAGGATTTAGAACTTGGACCAAAACATTATAAAACCTCACATACCCTTTAATTTAGCAATATTACTACTAGATCTGCATCCCAGAAGATTATTTTTAAAAGGAAAAGACATATACAAAAATATTTATCACAACTTTTTTTTGAGAGAAAAATGGAATTTGAGGAGATGTCCATCAACTGGGTAATGGCTAAACAAATTGTAGTATGTGATTATTATGGAATACTATTGTATTATAGGGTATTCTGGGAAAAGCAAAACAAACAAACAAACAAACAAACAAAAGCTGGGAAGACTTTCATGACCTGATGCAAGCTGAAATGTACTGTGTACAAAGTAACAGCAATATTGCAAGATGATCAGCTATGAATGACTTTGCAATTCTCAGCAATATAATACAACTCTGACAAAAAAATTCTAGCCATATTAAGGAAAACCAATAGCGCTTGAATACAGATTCAAGCATACTTATTTTACTCTATATTTCTTGAAGTTTTTAAATTTTTTTCTGGCTATGTTTTGTAACACAACATGACTATCATGAAAATGTTTTACAAGACTATAAATCTTGTATCAAATTGTCTGCCTTCTCATTGGAAGGCATCTCGAAGAAAGAAGAGAATTTGGAATTCAATTAATTATTCAATGACTATGTAAGTTATACTGCTTTTGACAGACTGGAATCTTGTACAGAGTGGTAACCAGAAAATAAGTTTATCATTTTATACCTATGTCACTATTTTTCAAGGATCATTTTAATTTATGATGAATGAGAGTAATTAAAATCTATGGATTATGATGATTTCAGATCACAAAAGTTTAAGTTAGTTACTTTGGAGCTATTCAAACTGATGTAATGATAGAAAGTTTTGAAGCACTTTATAATAACTCTGTGAAATAAAGGATATAGGTTTTATTATCCTCAGTTTACAAGAACCCTCTCCCCTCCAAAAATGAGGTCTAATAGGTGAGGAACCCAGAAGGATACAAAATCAAGATTCTGATGAATTCAAATTCAGGTCTCTTGACTTCTGGCTTAATATATTTTTTTAAATTATCCTACAATCCTTTTTAGAAGTTGGGGTTTGAAATGATTTTAGAAGTTGTATTTCAAACTCTTGCCTTAAATATGAATTCACTTCGTGCTGGATTTCCCAAAGGCATCACATTATTACCATGGTCAAAATAGAATTCATTATAATTCTCTTTCCTCCCTTTCTCCCCCTTTTCTCCCCACCCCGTATTTTTTCAGTGAGGTATCCAACAAATTAGTTGGTTGATAAATGTTTAACATTTCCATACTTGCACCCTCCCCCAAACATATGTAGCTCACATTTTTTTAATTTAACATATTGTTTACTTTTGCATCACTTTTTTAAGGTCTAGACAACAAAAATTATATAAATTCCTGATTTTCAGCATTTGCTCATTTTAAAAGTGTGAATACTCATACTTCAGATGTTATAACTAGTTCTGGTGAGCTAGTTCAAATTGTCTCCAGTACAATCCTGGAATTACTAATGTTCCAGGTTCACAACATTGGAGTCATTTTCTGTTCTTCCCTCTCCTTGTTCACATTTATCCCCCTCCTGCTCATCATAAGCAACAAATTGCCCAATGTTGTCAATTTTATTTTCAACGACATTTCTCATAGCCTTATGCTTTCTTTTTCTCCAGTGATCAACATCTTAAAACAGGACTTTATTATCTCTCTCCTAGCCTATTTCAAAAGCTTCCTAACCAGTCTCCTACCTTCTAAAATCTATCCTACCTAGAAGTGCCATATTAATAATCCTAAACCATAGATCTGATCATTTTATTACACCACTCAAGAAACTTGAATTGTTACTAATTATCTCTAGGATTTAAAGCAAAACAAAACAAAGTAACTTCTATTTGGGGTTTAACCTTTTCCAACTTGGGTCCAGCTTACTTTTTCCAAGCTTATTTTTCATTACATTTCTTCACATACACATTACACTAAGACAAACTGACTTTCTATTTCCATAAACATCATACCATCTTCTGTCTCTATACCTTTCTAGAAGTTACCCCTCATTACGGGAATTTATTCCTACTCCTTCTGTTTCACAGAATTTTCCAAGGCTAAATTGAGGTGCAATAAGAAGATATTTATTATTGTATTTAGTTTCTAGCATTTCCCCCAACCAAAACCAATACAAAACAAAACAAAACAAAACAAAACAAAATTTTGTCTTCCTTTACTATGTTTACATTTTTCATTTACTTATCTATATTCATGCTCTTTTCCTCCTAATATATGTAAGTTACTTGATAGGTAAAACTCTTTTCTTTTTGCCTTTGTAAGTATATTTCCTGACAAAACAGTTCAGCACTTAGTAGGTAGTTAATAAGTTCTTATAGAAATAAGGGGTTGATGCTAATTCATAGCACCCAGAAGAAAAGGTCATTCTGTTTCCACTTGAATACCTCTGTAATAAGTTATTATGAGTTAATCCTTTCCAATTTTGGACATTTTAAATTATTAGGAAGTCATTCCTTAAATTAGCTTCCTTTCATTGGTCACATCTCCTCTTCTTTAGAATTAATATAAAATAGCTTTGGGAATATTTTATCCCAACTATTCTGAATAGATTATCTTAATAAATTCCTATTTTGAAAAATTAAATCTAGATTGCTAACTCATCAACTAATAATGAATAGGAGAGAACAATAATGGGGGCAAAAAATCTATGTCATTAGAAACCTACCTCTATTGGCAATTGTTAATGCTGTAAAGTTACCTATGCATATAACCTGTAAATAAAAGGCTATTAAATTAAAAAAAAAAAACAAAAAAGAAACCTACCTCTAATCCCTAAAACATAGTATGGGAATGGGAAGAGAAATGGCTTAACATTCTCTGGAGACACAACTTGTCAGTATGAATATAAGTAAGAGGTAGAATGCTGTTTGTGCCATTGTATATATAGACCATTTTTCATTGTCCTTCCTAAAAAGAGACATGCAGAAATGATCATGACTTACTAGGGCAAGGTACAGCAGGGCTATAATTTTCTTGAACACTATGCTTCTATTAATTCAGCTTTGCATCACATTAGCTTTATTGGCAACCATAACACACAGCTGACTCATACTGAGTTTGCAAAGTCAACTGAAACAATTCTCTAAGATGCTTCTGTGCCTAATTATCAAGTTTTCATCATACTTATAGAAAATACTACTTTATTCCTGTGAATATGATTTATATCATAATCCTTTGACATGGTCTTATTAGCCTTTTCTCAAACCATGAAATTACTACCAGCAAAAAGAAAATCCATTGTTGACATTTGCAATTTCTTTAAAGAAAATATTTCAAGAATGAGAAAAGAATGGAGGGAGGAAAACAGAAGAAAGAGGGGAAACAAATTATTCATAAAGATTTAGAAAAATAATTAAGCAGTGAAAATGATTTAGGTAAAATTGACTTTTCCTTCAAATTAAATTGTACTACATTTACTTTCTTCTCCTCATTTTACCTTTGAGACAGTTACAAGAGGTCTTCAGGGACATCTCCTAGGCATCATTTTTAAAAGACCAAAAATTAAAGTGATTATCAATATAAAAATAAGAATGAAAAAAACATTAAAAATGCAAGAAGGTTTTTAAAGAAAATCGATCCTCCCCTTAACCTGCCATTTTACATTTAGTGATTTCATAATTCATCCAACACTCTAAGATTGTATTCTTAGTCACCCTTAAGTTTTCATTTTCTTACCCAACACAAAATGTCACAAAAGTTTGTTTTTTTTAATTTTACTTTTGAAATATCTTCTATCTATTTATCTATCTATATCTCCTAATTTTCACTCCCAATGATACTATCTTAATTTTTACCTTTACTATCTCTTACCTTGACTATTGCTATGTTGATTTTGTTCAGTCATTTCAACTCTATGACCTTTGTGACATCATTTAGGATTTACTTGGCAAAGATATTAGAGTGATTTACCAATTCTTTATCCAGCTCATTTTACAGGTGAGAAAACTAAGGCAAACAGGGTTAAGTAATTTGCTCAGGGTCAAACAAAGGCAGATTTGAATTAAAAAAAAAAAAAAAAAGATGGAGTCCTGAACTCCAAGCTTGCTGCCATTCAGCTGCTCTGCACTACAGTTTATTACCTTAAAATCCTGTTTAATAACATCCTTGCCAACCAATCCTTCATGCAGTTACCAGAGTAACATTTCTAATTCACAGTTATAATAATTTCCCCACTTTCTTCCTTTCACTTGAAAAATAGTCATCAACTATTGAATAAAATCCAGTCTCAGAAATCTAACATTCTAGTTCCACTATATTCTGGTAGAAATCAGGACTGCAGGTCTTATATCACCTTATTCCTCATAGCAATGACACACTTCAACCAAAGTTAACTTTTCAGTGCTTTTTTAATTTTTTCCATCTTTCTACTACACTAAATCTTTACTCAGACCCTCTTTTCTAAGTAAATGCACTTTCTTCAAGTACTGATTGAAAACTTTATTATCTTAAAAGGACATCTCATATTCTATGCAACTTGAGTCTTTATTCTCTTTGATCAGAAATTCTTTACTTTTTAAAAAAAATGTGTCCTGGAACATTTGGGCTGTTTGGTAAAATTTTTGAATCCCTTCTCAGAAAAAAAAATAAATTCTAGCTTAAAAGGAAAAAAAAAATTATAAGTGATTTTCTCTCTACTCCACTCCACTCTCTACACCCTCCATTCCACTTTGCTAAACATGAAGGCTCCAAGTTATGATACAATGAATGTTGAATATAGAATGAAATTATTTGAATAGAAATCCCATATTTTCCAGTTGTATGCCCATTGTCACTTTGAAGATACTGAGGTAGAAATTGTATAATGAGGAATTGGATCAGATGACCCCAATGGTTCCTTCCAAACAAATCTATCATCTGATCATATGAACAAAAAGAGAACATAAATCTGACCTGTTCCATTGTTGGTAGGGGAGGAAACCTGGGGGGGGGAGAAGAAGTAAGAACACAAAGAAAAATTATTTGGATAATGTACAACATACTATATACTTCATCCTTTGTTGATGTGGCTATATTATAGTTTAATGTACTAAAAAATGCATTGAACTTGGAGTCAGAAAGTTGACTCTGTTAACTAGCTACTTTAACAATATCATGTGGTATATCTGATCCTAAATTTTCTCATAAGTAAAATGAGACTGATAATACCTATTGGACCTAATTTACAGGACTGTTGATAGGATTCATTGATTTACTTAGGATTTATCAACCACCCATTCTGGGCCAGGCTAGTATCATGAGAAGCTTTTGTTCAGATACATGTGGGTGACAGACACATGTGTGTATATACATATGTTTAAAAAATGTATATATATGCTTGTAGTATATACACATATAAACATATATATGTAAATATGCATATACACACATATGCATACACACAAGCTAATTTCAGAGAGGAGGGCATTGTAGGACAATCAGTGTGAAGTCACAGAGATAGGAGTTAAAATTCTTTTATGGAAAAAGACGGACAATTTGGCTGGATCAAATGAGATAATGTCTACAAAGTGCCGTATAAATGTGATTTAGTATTACTATAACATTATTTACAAGCTACACATTATATAGACATGGCCTTAAAAAATTCTCATAGGTGGATGAGTATATTTGATTATAACTCTAAATGACAACATCCAAAAGTTTGAATAGAAATTATAAAGTAAATGTTAGGATATCTAAGGTGACTTTTACCAATCAATTCTATGATCCCATGAACTATGATGCCATCACTATGAAACATCTGTATGCGTTAGAATTCTGCTACTTTATTTGATGGATTGATCTCAAGTCATAAAATAGAATAAAGAAATTCTACTCAGTCACTTGTCTGGTTTTTAAATTGACTTCAATCGAAGGAAAAAGTGTCTTGAGGATGAGACAAAGGAAGCAAAGCAGAACTTTTCTTTAGTTTTATGCTGTGTTCAAGATAAGATTAGTTATTAGACAATCAAACATAACTGATTGTTTTTTGGGACTGCACAAGAATCACTCAATCCAATAAAGATTGGACAGTCTTGAGAAAAAGATAGTATACTGTAATATAATGGAAAATGCCCTGGACTGTACATCAGAAAATCTGTGCTCTTTTCTTCCCATGGAGTGAGATTTGTCCCATCTAATATCCCTACAATTACTTCTAATATCTAAAAATAATTTTAATAACATATAAACATTTACCTACAGGGTGTTTTGTACATTATGATTCGAGTGATACACTCAAAAGTTATTGTTGTTATTGTTTTTATATCATTTGTGTCATTACCATGGAGAATTATTTCTGTGGTTACTTTTGTTCCTCAAGATAACTGCGGATCATGTGTTCTCTACTACTTTATCCGTTAGTAATAAACAGAAGAATGCTAGCTCATTTTTTTTAAAGGAAACATAAATTACCCTTAGGTACTATTGGCAACATGAAGGTTTGGGCAAGTTTTTGTGATGCTACTTATTTCTGTATCTATCACATTTGTTCAAACCATACAATTAATTTTCCTTCTGGATTCCTTACAGTAACTCAGTAGGGGTTTGAAGTGGAAATTTCAGAGAAAAAACAGTTCCCAGGGAATAAAACACACTCCTGTTTTTGGTTTTGATCAACCATGAAAGGAGGAATGTGTCATATTTATGACTGATCAGTCATTATTCTTTTAAAAAGCTAAATAAGGCCCCTTTGGGCATAATTGATAGACAATCCTACCATATTACTATAATTTATAGTAGAGTGTTAAAGTGATGTGCCATAAAGGAATCAAATAGGAGAAATCCTATAAAAACAAGTTATTTGGCATTCCTTCAGAATGATGGAAAACAAAGGAAGACACAAGCCAACTTGACATGTAGTAAGAAGCAACAGTAAGCAATTGCCTTTTTTTTTTTTTTTTTTTTTTTTGCAATTGCCTTTTAAAGCAAATTCATCAGGCATATCAGGAGGTAAAGAGGCAGAGAGTGCAGAAATGGGCTGTAGCATTTTTAGTCAGTAGGGAAAAATACTCTCATGCTTTGGGGAAAAAAATAATCAATGTTCATGTGCCTGTCTCTTCTGTCTCAGCCCGGCACCTATATGCATGAATAATGCCAATAAATCAGAAAGTTGAATACTCTAAGGAAAAGTTTTTAAAGGCAGGGAAAAATACATATTTGTATATGTGTATATATAGATAGATAGATAGATAGATATATAGATATATATACACACATATACTTTCCCTTTCTACTTCTTTCTCTTTCTTTTCCTATACACACATACATGCATTTACATATATGTGAATTTACACATATATATGCACATATACTTCAATAGAAATATATGTTAGTCCCTCACCTTTAAAAAAGTCTTCCTGTTTATTATACACACATACACACACGTTTGAGTGTTTACACACAAATACATAGTTTTGTATTTCCTACATCTATATTTTATCTATGTATATATGTGTGAGAAGTGAACACGCAATCAAATTCTAATTTGAATGAATCAAGGATTAATTTTATTTAAGAGTTTAACATACCATAAAACTTAATACCCTTCCTAGGATTCTATAACATGAAGAAGAAAAAGTCTCACCACTGAAATCTCCCTTCTATACATTCACCTTGCATTCTATTTCTTAGGTAAATATAGTATTAGCCTAAGCAAAATGTAAGCTCTTTGATGGCAGTAACTAGTTTAGATTTTGTAAATGTATCTCTAGTGTTGAATTTGGCACTTTACACAGAGATGGAACTTAATAAATGCTTGTTGAATGAACAATACTCACAACTGCCAAAAAGCCCACAAATGTCAGTGAAGAGTTCTTAAAAATAGAAAACTTGAAAAGAATATTTATAATTTCTTGAGGCCTTCTCCTTAAGGTGTAATATAAAAGCTGTTATCAATATGTATTCAGAAGCCCTTGAGAAATTCTTTCAACCAAAGGGTCTACAAAATCATTAAAAAAATTTTAAAATGTTATTAATACAGTCATATAACTTAAACTACTATTTGCAGAGACCTACATTCTGAAAGCAACCTATCAACATTTTTTTTAATATAAGGAATAAAACAATCCTGTTAGTTTATTCTAATCATCTGAATATCATCAACTCTTGTCAAACTAAAATTTACAAATTGATAAAAGAATTGTCCTCCTTTACTTGAAAAAAGCAGTCTTGTTATTTACCAGGCATTATTATACTACTTTATTAATAGAAAAAATAAAATGTTGTTAAGGATCATGCCTAAGTGAAGATGCAGGTCAATTATCCAAGAGCCTCCACAGCTCTGAATCATAACATTTGAGGGAGTTGCAAAGCAGCCTTTGCAGATGTTCCTTGTGAATCGGAATGAAATAAATTGGAGGCAAGAGGGAAGAGGGGAGAGGTCAGAGAACATAACTGTCTCTCAATTTCCTTGTATCATCATCTTTTTCTCACATGAAAAGATCCCATTCTACAGGTCTGAGTTAGACCTCCAGCAGCCACTGGCAGGTGGCTCCCATATCACAACATGTGCACCACATTGGATACCAAAATGTACTATGCTTTCTAGAGTCCCTACATTGGGGTGCCAAAATATACCATTTGGACTAGCTCACTGGAGGATCTCACAAACAGCCCAAGTCCTTGGTCTTAGTGGAGGCGTGAAGAAGGCAGGAAACCCATGAGAATGGTCAAAAATGGAATGCAATGATGGAGTGTCCTTATTTCAAATACTCCCAGCCCTTAAATACCTAGATATGATCACATCATTATACCATACTAAGTATGTGCCAACTAGAGAACCATTATATCATCACATCACACTGAGCAAGTGCTAACTGTAAGCACCCTGTAATTGATATGTATCCCTTGCTTCAAGTAGAACACAAGGAGTCATGTCTCCTTGACTTCTCAGGAAGAGTGAAAACACCAAAGGGAAGTAGTCACGCCCTCTATGACTTCTCAGAAAGAATGAGAGCCACCAAAGGGAGGTGGGGAACCAAACCAGATATTGTCAGCAGGCTCCCTCTGGGCTGAAGGATCTTGTACCTTATCCAGATTTCCTCCACTATCTGCGGCCCTCTACAAAATGTCATGGAAACTGAAATAAGAATACAGTCATAACAGTATATGGTATTTAATAAAGCTGAGGGCTTTAAAGAAGTTTAGCTTAATTTTCATCCTATTACACTAAATCTTTTCTGTGCATAAACCTCACTTGAAGTCAGTGTGGAGTGTGGAGGTGTGTATTTTTTTTAGATTTCTTGGGTTTCTTTAAAAATATTCCTTATAACTTTATTCAGAATTGTTTTTTATATTTTACTATCATGATTCTCTCTTCTAATCAGATTTAATAAATAAAATTTGAATTAATTGAAAAGGGCAAGAGAGGTTCTTTGCTAAAATCCAATTTTTAACTATCATATGAATGTTATAAAACCAGAAGTCGAACATTAAGATAATTCATTATTTGTTAAAATTCTACCTGAATTAATTTATTCTGTGCCATGCCAATAAAACTATTGAAAAAATATTCTGTAGAGCTAAAAAAAAAACCCAAAATACATCTGAAAGAACAAAAGATAAATAATATTAAAGGAATTAATGAAAAACACAAAAAAAGAAAATTACTCTTAAGGATCTAAAATTAGGTCAGGGAAAACCACTGATATTATAAGAGATCAAGAAATAAAACAAAGTATGAAGAATGAAAAAAATATAGAAGAGAATGTGGAAATCCAGGAGGAAAAACAGCAGATTTGGACAATAGATCCAGAAGAGGAAACTTAGGAATAATCTAACTACCTGAAAGTTATGATGAAAAAAGAAATCTTGATATGTATAGATATAGATATATATTTTTAAAATTTTCTGAAGTGTTAGAAGAAGAAGGGAAAGTATAAATAGGAAAAAAAACCCACCAATAACACCTGAAAGAGATCCTATGAGGAAAACCTACAGGAACATTATAGCCGAATTTAGAAATCCCCAATCAAGGAGAGGAAATATTGTAAGCAACAAGAAAAAAAAAATCAAATGTAATTAGAGCCCCATTTAGAACCACAGAAGATCTAGTAGTGGCTACATTAAAAAACCTCAGATCTTGGAACACTATATATTAAAGAACAAAAGAAATAGGGTTGTAGCCAAGAATATCTTAACCAGAAAAGGTAAGCATAATTCTGAATGAATAAAAAAAGATATTGACTGAATTACCATACTTTTAGGATTTTATTACAAAAATACCTGAACTTGGGAATTTTTTTTTCCTATAAGATACAAGACAAATGTAAAGTAAAAACAAAGACAATCAAGGCTCAATAAGAACAAACTGTTGGTGTTTTATATATGGAAATGTAAACCAATAGTCCAAGACTGATGTGAATAATTGGGTAATTCAAAAGAAAGATTGGGATAGCGATAAGTATGATATAATTCTAAAATGCAAAACTATGGAAGAAAAGGAACAGTAATTATATTTTGTTATATGAATGAGGTGAGAGAATAAGAGCTGACACAGAGGGCTGGTAGTTCTGGAATCCTACTCATGAAGAATGGATTGAAGTGGGAACTACACACACACACACATACACATACACACACATACATATGTATAAAATTGTTTATACATATATATGCATAAAAGTTTTCTAAATTTATAAAGAAATAAGAGGAAAAAGAATTAGGATAAGAGGAGTAGAGAAGGCATATAGATGAAAAGAAATGAGATTAATAACAATAGAATAAAAGGGGAGATAAAGAGTGACGGAGAGGATATGAGGGGATCCTTGGAAGTGTGGAAGGTTAATAACAAGGCAAGGTAGTTGGTAGAAGTAAAGCAGAGGACTCAGCAGGAATGGGAAATAAGAGATATACACAAACATAAGTAATAATAAGGATTTATTAGAAAAATAAGGATTTACTAGAAAAATAAGGATTTACTAGAAAAAATAGGATTTATTAGAAAAAAAGAATTTATTAGGAAAAAAAATAAGGATTTATTACAAAAAAGTGAGGTAGCAACCATGGATCTCAGACAAAGGTTAAGCTACATAAATTTAATCAAAAGAGAAAATAAGAAAACCACAGCCATGTCAGCCATGTAAATCAACTTTGTTTTACAATCTAATTATACAAACTTGGAATATTGCTATGGTGTAGGAAATGATTTGGTGGATTTACAAAAATATGGAAAGACTTGAACTTATAAAAGATGATGCATAATATGACCTTACATCATATATATATATATATATATATATATATATATATATACACACACACACACACGTCTATTTATATTTCTATGTCTATGTATATATATATATATAGAAGTGTATGTTTACATGTGTATGTGTACATGCATGTGTGTGTGTGTGTGTATGTATCTATGCTTAATTGTACTGCATGGGGAGGAAAGGGGAAAAAAAGAAGAAAGTAAAAAATGCTTAGCAAAGAACAAAAGAAAACCCACAAAGAAGCAAAGAAAAGATGGAAAGCTCTGAAAGCAAAGTGTAGTATTTATTTAATAGATTTTCTCTTATGCTCTGGTATGCATATGAAATTATTTCTTGGTTTTTCTTTTTTTTCTACTTGTTTTAAACAAATAAATAAAAATTTTAAAATGCAAAATAATGTGACCTATCCATATCAGATCTAAAACTATATTACAAAGCAACAGAACTATTAGTACTGCCTAAGAAATAAGAGTATTGGATCAGTGGAATAGGTGAGGTACACAAGACTCAGTAGACAATGACTTTAGTAATCTACTTTATGATAGGTCTGAAGACCCCAGCTTCCGAGAAAAGAACTTTGTATCTGACAAAAACTGGAAAACAATATGGCAAAGCTAAGTATAGACTGAGATCTTATGCCATATGCTAAGATAAGGTCAAAATGTGTATACAATTTACACTTAAAGGTAGATACCATAAGCAATTTAGAAGAGCAGGTAATAGTTTACCAATCACATCTATAGAGAAAGGAAGAACAAGCAAAAGATTGAGAACATGATGAAATTTAAAGTGAATAATTTTTATGACTTTAAATTAAAAAAAGGTTTTTGCAACTGAAGGAAAGCAGAAAACGGGTAAAAAACTTTTACTGACACTTTCTGAGGAAAAAAGCCTCATTTTTCAAATATATAGAGAACGGAGTCAAATTTATAACAATACAAATCATTTCTCAATTTATTAATGATCAAAGAATATGAACTTTCATATGAATTCAAAGAATGTGAAGCTTTAGATGAAGAAATTAAAGCTATCTTTTGTCATATGAAAAAATGCTTTAAATTAAGTTCTCAGTTCTCAGGTACCATCTTACACCAATGAGATTGTCTGAGTGATAGAAAAGGAAAATGATACATGTTGAAGAGGATATGGGAAAATTGTAATATTAATGCAATGTTGGTGGAATTATGAACTGATCCAACCATTCTGGAGAATCGTTTGGAACTATGCCCCCCAAACTATAAAACTTTGCATACCCTTTGATCTATCAATACAACACTACTAAATCTACATCTCAAAGAGATCATAAAAAATGGAAAAGGACCCACATATACAAAAATATTTATAGAAGCTCTTTTAGTGCTAACAAAGAATTGTAAGTTGAAAAGATACCTATCAATTGGGGAATAACTGAATAAATTGTAGTATATGAATGTAATGGACTAATATAGTTCTATAAGAAATGATAAGCTGGCAGATTTCAGGAAAAAAAAAAAACATGAAAATATTTATATGAACTGATGTTACAAAAACCAGGAGAACATTGTACACAGCAACAGTAACACTGATCATCAGTTTTGATAGGCTTGCCTCTCCTCAGAAATGCAATAATCTAAAACAATTTCAAAAGAGTCATGATGGAAATTTTTATCCATATTCAAGAGAAAAAAATCTATGGGGTTTAAATGCTGATTGAAATGTTTTCACTTTTTTTCATTTTTCATGGTTTTTCCTTTTTATTCTGATTTTTTTTTTAACAAAATGACTAATGTAAAATTATATTTAATGTAATTTTATCTGTATAACCTCTATCCAATTGCTATATTGGGGAGGGGAGGATAAAAATAAATTAGATCTCAAATTCTTATAAAAATAAATGCTGAAAACTATTTTATATGTAATTGGTAAAAATGCTATTAAGTGGGGAAAAGATAATCCATTATTATTCAGAATAATATTTTAAAGTTAATATATTTTAGTATAAGCACATTTATTTAATTCCTACTTCTATTTCTCATTGTGAAATAGAGGTGACTTTGGGGTTTTGAAAAACCTGACTGAGTATAATTATAATCCAATGTTTTTACAAAATGCAAAAACTTTGGGTATGGACCCAAAAGTGGTCTCTACTTCAGCCTAGAAATAGTATAGATATGTTCAGAAATGTACATTATTATAAGAATGCCTCTAGGTGAAAATTTCTCAAGTAACAATTCATGACTTTTTTTTTTTAATTAATAAGTTAAAGCATGAGCCATAAAATACTGCAGAGATGGAAGGAGTACCCATGCTGTTTAATCCATGATGCTGCTCAAAAAGTGATATTTATATAGTTTATTGCATCATGGGTTCATAGACTGCTAAGCCAAATGATCTTAGAAAAATGTATTGTTAAATTTCTCAAGTTTAGGAAAAGAAAACATGGTTTAGAACCACTTCACTGAGTAAATTCCCAGTTTAGGATCACAGAGATCTCCGAATCAACTAGATCAAAATATACCCTCCAAAAGAATCTCCATTTTGATACATTTAAAAATGACTATCCTTTTTTTTTAAATTTTGAAGATTTCAAGGGAGTAGGAAATACACTACCTCTTAAAGAAAGTCATTTTTATATCCTTTTTTAAATGACAATTCCAAGAATATATTTTCCTTACCTTAAGCCTAAATTACCTCTTTAAAATTCTCAACTATTGCTTTTAATTGCCCCTTTGTGACCAAAGCCTCATGAACAACTTTCAAATATTTGAAGAGAGTGATGATGCCCTCTAATTTCCTCTAAGTTTTTTTTTTTTTGTTGTTGTTGTTCAAACCAAAATATTCCCAGTGACTTCAAAGGATCTTTATATAGTTTGAACTCAAGACCCTTTCCCATCTTGATTATCATTTTGTGTACATTCACCAGTTTATAAACATCCTCCATGAGATATGTTCAAGGTCATGTCATTATTATCAAGGTCAAGGTCATAATTAAAGAGGAACTGAAACCTAATTCTTCCACATTATAGTGTATATATCTTTCTACTACTGTCAGTGCAATAATCAAGTTTAGTATTTTTGATGTATCCAGAGGTACAAAAAGGATATTATTAAGACAATGTACATTTTGAAAGGAAATATGCCTATTCGTGACATCAATGAGGGATAACTCCTAGGCTGGCTGAACACTTCACTGATACACATAGAACATAAAAATTTTAATAGTTTTCTCCAGTGAAAGATCGATTGAAGAATATGGATAAGAACCATAAAAATCTGAAAATATATGAAGAGAGCATACTTACATTGTTAAAATCACAGGACATAAAATGCTCTTAATTCATATCTCCCTAGAGCTATATAAATTGTATTTATATGTATGTATTAATCAATCCTATATATATATAATTATGTATAAAGTATATTTGTATATAGATATATATTTACATATAAGTATCATATATGATTATATATAATCATGTACAGGGTATATATAGAATATATATGAACATATATTTATAAACACATATATTCATTCTAATAACTGTTTTTTTTTTTTTTTTTTTAGTATTAGTTCATTCTTTGATTTCCTTCTGACTGCAATCTACCAACTCTAGATATATGAGATTGACTACCTAGACTATTGTAGGTTGTTCAGTCATTTCATTCATGTCTGACTTTATGTGACCCTATTAGGGGTTTTCTTGACAGAGATGCCATATGCTTAATCAGCTTATTTTATAAATGAGGAATTGAAACAAACAGGGTTAAGTGACTTGCTCAGAGTCACACTTAGTAGAATCTGAAACCAGATGTTCAATCAGGAAGATGAGTTTGACTAACAGTGGGCTTGGCATTCTATCCACTGTACCACCTAGCTGCTCAGTGAAACTGTTAAATTGAATGATTTTCATTACTAATTTTCTTTCACCATTCTGTAGCTTTTAATATTGATGAACATCCTCTCCTTCTCAGTAACCTTTTCTTTGGCTTCTGTGACCTGTTTTCTCTCTTTCCTCCTATTACTCTTCTAACCTACTCTCTTTTGCTGAATCATTGATTTCCAATACTGTTAGCATAGGTATGCCATAGAGTTCTGTACTTGGTCTTCTTCCATGTACTCTCTCTCTTTCTCCTTCTCTCTCTGTCATCTCATCTAATACCAAAGATGCATGATATTTTTTTTATATTAACAGATATGTAGCTTTAACTTTTTTCTTCAAATTAAATCCTACATTGTCACCTGCATTCTCTATGTCCTACTCTGTGACTTATAGATTTCTCAAATTCAACATGTCAAATACAAATTATTTACATTTCTAAATCTAATTCTCTTACAAACACTCATTTCTATTTAAGGTATCCTCTTAATTTCTGAGTTTCATAACCTTCACAATATCACTGGTGTCTAGTTTCTTTTCTCCATTCACACAGTCATCTCCCTAATTTATACTTTCATTATCTCTTACCTCAATTACTTCAATAGCTTCCCTATTAGTCTTCTTCCTTTCTGTCTCTGTCTATATAACCTTTCTTCAATTTATCCTTTATATTGCTGCCAAAACAACTTTTAAAATACATCAGATTGATAATCCCACTTATCTATTCAATTTTTGGGACTCCCTAAAATTTCTAGGAAAAATGATAATCTAGTAAGGCATTTAAACCACTTTATAATTTCTCTATAATCCTCTATCAAAGTGTTATTTCATATCTTCAGGTATTCTATTCCCAGTTCAAACTGGACTACTAATTGTTTCCTAAATTAGATTCTCCAGTAACTGATTTCATCTCTTGCAATGTACTTCTCCTTATCTCTGCTGCTTGGAATCCTAATCCTACTTAAGGTTCACCTCCTTCATAAAGCCTTATTTGTCCTTCCTCATCAAGATAACAAAACTTTCTCTCTCTTCAAGTGATCCTTTCTCATATGCCTTTGCCATGTGCTACCTCTCTTGAACCTTCTCTCACTTTCTGTAAAACTTGTCAAGAGTATGGACTATTTTATTTTATTCTGTTTTTCTTTTTCATTTTTTCCCCTTCATATTTCAAGTACCTGCCTGGATCTTTTGTACATAGTAGGCATTTAATAAATGTTTATAGGATTAAGTTGACATTGAATAGCTTATATCAATAATAGATTAGGACATTTAGTAATTAAAAAGTTTCTTTGTGTGTTTTTTAATCTAATTTTCTCTTTGGAAAAAATGATAATCTCTTCTGCAATAATACTGATCTACAAATAATCATAATGTTTCTCTGTTTGATTTTGAATTTTTGTATTCTTTTGGATTTCAGGAGTTCTATAAGTGTTTTGTTGTGAACAATTATCCACAAAGGCAGAATTTTATAGTGTCTAGCTCTAGATTAGGAGCCAAGAAGACTTCCTATCAATCACTAAGTAAACACTTTTGAATGTCTACATGGCGTCATGGATAAATAACTAGCCTAAAAGCCAAGAAAACTTTGATTAAGTTTTCTTAACTTACTGCTGTGTGACCTATTAAAATTTTTTAAGCCCTCAGTGATCCAGGGATTTTTCTAAAATTATCAATTGCAAAGCAGATCTCATGCTGCCTTGACAAAAAGTTTCCTCATCTGAAATAGTTTATAATGAAATCATAGATTTCTTCTATAAAATCCCCTTTTGTAAATATCACTAAGTATCAACAGCATTACGTTTTCTCCAAATATTTCAGAACCTGTCTCATTTATAGAATCAAAAACTGACTTTCCTAAAACTAAGCCAGAAAATCTCTTACCAAACCTGCATGGCTTTTTTTGAACCATGGGAAGAACAGAACATGTTCCCATCTGTGCTGGATATGTGGGTGATGACATTGGAAACAGATCATTCCTCTGAAAGAATTTTCCCATATTCCAATATGGGACAGAGTCACTGAATCATGGATTATTAGGTAGCACATTGGATAGAATTCTGGGCCTCAGTTCAAATCTGGTTTAAGACTCTTAATAGCTGTATGACCTTGGTCAGTTACTTATCTGTAAAATATGGATAACGATAGCATCTATCTCCCAGAGTTATTTGAGAATCAGATGAGACAAAATTGTATAGAACTTAGAACACATTGCCTGACATATAATAAGCACTATATAAAAGTTCTTATTGTTATATCTAAAAAGGAACACTGTGTTTTTTAGCTTTATCTGCTTTCCTATAGATGGAGAAACCAAAACCAATAAATCCTCTACATTTCCCCCAGCTAGTTTATAATATATCTAGATCCAGAATCAAGTTCTCCTAATGCCCAAGTCAAAGCTCTTTCATGATGTTTTCAATGTGAGTTCACACCATAATTATTTCATCATTATATTCTATGTGATCCTTTAGACATATATATGTGTGTCTCTCTGTGTGCATAGACAAATTTTAAATATTTTCTGAATGTTGATACAACACAAAAACACTGAAATTTATTTTGAAAATAAATTTTCTTGCTTCATATTTTTAAAAATGCTGTATTCTCTCAATAACACTTTTTATCTTAATGCATTCTACTTGTAGGCACTGTTCCTTTTTAATATAAATACATTTCTTTAATAGAAATATATATATATATATATATATATATACACATATATTTTAAATATATGTATATATGTGTTGATGTGAGGATATATGACTGAAAATGGATCATATAGAAACAGGATACAAAGATACAACATGGAAAGGAATCAAACAAGACATATTTTGTGATTAGAAAGTAGGAATCCATAAAATTCTAGAAAATAAAACTATTTTCTCATACTATAGACTCTTTCTGAAAGAGTCAAAAGCAACAACACAACCTGGTCAATGAAAGACTTTATTACTCAGAAAAATTAGACAGTCCCCATTCTCACCATGAAAGCCAAGACTTCATATCCCAATCACTAATTCTTTGGTCACCAAACTCAGAACTCAAAATATTAAAAATCCATTATAGTAGAGAAGATGTATTATAACACTTTAGGAATGCTTGCATTTACCCATGATGGTATATTTTGTTTTATTTACATAAATGAGAAATTTGCTGGATAAAGCAATATAGACTGTAACTTTTTTCTCATAATTAAAAATCAGTCCTTGCCTCTTTACAAATATGGAGAAATTAATTACTTTTTGAAAGAAAATAACAATATATGTCAAGGGGAAATTACAATTGGAAATTTTATTTTCATCAAAACTTCTATGGTGTGATAAATTATGTTAAACATAAAATCTTCTAAAATTAAAGCAATTGCCTATAAACTTCAAGGGGTCTAAGGTGGGGAAAGACTTATGGTTTAAGATCAATATCTGTCATAAAATCCATATCAAACTTCCTCTAACATAAATCCTAAATTTATTGAACCAACTAATGTCCCATCTTTATGCAGCCTATTTTAAAAGTGATTTTTAAAATCATATTTGGAACATAGAATAATTCCTTTATCAACTTTTCAGATTCTAAATCTTCAATACATGCAGAATAACTTAAATGAATAATTAAATACATACCTATAAATTATTCAAATGATAATGAACACATTTCTTTGTATAATATGGTTATTGTTCATATGCTAAATAATACAATATAATTTTATCAAATCCAAATCACTGCAGTGCAGTACTTCTGCAATGAAATCCATACATATTATATATATATATACATATACATACATATACACACATACATATATGTATACATATATATCTGTGTGTCTGATGTATGTGTATATATACATATATTCATATACATATGTTAAAATGAAATCTTTTAAGTATGTCAATCAAACATACTTTTTTAAAAAATGCAAACTAAATACAAATTGATATAGGCTATATAATCATAAAATTATTAATAAAACCTGCCAGATCTTTCAGAATAAAATATTCAACTGACTGTTCCAAATCTGACTTTATTTGCCAGGCTCTTAGGAATTTGCCTTTTTTGGAAAAGGAAATTAGTTTTTTTCCAGTGAGTTCCTTACAAGTTTAATAAGTGCGATTGATATACTTTTTAGAGCAAATATACTTTTTATCAAAACTGTTTTTTTTTCCAGAACATTATGATGGATGCATTTTGCATTGCTACAAGCACATTCAACTTATTAATACTTCCTAACATAGTGTTTCTTAATCAATTTTTTTCTTAAAAGTACGGGATTTCATATTATTGAAAGTCATTTGAATTAACTGCTTCTCTCATATAAGGAAATGATTTTTTTTTCTCTATTAGATGTCATGAAGTGAACAAAGCAAAAAAATTGCATTTTTAAATATTAAATGATAATATTTTCCACCAAAATTTATCAGTCTGATAAAAGTATAGAAGTTAAAATTATAAAATACACAAATAATCAATTATGGAGGGGAAAAGGAGATTATCTACTCACCAGTTGTGAAATTATATCTAGCTGAAAATCCCATAGATTCCAACTCTCCATCAGCAAAAAATTTAATCCACAAAAACCTGCCACTGGATTTTATTACAGGTGGATTTTGCTGTCCACAGAAACGTCCAATGATTGGAGAAAAGCCAAAAGGTCCATCTCGCACTTCAATATGATCAAATTTACACTCCCAAGAGGGTTCAATAGAGTACTTTTCATCAAAGTAAAGTTCAATACATTGTCTGGGGGCAGCTGAAAAAGATGAGTGAAAGAAGATTATTTACTAATCTTGTTTAGTTTTAATTTTCTGATGCATCTCTGATTTTCCCTGCAGATCTGATATTCAAATCATGATTGTGCTAAACACTCAAAAATAAAAAGCAAGCACATGTATTCTGATAGATAACATTCTAAAGAGGCATGCTTTCCCTGGAGGATTCCAGATTTCCACAAGGAAATTCTAAATATTCATTGGGGGAAAGGATTGATAATGGTAAACAAATCTAATGGGTTTTTTCTCCTTTTCCTTATGAAAAGGAAGTAGTTAAACATCATCTTGGGATTAGAAAGAAAAAAAATAAATAAAGCTTCCCTCTGCCACTTTTCCACATTAAATATGAACAAGTGGCAAAGGGAAGTGGCCTTTCTCTAGGATATCCCAAAGAATTGTTCAGTTCTAGTTTGATAGCCATCCTCTATAGGAATATAAACAACATTTCCAGAGAAGTCACTTAATAAGAGTATTTTATGTTTTATTCTGATGCTCCCTTCTTTTCATTTAGCTTCTTATATACAACCTTTTGATATGTATATGTTTGGAGTAACAGTGATGAAATAGTAATGTATTGAGGTCAATATTGATTTTCTACTTAATTATTTCTCAAATCCACACTGCTCTGGAGATTATGTAGATTAAAATGTTACAAATCTCTCAAAGGTTGAAATTATGTGTGACTAAGTCAGGAGATTTTAGTTTTATCCATGAGAAGACATAGCTACATCTTACATATCCGTTTGCTTAGATGTGTAATTTACTGAAAAATCTGTACTCCATTGTGTGAACCAGAGGATGACAAAGCTCTACCATCTGCTTGATGATTTTAGGGATCATCAAGAAAGAAATATCACAAAAAGAGAAGGTTCAAAGAATCTGCAGATATTCTGTCACCTACCTAGATTGTAAAAGACAAGTCCAGCAAAATAGGAGGAAAACAATTTAGGAGAAACTTCAAAAAAGTAGATTTTGGAGAAGTTTGAGGTTAATGGATTTATCATCTTCCCTAATCAGCTCACATCTAGGCATAGCATTTTAGCAAGGGTACTAATCCATAGTAGACCAAGCATGATAATGGAGGAAGAAAGAGACTCAGATCACATTATATAAAGATTAATAGAAGGAATAGGAAATGGTTAGCCTCAAGAAGATTTAGTGGAATTATGAAAACTGTCCGTAATAATTTGAAGAATTATAAGAATCATAAGAAAGAGGTTTACAATTTATTTTTCTTGGGTTCTAAGGGCAGAACAGGTAAAAAAAAAAAAAAAAGTAGAAATGCAATAGTAAAGATTTTGAGGAAAATGCATTCCTAGTTAGAAATATTCCAGAATGTGATCTACCTTAAAGGGTAATAGGCTCACCCTGCATAGGAATTCTTTAAACCACTATTGAATGAGCATTTGTTGCTTTTGTTATAGAGGGATATCTTTGTTCAACATGAAAGTTTTGGTAGGTTTGGGAACAGGTTGGACTAAATGACTTGTGAAGTTCTTTCCAACTCTGATATATTATTCTCAGAAAGGTCAGATGTTTACTTTCCTAATTTATTCTCACTACACATAAATCTAATTATAAACTGAACTCCAGGGGTGCAACTATGGTTAATTTAACCTAAAGAAATAACCTCATCTTGCATAGTAGGGATATTTCCTCTTGACATAAACATTTTTTTTTAATTTGGTATTTTATTTTTCCCCAATTACATTGTTTTCAAAACTTGAGTTTAAGATTCTCTCCCTTTCTCCTTCCTCCCTTCCCTCCCCACACTTTGGGAATGCAAGCAAATCAATATATGTTATACATGTGTAGTCATGGAAAACATTTTTATAATAATCATATTGTGAGAGAAAATACAGACTCCCCTTTAAAAAAAAGCCCTTAAGAGAAATGTTGAATTGGGCATAAGTATTTTCAAATGTTTTGTGACTAAGAAAGGACCTTATCCAAGATATTTTTTAAATCTATATAATTATTTATATATATATATATTTATATTATATATATTTTTACTTTTTAACTTAGTAAATTAAATGGATATTAGTAATTAATTCAAGATTTCAGTAAGTCTTCATCAGGTAATTGAATAAATTTGGTGCAGCATAAATATCAATATGAACAATTTGAGACAAAAATTATTTGTTGTTTAGTCATGTTCAACTCTTTGTGATCCCTTTTGGGTCTTCTTGGAAGAGATGCTAGAGTGATTTGCCATTTCCTTCTCCAGAGCATTTTACAGATGAAGAAATTGAAGCTAACATACTAGATAACATGAAAAGATACTAATTGTACTTATGTCATTTCCAAAAACTGCATTTTTAAAGACAGTCTCTCTCTCGTTCTCTCTCTCTCTCTCTCTACATATATATATATATATATATATATATATATATATATATATATATAAATATATGTATACATGTATTTTTTTCCTGCAGAGATTGTTTCCATTAAATGGTTGGAAAAGAAAATCAATCATGGTACAGCTTTTTGAGAATGCTCTCTAGAAAATTTTCAAAAAAACTTTCTCTTCCATATCATTTTTTTTTTGGTTTGAAGCTTTATCCATTTAGTTATAAGTTTCCATTTTTAAGAGAAAAGTCCTTTTTCTTCATTGCCAGAACTAACCAGTTCTCTAACTAACCAGTTGTCTTTGGAGAAAATGTCCTTGTTCCATCAATTATTTACTATCCTTTTCATCTTTAATCTCCTCTAGTCCCTTATCCTCTACCAATAATCATGCCAAAGACTCCTCATCAAAAAAAATATAGCAATCAACAACTCAATTCATACACAAACAAAAACCTTTAAACTATGTAGTGCTTCAACCCTTTTCTCTTTGCTATAAGAATTCATTAAACATTTTTTTATTCTGTCTGCTTTCACTTTCCTACTATTAATTAAATTTTATATCCTTTGTATTGTCTACTACTTGCTAAAATTTCTCTATTAAGCATTGCCAATTTCTGTAGCCTTTTTTTTTAGAAATCATCTTTGACCTTCCATTAGTGTGTGACACCATCAGCTACCAATTCCATTCCTGACTTTGCAATGTTATATTTCTAATTTTATCTCTCTGATGACTCCTATTTTCACTACAACTCTATTTCTTCAATTCTACTTGTTTCAGCATCTGATTATGAGCATTCTTCAAGAATTGAATTTCAACACTTTTTACTTACCCAACTTCATGATTTTGGAGGTTTATTATAATGATTATATAATTCAATGATCAACTCTATGAAAACTACTCTTTTTTAAAAATTGAGCTAGTATTATTCCCTTGAGTTTCTTAAATTTCTAAATGTCTAGTGGGCCTTTCTCTTTCAGCATTCTACTAGCACTTCAAATTCAATGTCAAAAAAATTGGTAACAATTTCTAAAACCTGTTCCCTCTTCCTCAAAATTCTTCTGCGTCTGACTTCCCTGTTCCTAGAAATAAATTCGGTTTTCTTCAGCAAATATTTATTACATACCTATTTTATGCAATGCAACTAGATGGTTGTTGAAATACAAAGCCCAATAAAAAATAACCCACAAGGAATTTAAAATTTACATAGAAAATCCATCAAAATATAAAGTCATGTCTAAGAGCTCAGAGGATCAAGAAAAGTTTCTCTTGTGATTCCTCTCCCTTGTTCCGTGCCGTGTTCAACAGATGCCACATAAAATTTTATTTTCACAATAACATTCTATATATTCCTTGCATTCCAAATTCAAATAAAAATAAGTAACTACCTTATGTGAAAAGCTTTGTAGTAACTACTGAAGTACAAGAAAAAAAGTACAGTACCTTTTCTCAAAAAGATTATATTCCTTTCTATTCTTGTCATCACCTTAGTTCCAACCATGTATAAAAATCTTATACATGGTCTTCTCACTTGTTTCATAATTAAATTCAATTTAATGAACATCAGTTAAGTACTTACTATGTGCTAGACATTGTGCTAAGCACTAAGGATGAAAATAAGAAAATGAAAGATAGTTTCAAACAATATATTAACAACTTATAACTCTTACTTTTAAGCTCTCTTGATTCTAATTCATTTTACTCATTGCTATTAGATAAATCTCTTCTTGGATTATTGACTTGTTTGTCAAGGCAGAGAGGCTTGCATAGCTAAATGAAATTATGAGCTGTATCATGCAGTATTACTCAAGATGGACAGGTCACAGTGGAGAGTTCTAACAAAACATGATCCATTGGAGAAGGAAATATCAAATTAATACAGTAAAGATAATTAAATAAATAAAAGACAAAACAAAACATATTATTTAAGTGATAAAAGAAATGACATTACAAGATGAGCTCCTTAGGTTGGAATGTGTCCGATGTGTTACAGAGGAAGAGTGGAAAACAATTACAAGCAGCTCCGAATCCAAAAGGAAGATGTGGGTAGGGGAAAAAAAAAAAAAAAAAAAAAAAACAGTCTGATGCTGTAATGGAAAATATTGTGTAGAAAACTGGAATGCATGTTTTATGAAGCAAAATTAGTTGTATATTGTCAAACAAGATGTTGAAAGATGAAAATTTGCATCTCGGGTGTCAGTGTACTCACTTGAATTGGAGCAGATAGATCTACTCCAGATGATCATTATATAACACCATGGGCAAGAATTCCTTAGAAGAAATTGAATAGCCTTCAAAAAGTCTGGACAGTGTACTAAAAAGCATAGATATCACATTGCCAACATCTGTCCATATGGTTAAAGCTATGGTTTTTCCAGTTGTAAGGTATGACTATGAAAGTTGAACTTTAAGGAAAGCTGATCACCACAAAATTGATATTTTGACATTGTGGTGCTGGAGGAGAGTTCTGAGAGTCCTTTAGACAGCAAGAAGATCACTTAAAGAGATTAATTTAGACTATTCATCTGAACGTCAAACACTGAAGCTGAAGCTTAAATACTCTGGTCACATAATAAGAAGATGGTACTCACTGGAAAAGACCTTGATGTTGGGAAAAATTGAAGGCAAAAGGAAAAGAGGACAACAGAGAAGGAGATAGAAGAATAGTCATGGAAGTAATGAACATGAACTTGGATAGACTTTGAGAGATAAAAGTGACTGGTGCGTTATGGTACATAGGTCATGAAGAATTGGATACAATTGAATAAATGAACAACAATAGACATCGGATGAATTATTCTCAACCTCTGATATCATTCTCCTGCTCAGAAATTCCTAATAGTTTCCCACTGCTTAAAGAACTGAGAACATAATCATTACCAAACATTTAAGACTCTTCATAATTCATAAGTGAAATTCATAATTTCAATGTTCACAGTTATTTAATTCTTATCTTCCACTACCCATTAGCACAATATTGCAATCATCACATAGGATTTCTAACATATCCCTTCTCAAATATTTCTCTTCTATGGTTTTATTCATCATGTTTTCAGTTACTAAAAATGCTTTCTATCCATTCCTCAGTCTACTAAAATCTAATCATACATCAAACTTTGGCTTCAGTACTACCTCTTGCTTGATTTCTCTGATCACTCTGGCTAGTTGTGATATCTCCTTATTCTGATCTCCTACAGCTTTTTGTGGTACCACTCCAATGAAATTCATCTTAGTCATATTGGATGTGCTATGCCTAGTTTCCAATTAGTGCAAATAGAAGAATTCCCTTAAGTGTTCACAAGTATCTGTGTTTACACTATTTGAAGACATAATTATGCAAAAATGGGTTAATTGTTTCTAACTCAAAAAGAAACAAAGAGTTCACATTTGAATTCTTTTTGTTTTAGTGTTGAATCCAAAATCATATACCTGTAGGACATGTGCAAATAAAATTTTACCTCTAATATATGAAACAAATATCACAGTGCTTCCTAGCTATATGCAGTATATAAAATAGTGAACAGATAATTGTCTTCAGAGTTGCCAACCTGGGTTCCTCATTGCCTCTGATGATATATTCTTTTTAACCCAGGCAAAATCAGTTCACTTCTCAGACTCTCCAGGCAACCTTCTCAACTTCTAAGTTGAATAAAAGGTATTAATCTGAACTAGTAAAGAAAGTTTCTCACTTAAAACTCTTTATACTTGTAAAATCACAAGTGCTACTAAAATACACTAAAACATTTTGAAAATGCAAATAGATACTTTATGATAATAATTGTATTAATTTCATAGCAGATAAACCTGATATAAATTTATATAACATATGGATGATGCAGGCAATGGCACTCCAAAAAAAGGTTGGAATAGATATTTTTTGGTGAGGTAGAGAATATTTGGAAATATTGCCTTTTAAATTTTCAACAATCCATGTTTGTTTCCCAGTTCTGTAAGATACCCAGTTCTTATTAAAGCACATTATATTACTTTATGCTTTATAATTTATTTTTATTTACCTACATTATATTTTAGATTTTTACACAGATTTTTTTTTTTTGTTTGTTTGTTTGTTTTGACAATACTACTATTGAATGATATAGGTCTACATGTTAACGGATTTTACTGGTTTTATCAATCATATATCTAATTTCTGGAAAGGAATTATTAGGTTTTAATATGCTAAGACATATTATAGTGATTGTTGTCTGACTTTCTCAAGTTCTTATGTAATAGTATTCTCTCAAAAAGTTCTTTATCAACCCACATTTAAAGACTAAATGCAGGATGTGGTTATTATTAGCTGCAGTATAAGTATAAAGTTTATAGAACAAGCCAAAATATCGGTTGCTATTCCTTTATTATTATTCTTTTATTTTAATAATTATTTCTTATGACTTCTATCACTGATGATTTATTTCTTCATTTTACATTCATCTGTCATTATTTAAGTATATCATATCTTTAAGTGATATGTTCAACATAGTTTTATTTACAAAATCTTGGCAAAAATGATAAGGATAAGTGAGTGTTTAAATCTATTACCTAGGGCCACAATTGTGATAACAAGAATCTAAAGCTTAGTTGAGCCCTTCAGTTCACTGATAACCAATAAATCCCTTCCTCAGCAGTTTTCTAGGTTGGTAGAACCTATTAGATTGTTTTTTGCTGACCTAGCCTTTCAGAATGAAGCCACTTTCACACAAGTATGATGCATCAGAATAAGACTTTAGTAGAGAAAAACATTTTAAATAGATTATTGTTGTAGTGTTCAAAGTTGCAAAGGATGAAAAAATATGAGTTAGGTGTAAAATATGAAAAATGATCTTTGGTTCTTTTTGAAAATATAAAATACCTATAGTAGTATAGGATTATAATAAAAGGCAGTAATTACTTATAGATATTCTACATGTGCTCATGAGTACAACAGATATAAAATATTGTCCTTGCCCTTAAGAAGCCTGTAATCTAATGAAGAAAACATGGCGAAACAAAAAGCAAGAAGTGATAATATAATTAGATATGTACAAACCTAGAAAATAGCAAAATGATCATTTTAACTAATGATGATTGTAGTTTGGGAAAGAAAAAAGGAAATGAGTGTAAAATAATTTGATTCAAGCTTCATGAGGAAGGCTGGAATCTGAAGTTTAAGTGGGATTTAAATTGGCAGAAGAAATCATTCAAGGTGAGGGGAAAAACATGAATCTATGGGCATAAAAGCAAGGATGAACAGGAAGAAAAATAAATATTTCACTATAGAGAAATTATATTCCCTGGCATATTAAGAAATATGGTTTTGTATGCATGGTGGAACTCATTATATAAAACTTTCAAAAGCAGGAGAGGTTTTCAGACTTGA
Organism: Sarcophilus harrisii; assembly: GCF_902635505.1. Classification (NCBI taxonomy): domain Eukaryota; kingdom Metazoa; phylum Chordata; class Mammalia; order Dasyuromorphia; family Dasyuridae; genus Sarcophilus; species Sarcophilus harrisii. Next base: position 522,903,670 of record NC_045426.1, read on the forward strand.
TTTGATTTTGAAATAATGAAGCACTGGAAGTTGTTGAGCAAAAGTGATGAAAAGAGTATTAATGGAAGATTAATCAATATTCATTATATGAAATAGGGTGGAGGAAGGAGTGTTAAAGACAAAGAAAATAAGTAGTTAATATAGTCCAAAACCACTACAGGGAAGATTTAAGCTGGTGGTAATAGAAATCAAGAGAAAGTAATAGACAAAATGAAGTTTTCAGATAAAACTTTGTGACTGCTTGGATATGGATCAAACAGAGGAATGAACAAAATTGACAACTAGCTTTTCAGTTTTGATCCCTGTAAGAGATGTGGTACCAATTACAAAGAGTAGATAACTAGGAAGAAAAATTGCTTAGAGAACAAATAGAATATGACATGGAAAAGTCACTAAAGTGTCTGTATCTCTCATCATCTTCCTCTCTAAAACATAGATATTAGACTAAATGCTTTTTAAGGATTCTTCTGCCTTTAAAGTTAAGTGTATTTAAAATAAGTTCTATATTTTTTAAAATAATGTGTTTAAATATGGTAAAATATAGAAGTTGGAACAAAAAAACAACAACACTAAAGCACCTACTTTTGGAGAGGCACTGTGCTCTTTACAAATATTACAAATGTTATCTCATTTGATTTTTACAGCAACCCTGCACCATAAGGGCTATGATTTCACATATTTTACATCTGAGGAAACTGAGACATAATTAATTGAATAACTATTCTACAGTCATACTGCCAGACAGAATCTGAGGCTACATATATAAACTCAGTACTTGTTAATTTATCAAGTCCAGTGGTTTATCTACTCACTGTACCAATTAAATGTTCCAACAGAAATACTTTAAGGCCCTTGAGGGCAGGGACTGTTTTAGGTTTGCCTTTAAAACACAACACCTGATGTGGTAGCTGACACATATTTAGCAATTAAATATTTAAATGGAGCTTAACACCTTTGAGTTTCACTTCATTATCTTTAGAAAAAATGGTGATGGATTTTATTTCTTTATTTGTTTAACTTTGAGATTCTATTTCCTATGTCTATAGCACTCGTGGCTTTTAAACTTCTGAGATAGCCAGAATTTTGGTGGGGGGAGTGTATTTTAAACAAATTTGGGGAAAATATATTTTATCAAACTTTATACCCTTATTTTGACTTCAAAAATATAATCACTATTTCACACTATTTATATTGTATAACATGATGTAGTGTTTTGGTACAGAGGGGCTGAGCTCTATAAGAAAGAATGTTTAGAAAGAAAAAAAAAATCAGAAAACCAGAAATTGAGCGATGAACACTCAGAGCTTGCTGGCAGAAAGAAAATATATCAATAAATGAAAGAAATAAAATACATTTGGGGACGATGGAAGACTATGGATACTGTTCAGTATCTTTGAAACTAAAGAAAGAAATAATATCAGGGAGAATATAGGACATATACTTGGTCAAAGAAAACAATGACAAAGTGGAAGTCATAGGCATACGTATACCTGTTATTCTAGAAGTTTGATTAAAATAAGTTGAAAACTAAGATAGTTTCTAGAAGGAATGGCCATGCCAAATAATGACAGTTAATAATTTTATTAAAATAATTGAATTCATATATTTTTATTTTCTGGATAGTTATTTCAAGAAAGGTTTGTTCACTCAAGCCATTCTCCAATTGATAAATGGTCAAAGGATATGAACAGACAAATTTCAGATGGTGAAATTGAAACTATCTCTAATCATATGAAAAAGTGTTCCAAATCATGACTGATCATAGAAATGCAAATTCTGAGATACCACTACACATCTGTCAAATTGGCTAAGATGACAGGAAAAAATAATGATGAATGTTGGAGGGAATGCGGGAAAACTGGGACACTGATGCATTGTTGGTGGAGTTGTGAATGAATCAAAGCATTCTGGAGAGCAATCTGGAATTATGCCCAAAAAGTTATCAAACTGTGCATATTCTTTGATCCAGCAGTGGGCTTATACCCCAAAGAGATACTAAAGAAGGGAAAGGGACCTGTATGTGCCAAAATATTTGTGGTGGCCCTGTTTGTAGTGGCTAGAAACTGGAAAATGAATGGATGCCCATCAATTGGAGAATGGTTGGGTAAATTGTCGTATATGAATGTTATGGAATATTATTTTTCTGTAAGAGAAATGGCCAGCAGGATGAATACAGAAAGGCTTAGAGAGACTTACATGAACTAATTCTAAGTGAAATGAGCAGAACCAAGAGATCATTATATACTTCAACAATGATACTGTATGAGGATGTATTCTGATGGAAGTGGATTTCTTTGACAGAGAGAAGATCTAATTCAGTATCAGTTGATCAATGATGGACAGAAGCAGCTACACTCAAAGAAAGAATACTGGGAAATGAATATAAACTGTTAGCATTTTTGTTTTTCTTCCCAGGTTATTTTTAGCTTCTGAATCCAATTCTTCCTGTGCAACAAGAGAACTGTTTGGTTCTGCACACATATATTGCATCAGGATATACTGTGGCAGATTTAACATGTATAGGACTGCTCTCCCATCTGGAGGAGTGGGTGGAGGGAGGAGAAAAATCGGAACAGAAGTGAGTGTAAGGGATAATGTTGTAAAAAAATTACCCTAGCATGGGTTCTGTCAATAAAAAGTTATAATTATTAAAAAGAAAAAGAAAGGTTTCTTCAATTGGGGCTGAATTGGTTATACTTGTTTCCAAACATTCTATTCAATAGAACAAAATCTAGAATTTTAGTTATATTTCAAGACTTTATTTTCTACTCCAGTAGAGTAATATAAAAAAAAAATTAAAAAAAAAGAACATATATATTATTTGCCTTGTAAAAAGAAGTCTTTCAAAATAGAGAACAAAGTTTTTCTTTGTACTTCCCTGGCTTTTGAAAACATACATTATTCCTTTCTTTTCTACTTTTTCCATTTTTTACTCATTTCTACATTGTTTCCAAAAATAGGTGATGGTAAACCAAGAGTATTACTGTTAAAGAGCTTAGTCAGAATAAGAAAACCATAATGAGAAAATCCATGGCAGCACTCTTATTTCCTCCTTTGACTTTTTCTTTCGACATTATTACTTTAGGGGGGGAGGATTCTGGGAAGGTAGTAAAGTAGATTTCAAGTTCAAGATAAATTTCAATATTTCCCCCCAAAAACTGTGCCTCAGGATGAACATAGATTGGTGAAAAATCAGGAAGACTTGGGGTAGAACAAGTGTTCTCCAAGGTACAGCAAAAGAAGATCTGAATAAAGTCTCAGGCCCAGGGATTAACTTGTGTGAAGTGCAAACACTTCCTGGCTAATTCTACAGAAAAATCAAGTGGGGAGCTCTAGAGCTAGCTAGGTTTAGTTACAGAATCTTTCACTTCTGGACTGCTTGAAGGGTATTAGTCTGAGCCTTGGAAGACTGAGTGAAACCTGACTAATTAGGAACACCAGACCTAGCTATGCTGCTAAGATTTGGCTCTGGGTGAGAAAAAATGAGCATACTAGGTAAGTGCAGAAACAGTGTGGCAGGAATGCTGCTGGCTACAGGGCTTTTGATTTAGATTTCCTGGTCAGAGTGCAGAGCTGAAGTGAAGCTAGAGGCACTATCTCCCCACTCCATGATTAGAGGTGTTTACACTAATAGCTTTTATTTAAAATAAAGTGAGCTAGCAAAGAAGGAAGAACCCCACCATAGAAACCTGACATGTGAACAGGGAAGACCAGGGTCCATCTTCAGAGAAGGACACTGAAATCAAACAAACAAACAAACAACAACAACAACAGCAACAACAACAACAAAACTTCCACTCCAAAGAGTAAAGTGAAATGGCTCCCTGTCCAAAGGAAATTTATATAAATCAAAAAAGGGATTTAAAAATCAAATGAGAGACACTGAGGAAAATCTTAAAAACAAAAACAAAAACAATTCAAGAAAAATAAGATTATGAGAAAAAGTTAAGCAGCTAGAAAAGAAGATACAGAGTCTTAAAGATAAAAATGATTCTTTGAAAATTAGAATTAGGCAAGGGGAAGCCAGTGAAGGTATGAGAGACAAATAAATAATAAAACAAATTATAAAGAATGAAAAAAACAGAACAGAATATGAAACATCTTATAAGAAAAATGTCAGCCGGAGAACAGAACAAGAAGAGAAAATATAAGAATAATTGGACTGTCTGAAAGTTGCCACCAAAAAAAAAAGAACCTTGACCCAATAATGCAAGAAATAATCCAAAAAACATTGTTTTAGCGTGATAGAAGATGAGAGGAAAGTATAAATAGGAAAAAAAATCAACCAACCAATCAACACCTCAATGAGATCCTTTATGGACAACACATAAAAATATTATTGCCAAATTTTTGAAACCCCCAGATCAAAGAGAATATTTTGCAATAAATAAGAATAAAGCAATTCAAAACCATTGGAGATATAATTAGAATTGTACAGGGCTTATCAGTAGCCACAAGAAAAGACCACAGGTGTTTGAATCACATCTATTGATAATCAAAAGAACTAGGCCTGCAGCCAAAAATATCACATCCAGAAAAATTATCTATAATATTGAATGAGAAAAATGGAAATTCAATGAATTTGCAGATTTTCAGGATTTTCTATTAACTGAATATGAACTTTATAGGAAATTTAATATATAAGAGCCAATATCAAAGATCAGTTTCAAGGAACTCAACATGGACAAATTGTTTTTAGTTTTTTTAAATTTAATATGAAATATACATACATATATATATATATATATATATATATATATATATATACCATATATTTAAGACTCACATCAACAATAGGATAGTTAAAAAGAAAGATTGGGGCAGAGTTAAGATAAAAATTGTCATTATGTTATATAAATGAGGTGCAGGGAAAGAATAGACATAGAGGCATTCGAAGGAGAAGGAGTGCTTGTAGTTCTGAAAACCTGCTCACATCAGAAATGAGTCAAATAGGCAACACTATGTATATATCATGAAAGGTACAGCATCTTCCAAACTCCATAAAAATAAGGGGAGAAGGATGGGGTAGATGGGAAAGGGTGAGAGAAGAATACAAGGGAGGGTTTCATGATTGGGGGAAGGTTAAATAATAGCAAGACAAGTTAGGGAGCAGAAATAAAGCAAAGAGTCAGCAGGGATAGGAAAGAAGTCCTCAGGATGTGTGTGTGTGTGTTTGTGTGTGTGTGTATGTGTGTGTGTATTTATCTACATAAGTATAAATATATCATTTCTTAATTATACCTAGCTTGAGGGTGGTAGTGGGAGAAGAGATGGGGGAAATAAATAAAGTAAAAAAGGTGCATAGCAGAGAACAAAAGAACAAAGAAGTAAAGATAAGATGGGCATTGATGAATATAATTTCTTCTACTAATCTCTCTCTCTCTCTCTCTGTATATATATATATATATATATATATATATATATATACTTTCTTGAACAGGTAATTTGTTGTTATATATTTTGTATCCTTCCTGATATTATGCTAGGCAAATAACCGTGTTTTCTTTTTAAAATTTGTTTTATTTTATTTTGGCATGCCCTTTCTGTTTTTCTTTCTTCTTATTCTGTTTTTTTTTAAATAAAATACATTTTAAAAACAAAAAAAAAAATTAAATCACAATACCATATAAAATATTTGGAATTTTTAAAAAAGACTGTCACTTTAGAGGATCCACATGTAAAGTGAAAGCTACACTTTTTCTAGCTATCCAAATAAGCAAAGTTATATGAAAGCAGTAAAATATTAAGACCATTGTACAATTGTATAATTATGTTTCTCTATAATAGTATATGTTTATTTGTTTGTTTGTTTTTTTTTTTAAGAATTCAGGAATGATTTTTTTTTTTTTTTTGGTTTCAGTGTTTACACAATTACTTTCTGAAATCACTTTATTCTTGCATTACATTAGAGTTTGAGGTATTCTAATCCACATAGTCCCTCCTCAATAGTAGGAAGAAGTTTCCATGAAAGTCAATCCTTGAGCATTTAATACAAATGAAATCTCTTCACAAATCAATGATTTTATGTTTGTCTAGGAGTTAGGTGGCAGAACTGCAGATTATGAAATGTGTGCCAATGTAGGGCGGTAAACACCTGTTTTGGTCATGGAAAAGTGATTGTTAAATTTCTAATGGGAAAATTTACACTTCAGAAACCAGCATTCTACAATTCAGGGTACGATGTATCATTTGATTAATGTCTGGACTTAAGAAAATGATGGAGGGGATATTAACAATGCAAATTAAACCCAAAAGTGAATTGTTAATGTGTTTTCATATGAAGAGTTAATTGTTAAATACCAGCACATCTGAATATACCTCAAATAAACAAAATCCACTCATCAATTATATTTAGATTCTTCTTTTTCCAAAGACTTTTTATATTTAAGGCTCAATACATCAATCTTATAAATCTAATAATTACACGCAAAAATACCAACTTGAGGATTTCATATTTGCTGGAGAACATTGGTTTTAACATGTTGTAAAAATAAGCAGCTGCAGCAATCCATATGACATAAACCCAAATGATTGACAGCAAAAGCTAACAGAAGTAGAAATTGAAAACCTTTCAGTTGTATTGAATTCCTTTAAATCCAGATTTAATAATAATCCTTTTTTTCTTTATTTAATGACTAAATAAATAAAAAAAGAAAAAAAAAACAACAAAAACCTTTTAACACTCCAAGCATTTTTGGAGCTTACAGCTATATGGAGACTACAAAACTGAGCTGCAATTAAAATATGCTTCCGAAAAGATAACTATTTCTGAACAGCAGCACAACTAGAAAGCATGTGTCCTATATTAGTTCCAACAACTGCACCTGCTACCTCTTCTCTCATCCATGCTTCTTACTTCCCAGTGACCAAACTGCTAATTCATTTAAGGAACTCCTTCCTCACTTTCATCTTTTAAGAGTCATTAGCTTCCTTTAAGTCTCAACTTTATTAAGGTTTTCCTCATACCTCAGTTGCAAATGCCCTCAGTCAGTGTTTTATCCCTGCTCAAATGAGCTCCTACATATTTGTTCATGTGAATCTAGTTCACAGGGGTAAAACATGCTGTCAGCAACACTCTTCAGTGGAGTCCATAGCCAATTAAAATTTAATTGAAAAAATTTAACAAAATAAATAAAAATACAATAAAGCATAGATAAAATTATGTTTTCAGATGAAGTCAATATGTATTCATGAGGGTTCCTAGGAAATGATTAGTAATCCTCATTTCTGAATCACTCACCACTATTCAGCACAGTGCTGGACCTATAGTATGTGCTCAGGAAATACTGATGTACCTTTCATGAGGAGGAAGGATTATTTTCACTATTTTCTTTGAATCTTCTGGCCTCTAATCATAGTGTCTTATAAATAGTAGGTACTTACTAGACACTGTTGAACAAATTAGTGAATTATTATCTCCTTAAACAGGCACCTAAATGATGCAAGTTAGAGTACCAGGCTCAGAATCAGGAAGATTATAATTCAAATTTTAAAACCCTTCCTAGTCATGTATTCTTGTACATGTCATTTAAGCCCTATTTGCTTCCATTTCTTTATCTGTAAAAATGAGAGTCATAATGCCATCTATGTTCTAGGGTTATTGTGAAGATCAAATAAGAGGTTAATATACATAACTAGCACCATGTTTGCATGGAATAATAGGTGCTTTATAAACATGCTAGCTAGCGAATATTATGAATATTTTGAAAAATCAAAGAACATTTTAAAAATGTACAGAGTGATTATTTTGTAGTCAAAGCCCCCAGATTCAAATCCTGACTTTACTATATGCTTTTGTGTAACCTTGGACGAATTACTTAATTCCTCTATATCTAAGTTCTTCAGCTACAAGAAGTAGTTGGACTCTGTAGCTTCCAAGGTTCCTTTTATTTCTAAATCTGATAATAGAATCCTGATTGAAATCTATGATAATATAATGAATTTTTGCAAAATGTTATCTGTACTGAAATACTTGTTATGCTTACTTAAATAATTGCCTTATTTAAAATGAGAGAATGAACAGTTAGTGTCATGAATAAACCAACACCAATGCCAGGAGGTAAAATGTAGCTAAGGATATCTCTATATCGCTGTCTTACACTTAGTAAACACAAGGCCCTTACATATGTGTAGACTACTTGAAAGTTAACTCTACTGTGTCTAGACAATGTCTAAATAGCTGAATAGAAAATGGAAAAGTTGATCCATTATCCAGATGCCTACAAATATCTAAGTCTCTGTCATGAAGCCAACAAAATCCATTTGTTTTGTCATCATGTATATAGGGGATATCTTGCACCCTATTTTCAGTCTCTATACTTATTTAAATTAAGACACTGGTGAAATGGATTGCAATTCATTTAGTTATATTTATTGCTTCAACTAGACAGTTTATTAGCCTGTTTTCAATTTTAGCTAAGTCAGATAAAAATTGCCTACCAAGTAGTATCATATTTAACCATTCTACTGTCATTTCAGAACTCTGCTATATCTGCAAAAATTTTACTATGTCATTGTGTCTTCATTTTTTTCACTTTCATCGTCCTAAACACCCTGCAAATTAGGGCAAATGACTATTTTTCATTCAACATTATCAAGCACTTATACTCTGAGCCAGGTAATATACGATATACTTAGATGACAAAACAGAAGATTCTGTTTTGGCTTATTTACTCTGGACATTTATTGAAGTGAAGATGAACCATACAATTTTATTTAATTTTTATTTAATTTAATTTAGGAAAATTCAAGTTGAATTTCATGAGAATTATCAATGATATTCATTTTGAATGTCTTTAACCCTTGTGAATTCCATGCCTGGAATTCATTCTCTTTCTTGTTTTTATCTTTTGGAGTCTTGATCTTTAAGGTTCAATTTAAGTGTCACTTCTTTCATGAAGCCTTTCTTGATTTCCCCAATTAAAAGTTTCTTCACCCTTTTCAAATTTTTTAGAGCATTTTGTCATCTTTCCTTTGTCCCTTTCATTCTCTCTTTGATCAATTTTCATTGAAGTATCATACTTCAATGCCCCACTGTAGTGTGGAAAAGACAGTTCATTTTTAAGCTATTTTAACAGAAGACAAGCTCTGGCAGGTCCAATTGAGCTAAAATAGCTTTGAATATTGGCATAAAGAAGAATTGTGCATTTCTTAAAGACTAGTTTTAGCTAAACTAAGACTAGTTTAGCTAAGTGTTGGCAAAGTTGGCCACTGCACAAGTACTAAGTACACTAAGTGTACTTTAATAGGTGCAAATATTGGCCCTACATTCTCTGATTATGTGATTCCTTCCCTCCTTTAGCAATAATATTCTTCAATAACTTAGTGGCTAAAAATGAGAAGAAGAAAGTGCTAATAATCACAGTTTTAAAGGCATTTACCTGTTGGTACCCTTTAACATACAATTCCCACTGATGATGAATGAACTGATACACTACTGGAAGAAAGGAATAATAAAATTTAATATTAAATACATGATTATTCTCAGTGTGCTAAAGGAACACATTAAAGTTTGTGGAACCCTCAGTAATAAAATGTTTGTGTATGTGTGTGTGTGTGTGTGTGTATGTGTGTGATAGATTTATAGGAAAATAAGAAGTTTGAAGAGAAGAAATGTAGGGATTTGTGATTGATTAGCATAGGTAGTACTCAAATGAAAATAGAATCCTTTCAAAGTAGTATCATGTAATAAGATTTTGGAATTTTGATGGGTTTGTGGCTCATATTATGGTAACTAAGTGGTTCAAACCAAACAAAACCAGACATGGAATCCAGAAGACCTGAGTTCAAATTCAGCCTTAGGCACTATTTAGTTATATAACTAAGTCACTTAACTCCTATCTGTCTCACTTTGCTAGTTTGTAAAATAGAGATACTTTATAGTGCCAACCTCCTGGTATTTTTGTGAAAATGAAATGAGTTCTTTATAAAGTTTTCTGCTATAGGAACTATAATTTATCATCACCATCAACATCATCATCATCATCAACTATTAGTTGATTATTAGCAAAACTCTAATATTTAGAATGTGTATATGTAATTTAACTTTTGGGGTTCATTTAGCATTCTTTGCCCTTTTTCTTATAATCCTTTGCCACTACAACTGTGGAAATGGAATGGAGCTGCATGATGCAAGTATGATTACATATATATTATTTCTATGCTGTTGATTGGGCATAGAAAGAGAAACAGAAAAGAGTAAAGTTTTATTGACTGTTATATGCCAGGAAATATCTTAAGGGCTTTACAAATGTTAACTCATTTCATCCTTACAACATCTGTGGAAGGTAGATGCTATTATTACACCAACTTACAATTGAGTAAACTGAGATAGAAAGAAGTGAATGACTTGCCCAGGGTTACATAGCTAATATGTATCTGAGGACAGATTTGAAATAAGGATTTTCTGACTCTTAGTTCCATCTTGGCCAAAGATTTTATCATTTAGTGGGCAAACAACTTTTTATAATCTAATTTTCTCCTGCAAAATTAGATTAAAAATATATCTTTATTATTAAAAATAATTAATAAAATTATTCTAGTGTAGACAGATTTTGATTTTAAGATCTGCATGTTTTTCAGACCTAGATATACTCATAGATAATTCTTGGATTATCTACTAAACTTAATTTAGCTGACAGCCAAAAATGTAAGATGACAATTTACTATCAGGATCAATTTCAAAAAAAAAAAAAACTTTCACCGTTATGAAATGATAGTATTTAACTTTTTTCTTTATAATGTAAAGTTTGTTATCATCATTACATAGAGTTCCAGGGATAGAATGCATTTTCTCCAAAAATTTATTTGCAAGACAAATGATGCCATGAATCCCATATAAATAAATAGCAATTTATGTCATTACAATGTAATTTTTAAAACAAATATGTATGGAATGGCTTATAAATGTGTGCTTTTATAATTTTTTTCAAAGAAGGTCAATATGTTAAAAATAGAGATAATATTTAGCATTTTCATTCTGTAGATAGTCCAATGCAGCTTGTCACTCCAACTACTTACTGGATATGTTGTCACAAGTAAATTTATAAGTGGAATCTACTTCTATGTTATGTAGAAACCCCAAGTTTAAGGAAAAGAGGGATGATGATATAAGGGTAATAAGTGTAAGGATTTCAAATAGTGAAATGCATTCTAACACCAAAGAAAACTAAAGAAAATACATTTTTTTAAATTCATCTATTTGTATATATGTAATTTCTGATTCCCTCGTCTCTACATAATGTGAGAAATAAAAGTTAATTTTCCTATTTCTTAGTATATGTCATAAACATGTGATTAAAATTGTAAAAAAGAAAACAATACTTGTTAAATAGCAAAAGCAACAGCAACAACAACAATAACAAAGGTGTACTTAAGCACACACAGACAAAAAGAAAAAACACCATTAAGAACTCACAAACACAAATCTAGTCAGCTGTTCTAATGTTTTATCATCACTGAGCTGGGGTAGAAATAGAATACAAAAGTGATGTTTATCATTATGAGATACAAGTAATGGTACATTACCACTCTATTACTTGAAGTTTTGTGAATTTGACAAGACATCTTCTTCCTCCTAGAATCCAAATGCCTGGAATCAATTTCCTCATTGTCTCTGTCTTTCAGAATCAGATCAGATTCTGATCAGAATCAACCTTATTTCAAAGTTGATATTTACTTCCACCTACTCCATGATAAATTTCTTGATTCATCATCCTTCCTGATAAAATTTCCCTCCTTCAAAAAATTTTAGATCACTTTGTTTCAATTATTCTTCTCTTTCCCCACCATTCCCTATTTACACTAGATTTAGTTGTTTACTTATATAACCAATTACTCTCAATAAACAAAACTACTTGAACACAGGGATTACTTATTTTCTAAAATTTATATTTCCAGCATTTAAAATAGAACTTAGAATTCAAGCCATATTTAACATTTATTGATTTGGTGTTATTTAATGATTTGTTATTTTAATTGAAAAAAATCTAAATTCTAATTTAGTTTATGGAAATGAATAAAGAATTAGAGGTATTCTTGCATTGTAGAAGACATTATGCCTTTTTTCTATGAATTTTTAATTTTGGAGTATAAAATTCTGTGTGTTTTTTCTCAGTCTTTTACTAATATCAGTAACTATTAGAAAAAAATATTATTTTTGACTTAGTGAGCATTTAATAAATGCTTTTTGACTGACTATAATACTTTAAATTAAGCCATCTATACATACCAAATTTGATAAAGACATTAGTAAAATACACCATTTTCTAAATATTAGGGGAAAATTAATTGTTGTCTATACAAGGTCACCAACAATTTCAAAAAAGCCCAGCATATAGATGCTTCTTTACCTCTCTAAAGCTCTTGATGATATTGACTAGCCCACTTCTTTCTGAAAATTGTGTCCTCCTTTGGTCTGATTCTCCTCTAGACATATCTAATATTATCTTTCTATTCCTATACAAAAATTTTGTTCATATCTCATGATCCCTTACTAATATTTAGCCACCTAATCATTGTTATCGTTCAAAGTTCTTTCATGGCCCTCTCTGTTCAATCTGTTCTCTCTTCCTTGTTGATATAAAAAAAAACTTCCAATGATTCAATGCTCATCCCTAAGCAGATGATTTCCAAAACTAACTCTCTCTTTCTCTCTGTCTGTCTATTCATCCATCCAGCTGTCTATCTTTTTCCTAGTATCTTTTCTAAAATCCATTCTCATATTCTTAGTTGTTGACAAGCTTTTAAACCTAAATATTCCATCAAACATCTTAAACTTAACATGTCCAAAAAGGAGCATCATTTTCTTTTTTCCCCATTAATGAACTCTTTTTCCAAACTTTATTACTTCTGAAAGTTAACTACCATCCTCCTACTCACAAAGCTTCATAATCTCAAATCATCTTTCACTCTTCTTCATTTCTCCAATATCCAATTACTTGTAAAGTATTGTCACATCTATCCCTCAACAATATGTTTTTCAATATATTCTTCTTTTCTTCTCCACCTACTTAAATCCCCTCTTAGTTCAGGCCCTTGTTATCTCTGTCTCCTCACAGAGTGTCTAGACTCTTCTCTATTCTCCACATAGCTGTCAAAAAGACTTGTCATCACATCATTCTTAGTATTGTAAGTTCCCTCCTTTCAAATTCTCTATGGTTCCTCATTGTCTTTCAGATGGTTTGCAATCATCCTAGCATTTGACTCTCTTAAACTTATCCATATTTCAAAATATTTATCTTCAGAAGGTATCTAAGTAGTATAGTAAATTAAGCTCTGGACTTGAAGTCAGGAAGGCTTTGGGTCAAGAAGGTCTGAGTTCAAATGAAACCATAGACTTATTAGCTGGATGGCTCTGGCTAAGTCAATTAACCATTCCTGCTTGGGTCTGCTCAACTGTAAAAAGTGAACAATAACAGCACTTATTCTCCAGGGTTTGTAAGGCTAAGATATGATAATATTGGTAAATATTGGTAAAGTGCTTACTTAGTATAATAGATGGCACATAGTAAGCACTTATTAAAGGCATGATCCCTTTCCTTCTTTTATGCTACATTCAACACAAATTGGACCATTCTCTGAACTAGCCATCTGATCTATGAATTTAATACTGGCTATTTTCCATACCTAGAATGATCTTCCTCCTCATCTTTGTAACTAAGAGTTTTTTACCTTTTTTTTCAAGCCTCAAATCAAACATGACTTTTCCTCTGTGAAGCCTGCACTAATGCTGCTCTGAGCTGGTAGTGCTCTTTGCCTCTGAAATAGCCTTACAGATATTTGTCTTTCTACCTGTTGCTATCCCATTGTAGCTCCAGGGAAGAGATTGTTTTTGTCTTTGTTGTTTGCCATATAAAGAAGCACTTATTGAATATTGAAATGAACTGACTAATCAGTCTCAGAACAAGTTTCCCTCCCCCCATGACTTGATAATCATATTATGTAGATCTTTGATTAAACCTTTGCTTAAAAATAAGAAAGAAAAAAAAAACACAAATCTGATCTGAAGTATGACTAAATAATACCACATTGAGATTTTCAAAGCACTTCCTGTTTACAACAGGGTCCCTCCCTTCTGGGTTTATTGGACTATCAAAACTTTACTTTTCCAAAAGATCTTCAAAATTCTTATATCTAAGATCTATAGGTCTATTCAAATGATCATAGAACTTTCCACAGAAAATATATTTTAGCATACACAAAATAATTTTATGATGTTTTCAGTATCACTATATAAAGGTTATTATATAATGTCTTTATAAAATAAGATAAGAGATATTGAATCTCAGTCACTGACCTTATGTAAGAATTTTGTGTTCCGGAGACATTTAAGCAGACAGGGAGCAGGGAAAATTCAAGAAAGGTAGAAGGCCTTTGACTTTTTTTGAAAATCTTCACAAACATTTATGAGACTTGAATTGGACAAATTTAGCTGCCAGTGAAATCTTGGAAATCTTAGATGTGAGTCGAAGCACATCACCAGGAGTACAAGCACAAATCAGTGAAAAATAAAGCTTCAGACTTATGTTTTGGATGATATTCTAAAAAATCAGGGAAAAAGTCCTTCAGGCCCTAAAATGTAGTTTTCTCTTACATATATGAGAAAACTTGAGTCTGATTTAGTTGCTCATGTAGCTAATTAATGACATTTAGGACTAACATTCCTTGACTTCTGATTTTCAGTCTTGTTCTCTCTGATATACCATGTTGTTATAAAGTGTTCTTTGACAATATACATGATTTAATTTTTTTACATCATTCTATTTCCCGTTGTTTATGAAGTACATTTAATATTATCAATCAATATTTATTAAGCACCTACTACATACCAGATGAATGAGACATTTGATTTTATTACCATTAGAATCCCTTCTATCTTTAAATATCAAGTTTAAGACACATTCTTCCAGTTTCATGAGCTACCTAGTATTCATTCCATCTAATGCACCCAATTTAATTACACTCAAGTGAGTATAAACTCAATGCAATGCTTTTTTAAAATTGTAAAAGAAATTGTTAATGAAGTGTTATTTAAAAAGAAATTTGGTCTTAAAGTTATTTTGTCATATTTCCCCCTTGTTTTTTACCTTCTATGATATAGATGCACTCTCTGTCCGGAGGATACTTGCTGGGATAATTGGGAGAAGTGAAGATACCTCCACTGGCATGCTTTGTCCAATTTCCACACTGCACTGATTTCTGTGCTTCTGAAGTGGTTTGTTTTTCTGCAAAACAGAGCCATCATTCAATGTTTGGGGAAGAAAAAATAGACCTGACCACCTTTGTTTTAGCTCTTATTTTGTAAACTGAGCTGTGAGCTTTCCTTAAAGAAAGACAATCAGGTGTGTATGTGGTCAGATTCTTATAACATTATTGTTTAGAATATAGATAGAATTGGGGAAAATGTCAGGGATTTGCAGTACTTTTTATCCTATTTAATAAACTTACCTATTCCTTTTTTGGTAGCCCCAGAGGAATGCAGAATGATTAGACTTGCTACCACTGAAACAAATAAACAGAAATAATCAGGGAAAGACAAAATTAGTGTTTATGCTAACATATCATGTTAGCTAACATATAAATATAATAACTCAAAAGATAAAATAGTATAACTATTCAATTTTGTTACAATTTTGAAAAAAAAATTTCTACATGGGATTTAGATAACCTCATTTAGAAAATTGAGAAAAGTTTGGACTTCTATTCTTGAAGTTAGTATAAGTTAACTTTGAGTAACATCCAGCAATCTAAAGTTATTGAATACTAGCAGTAAACATGTTATCCCAACAACTTTAATTTAAATAATTTAATTACAACAGATATTTTTAATTTCTAAACTCCCATGATTATACTGGCACCTAAAAGGGAAAAAGGAGGAAGAAAAGAAGCATATATTTTTGGTCCTAAAATACAATGGGGAAATACAAAAACAATAACAACTTGTAATTCACAAGAGAAATCCTAGAATCAAATTCTTAGGGGAAAAAGAGTTAAAGGGGAAAAGGGGAGGGAGGGAAACAAGGGAGAGGAAAGAGATTAATTTAGTTGGAAAATATTTAAGCCAGCATTATTTTTTAAAAATCAACATATAAAACCACTGAGATCCCCACAATTTAAGATGATACAATATTAATCCCTTGAGACTTTAAGGATAAACATTTAGATTATTTTCTGTATTGCAGCCAAATTTTGAATACATAGTTGTTTTTTTTTTTTTTTTTAAGAAAAATCTATTATAAGTTCATTTTTTTTAGGATCAATTTTTACATTTAGAAGAGAAAATTATTCTCTCTGGTCTAAAAAGAAAATCATTTAAAACCATCTTCATTCTTTATTTTTTGTTCGTTTACATGATCTTCATTCTTTTGGTATGATCTGGAGGTAGGAAAGTATATAAAAATGGTTGCATGTTTCATTTTCTTCTTCTTTCCTTTCACATTATTTTTATGTTTGTGTTTTCTGTGAAATCAGTAGAACAAAAAACTTATGTACATGAATATGTATTTGTATTTGTGTGTGAGAGTATATATATATATATATATATATATATATATATATTATACACACATAAAGATGTTTTAAGTGATTTGGAGGGACATTATAATATACTATAAAAACCTTTCCCTGAAGCTTGCCACATGAGCTTTTACCTTGGGAACAGAAACTTAAGTAAAAGGTCAAGGAGCATGGATTGCACATTGGGTTCTAGAGTTGACATTTGAACTATGTTGTTGTGAACTGCTGTTTTGCATAGTTTTAATCTGAACAGAGATTTCCTTTAAAAAAAAAAAAAGGTAATGGTCAGGCCATCTGTTCTTAGAATGGATTAGGCCCTTTCGGTATTTTCCAAAAGAGAAAAAAATCAGTACTTTTACCACATCTTCAGGTAAACCTGAATGCATGTGTTTGCACTTATATAAATGTTTTTATAAACAAACAGATACAAAGGCAACAACCTCTTCAAGTTGACAGCTTTTTTTTGGCAAAGATTCTTTACTATGGTTCCCATTTGTAAATTATTGAATATATGCTATTATCAACGTTTGAGCAGATCTTTAAGTGCGCTACTCAGAAAGAGTATAAGAAACCTTCCTTTATTTTGACAGATATTCTCTGTATAATCAGTTTGACAGAGAATGAGGATATGCCACCAACACTATCTTCTTTATCATGCTTTAGGATGTTGTTTTCTCTTAGATACCCCCCCCCCACACTCCAGGTACACAGTTCTTACACTTACATTTAAAGACAGCGTTATATATTTTTCTGACTAAAAGGCAAGTGGATTCAGAGTAGAGTTTAGTACTATATCCTCAACCCAACAGAGTGTTTTTAGTGTACATTAAAGTAGCTATCATACAAAAAATAAAAATCACTGGTTGAGAATACTCTGACATGATGGAAAAAAGGGGATCTCTTCTAATCCTAACCTTTCCCCATCATCACATCATTCCCATCACCCCCACTTCCCAAAAGCGTGTTTTCTAATCAAGCACAATCCTAAAGCTACGGACTATTCATGAACTTAAAGATTTTTGCAATCTTTTTTCCCTTTTCCTAACCTTAACCTCCCTACCAAAATAAATAAATAAATAAATACTATTATTTCAGTTCAGCACCAGACGAAAATACTAATCATCATCCGCCCCCACCTTCTCCGCTAGCCCCTCTTCAATTATACTGCAATACAGAAAGTTTACATCTGCCCCAGAGACTCCAGCGCTACTGCGGGGTCCGGTTGAAGGGAGGTTGCGCTGTATCCACCTGCGCTTTCCAAAAGGAGGGAGGAGAAAAGGGACGGAAGGAAATGTGGAGGGGGATAACTAAGCTCCCGGAGAAAGGTACTCACTGTGAAACAAACTGCGTCCATAGATCATGTCTGTTCCTTACGCCAGGGACTCCGATCTCCACTAATTCCATTTAGATTCGGGAGGACTTCCAGTGGTGGGGGAGAGGATGGAGTCAGGAGGGGGGCGGGGTGGGGGTTGGGGGAGAATCTGAACCCACACAGCAGCCACAAGCGAATCAACCCTTCCTTCTGCTAGCGCTCGCTTGCTCTAGCTCTCACCGCCTCGAAATCATCATCCCCACCATGACAATCACATCACACCCGGGCAATAATTACCACCATCATCATCACCAACATCACCACAGTCTTCTTTTGCATCATCGCGGCTGCAGCTCTCAGAATGACACCGCGGGGCTTTCTAATGAGTTTGCTGCCGGCTTAAGATCAGAATCCGGCAGGCGGACTAAAGGAAGGGGGGCAAAGAAGCGCGAAGGATAAGGGAAGGGAGTGGAGAGGGGGGAGCTGGTCAAGACTGACGGGCAGCGATGGAGAGGACGTTTAGTCGCTCTCACCCACGACTCGGCAGCGGTTGTAACTCCTTTAGTCCCCAGTTTCATACAAAACCAAGAGCAGACAGCAGCTTTTCCAAGAAGACGCCCAGCAGCAGCCGGTTTTGCTCCAGACCTTTGGGATCTTAGGCAGAGGCATTGAAGATGGGATGAAGGGGTCCTTCATCTGTTCACGGAGATCCCCGCCACCTTTGCTATCTTCAGAAAGAGAAATGGGTGGGTGGGTGAGAGGAGTGGGAGGAGGATATGTAGGGTGGTGGAGGGGCACAGGAGTGACAGAAAGAGGGAGGAGAAGGAATGAGCAAAGGGGAGAAAAGAGTGGAGGGGATGGAAAGAGTTACCAAGTGGGAGCTTTAGTTATATGGTTAGGGAACGAGATCCTCAAGAAAATATGATGCCTTTGAAATAGATCAAATCCTTGTTGCAAAGCGCTCCCCTCTGTTGTTGCATAGTAGAATTGGAGTAACTGGTAGCAAGGACATCACACTCGGTCTGATCTTGGGAGGGATGGGGGTGGAGAGGGGGCGGTGGGAGGAGACGAACCGCTGAAGCTGTGCAGGGAGCTCTCACTTCGCCATCAGCCTCCCTTCCCTCCCCAAATTACCCTGGGGCGGGGTGAAAAAAGAGAACGGTGAAAGAGAAGAAAACCCAGATTCTTTCTTCGTGCCCACAAACTGAAGTAAAATGCTTTGGGGGAAATGATAAGCAATTAGACTCTTCTCTCTTTCTCTGTCTCTCTCAGAAAACCGGAATCATTATGTCCCCTCCCCTCCTTTTAAATCTTATTTATTAAAAGGAAATGGGAACTCTCTCCTAAGGTCGAGAACTAAGAGAGACGCGCTGAGACGAAAAGGCAGCAATAAAAGTTTAGGATAGTTAATCACAGGGCCAGTGTGAAGGTCTCATCTTCCAATCAGCTCCCACATATACGATGGCATCTCTATCTTCTTTTGAAAGATAGGATCCTCTATCATAGATAGAGAATGATTACTTTCCCCAGCAGGTACATCTTCTGGTATTACTTACCCACATCCCTACACACCCATCCCCATCCAACCCGCTCTATGCCAGGGGAACCAAGTTGGGAATCTTGCACTGTAAGGAGCTAGAAACGGAAAGCCTTAGCTTTAAAAAGAAAGAAGTGAAACAAAGAAAGGAGAATAATTCAGAAAGGCAGAGAAGACAAGCCAGGAAAAGGGTGTGTGGGGGCGTGAGGGAAAAGGAGTCACTGAAAGGAAATTGCAGCGATACCCCCACCCTACCCCCTTCTAGACTCTACGACTGTTGCTACGGGTTCGGTTCTGGGGGGGTATAGTAAAAGCCCCATGATTGTGCTCTAGGGAGCCTAGAAAAAATGGCTAAGGAGGCTGAACCCTAAGCCCCGTCCGGTATACTCCCATCCCTCCAATCCTTCCGATCCCCAGGGCTCCTTCCCTGCTGCTCACGTTCAAGCCTGGTCCGCTTCAGCCTCCCTTCACAGACCAGGAAACACATCTGCTGAGAGGGGAATGTAGATTGAAGAAGAGAGGTAGAAAAGAGAAAGGGGGGAGGGAGGAATAAGAGAAAGAGGGATGGGTAAGGAATGCTGAAAGAAAGATTGGGAATTTTCTAAAAGGAGCTCCTGCTGTGCCTCTATAGCTCTCCTTTGCTCGGCACCTGCTGCTGCGACTGCGGCTCTGCTATGGCTGCAGACCCAGTAGCCGCTCAGAGACACGTGTGGGCATGTATGTCTTTATTGAGTGTCCTTTATAGGACCATTTTAGAGAAGAAACAGTATGTGGGACAAGACAGATATCGTCCCAAGGGTTAGAGGAAAAAGAGAAGAAAGGGAAGGAGGAGTAGAAGGAGAGAGGAGAGAAGGGAAAGGAGGAAACGGAGGATGAGGGGGAGGAAGAGGAAGAGAAGAAGCGAAAGCAGCCGGAGAGGATCACGCTTTCTTAGCTTGGAATTTCTAAGTCTAAAGCTTTATGCCCATACCCACATATACCCCACCCCGACACAACTTAGTCATCTTATGTTCCAGAGCCAAATGCAATAATCTATCTGCAGAGAGAGACTAATAAATGTAAGCAAAGACACGTATAGTGTGGGGTAGTGTAGGGTGGTGTGTGTGTGTGTGTGTGTGTGTGTGTGTGTGTGCGCGTGTGTGAACGCGCGCGTGTGCGGTACCATGCGAGCGCTGGTGTATGGCCTATTGAACCACCCCACCAGAGGTGAAACTATGCGGACCTCCGAGTAAGGAAAAATAAGTCAAGTGAGTGAGAGGGTGCTCTGTGAGAAAGGTGTGTTGTTGAAAGGTTTATTATATATGAAAAGATGCTAAAGGACTGACTGCTCTAAAGTAATAGGCTTCGATGTATAAGATAAAATGAAAGTGCAGGATGAAACAAGATAAGATTAGGAACTGGAGTGGGGAAGGTCTCCAGTTCTCTGTATCTAAATAGAAGACATAGAGTAGTGACCTTGTGGGCAGAGATGGATGACTAAATCACTGCAAAGTCCCAAGAAATATAATGTTTTGTGTACTAGGGAATCTATTCTAGATTTACTGGGATGATAGAAGTAGATAGTTCAGTTCATAATCCATGATTAAGAGAAGAAATGCCAATTTTAAGAATGTTATTTCAACAACTTAAAAGGCAAAAAAAATCTAAAATACATACACAAAATGTCAAGGATGTATATTACGTTCAGGACAATTACAGATTCCCATGTCACATCCAAAGAATTGAAGGTCCAAAATCTTGAGCTAAATTCTGCTTTAAGTTTCCTGCAAGTGAAAGTGCTTAGCCTTTCCTTTTTAATATCCCTTTTTCTATCTCATTCTGGAACTGAGCAGGAATTCTGGAAGTTTTACCTTTTTGTGTGTGAAGGAGAATAAAATATAGGAAATCCATTGAATGAAACTTTAGAAGAAAAGATTCTTTCACAATTTCAGTCCATCTCTTCATCTTTCACTTTCCGAAATTCAGATTTTTTAATGATCAATTCATATTACTAAATTGAATATACTATCATGACTTCCTATTTCCTAAATGGATCTTGAGAAGATATTATGATATTGTTCTCATTCATTTAATACCCTGGACAGGGCTTGTTGCTGTATTTCTTCAGAAGGGGAGAAAAGACTGAAGTCTTCTTCCACATGCTAAATGGCCATCCATTTGCCTTTATTTACTTCTGTATAATTCTCCTTCTTCATTTCTAAAGTTCTGGAGAATCATTTGAATTGGTCAATGTTTCTTCTTGGTTTCTGAACTTGCTATTTTTCCTTCTAGAGAAAAGAAGTAACTTGTAGAAAAAAAACAGGCACATAGTCCTTGTATTAGTACTCTAGTTATTAAAATAATTGAAAATATCTTCTTCGAGGAGATATCCCAAAGTAGCCAGGCTTTAAGAGGTAACCATTTTCAAAAGATATCTTGTAAGTGAATAGGGAAATAGCTGATTCTGCTGTTTCAGGAGAAAGTGCTATGTCAAAATTTACCAAAGTAAGTATCCAAATAGAAGCCAATTCTTCCTGGTTTTAAATTACTTTAATTCTTCAAAGAGCAAATGCTGTCTTTTTAATTAACCCCAAAATAAAAGGCAATTGTAATGATCCACAAAAAATAATTCCAAAAAGATTTTGGGTGAATGGTGTTTTCCCAATTTTTCTTAAGTTAAACAAAAATAGGCAGCAGCATTTATCTTTGTTGTTGTTGTTATTAATGGCCCCATTGAAACTTCAGTCTCTTTATCTAAATGTAACTTTAGCAAATTTGTCAATGTGAAGTTTCATTATGAATATAATTATGACCATTGGAACTGAAACTGGAAATCAGGAAATTTACATTTAAATCCTATCTCTCTAACACTTAGTGGGTTTAAGTTTGAACATAAGCTAAGATACTTGATTTTTCTCAATCTATTTTTCTTCGTCTGTCAAATGGGAATACCGAGTATATTACTTTTTTGATAATGTTGTTATAAGGAATGTGATTTTCAAAACTTAATGTGTCACATAAAAGGTAATTGGGATTTAACTCCTTTTTTTCCTGTAATGAGGAGAATTAGAGTAGATATTATCTATGGTCCCCTTATGCTTTAGAGTCTACTGTTCACAGATATAGGCAAAAGACCTGTGATTTTGCCCAGGTAGAGAATTTATAGTGTGGGTAGTTCCTTTCCAACTCCTCAATTACTTAGTAATAATTTGTTGAATGTATCAAATAGCTAGTATTAGAGATGAGATTTAAATCCAGATTTCCCTGACTAACTATTTTACATTTAGCTGACAGTACAAAAATAGTTCACTGCAAAAATCTATGCTTTTCTGTGTGTGAGCATACATATAAGAAAGGGTGTGTGTGTGTGTGTGTGTGTGTGTATGTGTGTGTGTGTAGTCAAGGCTTGTGATTTCATTGGTATGGGGAAATTCTTTGTGAAAACCAGATTTCTTCTACTTAGATTGGCAACTCCTTTAACAAAATAAATTATTGCATCCCTGAAATGTTAAATGACTACCATAGTCATACTACTAATATGTATCATATTCTGGAATAGAAATCAGGTATTCTTGACTACAAGACTTTTTTCTTAATTATTATGATTCTATTAATTTAAGAATTTTTAGTATTTCTACTTCATCATTTCACAACATTCTTCTTTTGCTTATAAAGACTATGCATGCATACTTCATCTTTTTCTATTTTTATAAAAATAAGTCTTATCAACATCCTTTTATAATCACTGCAACCAATAATGAAAATGCACACACAAAACTCTTTGGTAGAAAAGTTGTCTAGAATTGTATACAACAACTTAAAAGATAGTTTTAAAAAAGAAAAGTTCAAACAGGAAAGGCTCAGTTAATGAGGACATTTCTCCACATATTAAGAAGCTTCATTCTTTTCCACCTAACTTTTAAAATAAAATAAAAACATAAAATCTCTATTGCATTTTCAGTTTTTACAGGCAAAAGGTTCCAACTGTTTCCAGTTTAATCCTAACTATGAGTGGAATATAAGCTTTTTCTGCATTCTCCCAAATAAAACAGTGTCTACAAATGGTTTATAGATACATATATACTAGAAATTCACACATCATACACATATGTAGAGTTTTGAGTTCAACAAAAATTTTTGAAAGATGTTGTTAATGTACAAGTCATACATCTCACACTTAACAATATTCTTTAAAATTATACACAGACACATACCCACAAATATATATATATATATGTATATATATATATGTACATTTATAATTGTATTGATTTAAAATAAACTCTATTGCTTCATTTATATTGTAGAATTTCATAAAAGCTATATTTTCATCTATAATTTATTTTTAGTTGATAATAATATTTTATCTTTAAGTTGTTCTGCTCCTTAACCTTTTTAACAGCTAATAATCCAGAAGGAAACATTTTAACAGTACTTATGGAGATTATAGAATTCTTATGAAAAGGAACTCAACACTTATAGGTGAATTATTTTGTAAAAGAAGAAATCTTTAGAAATAAATAGTCACTGCCTAATTTCTTCCATGTAAATTCATTTTTTTGTGTGTGTCTGGGATTTTATTACAGTAAGATGTGCTTGTATTCCAATAATTACTACTCACTTTGATAATTCAATTGATATTATACTAAATATTGGGTAATATAAGTAAAACCTATGAGTAAATAAGATAGTTCAAATCAATATAGGGACTAATTTCAAACTCTAATGAAGAAAACTTTCATCCAGTGACAAAATCAGTTATGGGATTGATATTTACTTTGAAGTCAGTTTTTTACTTTGAATTAGGTTTTTATAGTTTGACCATCGACTTTATCTTCATTTAACAGTTTTAGTTTGTAGGCAGGACATGTAATCAGGCAATATTTGGGATCTTATGCAAAACAGATGCCTACTCCAAAAATTAATTCAAGTAGGAAATTACCCCTTTCTTTAATAATAATAAGAAAATCATGTTTTCTGATTTGATCCTTACACCAGCCCTGGAAAATAATAATTATTATTATCTTCACTTTAAGATTGAGGCAACTTTGATAAACAGAGGTTAAGTGACTTGTCCATGTTCACACTGCTAGTGTCTGAGGTAGGATTTGAATTCAGGGCTTCCTGAGTTTAGACGTAGAGCGCTATCCAGTGAACTACTTAGCTTCTTGATTTCATAGGTATAAGCAATTACAGAAACAAATGAAATGAATTCATGAATGAAAGAACAAATAAACAGATTTATTTCACCATTCATAGTAAAAATTTCTAGTGCTGAAACTCATCAATCTTTATTAGTTTGATTCTCAAAAGATGGGTTTTAATTCTATCTGTACCCAAAGTCTTTTGAGCTGTAGAGTATCTGTTAGATCTCTGCTACATTATCTTCAGGAATTCAGCATCACCTTTAAAATTACTGAAACATTATTATGGGATTTTGCAAAGGATGCATAGATGTGGAATCATATTTGGGGATATAGTCTATGTAAAAAATAAGATATGACTATTGAGAATGATCCTGAGAGTTAGAGAGATGGAAAAATCAAATCTGAGCCGTGGCAAAGATTGGAAAATGAAACACACTTTACAGCATGAAGATATTGGTTTCATGGAAATGAAATTACACTTTTGCTTCAATTAAAAATGCATTTTCATGTTTTTTATCCTATTTTCTTTTTAACTTACCAACTTCTTTTGCATCCAGTATGATAAAAGGATTTAAGAGAATGCCAAAATCACAGCACAACACAACAGAAACCATTTTCTTTGCCAGACAAGCAAGGAAAATTAAACAAACATACATAAAAAGCTCTTTCTTCTACTTTCATAATAAAGGTTTTTTTTTTTTATTCCAAAACATAATAGTATGAATTAGTGCAGCAATGGGATTTCAGCTAAGTTTGAAAATAAAACTATTTTCCAAAAACAAGGATAAAGAAAGGCTTTGTTGTTGTTGTTGTTTTGAAAGTATCCTAAGTCTAATGAATTAGAACTAAAGTGGTCCATTAAGGAATTAGTTTCCTTAATGGAACACTATATTTTTCTACCTCAGAAGTGAAAGTGTTTACTATACTTTAGCCTGCTAACTGCAGCACAACATATCTAACATGATTGTACTTCGCATAAGGTAATACTTCCTAATATGAATAAAGAAGAGAGGGAAGAAGTTGGAAATTTTTAAAAAAGGAATAATATTTGAAGAAAAATAATGCAGTCCTTCTCTTCTCTATTCTGTAGATGAACATTTTGTGTTCCATACAGTAAAGTTTCTTGTTATAAAACAATTATATGTGTGTATGTTGCATATATATACCCACATATACATACACGTAAGTATATACATATATCAATCAGTAACCGTTTATTAAATGTCTCCTAGATACCAGTCACTGTTCTAAGTGCTGGGAATACAAAAAGAGACAAAATACACTCTCTACTCTCAAATAGCTTACAATCTAAAATTTATTTTCACAGTATGTAAATTAAAATTTTAAAATAATTCATTGCTTACTTTGAGAGTATGCATGCGAGTTGTGGGGGGAGGGGAAGGTATATAAACAAATTTTTAGACAAATTTTAATGAAGGTTAGCTATTAAGACATAATGATTAAATTATACCATAGAATTTTATATTTGGAAAGGACTTTAAAGATTAGTTAGCAACACCCTTAATACCATGAATAATGAAATTGAAGTCCTGAGTAGTTAAAAGATTTTCTTAAAGTCACAATCAGTTATTAATGATACCTTTGGCTTACAGGGCCATTTGAATGCCAACTTTTTTCACTGGTGGACATTGAGTGCTCAGTGTTCTATATCTGCAGTAGCAATGTGGAGGAGTTGGAGAAAATTATAAGGAAGAAAGAACTGAGCTCTTTGGACTTCTAGCTGTGAGAAAGAAGAAGCACCATTTCAAACTCTCTTATAGTCTCTGAAGATAGGGAAAGAATCAAAGAGGAAAACAAGTTGTGGAGGGGCTAGCAATTTCTATTCAGTCATTGTCATTATATCCTCAGCTTAGTGCTCTAGAGACTTTGGAAAGTTTTTGCTTGGATAAGATCCTAGATGTATTTTCACTTAGTTGAACTGAATTATTGCATTTCCAAAAGGATAGTTAATTTGTTCTGGGTTTTGTTTGCTATTTATTTTTCTACATACTTTCTCTGATTTCCATTTGCTATCAAAGTGGATAAATGGGTGTATTTGCTATTAGTTATGTGTGCTCTTTATGGAATTGGCAATTGATGGGAAGGAAATCAAGCTTTGAATATCTAGTTTGAGACTCATTAAGGATTAGCTATCTGGAATGACATTTGACCCTAAAAATTGGTTATTTTGGACTAGCAATATTAGAAAAAAGAATTTTGGTTCAAGTTTTTAGGTAGAAAACAGAATATATATTTTCTCCAATATCTACAGCCTATTAAATAGAAATTATGTTCCAATGATAAAATGATTTAAGTTGTTTCTATGGTCTTATTGTTGCTTATTTATGACCAGCTTTTCAAGATCCCAATTGGGGTTTTGTTGGCAAAGATGTTGAGGTAGTTTACCATTGACCTTTCTAGCTCCATTTTATAGTTGAGAAAATTGAAATAAAAAGGATTAAGTGATGTACCCAGATTCACATAGCTGTCAAGTGTCAGGCCACATTTAAACTCAGGGAATAATGTTCATTATTTCAGGTCTGGCATTCTATCTACTGTATCCCCTAGCTACCCTTCCATAACCTAGAACACATAAAATCCAAAAGAAGACCAAAAAAAAAAAGCCCAAGAACGGACACCTGCTAGCCTTGACCTCACTTAGCATCCCTTTCCTACTTCACTTACTACCAACAAGAAGGTTTCACTAGCATCCAAGGGCATGACAAGCTTACAACCAAACCCATTCCCGTATCTTGACCCTCACTCACTCTTTTCTTTCTGTGGAGAACCTGCCTTTAAACTGTGGAGTTTTCTCATATCTTAACAGCTTTGTCATAGACCTTCAGGATCTCATATACATAAGGCACTTTGCAGCATTCCATCAAGCCTGAAAGAACACAGTTACCAATTAGTGCAAATTCAGGTCATTCAAATGTCAGTGGTGATAAAGACCTGGACTGACAAACCATGGAGTGTCCAATGTGGGAGAAAGCTGAGATTCTTTGAGATGCAATCTCCATGAAAACTGTAATCAAGAGGCAGAGAGTCAGGAAGCAAGTAATACAAAGAAAACAAATAGACAATAACAATAGAAACAAAATACAAGATGGCATATAGACAAAAGTGTGAAAGATTTTAAGTAGATGAAATTTCAAAACCCTTGAGCACAAATAAATCAAGAGGAAAAACAACAATAATAAAAGGAAGTATGGCCTCCAGAGCTATTAAATGAATTGATACATATGTGGATTAAAGTAACAAAATAAAAGAAAATGATCCACTACTTGATAAAACAGAGGAATCCACGGAATTTGAGGACAGTATGGGACATGACAAATTCTTCTTCAGTAGTTTGGAAGAGATATGAATTTATAAGAATAAAAGATATATCCTGTATAGCAAAATAATAACTAGAAAAAAACTTAATCTATGATAACAAACTTTACCAAAGAAGCAAGATGGAACAATATATTGGGAATGCAAATACAAAGAAGTTAAGAAAAACCTAGAAGAAGAAAGAAAAAAGTCACATTAAAAGAAAGTATACTCAATGTTTTCTCTGAGTATCCTTAAAGACAGCATCTTTAAAAAGAAACTTGGGATCACAGTTTCTTAGGAGACAGAACAACAACAATCATAAAACTCTAATACAATAAATAAGGAAATAACAATAAAAATAAAACAAACAACAAAAACAATGGCCAGAATTTTTGAACATTGAAAATTAAATTCTATTGGGAAAAAATAATATATCATCTTGGGTTTTTTTTTTTCAAATTCCAAAACACATAGTGGTTAAGTTTAAGAAATCAATTCAGAAAGAACAAGTTATGTGAGTTGGCAGAATATTAAAATAATACTAGGCTATCCCACCCCCCAATAGAGACAAAAAAATTAAATGGAATAAAGTTTTTTGAAGAACTCTGGAGTTCAGGATACAGCCCAAGTGACCTATCCAGCAAGTCTGTGCTTAAGTATAAAGAAAAAAAAATACGGAAATTTAAAAATCAAATAAATAAATATTTGAAATATTTTCAGAAAGAAAACTAGAATTGAAGAGATGGTTTCTTCTCAAATACCCTAAAGAAAAGAAATGGAAGATAAGGGGATAAGCAATGAAGGACAATAGTAAAAGAAACAGAGAAACAATAGAAAGATCAGTAAGAAATACCTTTCTAAATGTACACAATCAGGCAGGAGTAAAGGTGAGAATTTGGTAGAAGTGACAGGGAAGAATTGGGCAAAGGGATTATGAATAGAGCTTGGCAGTATCCTGCCTATAAGTGAATGCTATTTTTATGGGACCACTTTATAATATAGAAGAGTATATGACATAAGGGAAGGGGATCAAGGGGAGTGAGTCATACCCTGGGATTAAATCACCAACTAAAAGTTAGGGAAAGATGATGTCTCAGAAAAAGAAGAGCCTGCTGAAAAGTGTGTTGGGGAGGAATTGAAAGTGGGTGAAAAGTAAGAAAGTTTTACTTTGGAGACAGCTTAGAAGATCCTTGGGAAAAATGTGTTGCACTAGGATGAGAATGAAGCATAAGTCAAGAGAGTACAGTAGGAACAGGCTTAGGAAACGACTGAATAAACAGTGGTAGCAGATGCTTCCAAAGATAGAAATGGTAAAAAAACTAATCAGGGGTCTTTGCTAGCACTGAGGCAGGATTACAGATTTCAATTAATACTTGAACCTTACTCTCATCTGAATTGTCCAAAGGAGAAATATACATTTATTTATATATGACAATCTGTTTTACTTTATGTATCAGACAAAGAAAAAATAGATATAATTAAAATAAATAATCAGGGAGACTATATTTTGCTAAAGTTTACCATACATAATGGGATAATATTGTAATGCCAGAGAAACTGAGGCAGGAGAGAGATTAGAGAGTTTTCAATAGTTTATTAATTGGAGAGTATAATTGACTGGACAGGACTCTTGTCTCAAATTATCCAGTCAGATAGAGATAAAGATATACTGGGACCAAGGAATCCATGTTGGTCCCAGGGCTGTCATCTCAAAGAATGAAGCAGCCCCGAATAAGAGCGGCCTCTTCCTTTAAATAATTCTAGAGACAAAGACTGCCCCCCCAAAAAGAGGGAAGGCTTCTGTCAGGTTGGGGGGAGACCATAACTCCTAAAAGCCCAGAGACAGGATGTCTGAATACCCAGAGATAAAGAAGTCAGTGAGGTATCTTGGAATATTTTAGAGGGGTATTGTAAATTCTTGAGGACAGGGGAGGGTCAGGAGTTCTGCTTTCTTGTTTATCTTGTTAGCAATATATAACCTTAGAGTAAACGGTCCCCAGTCTTAATGGACTAGAGTGGGTTTTTACGACTAAGGGGATTTAACAGAACAGCTAAGGAAACTGAGACAAAGGAAACTAGTTCAGGGGAAACCAAGTCAGAACAGTTAAAGAGAACTGTGGCATAGCATTATCAATACTGAATATATATATATATATATATATATATATATATATCAATATTGAACATTTATATATACCAGATTTTATAGCAACCAAATTATGGGATAATATCAATACTGAACATATATATATATATATATATATATATATATATATATATATATATATCAACCAAATTTTTGAAGAAAATTTTCATGAGTTATAGAAAGAAACAGAAAGTAAAACTTTACTAGGGTTGATACTAAATTAAAGTGAGCAATATAGAGAAAGAAAACTATAGATAATATAAACCAATTTCCCTAATAAAAATCAATACAAAAATTATAAATAAAATCCTAATAAAATCAATATATCATAAAGACACTAAATTATAATCAGGTAGTATTTATACCAGAAATGTAGGATTCTGTTGCTTTGCCCATACTTGAATCTAGGTTACAGTTCTGGGTAGCAGCCTTAGGTTAAGGAGGAACACTAGCACTCTAGAGCTTGTGATCACAGTGGAGAAAAACCCCTCCTCACAATTCTAGGGAAAATAGTGCTAAAGTCACTCAGAGACCACAGCACAGACTAGAAGAGAAGTAAACACCTCTCCTTAGCTCACACTAATTTGGAAGATCTGAAAACTTACAGATCTCTCGAAGTAGCTTTGAAAACAGTTTCACAATGGATCCAGCCATTTCAGAGAGCAATTTGGAACTATGCTCAAAATGTTATCAAACTGTAATCCAGCAGTGTTTCTACTGGGCTTATATCCCAAATATATCTTAAAGGAGGGAAAGGGACCCACATGTGCAAAAATGTTTGTGGCAGCCTTCTTTGTAGTGGCAAGAAACAGGAAACTAAGTGGATGCCTATCAGTTGGGGAATGGTTGAATAACTGATGGTATATGAATGTTATAAAATATTATTGTTCTTTAAGAAATGATGAGAAGGATGATTTTAGAGAGGCCTGGAAAAATTTATATGAACTGATGCTAAGTGAAATGAGCAGAACCAAGAGATCAACATGCACAAGATCATACGATTATCAATTCTGATGGACGTGGCATTTTCCAACAATGACATGATTCAGATCAGTTCCAAGAATCTTATGAAGAAGAAAGCCATCTATACCTAGAGAGAGGACTGTGAGAACTGAGTGGATCACAACATAGCATTTTCACTCTTTCTGTTATTTGTTTGCTTGGATTTTGTTTTCTTTCTCAGTTTTTTTTTTTCACTTCTTGATCTGATTTGTCTTCTGCAACAAGATAATTGTATAAATATGTATACACATATTGGCTTTAACATATATTTTAACATATTGAACATGTTTTGGATTACCTGCCATCTAGGAGAGGGGGGGGAAAGAGATGAAAATTTGGAATACAAGGTTTTGCAAGGGTCAATGTTGAAAAATTACCCATGTGTATGTTTTTCAAATAAAAAGCTTTAATAATAATAATAATAAAACAGTTTCACAAAATCTTTGAACTTATGACAAAGCATTCTATACCCTGGAAGCAAAATCCTACTTTATAACAAATAATTAAAAGTCAAGATAAACATCAAAAATCTGGGGAAGATTAAAATATAAACTCCGAAGGTCAAAAAGTCAAAGCTTCTATATCTAAAGCATCCAAAAAAAAAAAAAAGTACGAATTGGTCTCACACTATAGAAGAGCTCAAAAAGAATTTTGAGAATTGAGAAAGAGATATAGAGGAAAAATTGGGGAAAGCCATGATAGTGAAGCAAGAAACTCATGGAAAAAATGGAAAAACAGGTCAACAGATTGGTAAAGGGCACACACACACACACACACACATACACACTCATGAAGAAAATAACACCTTAAACAAAAAACAGACCAAGCCAAATTGTAAAAGAAGTACAAAAAGCTAATAAGGAAAATTATGTTTTAAAAAGCAGAATTGGTCAAATAGAAAAGGAGTTCAAAAGCATTATTGATAAAAAGATCAGCGCTGAATAGAAAATGTAACTTATAGATACAAGACACAAAAGAAGCGTTAAAAAGGTAAAAAAAAAGAAAAGGAAATGGTAAGGGACTTAATAAGGTTAAACTGTTTGCATTTCTACATGGGAATATGATAATTATAACTCATAAAAGCTCTCATTATTGGGACAGTTAGAAATTGTATATATAAACAGTGTGCACAGATATGAGTTGAATGTGAAGAGAAAGTTAAAAAGTTACATTCAAAGATGAAAAGAGGAATGAACTAGATGACATGGAGAAGTAAAACAGGATAAATTATCCCACATAAAAGAGACAAGTGGAAGAAATAAGGCAGGAGGTAAGAGTGAGTGAACCTAATTCTTATCAGAATTGACTTAAGAAGGGAATAATACTCGCTCAATTGGTTATATAAATCTAATTTTAACCCACAGGATAGTAGTAGGGGAAGGAGATAAGAGGAAGGCAGATAAAATTACAGAATTGTACAGAAAAATTGTACAGAAAACTGTACAATATTCAGCCATACTAAGTTCCATTTTTCCTAACAAGTTTTCACCAAGTAGTCAAAAGCTGGGGTCTTTGTGTTTGTCAAACATTATATCACTATAGTCATTGACTATTTTGTCCTGTGAATCTAATCTATTCCACTGATTGACTACTCTGTTTCTTAGCCAATACTGAGTTGTTTTGATAACTACTGCTTTTAATATACTTTTAGTTCTGGTACAGCTAGACCACTTTCATTTGCATTTTTTTCATTAATTCCTTTGAAATCCTTGACGTTTTATTCTTCCAGATGAATTTCCTTATTATTTTTTCTAGCTCTGTAAAATGATTTCTCAGGAGTTTTATTGATATGCTACTGAATAAGTAGATTAATTTAGGGAGTATTGTCATTTTTATTACATTAGGTATGCCTACCCATGAGCACTAAATATTTTTTCAATTGATTAGATCTCACTTTGTTTGTGTGGAAAGTGTTTTGTAGTTATGTTTATATAGTTCCTGACTTTGCCTTACCAGGTACATTCCAAAATATTTTATATAATCTACAATTCTTCTAAATGGAATTTCTCTCTCTTCTTGTTTGTAAAGGGCTGAAACTCCAAAAAGACATGCTTGGATCAGACAACTGAGCACTTAAGGATAATTACCTATTTGATATGTGACAATGACTTTATTAGCATATGTTTGGAAAAATGGCTCTTCTCACCATTGGTAGTGGCTCAATGTTTGATGTTAGGATGATCATAAGCAAGGATTAGAAGGTCGGGTGAGAGAGGTGAGACTTCACTTGGTAGTAGGAAGAGGAGGAGCAAGGTGGAGAATCTGGACTCCAGAACTGAGAAGAGATCTTTGGCTGAACTCCCGGCAGTTTGCCTGCTTCTCCCCTAGGCAGTTTTCCTTTTTCTCCCCCTAAATACCAAGGACTTTTACTTATCTTGATTCTGGCTGATCCCAAAGCCTCCAGGGAGCTAGCCTGGACTTAACACTTTTTAAGAGGAACACACTATTTTATTTGCTTCTTTCAGAATACTGTACAAAGATGGAGGAAAAAAAAAAAACCTATTCACACTGTTTTAGAAAGGTTTTGAGCTGAAAGTTTTCTATAATACATAGGATGAGGGTTGTGAGGGAGGGGAAAAAAGAGGCAGAGAACAAGGCATAATGACCATCCCTCGTCCTTCACACTTTGTGGAGGGACTTCACCTTCATCCCTTCCTCAGCCTCACCTCTTTACTTCTCTCAATGGCCTAGCTACCAGGAGAATCTTTAGGGTAATAGGCCATGCCCATGCAAAGAGTGATGCCCTCCAAGCTGCCCTCCAAATGATGCCCTCAAGAGCAGGAAAAATAAGGTGCTAATCAACCCACACTAACAAAGTTCCTCACTTGTCCCTACACTCTATGAGCCCACAAGGACCAGGGATCCAACTAAATGAGGCTAGTAGGGAGGGAAAGAAAGGGAGGTGGACTGAGGGGAGGACTTCAACTAAGAATCAGAGACCAAGCTAGGGCCCTCTCTCCTTACCCCACTTAATTCCAAAGGCAATTGTATTTCAAGTCAAGGCAGAGTGGCTTCTGTGGGCTCCCCACCCCTTATGTCTCCCATCAGTAGATGACCACACCAGTCCTGCTGAGGACTCACCAGTCCCTCTCCTCAACATTATGGCCCCAAACACAAATTTGAGTTCTCTGTGCCTTCTCCCTTAGAAATTGGCTCAAGTACCAAGAAAAGGAACCTCCATCTGTAACTTTCTCCTTTTAACTCACCTCCAGCATCACCATCCTGACCACCTTTATCCTCCCTGGACACACACAGATCCCAGCCCCACTCTAGGCTAAACCACACCTTTTGGGAGACTAAGCTACACATGATTCCTTCCTCACTCACAAAGTACCATCTCTATTCCCAAATGCCTAAATACCTTTTCCTTGATCTTTTGTATACCTAATGGACTTGACTTGGGGGATAGACAGACATTGTTTTGCCCTGAAAGGCTGAATTGCATGCATTGAGTCACACTTTTTCTTTCTCTCGTTTTCTTTGTCTCTCTCTCTCATACACACACACACTCTCTCTCACACAGATTCTCATTTTCTCTTTGAGAATTGATAAAGTGAAATATAATCTAGAGGCTTTGCCTTTCCCTTTGCCCCCTGCCTGGGGGGTAGGGGGGGTTAAAATGCATTGTCCAGAGTTACAGTGAATGATGAGTTTCCCAAAATCCTCTATCCTTCCTCAGCCCAAGTAGGTGGATTCACTGAAGTACCACATACCCCTCTCACATTTACTATTTATCCGAATTGGGAAAATCAAAAAGGGGACAAAGCCATTGAAAGAGGAGGGGCAACAGGGGAGAACACCCCTCTCTAACCCCACTAAAGGCTGCTCTGTCTTCACTACAGGGGGCAAGGTAGGGGAAGTAAGGGGAAGGAAGAGCTTTAACTAGTCCCACAAGCTCAACACCAGTTTCTGGGGACATGCATGGAGCTCTCTTTCATCTTCATCTCCTCAAATTCTCCTAGGGCAGGGCAAGGGAGGTGGGCCCTTAGTATTTATCAATCTCCAAAATCCAGAGCCATAGAGCTGAGGTAGATTGGGTATCAGCACACTCATCAGAGACATAGTGTTGAGAATAAAGTGGAGCTGGTCATATTTTGTATAGAAGCTGGTTAGGAAATATGGCACAATTGGTATAATGGTCAGGAACTTGCTGGAGGCTATGGCTTGTACACCACAATTCATTTGTCCTCAGTGAGTAAGCACCCGTGCCTTCCCCTGATCAGTATGTAGTAAAAATTCCCTTTTATTGTATGTAGAAAGATGTATATGTCCATGTTGTGGATGAGGTTGTTGAGGATCCAGGATGATAAGTTGGCTTCTGCAAGAGCTACTCTAATTCTGGTGACTTCAGGTGGTGGGTGAGTGTGGCCAAATCCCTTATTATTCTGGAGCTCAGAGGCTCAATATTTGACTTTTGTATTTGCATTGGATGTCTCACAACTATTCTGCTGATCCACTAGCTTGTCATTAGGACACAGTAGCCCACACTGCTGTATTTTGGCTAAGAACCTTCCAGCAGATTCCCTGAGCAAGAGGATACCATACATTCCTGGGTCTCTGTGTTGTGCCTGCACTTGGCCACCTCTCCTCCTTCATGCCTGATTGAAACAGACTTTTTCTCAACTTTTTCCACAATATAGTCTGCTGAAAATTTGTTGCACTTAAAATATTTGTGAGTTCTGTCACTCTAAAACAAGTTCAGAGGCTTGATTTGGTGTTGATCTGAGGGACATAATGAATAGCTCACATAAAGGCATGTCTTCTCTCTGCCATCTTAAGTCCACTTTTGCTAAACATTTAAAGAATAGTTAATCTCTGTATTATATAAACTATTTGGAAAAATAGTTGAAGAAGCCCTGTTAATTTTTTGTGATACAAATATGGTGTTGATACCCAAACTAAGAAGAGTCGAAACAGAGAAAAAAGTTATAGACCAATATTCCTAGTAAATATTGATGCAAAAATTTAAATAAAATATTAGCAAAGAGATCTCAGAAATTTACCTCCAAGATAATATACCATGACTAATTGTGATTTATGCTAAGAGTACAGGGCTGGTTCAACATCAGGAAAACTATCAGTATGACTGACCATATCAATGATAATACTAATAAATCACATGACTATTTTAAGAGATTCAGAAAAAAGCTTTTGACAAAATATGGCACTCATCCTATTAAAAACATTTTAAGGCATTGCAATAAATGGAGTTTTCCTTAAAATCATAAACAGTATTTATTTAAAACCATCACAAACATTGTATAACATAAGGATGTTCTATGTCTGACTTAGTCCAATTTGTCCCTTCATGATGTTCTCTTGGCCCCAGTAGTTCACATACTAATGCAAAACTTAATGTGGATACCTAATCTGAACAGTACAATGCTTCTCAGTATTCTAAACTTACAAGCTAGCCTCTTACATGAGTATGTCACCACCTTGCAATAATTCTATACAACAATAACAAAATTTTATAAAACAATAATAAAAAAGAAAGTTCCAATCAACCACATTATAAAATGTATGAATCAGCTGAGTATGTCTATCAAAACACATCCAATCCTTGTATAGGTAAAATTATAAAATTCTCCTCAAATATTAAAAAATAAATGAAGGGATATTTTCATTGATCATAGCTAAAGGTTACATCATTATAATAAAAAGTGACAATACCATCTAAACTAACTACATATTTCATCCTATGCTCATCACATGTCTTTTAAAATAATATTTTATTCTTTTAAATACATGTAAAGATAGTTTTCAACATTCATTTTTGTAAAATTTTGTGCTCCAAATTTGTCTCCCTCTCTACCACTTTTTCCCTTAAGAGAGCAAGCAATTTGATATAGGTTTAACACGTGCAATTTTTCTAAACATTATTATATGTGTAATGTTGTGAAAGGAAAATCAAAGCAAAAAGGAAAATAGCATGAGAAAGGAAAAAAAAATCAAGCAAACAATAACAGAAGGTGAAAATACTTTGCTTCCAGGTATATTCTACCTCCATAGTTTCCTCTCTGAATGTGGATAGAATTTTCCATCTTAAGTCTATTGGAATTTCCGAGTATCACCACATTGTTAAAAAGAGCCACAGCCAATGCAGTTGATCATCACATATTCTTGTTGTTACTGTATACAATATTTACTTGGTTCTGTTCTGTGAAGATCGCATATTTTAAAATCAGCACGAGTCAGGAATTCAGGTTAGGGGAAAATCGTCAGTCTTTATTCTCAGTGAAGAAGGATCGGAGGTGGAAGAGAATCGGCGATAGCAATGTGTGCAGCTGAGTCAAGAAGCTAGCTAGACCAGCACCCACACAACCAGCAGCTCAGAGTCTCGAACCCAGGCCCAATCTCTCCCAGCTTCTCTTCCTGTCTCCACCCACCAAAATCATCATTTCCTATACAACACATCAGGACTTGCACAGAGAGTGGGCAGGGACCATTCTTTATCCAATCATGTATATTAATAGAGTATAGCCCAATTACTATCTAGCCTCACGTACTTGGGACCTCAGTGCATCAGCCCAAACCTCAGCCCATTACATCTCCCGCTTTCTTTTATTTTAGAACACAGGTGGTCATGCCATCCCTGACTCCTCAGGGAGGTCAGAGCCCCCAAGGGGAGGTGATCACAGCCTCCCTAACTTCTCAGGGAAAGAGGTGAAAGCACCGAAAAGGAGATAATCACAGCCTCCCTGACTTCTCAGAAAAGGCGGTGAAAGCACTAAAAAGGAGATGATCACGCCCTACCTGACATCTCAGGAAGGGAGATGAAAAGCCCAAAGGGAAAGGAGGTTTGAGGGCCGGGAAGGGTTTAATAGCAAAACCCATTTCCAGGGGGTTTAAAAAGCACTTAAAAGGAGGATGGGATACCCCTCCCCTCATCAGGAAGGGAGTGGGAACAAATGAATTTTCACCCAAAGGGAATAGCAAACAATTAAACAAATGGGGGAAAAGACACCAGAATCCAGAAGGTTAATAAACCCCAAATCCACCTACCTTTCTTTACAGCAAGAAAGCCCAAAACCAATCTATTGTCCATTGTTTCATGTCAGGGGATCCAATATCCCCTGAGTTTTTTTCCCAAAATCTTTTTATGTTTAGGGAATCCAATGATTCCAGAATTTTGAAGTGTTGTAAAGTTTATCGTTTCTCAGAGAATCCAATGACCTGGAGTTTTTTATCCTTGGCTCAGAGAATCCAATGATTCCGAAGGTTTTGAAGTCCTTTGTCCAGAGAATCCAATGATTCCTGGGGTTTTGAAGTCCAACAATCTTTGATGTCCATGGTCAAATGCCATAACTGCCAGCTCTTTCAATGGTGAGCACAATCAAAAGACCACCAATATTTCTGGGTCTTCTCCTTTGTTTAAAGGTTCTCCTTCTCTCTGGATGGAAAGGCGAATATGGGTTGGCCCCATCTGATTCCTTCTCCACCTGTGAGATACAAGCAAACCTTCCCCAAAGCAGTTAGCCTATCTGGTCCTTTCCATTCCCCTTTCTGGGTCTCCCACATCACCCTCATTATCTAAAGATAGTGGAGTGTCGATAACTGACCTTCCGGGGGTTAAAAACCTGTCTGCCGGAGCCAGTGCATCTTTATCAAAAAATCAAGAAGTTAATAGTATAAAGAGCTAGATTTAGAAGTTCTCTGGGGTTATTGGGTTTTCTTTTGTTTTGGAGATTCAATCTCTTTCTCCTCTCCACTATTGTGTCCTTAGGATTAAAAGGTATGCCGTGGTGTTAAATTTTAATGTGACAAAAGTGTCAAAATGTTTTGAAGTATAAGAGGACCATTGTCTGTTTTTTGCTTGTGGCACACCCATAATGGCAAAATGCTTGTATGAGGAATTAGTGACCACTTGGGCTGTCTCTTTTGCTACTGGATTGCAAAAGGAACCCGAAAAGGTGTCCCAAACATGGATGAAAGACAGACAACCAAAAGATTTATAATGGGTCACATCCATTTGACAGATTTCATTGGGTTCAAACCAGAGGGTTCTTCCCTGGAGGCAGTGTAGGAGGTGGAAAGGAAGGCAAGCTGAAAGGCTTTTCTATGCTCCTAGCTTCCTCTTTTTATTCCAAATTGTAAACGTAAAGCTTAGCACCTAA
Organism: Sarcophilus harrisii; assembly: GCF_902635505.1. NCBI lineage: Eukaryota > Metazoa > Chordata > Mammalia > Dasyuromorphia > Dasyuridae > Sarcophilus > Sarcophilus harrisii. The sequence continues at coordinate 522,942,743 of NC_045426.1, forward strand.
TGATATTTAGAATGAGATTGGGCTTCTTGGAACAAAGGGTATTGACCCCATAGAAGTATCTGCCTTTGAATTGCAATTATGGGACCTGGAAGTCCACTAGAGAATGGAATTAATATTGATTTACCTGGATGCTTTTCCTTGCTCTTGAAGTTTCTTAAAGGCTGATATATATTAAGGTGAAATTTTTTGGCTTGGGAATTCTTTTTTCCAACCTACTGAATAGGCCAATCAGATATTATATTTATGTCCCTGGATATTAAGTAAGGGCTAGAATGATAGGAAAATTCATTCTGCTGGTGGATAAAAGGGTTCTGACTACTTTTTATGTTGACTTGAATACACAGCCAAATATTTTTTGGATATGTGTGAAGATAGTTTCCTTGAAGAGGAATTTGAAACTTTTTTCTTCAAGAGTCCATCGCCAATTATGTAATAGTCTATTATTTTTAATGGAGAACCCGTAAAAATTTGGAGCCATAGCTAATAAAATTTGCCACCTTGGATGGTTCAAGACACATTAATTTGTGTATTGGTATAAAAGGTGTATATCTTGTCAGGTCTTTCCAATAATTGTCTGCTTGTTAGTGGCCTTTAATAAAATTTACCACAAGCACTGGGTAAGGAGTAAGGCTTTTTCGGTTTGGCCGGGAGGTTCACCCATTATCACACTGTGTCCTTGATGAAGGACTGGGGTGTTTTGTGTAAATTAAATTCCAAAGGTTTTTGGGCTTTTCAACCACATTGGATAAAGCCAATTCAACTTTCTCAAAGCCTCTGAGCTTCTCTTGAAGCTGGCGTGGTGAATTTAAAGCACTTTCCCTTAAAATTCATATAACGGTTTTAATTATAGGTAGTCAAACCTTAAACTGGTCCATCCATTGGATATTCCATCAATTTTGAAAATCATTCAATGTGTTTAGCTTTTTCTGTTTAAGGAGAGTTTTGAACTGTAAGCACCTTTTAGGTATACTTCATCCTAAATTTGAAAAGGGCATGACTTTGAATTTTTTCTGGTGTATGTAAATTTTAATTCCTTAGTGTTTCTATGGTCTTTTTGTAACATTCTAAATTTGTTCTCAGGTAATCCAAAATTCATCCATGTAAAATAGATAACTTTTGGGAATGCTTTTTTACTGACAAGAGAGAAAAATACATTTTGAACATAGTAGGGTGTTTTTTATTCCTGTGGAAATTATTTTATTTTTTATAAGGTCAGCTGTTAAGCGGGACTGAAAAGGAAATTTTTCATATCCTTTCTTATCCAGAGGGATAGAATAGAAACAATCCTTAATATATATAAAAAGGCCATTCTCTAGGCAAATGAGTAGGATAAGTCCAGGTGAAGAGTTCCTTTAGTTTATTGTTCATTCCTTTTTTCTTAAATCTAAATCCTCTGTTTTCCGTTTTTTTCACAAAAAATTGGGTTTAAGGACTTAGAGAAGGTTTTAAGTGTCCTTGGTCAAGGCTTTGTACTATATCTAATAAGTCCAATTTTATCTTTTTATTAAGGGCCAGTGTTTTATCCAATGGTGTATCAGTTTTCCATTGATAGGAACAGGTGAAAGTGTTGGAGGCCTTCAAAGCAGCCCCTTAAAAACAAATATTCTTTTTTTAACCCTCATTGTGTAAATGTCTCTTCCCCAATTATGGGGATTTTTTTCAATTATAAAAGGAGTAAAACTCTGTTTTGCCTTTCAAAAGTCCATCTCATAGGGCAGACTAACTTCAGCTGCTATTGATCCTCCTACAACCCAGACATGTAGGGTTGTTTTAATTCCAAAATGATCAGCTGGGACCTTAAGACCGTCCATTGCAAGTGTTGCCAATCTTCCAATGGAAGGCCATTTATAGATTGTTAATAGGTCGGTGTTGTTCAGCTGCGGCCTGATATTGCTGGATTTTTGGATTGGAATCAGATCTGGGTGATATCCCAAGTGCTTATTGGATTCTTGTAGGTAAACCTATGCTACTATTTCTCCTGGGTGATAAGTCCACATTTTCCCTGTATTGGTGATTGGATATTATTACACATTTCAGTTTCCCACATCATTTGTGGATGGACAGTTTTGTAGTATTAGGAGGTAAATGGTCCCTTTACTGTGCCTGGGTAAGGGATTCATAGGCTGGAGAGGAGATTTCCCCTTCCAGGGGTATCTCAGTTGTCTCAGCTGCATAAACCTATTCTCCTAATTGAATCCCTTTCTTCCATCAGGTTGCTTCTGGTTAGTTGGAATCCCTTTCTGCCATCATATGGCTTCCTTGATTGGCTATTGGGGTTTGGCTGTCTAGGCACTTCTGGGTACCATTGGCTGCCATCATGCCCGGTGGTGGGGCCCTTTTGGGCCTCATCGTTCCTTGAACCTTGTTCATTCTGAGGCCTAAGTTTCTGTTTTTGGACATGGGATACTGGGGTCTTGTTCTCCACCCTGTTTTTACTCTGCCTCTATAAAATTGATTTAGATGCCCTATTTTACCCACTGAAAGCATTATTCTCTCTAAAGTCCCTTGCGGAAGGGGCCCGTCACCCATGTTGGGATCGGAAGTCTGCATCATAGTCTTATAAAAGGATTTGTGCCCACTGGCCAGGTCTTATGAACTCTTCTAAAGTAGCATCCTTGTGCAGTCCTAGTATAATCCTTCTGCACACCTTATTACCATTTTCCTTAGCAAGTTGCCAGTTTAAAACAGTTATCTCGAGAGATCTGCTCCTCCTCTACGTACCAAGGGGAGATGCAGTTTAATATACCCACAAATCTCGCTATCTGTTCCCAAGTTATAAGTAACCCATGTATTTCTATCATTAATCATGCTTTCTATAAAACTTTTGGGTGGGGTTGGGAGGGATGGAGGTTTTTGCTTTTTTGTCCCATTTTAGCCAAAAAAAAGGATTACTGGTTTAGTTTTTTAAGAAAATAAGCCCTTTTTTTTAAACAATACTCACCCAAGTTCCTGGTCACCGGAGACTTTTCAGTCCTTGGTTCCCCACCGTTGGGGCCAAATTGAAGATCGGTATTTTTAAATCGACAGGAGTCAGGAATTCAGGTTAGGGGGAAAATCGCGTCTTTATTCTCAGTGAAGAAAGATCGGAGGTGGAAGAGAATCGGCGATAGCAATTTGTGCAGCTGAGTCAAGAAGCTAGCTCGACCAGCAGCCACAAAACCAGCAGCTCGGAGTCTCAAACCCAGGCTAATCTCCCCCAGCTTCTCTTCCTTTCTCTCTCTCTGCCTCCACTCACCAAAATTGTCATTTCCTATACAACACATCAGGACTTGCACTGAGAGTGGGCAGGGACCATTCTTTATCCAATCATGTATATTAATAGAGTATAGCCCAATTACTATCTAGCCTCATGTACTTGGGACCTCAGTGCATCAGCTCAAACCTCAGCCCATTACACTGTTCACTTTACAACATCAGTATACATAAGTCATTCCAGGCTTTTCTGAAATCAGTCTGCTCACCATTTCTTAGAGAACAATACTATGACATTTTATTCATATGTCATAACTTTTTGTACCATTGCCTAACTGATGGCAATTCTAGTTCCTTGAAACTACAAACAAGATTACTACAAACTTTTTTTGCACCCCCTTTTATAACCTCTTCCGGATATAGAACCAGTAAAGTCAAAGCTGGGACATAGGGGATGTACAGTTTGATAGCCCTTTGGGATAGTTCCAAATTGCTCTCCAGAATCATTGGATCACATCAACAATGCATTAGTGTTTCAGTTTACCCACATCCCCTCCAACATTTATCATTATCTTTTTCTGTCATCTTAGCCAATCTGAGTGAAAGTAGCACCTCAGAATTGCCTTAATTTGCATTTCTCTAATCAATAGTGATGTAGAGCATTTTTATATGAATATAAATTGCTTTAATTTCTTCATCTGAACATTTACTATTTATATCTTTTGACCATTTATCAATTGGGGAATGAATTGTATTCTTACAAATTTGAGTCAGTTCTTTCTATATTTTAGAAATGAGGCTTTTATTAGAAACACCATCTGTAAAAATTTCCCACAGCTTTCTGCTTCCCTTCTAATCTTGGCTGCATTGGTTTTGTTTGTGCAAGTTTATACTTTAATGTAATAAAAATCATTTTTTTCTCTGTCATTTTTCATAAATCATCATCCCATTTTCTCCTCTTACCAGTAAGTAGCACAAGGTTAGCACATAAAGAGATGAGTGATACAGCCACAAAGTCTATGTACAGTGATGTTTTACCATCAGGTAAAATACTGAGAGAAATTATTATTAATCTCTCATGTTAATAATAAGTTATTAAAAGTGGGGAGACCCAAGTTCAGTTTCCCATCCTTTCTTTACCTAATTTCTCAAGGATAAAGTTGATGGAAGATAGGATTAACATTTTTCTGTTACTCCACCCAACTAGCTCAGACTTGTGTGAGCATAGATTCTTTGTCTAAAATTGTCCAAAGCTAGGGGTTGTTTGGCTATAGGGATAGTCTCTGTGCAAGACTAGCATAATGTCACACTTAACCCTTTTATGAAGTGATCTCATTTCTCTTTGTACAATTCATCTCTCATTAATCATCAACAAATCAGAGTTGATTGCAATCCTCAGGAACATTCTTCTTCCAAAAGGACACATAGACTATTAGCATGCAAGATGGTCATCTTTGGTGTTAGAGAGAAATAGCCAAATGACCATACTTTTATCAAAATGCTGACATAATTAATAAGTCATTAAAGTCCCCAGAAATTATTTCTCTCAACCTTTTAATATGACAATGAACATTCTTGAGGGCATTTTCTTTTGTCTTTAATTTTTTTTTACACATTTTATAAGAATAATCATGACTGTCACATATGTTCTATCAAGGTAGGAAATCTACATTTTCATTATTTATTTATTCATTCATTCATTCGTTTATTTGTTTTTCTGGCTACAATGAAAACAACTTGTATCAATGATCTCACGGATCTAATATCCAACTTAGATCTCTGGTTCAAAGATAAACTGGTTGATTATAACTTAAAATTGTATCCTAGACACATAGTATCATTGATAGTTTTCTGAAATCATTAATTTTAGTTTGTGGATTGTGTAACAAAATCCATGCTCACTGAATCCTTTGCTTGCAAATGCAACAGTCTTCCTAATAACTATGCTTATCTCCCAAATATTCTGATGGCATCATTGATTTCTTCATATTTACAAAAGTCATTAATGGTTCACATCTGAGGGAAATTAACCAAAATTGTCAAGGATTCTTTACATTTCTCATTCCAGTTGTCTCCACATAATGGTAGATTTTTGACCTTATCTCTCTTATTTTTAGGCCTTTCAACTTTAAAGTTCTTTTTAACCATATAACAACAAGTACAATCATTGATATAATTAGCAATGTGAATATAGTTTTACATAAATTTCTCTTTGTAATTATCAAATACTAGTAGTGTTTGGCTCTCACAAATTCACTGGCTTTGATCTCTTTTATGCAAGTCTTTCATTATTAAGGATATAAAGCAGAATTTGGGGAATACCCAGTTATTGAACTCCATTTTGCTGCCTGAATTACTCTGCCAGTACATGGAAGAGGTTGGATTTGGTCCCAGACAATGCTGACCAGGCAGAGATATTTCCAGGTCTGGATGCACCAAAGCCACCTTCTTGCTGACACCCACAATTTCTTTAAGTCCAAACTTATTCTGATAATAACTCAATGTGGATCTTCCATTTTACACTGTCTGTAGAGATCTAACCTCCTGAAAAAATTGCAGTTATGTGCTGCAAGTGTATTCAATAAAATTACTGGAATACAATTGTTTTTGGCATATACCATCCACTTCAGCAGGATATCCTACCTCTTCAATTCCTATTGTAACTGCTTTACCAAATCCTATGAACCTTGGTTAAAAAAAAAAAAAAAAAAAAAAAAAAAAAAGACTCAGGAAATTTTTTTTTTTTGGGGGGGGAATAGGATTAATCAGTTTGAGTTCTTAGATATCCACTACATTGAACTCAATTTCTACATTCTTATGTGTGTCTCTGAGTTTAACTTATGGCCAACTGCTGCTGAATTCTATGCTTGAGTATATGTAGTATACTTTAACACACCCTACCCACAATTCTGGCCAAATACAATGCAACTTCTTTTATTTCCTCAGTTGTGTTTTTTTTCTTGAGGTGTACTACCTAAGCCTCTTGGTCAAAGCCTCTTTTGTCTGTCTCATAAAAACCAATTCTCAGGGATGGGCTAGCATATATTACACTTGATTTGGGACACATTTAGAAGGGATTCACCTTCATTCTTTGTTGCTGACAATGAAGGGAATTGCCGTAAGCTCTGATGGAATCACTTTTGTTATTTTAACAAATTCTTTGTTCATATACAAATTTTCCTCTAGTTATCAAATTGAGTCTATCACTTCTTAAAAACTGAGGAGTTAGTCATATGTGCATTAGGAATGTGCAATATTCCAGAGACTTTCAGGTAAGCTAATGTGGTCGATATTCTCCACAGATATCACATCCATGATCCCATGACTCCCTTGAAGCAATTTCTCCAATTTTAGCATAAAGTCAGAATGTAATGGGCTGAGGTTTGAGCTGATGCACTGAGGTCCCAAGTACATGAGGCTAAATAGTAATTGGGCTATACTCTATTAATATACATGATTGGATAAAGAATGGTCCCTGCCCACTCTCCGTGCAAGTCCTGATGTGTTGTATAGGAAATGACGATTTTGGGGGGTGGAGGCAGAGAGGGAGACAGGAAGAGAAGCTGGGAGAGATTGGGCCTGGGTTCGAGACTCCGAGCTGCTGGTTGTGTGGCTGCTGGTCGAGCTAGCTTTTTGAATCAGCTGCACACATTGCTATCGCCTATTCTCTTCCACCTCCTATCCTTCTTCACTGAGAATAAAGACTGACAATTTTCCCCTAACCTGAATTCCTGACTCCTGTCGATTTAAAAATACACGATCTTCACATACACGATCTTCACATCAGAAACCTTCTGTTTTCAGGTATATAAGACCTTCATAAAGATATCGTCAGTTCTTTTAGTATAATAAAAAACTATGACATTAGGACATTGCATCTTTCACATGCATCCATTATCAAGAGGAGATCCAAAAATTTCTATGTCGCATTCTGTATCTATATGAATAGAATATTAAGTAGCTTCCTAGCAGTTCCATTAACATGTAGCTTCTTAAAGATGTTAGAAGGTGAAACTATTTCAAGCAGCTTACATACTGCAGTTACCACTTTTTAACTCCTTTAGTAGAGAGTAATTGAAATTCTCCAAAAATATCCATAACTTATTAAAAATTACAATTTCATATCTTTATTACCTAGTTGGTAAATGTCCATCAAGCCACGGGTTGATAAGGATTAAGTATTGCTATTATACTTATTTTCTAATAACTCAATCTTTTGAAATTGCTAGTTGGTCAAATGCTTACATATGCATTACACTAAAAACTCCTCAATATAATAATGATATTTTAATGACATCTTAACATATAGTAGTAATTTTAAAAATTAATTGGTTGGGATTCAAGAAGTTGACTTGTAAAACTTTTTTTTTTTTTTGCCTAGTTTCAGCCTTGGAAGAAAAATATGTGAAGAGAAAATTCTTCAAGGGATCCTTGCAATTGGATTCTTGTTATCTACACTATTGCATTGCAAAACAATCCATCTAGTATGTCTTTCCCAAATGCAACCGTAGGCTCAGATCTTATTTGGGTAATTTATAGATGTGTTATATTAGACTAAATAATTTAAACTTTATGATCCTTAGTTTGATCATTGATAAAGTGAAAATAATACTATCTTGTTTTCCATTCATATTGACCTACATTCTGTTTTTTATACATGACATTCTATCATACTTCCTCTATGTTTTTACAAGGATATCCTTATGCATTCTTAATTCTTCATGGAGTCCTTAGATTCCTTTAAAGATCAGTTCAAGTGCTATCTTCTATATGAGGTTTTTCCTGCTGTCTCATGTGTTAAAATCAACACATAAACCTAGATTATTTTATATAAAATTTATATTTCTAAAAAATCTGTGTGCATTTAATTTTTCACAAAAGAATGAAAGTGGGGGCGGAGTCAAAATGGCGGAGAAGGCACAGGCTACTTTCTAAGCTCTTCTCTTACCCTCTCTATCAATATTATATTGAGCCTCAAAAATAGTCTTGACTGCTACAATTCGTAAAGATAAGAAGTAGAACAACTCACCAGCCAAAGAAAATCTGCAGTCTCGCCAAAAAAAGTTGGTTCCCGGGGCCAGGGGGGAGATCAGTGCAGACTGGGAGAGAAATTAGGTTCCAAGGAGAGTCTCAAACCGAAAGTAAAAGCACAGATCCGAAATGTGAGCCCCAACCCCGAGGGCTTTTCCCTTTAGTTTAATCCCATGGGGGAGGACACAGCAGGGTTGGGGCCTAATCTGCGAGGGGGGGCTTGGCTTGGGGACAAGAGTTTTAAGGGCCGAATTCGGTGGAATCAGCAGTCTGGGCGCTGCTAAACCAGTCCCAAAGAGGCTCCGGCCTGGGGCAGGACATTTCACCCTTGCCCCTAGGGAGGGCAATCGCTAACCCACACAGCCCATGGACACTTTGATACCGGCCAGTGCTGAATCCACTTCCTGTTGGGGAAGGGAAAACCTCACCAGAGCACCCCATACCCTGAGCCAGAAATCGGTTTACATCTTCCCTGTTCTAAGAGGAAGCTGGTAACCCCTTGCCTAGAGACATACCCTAAAGGCTTTTAAAACACGAATAAAAAGATGAAAAGAACCATCCACAGCTTCTATGCAGAAAAAGAGATACAAACCTGAAGAGACCTCAAATAGCAAAATGCACAGACTGTCCCCTTACATGATGTCAAGAAGAGACCATTTCTAAAAGAGGTTGAAGATAAATGGGGAAAGGAAAGAGAAGCCTTAAAGAGAGCAACCACTTTGAAATAAAAATTGAAAAGTTAAAAAATTCCCAGGAAGTAGGAACAAAATTTGAATTGAAAAAAAAGAAATCACTAGAGTAGGATTTTGAATTGAAAAGACAAAGAACTCCCAAGAAAGTAGGATCTGTGAATTGAAAAAGAAAATAATTCACTAAAAAAAATGTGAAATGGAAAAAATTCCACAGACCAAAAAAAACATTTAAAAAACTAATTTGACATATACAGAAAGAAGTAAAAAAAGCTAATGAAGAAAATAATTTTTAAAAATTAGAATGAAAAATGAAATAATGATTCATTGAGACAGCAAGAATCAGTCAACAAAAATAAAAAAAATGACAAACTGGAAAAGCCAAGAATTATCTACTTGCAAAACGACAGATTGGAAAATAGATCAAGGAGAATAATCTGAGGATTATTGACTTTTAAAACTAGATGAAAAAAGAGTCTAGATATATTTTACAAGAAATCATAAAGAAAACCCCAGATGTAATAGAATCAAAAAAATAGGATTGAAAGAATTCATCGAAACCTTCTGAAAGAAACCCTAAAATAAAAACCCAAGGAATATTGTCCAAATTTGAACATGATTAAGGAAAAAATTTTACAAGCAGCCAAAAAAAAAAAAACATTTAAATACTGGGTGCCAAAAGGATCACCCAAGATCTGGCTGCCCCACATTAAAGGAATTTAAGGGCCGGAATATGATATTCGAAAGGCACAAGAACTGGGATGCAGCCAAGAATAAACTACCCAGCTAAGTGAGCATTTTCTTCCAGGAAGAAGATGGAATTTAATGAAACAAATGAAAATTTTGTTTCTGAAGAAAACAAGAACTAAAAAAAAATTCCAACAAGAACTTAAGAGATGCAGAAAAGGTAAAATAACTCTTGAGAATTGTATTTCGTTGTATATACAAAAAGAATACATGTATAATTTGATTGTACTGAAAATAAAAAGGGAAGTAGATATGGAAAAAAGGGAATGGCAGAATGGTGGGAAGGAGGGATAAAAAGAGGAAACCACATCCCACAAAGAGGCAAAGGAAACTTATTGTACCTGAGGGAATTTAGAGAGGGGAGGAATGTTTGGTGAATCTTACTCCCATCAGATTGGCTCAAAGAAAAAATAATTGACATTTGATTAGAGAAAATTTCCCTCGCCTCATTAAAAACGGGGAGAGGAAAAGGAAAAGAAAAAGAGAAAAGGGAAGGAAGGGAAAGATTCAAAGGGGGGAGGGAGGGGATTCAAAGAGGTTAACATCGGATCGGGGTCATAAGTTCAAAAAGGAAAAAGAGGGTTGGGGAGGCAAAAAAAGAAAACATAATCTGGGGTTATTAGGATGGCAGGAAATAAGATTTTAGTAATTCTAATTTAAATGGAATGGGATGAACTCCCCAAAAGAGGAGGCAGATAAGACTGGATCAAAAGGAGAACCCTACAATAATGAAAGAAACACATTTAAAACAGGGAGATACATATAGAGAAAGGAAAAGGCTGGAACAAAATTATTATCCTAAGGAAGCGAGGGTTATCCATCTTAGATCAACAAAAGCAAAAAATTGATCTAATTAAAAGGAGATAAGGAAGGTAAAACATCCTGCAAAGGGCAGCATAAACAAAAGAATATCAATATTAAAATATATGCACCGGTATAACCCAACTCCTAAAGGAGAAGTTAGGAATTAAAGAAAAATAGACAACAAAACTGTAAAGGGAGATCCCAACCTTATCAGAATTAGACAAATCAAACCACAAAACAAATAAGAAAGAAATTAAAGAAGTAAATAGAATATTAGAAAAATAAGGTATGTTAGATCTTTTGGAAAATTGAATGGGGATGAAAAGGAATATCTTTCTTTAAACATGGAACCTATTCAAAATTACCAATTTAGGACATAAAGACCTCAAATTAAATGCAAGAAAGCAGAAATAGTAAATGCTTTCCAGATCATGATGCAATAAAACAATTCAACAAAAGTTAGGGGAAAAGACCAAAAAAGTAATTGAAACTAAAATAATCTTATTTAAAGAATGATTGGTGAAGACAAATTATAGATACAATTAATAATTTCACCAAGATAATGACAATGATGAACATCATAGCAAAATTTATGGGATAAGCCAAAGAGTAATAAGAGGGAATTTTATATCCTTAAAGGCTTTCTTTAAATAAAACAGAGAAAGAAAAGATTAATGAATTGGGCTTGAACTAAAAATTAAAAAAACCAAATTAAAACCCCCAATCTTAATAAATTTGAAATTTAAAATTAAAAGGAGAAATTAAAATATTGAAAGAAAAAAACTATTGAACTACTTAAAAAATAAGAGGGTTTTAAAAGCCAATAAAATAGATGCCTTTTGGTAAACTGATTAGAAAAAAGGAGAGAGGAAAATAAAACAGTCTTAAAAATGAAAAGGGAGAACTTTCCACCAATGGAAGAGGAAATTAGAGAAATAAAAGGAGTTATTTTGCCAACTTTACCAATAAATTTGATAACCTTGAAATGGATGACTACCTCCAAAACTATAACCCCAGACTAAAGAGGAGGAAGTAATTGTTTGAACATCCCATTTCAGAAAAAGAAAAAACAGGAATTAAACAACCCCTAAGAAAAACCCCCAGGACCAGATGGATTTAATGTGAATTTTACCAAACATTTAAAGAACAATTCCCCAATGCTATATAAATTATTTGATAAAATAGGGAATGAAGGAGTCCTACCAAATTCCTTCTATGACACAGACATAGTAATTGATACCTAAACCGGTAGGTTGAAAACAGAGAAAGAAAATTATAACCAATCTCCCTAATGAATATTGATGCTAAAATCTTAAATAAGATATTAGCAAAAAGACTACAGAAAATCATCTCCGGATAATACACTATGATCAAGTAGGATTTATAAGGAAATAAATGGTTAAATTAGAAAACTTAATAATTTATATTAAAACCAAATTAAAAAAACCATATGATCATCCTTTAAACATGCAGAAAAGCATTTGACAAAAACCAACATCCATTCCTATTAAAAAAGCACTTTGAGAGTATAAATAAATGGACTTTTCCAAAATAATCAACCATTTAAAACCATCAGTAAGATTATATGAATGGAGACAAATCAACCTTCCTAATAAGATCTGAGGAAAAAGGTTCCTCATCACCATTATTTATTTATTAGAAACGCTATTTGGAAAAGAGTAGAAAAGATTAAAGGAATAAGAATAGGAATAGGAAACAAAATTATACCTTTCTGAACATGATGGTATACTTAGAGAACCCCGAGATTCTACAAAAGTTATTAGAAATATTCCAAACTTTAGCAAAGGCTTTATAAAATAAACCCCATAAGTCATCAGATTCTTATATATCACTAACAAAAATCCAACAGTCAGAGTTACAAAGAGAAATTCCATTTAAAGTAACTACTGACAATATAAATATTTAGGGAATCTCTGCCAAGGGAAAAATCAGAAACTTTATGAGAAAATTACAGACCACTTTTCAAACACAAATTAAGTCTGATCTAACTAATTGGGAAAATATTAAATGCTCTTGGGTAGGGCAAGTAAATATATTAAAATAAATATTATTTAAATAATCTATTTATTTAGGCTTACCAATCAAACTCCAAAAAACTATTTTAATGACCTTAAAAATAAAAAAAATTAATATGGAAAAAACAAAAGGTCAAGAATTTCAAGGGAATTAAAAAACAAAACTGAAGGTTTAGCTATACAGATCTAAAACTATATTATAGAGCAGCAGCCAAAACCATTTGGTATTCTAGAATAGATTAGTTGATCAGTGGAATACGTTAGGTTCGAGGGATAAAAAGTCAACAAAAAGCAACCTGTCTTTGAAACCCCCAAAGACCCCAGCTATTGGGATAAGAACTTACTGTTTGATAAAATTGTTGGGAAAATTGGAAACTAATATGGAGAAACTAGGATTGATCCAAACTAACACTGTACACCAAGATAAGATCAAAATGGTTCATGACCTGTAAAAGAATGAAATTATTAAAAATTAGAGGAAACAGGATAGTTTACCCCTCAGAGTGGAAGGGAAGGATTATGACCAAAGAGAACTAGAGATCAATGATCACAAAATAGAAAAATTTTGATTATACAAACTGAAAAGTTTTGTACAAACAAACTAATGCAGCGATTAGAAGGGAAGCAAAAACGGGGAAAATATTTTTACAGTCAAAGGTTCTGAAAAGGCCCTATTTAAAAATATATAGAGAATTAACCTAATTTATAAAAAATCAAGCCATTCTCCAATTGAAATATGGCGGGATATGCAAAATTTCAGATGGAAATTGAAACTATTTCAGTCATATGAAAGATGCTCCAAGGTATTATTAATCAGAGAAATGCAAATTAAGAGAACTTAAGATATCCCATACACCTGTCGATTGGCTAAGATGACAGGAAAAAATAATGATGATTGTTGGAGGGGTGGGGAAAATGGGACATTGATGCATTTTGGGGAGTTGTGAACAATCCAACCATTTTGGAGAAAGTTTAACTATGCTCAAAAGTTATCAAACTGTGCATACCCTTTTGATCCAGCAGTGTTATACTGGGCTTATATCCCAAAGAGATTATAAAGAAGGGAAAGGGACCTTTTTGCAGAATGTTTGTGGCAACCCTTTTGTAGGGATAGAACTGAAACTGAATGGATGTCCATCATTTGAGAATGTTTGAATAAAGTGGTATATAAAATATGGAAATTACTGTTTGAAGAAATGACCAGGAATTTCAGAAAGGCCTGGAGAGATTTAACGAACTGATGCTGAGTGAAATGAACAGGACCAAGAGATCATTATATACTTCAACAAAGATTATGATGACCATCTGATGGACTCCATCTTCAAACGATCAACCAAATCATTTAATGGGCAGTAATGAACTGAACCAACTATGCCCAAAGAAAGAACTTTGGGACAAAATAAAACCATTACATTGAATTCAATCCCTATATTTATGCCCACCTGCATTTTTTGATTTCCTTCCAAGAATTGTAAATATTTGAGTCTGATTCTTTTTATAAGCAAAATAATGTTTTGGCATTATTTATTGTGTATCTAATTTATATTTTAATATATTTAAATCTACGTCATCCTGCACTGGGAGGGGTGGGGGGTAAAGGGAAAAAATTAACAAGAGGTTTTAATTTTAAGCTTATAAAGACAGATATAACCTTAAATAAAAAGGCTATTAAAAAAAAAAAAAAAAAAGAATGAAAGCTGTTATGGGAGCAATCTTCCAGTGGCTCCTGGGGATTCACCTCAGACCAGCAGAATGGATCCCTTCATATGAGAGGATGATTACAATACAAGGAGGCTAAGAGGCATTTGCATTCTCTGACCTCTCTCCTCCTCAATCTTGCCTCCAATTTATTTCATTCCCAATCCCAACAATACGTGTCAAGGGTGATTTGTAACCTTCAGGGTTTTTGATTCAAGCTGGGGGTTTTTGGGAACCAAATGTCCTTAACACTTGAATGGTTTTAATGAAAGTTTTTAAAAAAACTTTTTAAAAGCCTTTTTCTTATGTTTAAATATTTGGATTTTATTTTTAATGCCCAATACCAGCATAGTACTTTGCATATAGAAGATAACGTTTATTGATTTTCTTGTGATGTTTAAATGAAATAGTAAATATAAAATGCTTTTCCAATTTTAGTGTGTAACATCACTCTCTGTCTCCCCACTCTGGGAATTTTTACTGCTTTCTCTCCTGGCTGGAATGTTCTCTCTCCCAACCTCGGCCTCCTGGCTTCCTTCATGTCCCAGATAAAATCTTTTCTTTTAAATTTCCAATTCATTCGGCATATACCTTTCTTGGGAATCTATACAACTAAGTACATTAGTTATGTATTCCCCATTATATTGTCAGCTCATTTAAATCAAGGACTCTCTTTTGTCTTTTTTTTTTTTTTTTTTCTGTCTCTAGGATTTAGTTCATACGTGCGTGACGATTTTAGGTTCTTAATACATGTTTATTGACTATTTCAGTTTCAGTTATTAATTCTATTAGGACTGCCATATTTTGATCTCATAGTTCATATATCTCCATTGAGGTTTCTCTTATTAAGTCAAACCAGATGACATCAAATTCAATAAGCAGATACTTTTGGAAACAAAACAACAGCAAATAACAAACAAATCAAGTACAGATGGTAATGGTGATGGTTTACATTTTGTAATTATTGCCATTCATTCTTTCAACAGGATCTTTTATGGAACATTAGTCTAACTCCTTATTGACCCCTTGGTCTTCTCACAAAGAGCAAAAAGGGAACGTCTTATAACTCAGTCATGGCAGTAACTTAAGAACTTTGTAGTTCTTAGTAGTAGAAGTAGTCTATTTTATAACTTGATGTTTAGTTCTAGTTTTTTCTTATATCTGACTACATATACTTGTTATTCTAAATTTGCCTCTCACAGCTAATTTTCCATATTTAGTCTCAATAATTCTCTCCTTAGATCTTTGATAGTACATATGCTCTCATGGGAGATTTCCATGTTCTAAATTTTTTTTAAACTTTTCACCCTAGAAAGCTCCTGTCACCAAATACTTAATAACATTACTACATCCCCTACCTGTGTTTCAAAGAACATAATGATGTGATTGTTGTTGCTGATGATAATGACAAATTTTGTATAGTCTAATATGTACTAGGCACTGTGTTAAGCACTATTTCCCAGAGAACAAGGCTGTCAGTGAGGTCCTCTACATTGTTGGTATTAAATGGAAATAAAAACTGCACATAAATATCTTTGTGGGCATAATGAGTTAGTAAATCACATATTAATATTATGTATGTTTTACTGTGTTTTGTATATTTTGTTAAATATTCCCAGTTAGATCTTAATTTGGTTCCAGTCATGCAAATGCAAATACTATGGGGTATGTGGGCTACATGTGTATGCTGGCTGCATATTGACTCCTCTGTTATATATCTCAAAGAACTCTTTTGAGAATAAGTAATTGATATGAAGATACTGAGCAACAATGATTAGCTAATGATTAATATTATTGATAATAAAAGAATAATTAGGAATAAGATTAGTATTAGATCTAGATAGAGATACAAGTTTAGGGAGCATATAGATACTAGGAACTACAATGTAGTGTTAAGATAGAATAAAGCAAAGGAAATGATAATGGTCTAATATGGTCTAAAAGACTGCTACCTGAGTCTAGCCTTAATTTCCCAATATGAATCAGTGAGTGAAATACAACCCATAGAGGAAAAGTAATATCGGAAGCAAAGCCAAGAATGATGTCATTCTTACAAAATTGTAGCAATAGTAGACACTAGAGTGATTTCACATTCATCATGCCTTTGGGACTGGCTCAGAAGCAAACAATGAATATTGAATGGGTTAGCAAAGATAACTGACAGTATGTTAACTAGAGCAAAGCCAACCTACTTTTGTACTTGGTAGGATGTATTATGCCATCTTGCTCAGAAAACTGATCCTTTCTGTTACTTTAACAAATAAGTTATTCTTTAAACTTTTCATTTGACAGGATAGAGGTTTTTTTTTTTTGCATACCACATTCTTTCTGTCAAATCTTAGATGAAGTATACCAATTGACTATGTTTTGAGAGTTGTAGTGGGATTACATGGGTTCAGTAGTTAAGGGCAAGAATATCAGAAGCAAAGTCAAAGAAAGTGATATTTGTCTGGTTGCAAATCAAACAGCCAATTTATGAACTGAACTTTTATTTTCTTTAGGATTCTTTCTCTTTTTTAAAATTATCATGAAGTCCCTAGAGTCCCCATTTGTTTAAAATAAAACTACTTTCAATCATATTGTGACTTTAAAAAAGGGAAAGTAGAGAGACACAAACATTTGGAAAGATTAGACTCATTCATGCAGAACCTAAACAATATAGAAAAAAACATTTCATGTATACTCACTGATACAGAATTAACTAGTACTACTACAGTTATTCTTGTGTTCATTTTAAGAATGAAAAATTGCAGCTTAGAGAATTTTGGGGGTTTACATATGATCACATCATATATGAATGTAGGAGGTAGCATTCAAATACAGTGCTTTCATGATTATAGGTACACATTTCCTTCCATTACACCACATTTCCTCTTACCTTGTCTAGTTCTTATTTTTCTAATATCTCTTTTGCTTACATCAAAGAAAATAATCATTAGACTTAAACTGGTAAAATTTTTGTTTATATTTATAACTGGCCAGAAATGGAATGGGCTGCTTCTGGGAATTATTCGGTTGCTGTTACTCAAGGCATCATATTGGATTATGCATAACAATGCAATCACAGTAATACATAGTTGGAAGGAACCTCATTGGCTCCAGAATATAAACAATCCTCTGCTTCAATAAATTCTTACCATGCTAACAAGAGCCCACGTAGTCTTTTGTTGGAGACATTTAGTAAAGAAACATTTACTATTTCTCAGAGCAGTCTATTTTACTTTGGGATAGCTTTATTTATTGGGAAGATTTTCTCCATATGAAATTTATCTCTTTCCAACTTTCCATTTTGGAACCTAGCTTTGCCTGATGGGAACAAAAAGATTAAGTTAAATTCTTTTTTTCCACATGAATGCTTTTCAAGTACTTAATGTAAACTTTCTTGTCTTCCCTAGGTTTTTTATTCTCCATGCTAAAACCTCTACTCTCTCAACTAATCCTGATATGGCATGAAATCAAGTTCCTATACTATTTTGGGTACCTTCCTCTGAGTCTTCTCTAGTTCCTTTTAATTCCTGTTTGGAATTGAAAGCAGTGCTTCAGATATGGTGTGACTAGGAGTGAAATATAGTATGCCATATAATACTCATGATTTACATTGAACTTGGTCTGCACTCAAAGTAGCAGAACATTTTAAAATACAAATTGACTTTTATTGTGCTTATGTTCCACTAAAATCCACACAGAATTTTTAGAGATTGCTGTTAAAACTCACATTTTGCCCTGGTGAAATCATTATTTTGAATCAAAATGTAAACTAGATTTTTTTCTATCTAACTGTCAAATAGTTTCATTCCAGTTTTCCAGACTATCTTAAATTTTGGATTTAAACTCCATTCCTCATATTTTTGTCAATTTTATTTCAGTTGATATACTTGACGTTCAAATGAGCTTTTTCTGACATCTGTCACACTTGACTGTATTGAATTTGTAATCAACCTAAGAATTTGTCTTTTTTCCTAGGGTAGCTAGATGGTGCAGTGGATAGAGACCTGGAGTCAGGAAGCCTTGAGTTTAAATCTGGCAACATACATTTAACAGTTCCTAGCTGTGAGACCTGGGCAACCTAACCTCAATTGCCCCATGGGGAAAGAATTTATTTTTTTTTCTCAACAACTATTGAAAAACTCTTCCTCATATCAATCATATTATTCAATTTTTAAATAAGTATGTTATTTATACTTTTATCCAAGGTACTGCTAAATATCTTAGAAGTCTTATAGAAAATCCCTATACTGAGGCAGGGTGAAGTTGAGAAAGTGAGGAAAGAATCTGTGATAGGAATACAGGCATGAGCATGACTGAATTCAACACTTCCTCTAAATGGACATTCTGAAAGGAATTAAGCAATTGAAAGAAGGTACCATAAGTGTAGAGGGATCTTTTAGGAAAATAAGATCACAGGAGAACAAAGCATCTTCCAGGGTGATAAGGCTGGTGAGCATGTTATAAATGTCCAGAGAAGCATAAACACCTTCTGTAGTGGAATGGAGGAGTAAATACCTTGGATTGAATGAAATGGGATGCAAGTAGATTTTAAATTGGAATTATCACATGAAATTTATAAGGATAAAGATCATACTTCATGTAATATTAAAACTAGAGTTTTGTTTTTATGGTAATAGCATTAATATTAATCACTATGATGACCCCAAATATATTTCAGTCAATTCTTCAAGACAAGGATACCTCAGCCATATTTATTATGTTGTCATTTTCTCAAACTGACCAATACTAGGAAAAGATAGAACATATTGAAAAAAAATAGTTTATCGGTTAGAACGTAATTCATAAAAATAAGCATCAAGTTAACTTCTTAACCAAACTGCTCCTAGAATAAGAAGTAAAAGTTAATATGAGGAAAAAATTCTTAAAAACAAAAACAAAACAACCTAATCTCTTATTTTAACTTCTGAAGACCAGGACTCTTTATCATATTGATGTTACTACTTTACTTTCTTGAAGGTATGTAGGGATGTGGCTTTAAACATCAGTGTCTATCTATTATCAGTCACTATTTTTCTTTTATGTTTTGTTGAACTAAGACTCAGATGTTTTTTATTGATCTTGTATGAAAAAGATAAACTGTCCCCCTCCTTGGGACAATTGGGATTGAATGACTTGCCCAAGGTCACACAGCTAGTAAATCTTAAGTGCCTGATGCTGGATTTGAATTCATGTGTTTCTGACTCCAAGACTATATCCATTGCACCATCTAGCTACCATAGGAAAAGATAAATTCTTTAGTTGATTATAAATTCACTATGTTCAAGTGTGACAGATGCCAGAAAAAGTTCATCTGAACATAAGAGTGTATATCAACTGAAGTAAAATATA
Organism: Sarcophilus harrisii; assembly: GCF_902635505.1. Classification (NCBI taxonomy): domain Eukaryota; kingdom Metazoa; phylum Chordata; class Mammalia; order Dasyuromorphia; family Dasyuridae; genus Sarcophilus; species Sarcophilus harrisii. The sequence goes on from NC_045426.1 coordinate 522,962,277, forward strand.
CAGACTAATGTTTTCCATAGCCCCACTGTTCTCAGTACTTGTCAGACAATTTAAAGGAAACATCACCAAATTAAAATGCATCCAGAGGCTGGTGGATTGACTTAAGTATGGAAAAGAAGGCTCATACTTGTTTTAAATAACTCTATAGGATACAACCAGGAATAATAGATGGAAATGTGAAAGAAGCAAATTGAGATCTGCTGTGAAGATGAAAAAAGATCTATCTATTAAAAATAATATAAAATGTCTTGTTTCTCTCAGTGAGTAATGGATTCCTCATCACTGAAGGTCTTAAAAGGTGTGAGTGGTTATGACAACATAATGGATATATCTCAGTGGTTATTTCTGATTGCTAAGCAGAATGGTATCATGTATAGAGGAAATAGCTTGGATTCAGAAAGAACTGGGTCCAAGTCTTGTTTTCAACACATACATATTATATGGCCATGACTTAGTTACATAACATTTCAGTGCAATAGGTTACTCTCTAATATTGCAGGTGACAGAATTTACTATGTACCAATGGAGAGTTTCATTCTCTGAATTTCTAATACTAAAGATAACATAGGTTTCTCTCCTTTACCCACTCTCCCCTCAGATAAAGGCTAGACTAGATGGATCTGAGTTTCCTTCAAATTCAGATTCAATGATTCCTAAATTAGAACAGTTAGGGGAATTCAAAATCATGCCTTATGAAGACTTATTTAGGGGTCTAAGAATGCTAAAAATAAATGTGAATTTCAGGGCAGAGTGTAGGCAGTAGCTGGCTTCAATTATTTTAATGGATACAACATTGAGGAAAGTTAGCTTTACTTTGTGTAGCTTCTGATTGTGTAAACTAGGGGCAGAAGTGGAAAGTTATAGGAAATCACATTTCATTTCAGTGCAAAGAATATATTTTTTTTTAAATGGAGATATCCAATCCCCAAATGGGCTGCTTTTGCGAAATTCTGATTTCCTTTGTCACTGAAATTGTGCAGACAATAGGTTAGATAAATACCTGTCAAGGTTATTGTAGAGGTAATTCTAGCAAGGTTGAAGTAAGATGATTTCTAAATTCTTTTTTCAAATCTCAGCTCAATGCTTCTTTGATGTCATGGTCTGAAAAGAAGTCTTTTTTATTAACTCAATAGTTTTATTACACTCCATTTTCTTAATCTCACCTTTAATTTTTAAGATTTCCAATTTGGTGCTTATTTGAAGATTTTTAACTTATTTTTCTCTATTTTTTATTATAGCTTTTTATTTACAAGATATATGTATGGGTAATTTTTCAGCATTGATAATAGCAAAACCTTTTGTTCCAATTTTCCCCTCCTTCCCCCCAGTCCCTCCCCCAGATGGCAGGTTGACCAATACATGTTAAATATGTCAAAGTATATGTTAAATATAACATATGTATATGTGTCCATATAGCTATTTTGCTGTACCAAAAGAATCAGACTTTGAAATAGTGTACAATTAACCCATGAAGGAAATCAAAAATGCAGGTGGACAAAAATAGAAGGGCTATGAATTCTTTGTAATGGTTCATACTCATTTCCCAAAGTTCTTTTGCTGGGTATAGCTGGTAAAATTCATTACTGCTCTATTGGAACTTATTTGGTTCATCTTATTGTTGAAGAGGACCACAGCCATCAGAATTAATCATCATATAGTACTGCTGTTGAAGTATATAATGATCTCCTGGTCCTGTTCATTTTACTCAGCATCAGTTCATGTAAGTCTTTCCAGGCCTTTCTGAAATCATCCTGTCGGTCATTTCTTACAGAACAATAATATTCCATAACATTCATATACCACAATTTAATCAGCTATTCTCCAATTTATGGGCATCTATTCAGTTTCTAGTCTGAAAAGAAGTTCAGGGAAGAAAATAGTTTTATGGTCAAACACAGATCAGAACATAGGCCAGGAGAACAGTAAATATGCTTCTTGAATCATACCCTCTGAGAAGAATTGAAAACTTACATATTCCTAGAAGGATCTCTGAAAACATTTGCACCAAAACCCAAAAGCTTGGAACACTGCACAGTCCACCTTGGAAACCAAACTCTAATGTAACAAAGAGTTAAAAGTCAAGTAATAGGCTAAGCAAATATGCAAATAATAGGAAAAAAAGATTTGGACCATACAAAGTTACTATGATGACAAGGAAGATCAAAATACATACTCAGAAGAAGATAACAAAGTCAAAGCTCCTATATTCAAAACCTCCAAGAAAAATAAAAATTGCTTATCTCAGGCCAGGGAAGAGCACAAAAGGGATATTGAAAATCAAGCCAGAGAGTTAGTAGAAAAGTTGGGAAGAGAAATGAGAATGATGCAAAAAGAAGTACAAAAATCTAATAAGGAGAAGAATGCCTTACAAAGCAAAATTGACCAAATAGGAGAGGAGATAGAAAAGATCACTGAGGAAAATAATTACTTTAAAATTAGAATTGAGTAAATTGAAGTTATTGACTTTATGAGAAACTATGAAACAAACCAAATCCAAAAGAATGGGAAAAGTAGTGTGAAATATCTCCTGTTCCTCCATGGTGGCACAGAACTTTTCGACTGACTTTTCAAATTCAAATTCAGCTGGAAAATTGTTTTACTCCATTTTTTTGTGGATTCTGACACTCTAAAATCTGCTTAGAGTCATTATTTAAAGATATTTTCAGGAGTTTGGAAGAGAAATTGGATAAGTCTTTGCTTTACTCTGCCATCTTTGCTCCACTGCTGTGCCAAACCTCTTTAACATAGTATAAACAAAACTATCCATTTTGCATTTCATAATATTCTGTTTTTCTTGTTTTGTCATAAATTCCTTCCCTTTCCAAAACTTTAAGAAGTAAACTATCCTTGCTCTTCTGATTTGCTTATATTATCACATTTTATGTTTAAATCATGAATTAATTTCAACCTTATGTTGGTGCAGGATGTGAGACATGGGTCTTTGCCTAGTTTCTGCCATACTATTTTCCAGTTTTCCCAGCAATTTTTGTAAGCAATGATTTCTTATCTCAGAATCTGGAGTCATTGATTACGGTTTCTTGTGCACCTAACCAATTACACTGATTTAACCTATTGTATTGGGATTCAATCCCAAATGTTGTTTTATTGTTTTAAAAAAAACATTTTCACATTTTTTGACATTCTGAATTAGAAAACTCCTGAAAATATTTCTATATAGAGATAAGGTCATGAATAGGATTATATAAGCATATCTGTTTGATGTAGCTTGCTTTAAGTATATAATAAATTCTATATCATAGCTTCAAAGGTGTACTGTTGTAAAGGGCCAGAACTCTGGAATTACTTACAACAAGGTATTGACTCAGTGGAATTGATAAGATGATGGTTCTTTCCTACATATATACTTAGTACTTAGCATGGTGATGTAATGGTTCTCTAGTTCACACATAATCAGTATATTGTAATGTTATAATTGTAACAGGTGTTTTTTAAGGGTTGAGCGGAGTAGAAATTAAACATTCTATCTTTGTCCACCCTCCTGGTGGCAGTCCTGCCTCCTGCATTCCTTCACTAAAATCAGTACTGTTAGACTATGACAGAATCAGACTGCTGGAGGAAACTGTGTCAGACTGAGACTGTGACAGACACAGACTGTGAAGAAGGCAATAAGGACTTTAGACTCGACTTCTAGCCAAGATGGCAGAGAGGAGGCACACAGCTGCATAAGCTCCACATTTTCTCTCAGAATTCATTTCATTACCAGCCTCTGAATTAATGCTTGACTGAAAAAACCCCACAAAGAGTTACCAAGAGAAGATATCCTTGAAATTTTCCAGGGAAGGTCTGTTTTTTTTCTTGAGGCGGAGAATGTTTTAGACTGGGTACAGACTGAGAGCAGGAAGCGGCAGCAAGAGCCCGGCAGGCAGCTCACAGCCGGGCAGACTAGAGTGGAGTGGGGTGTGATCTCAGCCTTCTCCGCAGGGAGAGATTTGATACAGGATTGGATACTTTGCCCCAGCAGTAAGCCAGCAGACAAGCAGAGAAGCTAAAAACACAGGGAATGAAGAATACAACCTGGAGCAGCTGGAGTCTCTCGGGACCTGGTCACCCCTCTCCTACAGTGTCTCAGCACTTTCTCAGAGTCTCAGAGCGCAGGCGCAGCACAATCCTTCCAGTGCCTTGCTGCTTCCCCCCACAGTCTGTAGAGGAAGCTCTGTAACACCACCCAGCCCAAAAAAGAAAGCAGATTCCTTTTTTTTTCTTTTTTTCTTTGCTAGTTTGTCTTTGATTCTTCTCTGCCGAAATGAGCAAAAAATTGAAACAGAGCTTAACCACTGACAGCTTCTATATGGATAGAGAACAGACTCTAAAGCCTGAGAAGACTAAAAACAGAATGTCTCCAAGTGAATCCCCAAAGGAGGAGATCATCTGTTCTTCAGTACAGATGAATCTCATAGAAGAAATTAAAAAGGCTCTCACAAGAGAGCTAGAAGAAAAATGGGAAAAGGAGAGGGATGCTTGGCAAGAAAGTCTGGAGAAGTCATCCCACTCACTCAAAGACAGAGTGGATAAAGAAATCAAATCATTGAAAAATAGAATTAGTGAACTGGAAACAGAAAATAGCTCTCTAAAAAATAAAATTGGTGAAATGGAAAAAAAAAGTCATAGAACAAAACAACTCACTTAAAAACTCAATTGGACAATTGGAAAATGATACAAAAAAGTGAATGAAGAAAATAATTCATTGAAAATCAGAATTGAACAAATGGAATTGAATGACTCAAGGAGACAACAAAAATCAGTCAAGCAAAACCAAAAAAACAAAACAAAACAAACAAACAAAAAAAAACCCCCAAAAACAAATGATGGGAAAAAAAATGCGGAATACCCTCTTGGGAAAACAACAGACTTAGAAAATAAATCTAGGAGAGACAATCTGAGAATTATTGGACTCCCAGAAAAATATAATGAAAAAAAGATCCTGGACACTATTTTCCAGGAAATTGTCAAAGAGAACTGCCCAGAAGTCATAGAAACAGAGGGTAAAATAGACATGGAAAGAATTCATCAATCACTGACTGAAAGGGATCCTAAAATCAAAACACCAAGAAATATAGAAATCTGGCTAAATACCAGAACCCTCAGACAAAGGAAAAAATACTCCAAGCAGCTAGAAAAACCTTATTCAAATATAGAGGAGCCACAATAAGGAATACCCAGGATCTAGCAACATCCACATTAAAAGATCGAAGGACCTGGAATATGAAATTCCAAAAGGCTAAGGAACTTGGTATGCAACCAAGAATAACTTACCCAGCCAGAATGAGCATCTTTTTCCAGGGAAGAAGATGGTCATTCAACAAAATAAGCGAATTCAACCTATTTTTGATGAAAAAACCAGAACATAACAAAAAGTTTGAGCTACAAATATAGAACTCAAGAGAAACCTAAAAAGGTAAAAAGAAATCTTGGGAACTATATTTCTGCTATAAAGATGTATAAAGAATACATGTATACCTTGTTCTAGAAACTAGATATGGAAAGGGCATTGTACCTGGAAAAGGGTAAGGTGGGGATACTACATCTCACAAAGAGGCAAAGGAAACTTATTATATCTGAAAGAAGGAATGGAGGGGGATGAATATAGTGGGTGTCTTACTGCCATCAGAATTGGCTTTGAGAGAAAAATTTTAGACATATTCATTTTATGGTGAAACTTCTCCCACCTCATTGAAAAGTGGGAAGGGAAAAGTGAAAAGGGACGGAATAAGCTAAGGGGAAGGGAATATGGAAACTGTGAGGAAAAAGAGTAAGATAGGAAGAGGAACTCTAAAGCGGGGGGTGGGACACTAAAAAGGGAGGGCTGTGAGAAGCAAGTGGTGCTCACAAGTTTAATACTGGAGAGGGAGGTAAGGAGAAAGAAGGGAGAAAAGCATAAACAGGGGTTAATAAGATTAACAAGTAATACACAATTGGTCATTTTAACCATAAATTTAAACAGGTAAACTCTCCCATGAAGAGGAAGCAGTTAGGAGAATGTATTAAAAGCCAGAATTCTACAATATGTTGTTTACAAGAAACACATTTAAATCAGGGAAATACAAACAGAGTATAAGTAATAGGTTGGAGCAGAATCTACTATGCTTTAGGTGAAGTCAAAAAAGCAGGGTAGCCATCTTTATCTCAGATCAAGCAAAACCAAAAATTGATCTAATTAAAAGAGATAAGGAATGAAACTATATCTTCCTAAAGGGTAGCACAGACAATGAAGCAATATCAATACTAAACATATATGCATCGAGTGGTATAGCATCTAACTTCCTAAAAGAGTCATTAAGCAAATTGCAAGAAGAAATAGACAGCAAAACTATAATAATGAGAGATCTAAACCTTTCACTCTCAGAACAAGATAAATCAAACCACAAAACAAATAGGAAAGTAATTAAAGAGGTAAATAGAATATTAGAAAAGTTAGCTATGATAGATCTTTGGAGAAAACTGAATGGGGACAGAAAGGAGTATACTTTCTTCTCAACAGTTCATTGAACCTATATAAAAATTGACCATATATTAGAACATAAAGACCTCAAAATTAAATGCAGAAAGGCAGAAATAGTAATTGCATTCTTTTCAGATCACAATGCAATAAAAACTACATTCAACAAAAAGCTAGGGGTAAATAGACCAAAAATAATTGGAAACTAAATAATCTCATCTTAAAGAAAGATTGGGTAAAACCGCAAATTATAGACACAATTAATAATTTCAGTCAAGATAACAACAATGATGAGACATCAAACCAAAATTTGTGGGATACAGTCAAAATGGTAATAAGGGGAAATTTTATATCCTTAGAGGCTTACTTGAATAAAATAGAGAAAGATAAGATCAATGAATTGGGCTTGCAACTTAAAAAGCTAGAAAAAGAGCAAATTAAAAACCCCAATCAAATACTAAACTTTAAATTCTAAAATTAAAAGTAGAAATTGATAAAACTGAAAGTAAAAAAAAAACTATTAAATTAATAAATAAAACAAAGAATTGGTTTTATGAAAAAACTAACAAAATAGATAAACATTTTATAAATTTGATTAGAAAAAGGAAAGAGGAATAACAGATTGTTAGTATTAAAAATGAAAAAGGGGAATGCTATATAAATTATTTGATGACATAGGGAATGAAGGAGTCCTACCAAATTCCTTTTATGGCACAGAATTGGTACTGATACCTAAACCAGGTAGGTTGAAAACCGAGAAAGAAAATTATATACCAATCTCCCTAATGAAAATTGATGCTAAAATCTTAAATAAGATACTAGCAAAAAGATTTCAGAAAATCATCTCCAAAATAATATACCATGACTAAGTAGGATTTATACCAGGGATGCAGGACTGGTTCAATATTCCCAAAACTATTAGCATAATTGACTATATCAATAACCAAATTAACAAAAACCATAAGGTCAACTCAATAGATGAAGAAAAAGCATTTGATAAAATCCAACATCCATTCCTATTAAAAACACCCAAGAGTATAGGAATAAATGGACTTTTCCTTAACATAATCAGTAGCATTTATTTAAAATCATCAGTAAGCATCATATGTAATGGAGATATACTGGAACCATTCCCACTAAGATCAGGAGTGAAACAAGGTTGACCACTATCACCATTAATATTCAATATTTTATTAGAAATGTTAGCTTTGGCAATAAGAGTTGGGAAAGAAATTAAAGAAATTAGAATAGGTAAGGAGGAAACCAAATTATCACTCTTTGCAGATGATATGATGGTATACTTAGAGAACACTACAGATTCTACTAAAAAACTATTAGAAAATAATCCACACCTTTAGCAAAGTTGCAGGATACAAAATACACCCACATAAGTCATCAGCTTTCTTATATATCACTAACAAAATCCAACAATTAGAGTTACAAAGAGAAGTTCCATTTGAAATAACTACCAATAGTGTAAAATATTTGGGAATCTATCTGTCAAGAGAAAGTCAGGAACTATATGAGCAAAACTACAAAACACTTTCCACACAAATTAAGTCAGATCTAACCAATTGGAAAAATATTAAGTGCTCTTTGATAGGTCAAGAAAATATGATAAAGATGGCAATACTACCTATACTAATCTACTTATTTAGTGCTATACCAATCATACTCCCAAAAAACTATTTTAATAACCTAGAAAAAAACAACTACAAAATTCTGGAAGAACAAAAGGTCAAGACTTTCAAAGGAACTAATGAAAAAAATTAAATAAAGGTGGCATAAGTGTACCAGTTCTAAAACTATATTATAAAGCAGCATTTTTTGTATTACCCAAGAAATAGACTAGTTGATCAGTAGAACAGATTAGATTCACAGGACAAAATAGTCAATAACTTTGATAATCTAGTCTTTGACAAACATAAAGACCCCAACTTTTGGGATAAAAATTCAGTGTTTGACAAAAACTTCCGGGAAAAGTGGAAATTAGTATGGCAGAAACTAGACATTGACCCACACTTAATACCATACACCAAGATAAGGTCAAAATGGGTTCCTGATCTAGGCATAAAGAATGAGATTATAAATAAATTAGAAGAACACAAGATGGTTTACCTCTCAGACCTGTGGAGGAGGAAGGAGCTTGTGACCACAGAAGAACTAGAGATCATTACTAATCACAAAGTAGAAATTTTTGATTATATCAAACTGAAAAGCTTTTGTACAAAGAAAATTAATGCATACAATATTAGAAGGGAAACAATAAACTGGGAAAACATTTTTACATTTAAACGTTCTCATAAAGGTCTCATTTCCAAAATATACAGAGAATTGATTCTAATTTATAAGAAATCAAGCCATTCTCCAATTGATAAATGGTCAAAGGATATGAACATTCAATTTTCAGATGAAGAAATTGAAACTTTTTCTAGTCATATGAAAAGGTGCTCTAAATCACTATTGATCAGAGAATTACACATTAAGACAACTTTAAGATACCACCACACACCTCTCAGATTAATGACAGGAAAATATAATGGTGAATGTTGTAGGGGATGTGGGAAACCTGATACATTGTTGGTGGAATTGTGAAGACATCCAGCTATTCTGCTAAGTGATTTGGAACTATGCTCAATACCCTTTGATCCAGCAGTCTTACTACTGGGCTTTTATCCCAAAGAAATATTAAAGAAGGGAAAGGGACCTGTATGTGCAAAAATGTTTGTGACAGCCCTCTTTGTAGAGACTAGAAACTGGAAACTGAGTGGATGCCCACCAATTGGAGAATGGTTGAGTAAATTTTGGTATATGAATGTTATGGAATATTAATGTTCTGTAAGAAATGACTAACAGGATGATTTCAGAAAGGCCGGGAGAGTCTTATATGAACTTTTACTGAGTGAAAATAACAGGATCAGGAGATCATTATATACAACAACAATGCCATATGATGATCAATTCTCTTGGACATGGCTTTCTTCAACAATAAGATGAACCAAATCAGTTCCCTTTGTTCAATAATGAATAGAATTAGCCACACCCAGCAAAAGAACTCTTGGAAATTAGTATGAACCACTACAAACCACTACTTCCATTCCCTCTGTTTTTGTCGGCTTGCATTTTTTATTTCCTTCACAGGTTAATTTTACACTATTTCAAAGTCCAATTCTTCTCATGCAATAAAATAACTATATGGATATGTATACATATATTGTATTTAAAATATACTTTAACATATTTAACATGTATTGGTCTATCTGCCATCTGGGGGAGGTGGTGTGGGGAACGAGGGGAAAAAATCGGAACAAAAGGTTTTGCTATTATCAATGCTGAAAAATTACCCATGCATATATCTTGTAAATAAAAAGCTATAATAAAAAAAATCATAGGCTTAGTTTAAAACGTAAGCAAATAAACCAAAAAGCAAGAAAAAAATATATAGTCCCAATATGTGTTAATGGTGCATCTCAGCAACTAAAAACAAACAAATTAAAAAAATATGGTCTTAGTCAGAATAAGACAAGAATAACCTAGATAGAAGGAGATGACAATATTTAATTTTTAACAAATGTTTGGTAAATGAATGAACTGTTCTAGATTAATTAGGATCTTTTAGAAAAAATCTGAACAAAACTGATTATACCCAAATCCAACCAGCAGATTATAATCATTCTAATATATTGTTTTTATATGTGATACAAACAAACAAAATTCTCTCCCTTTGAAACATAAATGTGAGTCACTTTGCTTGGTGTTTTGAAAATTAGAGCATAGCAAATACATATAAGAATGCCGTCAATAAATATGAATCATGTGAAAAAATAATATCTTTTCTCTTTGTCTTGTTTCTTTTTCTTTTCTTTCTTTCTTTTTTCTTCTCTTTCTTTCTTTCTTTCTTTCTTTCTTTCTTTCTTTCTTCTTCCTCTTCTTCTTTTTCTTCTTCTTCTTCTTCTTTTTGCTTCAGTCTTGAGAGGCAGGAAAAACCTGATTCCACTTTTTAAAAAATGAGTTGCTGAAGCAAAAATGATACTCTGAGAAGAAGCTATCATGAGAAGAGATATCATTCTTTACTGTTACCCCTCCCCTCCCTCTTCCTCTCCCTCTTTTCTTTCTCCTCTCTCTCTCTCTCTCTCTCTCTCTCTCTGTCTCTCTCTTTTTCTTTCTCTCTCTCTCATAATTCTCCAAGAAAAAAACATTCTACTCTATTTTATCTGGTATATATTATTTTTTTATCAATATTCTCTGATTTACCTTTTGCTATCAATTTGGGTAAATTATTTTCCTTCCTACTGTATTCATCATGAATCTAGTATTTGGTAGGAAGAGAGTCAGACATAAAGCTTGACAGCCTTATTTCTCCTTTGAGAAAGAGTCATCAGAAGTTAACTTGAACTGAAAATTACATTTTCTAGACTATACTTAAAGGGGGGGCAATAAATACAATTCTATTTTATGCTTCTTTTTTCTGTGAGAGTACAGTGGCCATGATTCTGGACTCAAGCCTCCTGCTTCCCTTTGTGGAAGAAATTAAAGTAACCCTTGTAGAAAGGTGGGGAGAGCAGAGGGTAGAGATGATACCTATCCTGCTTCCCTTCAAACATTCCTATTTTGCTACATATTCAGGAAAGTCATTTTACATTAGTATAAAACTAAAATCCAGAATGAACCTTGTTGTTCAGTAGTGTCAATTGTGTTTGACTCTTGAACCCATTTGGAATTTCCTTGACAAATATACTGTAGAGGTTTGTCATTTACTTCTCCAGTTCATTCAATAGGAAATGAAACTGAAGCAAATAAATATTTCTTTCTTTAAAACTAAATACAAAGAACAAACAAAATAGAAAAAAATACAGAAAAGGAAAATAAAAAGAAAATATCGTCTGTGTCCAACAGAACATCAGGGAGGATTCAAAATATGTCACAATACATTTGCATTTCAAGAAAGTGAATATAATAACGCTAGAGATTATACATTCAAGACTGTACATGTCTTCTTTGTTTCCTTGTACATTATTCCTTTCTTTTATGCTGTGTATTTTTTGTTTTATTTTTCCCCCTTACATCCCTCCATCTTTGCCAAGCAGGCTATAGTTAAGTACAAGGCTGGGCACACACATGTTTGTGTGTGTCTGTGTATGTATAGAAAACCTTAAAATAATATATTTGGTTTATTAAATAATATGTGTAAATTATACAGTAAGAAAGTCCAAAATTATTTTTACCACAGGTTTGTGATTTTATCAGTGTATGAACCTTTTTTTGAAATTTCTTCTATTGGTGTATATCAACAATTTCTCTATAATTTATATTTTGAAGAAGTGGCTTGGAGCAAGCCCACAGTCAGAAGATAGTATATATTAGAGGAAGGATTTGAATGCAGAATTCCTAATCTAAAAATAAACCTTCTAACCCCCTATACCAGTTATAAATTCTCAACAAAGTTGAGATATTTACTGTTGAATATAAAATTTAGTTGGCCTCTTCCATTTATGTTTTCTCACTTTAGTCAGACTTAAGCATCTCAAAACCATAGAACAAATTCACCAAAATTGTCAAATATTTTTAATTTTTCTAAGAAGGCATTTGTCAGTAAAAATAAAAAATGAATTTACAAAGCAAGATATTTAAAAGCTTTGTAAATAACATTTCAATTCTTTGGTTTTTAAAATGGGAATAATGAATATTATAGTATAATAATGACAACTGATATGTCTATGGCCTTTTAAAGATCAAAAAGTATTATCTCCATAATTGCCTTGGGAGAGAAGTAATACCCACATGATTATTTCCATTTTGTAGATGAAGTAACTGATGCTCAGAGAATTTAACTTGTTCATGGTCACACTATCATTGAGTATATGATTCTTACTGTTTATTTGGGTGTATTACATTTTGAAAATATATAGGCATCATCTATAGAGAAAATATAATATTAAATGCATCTTTACTTGTAATATAATAGTAATTTTTACATTAAATTGTATGTTTGACAGATTGTATGATATAAAACAACAAAATCAGCCCCTGAGATGCTTAGTCTTACTCCTTATAACAAGAATAATTTGAGAATGAAATCAAGAGATGTGAATATTTATGGATGTACCAGTTAAAAGAACACCAGAACTTGCTAAAATACAATTTGTAGCTAGTTATCTTTATTAAAATCACATTTAGTTCTAAATTTTTACTGAATTGTAGATGTTGGTAGAAAATTTAAGTTCTGGTCTAGTGAGCAAATGTCTAATTAAATGACATTTTTGCCTGAATCACTCATGTTTTTAGAAAAGCAGGATGTCAAACAAAATATCCTGAATATGTTCAGTCATCAGAATATAGTCTTTTTTTTCCCCAAGGTAATACAATTCTGATATTTGTTCATTGTGTCTGTGTCTTGTTCCTTGTATACATATCATTTTAAAATGGGATTCTGAAGAGGAAAAAAAAAAGTGGTGTTTTTCTAAAGTTAATAGAAATAAAGTTTATTCTGACATATAATAGCTATAACCTGGGGTTGTAGGACTGAGCATTTTATTTAAAAGAACGTAGCATAAATGAGTTTCTTAAGGTGGAAAGCACTTGATTCTAAAACAAAGATGAAAAATACCATTACAAAGGAGCAATCAATTGTGTTTTGAATGGTTGGGGTGAGATTTATCATTTATATGAGAGTGTGAGCACAAACTTGATTTTCTATCTTCTCTATGACCTTTCACTCAAAGCTTACTACACACATTTTCTTAGGTTTTTGGAGCTTAAATGAATAGTTTGGCTTGTACATGACAACTATTTAAATTATAGCTCTACTGACTCTGTGTTTTCTGATCTTTTGCTTTAACTTTCTAAAAGCAACTCTCCAGTTTATCTATTTAGTTTTTAAAACTGCCAAACAATGTGTTAATAACATGGTGAAACAGTTTGAGAAATAATTAGTTCTCAGGCTCAGAATGAATTGCCATTTTAATTAAGTCAACTTGAAATACTAAGGGATTATTTTGGGTTTTTGAACTGGTTGCAAAGCTTCCAGAGCCCTGATAGTGTCCCTGGGGAAAACAGCTTATTGTTTTGTTTGTTTGTTTGTTTGTTTTTGTTTTTGTTTTAAAACACAAATCTGCTAAACTCACTGTGTTTGCATATCTAGAGGAAGTTTTATTAATGTCAGTGAAGAATTAAAGAGCATGTACAAAAAATAAATAAAGTGAAAAGGAACCTAGAATTATTCCCTGAAAACAAAGAATCAATTATGTTATGGAATTGCTATTATTAATATTTGTAATTAAGTGTCTATTTTCAAAGACCTTAAGGTTGTTTTTTGCAAGCTGACAAAAAAGCAGTCCTCTGTCATTTTCTGCAAGCAGATCCTCTTTTCTCATATTTCTGACTAAAAATTGGAATCTGAAGTCTGTATTTAGGAGTTCAATATTCTGTTCATTTAGAAAATCTCAAAATCAGTTTTAAACCAAAAGAGAAAGGTGAGAGTGTGTGAGAAGAGAAAGACCAAGAAGAAGGGAAATTAGAGGAGCTGTTTTATATGAAATGACTACTAATAATTTTTTGCTTTTTCCTCAATTTTGTATGAACTGATATAATTTGCATTTATTTTACTCTCAAAGTCAGTGACTGGTTCTTTTCCCCATCTCTTCCTAGGTGATGTGTTTTTTACTCCTTTCTTAACTGTTGTTGTCAAAAGCCTCCATAATCTGAATCTCCCCATCCAATTGGCCCCATAGAGACCATTTGTAGTGGGGAAAAAGAGTACTTTGGTAAATTTATGAGTCTTTTGAGAGGTACTGATGCAGGTATGAAATATAGTTCCCACCTTTCTAACCTGATTTGATGACAATGATCTCCTAGGAAGTAAAAAGAGTAAGAGTATAGTCCTAAAGTCTAACAGAATTCTTATTGAATCCAGAGATCTAGGAGAAATGTTAAACAAAGTAGAGACTTCAGAGAAGAGATCTGATCTTGTCCAGAAGTTCCTTTCTCTTTTTTATCTGCAACACAATAGGACAGACTAGAAAAATCGCATAGAGCCATTGGATTATGAGAGGCCATGTAGTCCACCTTTTCATTCTATACATAGATTATTGAATCCAAGAACAATGTAATTATTTCTCCAACTAATAAGTAGTAGAGTCAGAATTCATTTTTTTTTCTCTTAACTTCATTACCTCCATTCATACTCTCAACCTGTGGATCACAATCAGAGGAATACAAGAAACCCCACACAGTTGGGAGTAGCAGAAAGCAATGATAGAACAAGAATGACAATAGGCTGAAAAATTAAGGCAGACATACTCTAAAGTAGTGTCTAACACATTTTTCTAATAACTACATTGTAGAATAATTTTATTAATATTAATTCTGATCATAGTCACATGCTAGAAATGTTATCTGGCATTCCCCACTGCCTACCAGAGAAAGTACAAACTCGTTAATCTACCATGGGAAATCTTTGAACCTATTTGTTCAGCTTTATTTTACAATTATCACCTTTAAACACTCAGGGATCCAAATTAACTAGTTTACTCACTATTGTCTTATACTATCTCCCATTCCTAGACTAGGTTCCCAATGGCCCTTCCTACCCTCAACTCTAAACTTGGCTTTTAAAAATCCTGCCGTCCTTTCAGATCTAGATTTTAACTTCTCACATACTTCATTACCATAGATTATTCCAAGCTAACAACAAAGAAAATGCCTAGAGCTTTAGGATACAAATACTTAGGGTAGAGTAGATAAATCTACACAAAATTGATGGAAACTGCAAAATGAAATCAAGAAGAAATGAGTTCACAGTCACTATAGAAAGTCTAAGATACAGAAAATTCATAGCTACATAGAAAAGAAGGACCAATCAATCCTACAGCTAATGTAACTACAATTATGATCTCACTGGCTGCCTCCAATGTTTGAGAAAGTTATACTAAACCTGGAAGGACCAACTTCTGGAATTTTCTTTGTATTAATTATAAGATTTTCTGAAGAAAAAAAAAAGTTTTAAAGGGGAAAGAATTCTAAAATTTCATTGTCATGCTTTAAACAAATATAGTTTAAACAAACAAATTTTGTATCAGGTATTTCCTTTTCTTTGATGTCTGATATTATCCTCACAATTGATTTGTTGTGCCATTATATCTAATTTCTTCTGGATCAGACCATTTGGTATTTACAAAAGTGATGTTTGATTTCTTTATTTAGAAGAACTGGTTTTAGTAATAAACAACCAGAGAACTGATCAGAGTTGCTCAGATCCTTTGAGGAGGTTGTTTACAATTCCAACTTGGTTCATGATTTACAAAACAAATTCTTGTTTTAGAAAATTAGCCTCAATCTATCTTTTTTCCCCCATTTATTTCAAGCAGAAAATAGTAGTCTTACAAAAATTTTATGAATTTATCTGTACTACAACTATTAGATTTTTTGTCTAATATTTTCTGATTCTTTGAAGGTTTGAGTTTTCTTATTTAATCTCTGCATACTCAGTGTTTCCTTGTATTTACCAATTGTTTACTAAAAATCTTGCTAAACTCATCAAGTTAGATAAGGTAATGCTGGGGCTCAGTATTTTATTGGTCAAATTCACTGAATTCTCTAAATCTCTCCTTTCTATTAATATACAATTAGCTAAACAACTCAGTAAAATTCAGAGCTTAGTGTCACAATTTAATGAACTCTACTTGTGACACAGTTGACTAGATGATGGAAAAAGTGAATGAGTTAAATATGATCACTGTGCTGATTGCCATGGTCTGTCTATTTTAGGTAGATAATCTTCAACATGTTGGTTTAAAATTCTAATATTCATAACCTATCTAAATAATAGAGTTCAAAACATGAATTCAATTCCTCCCTTACTAATCTTTATCTGTTTATAAAAATAAATGATCCTGATAGTATGGAAAATAGAATGACGAATGGTTAACTTTTTATCACTATTTTGATGGATACAAAATGAAACACATCATTCTGAACCTCACTATAAGGTGAATTTTTTTATGTTAAAGGATAAATTAAATAGAATATAAGTATACATGTCCAAACAGTTATTTTGCTGTACAAAAAGAATCGGACTTAAATAGTGTACTATTAGCCTGTGAAGGAAATAAAAAATGCAGGCAGACAAAAATATAGGGACTGGAAATTCTATGTAATGGTTCATAGTCATCTCCCAGAGTTCTTTTGCTGGGTGTACCTGGTTCAATTCATTACTGCTCTGGAACTGATTTGGTTCATCTCATTGTAGGAGATTGCCATGTCCATCAGAATTGATTGTTGAAATATATAATGATCTTCTGGTCCTTCTCATTTCACTTCTATCAGTTCATGTAAGTGTCTCCAGGCCTTTCTGAAATCATCCTGCTGGTCATTTCTTATTGAACAATAATATTCCATAATATTCATATACTACAATTTCTTCAGCCATTCTCCAATTGATGGACAGCCACTCAGTTTCCAGTTTCTGGCCACTAAAAGAGGGCTGCCACAAACATTCTTGCACATACATGTCCCTTTCCCTTCTTTAGTATCTATTTGGGATATAAACCCAGTAGTGATGCTGCTGGATTAAAGTGTATGCACAGTTTGATAACTTTTTGAGCATAGTTCCAAATCACTCTCAGAATAGCTGGATGTATTCACAATTCCTAACAATGTCTTAGTGTCTCTGTTTTCCCACAACCCCTCCAACATTCCACATTATCTTTCCCTGTCATTCTAGCCAATCTGACAGGTATGTAGTGGTATCTCAGAGTTCTCTTAATTTGCATTTCTCTGATTAATAATGACTTGGAGCATCTTTTCATATAGCTAGAAATATTTTCAATTTCTTCGTCTGAGAATTGTCTGTTCATATCTTTTGATCATTCATAAACTGGAGAATGGCTTCATTTCTTATAAATTATAGTCAATTCTCTATATATTTTGGAAATGAGGCCTTTATCAGAACCTTTGACTGCAAAAATATTTTCCTAGTTTATTGCTTCCCTTCTAATCTTGTCTGCATTAGTTTTGTTTGTACAAAAACTTTTCAATTTGATATAATCAAACTTTTTAAATTTGTGATCAGTAATGATCTCTAGTTCTTCTTTTGTCATAAATTCCTTCCTCTTCCACATGTCTGAGAGGTTACCTATCCTATGCTCTTCCAATTTATTTATAATCTCATTCTTTATGCCTAGGTCATGAACACATGAACACATAATGTCAAATTATCTTGGTGTATGGTATTAAGTGTGGGTCAATGCCTAGTTTCTGCCATACTAATTTCCAATTTTCCCAGCAACTTTTGTCAAGTAGTGAGTTCTTATCCCAAAAACTGGGGTCTTTGGGTTTGTCAAATACTAGATTATTAAAGTTGTTGGCTGTTTTGTCCTTTGAACCTAACCTATTCCACTGAACAACTAGTCTATTTCTTAGCCAATACCAAATGGTTTTGGGAACGACTGCTTTATAATATAATTTTAGATCTGGTACAGCTAGGCCAACTTCATTTGATTTTTTTTTTCCCATTAATTCCCTTGAAATTCTTGACCTTTTGTTTTTCCATATGAACTTTGTTGTTATTTTTTCTAGGTCATTAAAATAGTTTTTGGGGAATCTGATTGGTATAGTGCTAAATAAATAGATTAGTTAAGGTAGTATTGCCATCTTTATTATATTTCCTTGCCCTATCCAAGAGTATTTAATGTTCTTCCAATTAGTTAGATCAGACTTAATTTCTGTGGAAATTGTTTTGTAGTTTTGCTCATAAGCTTCACTTCCTGATTTTCCCTTGGAAGATAGATTCCTAAATATTTTATATTATCAGTAGTTACTTTAAATGGAATTTCTCTTTGTAACTCTAACTGTTGGATTTTGTTAATGATTTATAAGAATGCTGATGATGTATGTGGGTTTATTTTGTATCCTGCAACTTTGCCAAAGTTGTAGATTTTTTCTCATAACTTTTTAGCAGAATCTCTGGTGTTCTCTAAGTACACCATCATATCATCAGCAAAGAGTGATCATTTGGTTTCCTTATTGCCTACACTAATTCCTTTAATCTCTTTCTCAACTCTTGTTGCCAAAGCTAGCATTTCTAATACAATATTGAATGGTAATGGTAATAGTGGCAACCTTGTTTCACTACTGATCTTATTGGGAATGGTTGCAATTTGTTCCCCCCCATTACATATGATGCTTACTGTTGGTTTTAAATAGATGCTACTGATTATTTTAAGGAAAAGGCCATTTATTCCTATACTCTCAAGTGTTTTTTATAGGAGTGGATGTTGGATTTTATAAATGCTTTTTCTCCATCTATTGAGATGATCATATGGTTTTTGTTAATTTGGTTATTGATATGGCCAATTATACTGAGTTTTCCTAATATTGAACCAGCCCTGCATTCCTGGTATAAATCATACTTGATCATGGTATATTATCCTGGGGATAATTTTCTGTAGTCTTTTTGCTAATATCTTATTTAAGATTTTAGCATCAATATTCATTAGGGAGATTGGTCTATAATTTTCTTTCTCTGTTTTTAACCTACCTGTTTAGGTATCAGTACCATGTCTGTGTCATAAAAGGAATTTGGTAGGATTCCTTCATTCCTTATTTTTTCAAATAGTTTATATAGCATTAGGGCTAATTGTTCTTTAAATGCTTGGTCGAATTCACATGTAAATCCATCTGGTCCTGGGGATTTTTACTTAGGGAGTTGATTAATAGCTTGTTCTATTTCTTTTTCTGAAATGGGATTATTTAAGCAATTTACTTCCTCCTCTGTTAATCTGGGAAGCCTATATTTTTGGAGGTAGTCATCCATTTCACTTAGGTTATCAAAGTTATTAGCATAAAGTTAGGCAAAGTAACTCCTTATTATTTCTTTAATTTCCTCTTCAGTGGTGGAAAGTTCTCCCTTTTCATTGTTAAGACAACTAACTTGATTTTCCTCTCTCCATTTTCTAATCAGATTTACCAAAAGTTTATCAATTTTATTGTTTTTTGCATAAGACCAACTCTTAGTTTTATTTATTAGTTCAAATATTTTTTTACTTTCAATATTATTAATTTCTCTTTTAATTTTAGAATTTTAAGTTTAGTAATTGATTGGGGGTTTTTAATTTGGTCTTTTTCTAGCTTTTTAAGTTGCAAGCCCAATTCATTGATCTTCTCTTTCTCTGTTTTATTCAATAAGCCTCTAAGGATATAAAATTTCCTCTTATTACTGCTTTGGCTGCATCCCACAAATTTTGGTATGATGCCTCATCATTGTCATTATCTTGAGTGAAATTATTAATTGTGTCTATAATTTGCTGTTTCATTCAATCATTCTTAAAAATGAGATTATTGAGTTTCCAATTATTATTTAGTCTATTTACCCCTAGCTTTTTGTTGAATATAGTTTTTGTTGCATCATGATCTGAAAAGAAAGCATTTACTATTTCTGCTTTCCTGCATTTAAATTTGAGGTCTTTATGTCCTAATATATGGTCAAATTTTATATAGGTTTATGAACTGCTGAGAAGAAAGTATATTCCTTTCTGTCTCCAGTTTTCTCCAAAGATCTATCATAACTAATTTTTCTAATATTTTATTTACGTCTTTGATTTCTTTCTTGTTTGTTTTATAGCTTGATTTATCTAATTCTGAGAGTGCAAGGTTGAGATCTCCATTAGTATAGTTTTGCTGTCGATTTCTTCTTGCAACTCTCTTAACTTCTCCTTTAGGAAGTTAGATGCTATACCACTTGGTGCATATATGTTTAGTATTGATATTGCTTCATTGTCTATGCTACCCTTTAGCAAGATATAGTTTCCTTCCTTATCTCTTTTAATTAGATCAATTTTTGATTTTGCTTGATCTGAGATAAGGATGGTACCCCTGCTTTTTTGGCTTCACCTGAAGCATAATAGATTCTGCTCCAGCCTTTTGCCTTTACTCTGTATGTATCTCCCTGCTTTAAATGTGTTTCCTGTAAACAACATATTATAGGATTCTGACTTTTGATCCAGTCTGTTATCTGCCTCCGCTTAATGCAAGAGTTAATCACATTTACATTTACAGTTAAAATGACTAATTCTGTATTTTCTGCCATCTTATTATTCCCAGATTATGCTTTTCTTTTTCTTGTTCCCCCTCACCCTCTTTCCTAGTTTTAAACTTAGAGGCTCCATTTATATCAAACTGCTCCCTCTCTTTTGGATCCCTCCCTCCCCCCTTTGAATCTTTTGCCTTTGCTTGCATTCTTCCCTTATTACTCTTTTCCTTTTTCCTCTCCCCCTTTTAATGAGGTGAGAGAAGATTCTCTTTAAAACAGATATGTCAATTATTTTCTCTTGAGCCAACTCTGATGAGAATAAGATTCACACAATGTTCCTCCCCCTCTCTAAATTCCCTCAGATATGATAGGTTTCCATTGCCTCTTCATGGGATGTAGTTTCCCTCTTTTTATCCCCCCCACTTCCCCTTTTTTCTCTCATTATCCACTTTCCATTTCTACTTCCCTTTTTATGTTCTAGCAGTAAAATCAAATTATGCAGGTACTCTTTATGTATATCCAGAACAGAAATGCAGTTCTCAAGAGTTCCTTTTACCTTTTCTACTTCTCTTGAATCCTATGGCTGGAGATCAAATTTTTTGTTTAGTTCTGTTTTTTTTTTTTTTTTTTTTTTCCTTAAAAACAAATGGAATTCATCTGTTTCATTAAATGTTCATTTTTATCCATGGAAGAAAATTCTCAGCTTAGGTGGGTAGTTTATTCTTGGCTGCATCCCAAGTTCTTTTGCCTTTTAGAATATCAGATTCCAGGCTCTTTGATCCTTTAATGTGGAGGCACCCAGATCTTGGGTGATCCTTATTATGGCACCTCGATATTTGAATTGATATTTTCTGGCTGCTTATAATATTTTTTCCTTAGTATGATAGTTCTGAAATTTGGCCACAATATTCCTTGGAATTTTTATTTTAAGATCTTTTTCAGAGGGTGTTCAATGAATTCTTTCAATGCCTATTTTACCTTTTGATTCTATTACTTCTGGATAGTTCTCTTTGATGATTTCCTGTAAAATAGTATCAAGGCTCTCTTTTTCATCATAATTTTTGGGAAGTCCAATAATCCTCAGATTATCTCTCCTACATCTATTTTCCAGGTCTGTTGTTTTTCCAAGTACATATTTTTCTTTTTTTTCTAACCTTTCATTTTTTTTTTTTTTTTTTTTATTTATTTATTTTTTTTTGGTTTTGCTTGACCGATTCTTACTGTCTCAACGAATCATTGGTTTCTATTTGTTTAGTTCTGATTTTTAATGAGTGATTTTCTTCATCAGCTTTTTTTTTACTTCTTTTTGTATATGTCCAATTGAATTTTTAAATGAGTTGTTTTGCTCTGTAATATTTTTTTCCGTTTCACTATTTTTTTTTTTTGTGAGTTATTTTCTTTTTCCAATTCACAAATCCTATGTTCCTGGGATTTTTTTTTTTTTTTTACCTTTTCCATTTCATGAATTCTGTTTTCCTGAACTTCCTTGGAATTCTTTATCTTTTCTAATTCACATTTCAGGAAGTTGTTACTTTCTTGCATAGCTTCTCTTTCCTTTCCCCATTTTTCTTCTAACTCGCTTTTAAGACTTTTAATGGTCTCTTCTAGGAGAGTGTTATGTAATGGGGGCCAGGTAACATTCCCCTTTGGAGTATTGTCTGGAGACTATTTGCTATTAGTCTCCCTGGGGTTGAAAATCTGCTCTCTTTCTGTATAGAAGCTATTGATCATCCTTTTGAATTTTTTACTCATTTTTTTAAAGCCTTTAGATTTTGCCTTCAGGTCAAGGAGGTTACCAACTTCCTCTGCAAAGCAGGGATAGGTATAAATGGATTGCAAAGAGCAGCAAGGTATGGGAGTGCTCTGGAAAAAAGTTCCCCCCCACATTGGAAGTGATTTAGACCTGGTTAGCACTGCCCAGAGCTGCAGAAGTGCCTAGTGAAGAACCTCTGCTGTGTGGATTAGCAACTGCCCTGAGAGTAGATGCTGAGCAGTAAACATGTCAGTACCCCAGGCCAAAGCCCACCAGAGAGCTGTGGTTATTAGCAACTGACCAGCAAGTAGTCCCACACAGATTGGAAGTGTATCTGCCCAGGGAAGCACAGTCCACTGCAGAAGTTCTATTGTTCCAGCCGAACACCCCCATTGTGCAGATTAGAGACTGCCCTGGGCTATGCCCACCTGCCATGCAGATTTGTAACTGCCTGAAGCAAGCCCGTAGTGTGGAATGTGGCTACAGAGCTGTGTTATGGTCTGTGATGAGTCCCTCACTTTTGGTTTTGGGTGGGTATAGCCAGATCCTGTTAGGGTCTGGTGTTTTATAGGGTACTTTCTGCCTTTGGTTTTAATTTCTCTGCTGATCTACTGTTTTGCAGTCAAGACAGAGGAATCAGCATATGCCAGAGTCGCCTCTGTAATTTTCTAACCACAGAGGCAACCCCCTTTCCCATCACCTCTGTTTGCTAGCTTTTTCTACTTCCCTGCTTGTGCAGGTCTGTTCCTGCCCCTCAGGACAAACCTTTCCTGGCGATCTTCCAGATTATCTTCAGCTGGTGAGTTGTTGTACTTCTAATTCTCATGGGTTTTACCAGTCAATCACTATTTTTGAGGCTGAATTTAATAATTGGTCATGAGGTTATGAGAGGAGCTTAGAAAGTTGTGTGTACCTTCTCTGCCATCTTGGCTCTGCCCTTGTAAGGTAAATTTTGAAGAAAAGACAAACTAATACTGTAATGTCTGGTCTAGCTTTCTGGAAGATCTCTGGACAGGCCTTGCCCTTTAGATGGAGAAGTGATGAAGGGAGGAGAGCCATCACAAGGCTGTTCAAAGATGGAATATGGAGCCTGGAGTCTCAAAGTCTTTTTTGTGTCCATGTCTGAGTCTTCTCTGTGTCTGTGTCTGAGACTTTTCTGTGTCTGTGGCTGAGCCTCTTCTGTGTCTGTGGCTGAGCCTCTGAATTCCCAGTCCTTTCAGCCCTTAAATACCTCAGTATAATTACATCACTACAATAACTGAGCATGTGCCAATTGTCACCATATCACACCAAGTATATCCCAAAAAGAGTGATTACATCATTACATCACATTAAGTATATGTTTAACTAGAGAACCATTATCTCATCATTCACATTGCGTAGGTGCTTAACTATAAACACCCTACTGTCCTTGATTCAAGTATATTTTTTCAGAGTTCTGCCCTCTACAGAATAGTAATACTAATTAAATACTATTAGTAATACTAATTAAAACTAACTCTACAAACCATATAACTTATCATGAACTGGAATATACATTGTAGATAGAAAAGTAGAATTTTCATCTAATACTATTTTTTTAAAATTTGGAAATACTTTCAAATCTGAAAGGATCTGAGAAACATCTTTTTCATGGAAAATTATAAAAGACAAATGCAGCTTCACAGAGAGTATATATTGCCTTAATAAAGACAAAGAAATGTATGAGTTATTTTGATTTTGTTCTATTATATATAGTTTAAAAAGGACATTTATTCAACATGTATGTAAGAAAATGAACTCAAAAATCTTAAATTCAAAATGAACAAAACTCATAAGAACGACTTTTATAGTTTCCAAATACAGACAAATACTACTTAATGTGATATGTCAAAATAAATTTTAGTATTGTATCTCCATAATAGAATGTATTTTTTATCACTGTCATCATTTTATATTATATTTATAATCAGAATTCTTTGTTGTTAAAAATAAGATATATGTTTATTGCAAATGAAAAGTGATACTTAAAAAAAGAATAAATCTGTAGAAATCTAGAGGGAGTGTTACAGCTGTTTTACTCAATTTTCACCTTAAGGAGAAAAGAAATGGCAAATCAAATTGAATTTTTCTTACTTGAAATGTCTTTATTATGTGAATTGAACCAGTGGCTCCATACTAATCTTCCTGGCAATAGTTTTTAAATAAAATGCTTTATCTAAATTCATACTTATTCATGCTATTTTTAAAGGATATAATGCAAAAGTAAAAGACATTCCTTTTTCTTTTTTATTTTGCTCTTGTGAAAAACAAAGTTGTGAATTTTAAAGACTTGACAATTCAGCTTTAAACAAGAGAAAACAAGTTTGATCTTTTTAGGGCTCAATTTAAATTAAAACAAAATCAGATATGATTTTCTGCCATGAAAGGATGAATTTATCACCCTATCTGTGTGAATTATACTATTCAAGCACTTGATTAAAACATATTAACTTCACATAGCTAGGAAAAAAATACCTATTCACGGGAATACAGGTAAGGACAGCAGGTTAACAGAACTAGACACTATAGCTAGAACTGACCAGGGCCAAATCCCAAAGTTAAGGATACACTAAATTTTTAAAATACTGAATATGTTTTGTCCTCCAACTTGATAATTTATTGCTTCTGATATACGTATAGTTGTAAGAGAAGGACTTTGGAATAATAGATGCCTCCCCAATGCATATTTGAAATATCTTATTGAATCTGCTCTTATCAATATATATAACATTATTGCAAAATGGTAATCTGCTAAGATGTTGCAATTGTTCCTTCAATGTATATTACAATCCAATTAGTAACTGTTCTCCAAAATATATTTAAGAATAGTCTTCCATCACTAGATCCCTTCAAACTGATGCTTGAAATGGGCATTAGTTTAAATGAATTGTTATCTAAATTTACTTGACAATCAATACCTACTCTGCAAAGAATCAGAAGATCTTGTTTTCCTCTTCACTGATTATGGAAATAATGATATGTATGTCTGTGTGTGTATGTTTGTGTGTATAAACATATAGATATAGATATACTGTATGTATACAGATGCATACATATATATGTATGTGTGTGTATACATACATCTGTGTGAATGTTCATACACATACACATTTTCCCCTCAAATTGACTATTTGTAAGCTACAGCTTGTAATCCTATATAAACACTACCACTGTATATGCTAATTGCTCAAAGTGGTAATAATAAATATTAGGACACACATCTTTATATTCTCATTTCCTTTAAAAAAAATCCAAAATAATACCTGGGTGCACAATCAAGGTTTCTGCAACTGCCTCTTCTGTGTGATCAAATGCCTTTCTTACATATGTCATTTTAAGCTTTAAGACAATAAAGATAGCTGAGAGGAAGTGCTGTGATTCACCTGACCACAGGATAATGAGATGCAAATGCCAAGAGAACTAATTTGTCCATAGCCATAGCTCCAAAATGGGGGAAGGAGAAGGAAAGTCCTACTTTGGCCAGTGGGAAGTTGTAATCAGACACTGTGTGGTTATTTTCCCTGTTAAATGTCACATTCCCTTACACTCTCAGCATGATTCAGAATGCAGAGACTTTCTAATTTTACAGGAATGTGTAAATTTAATTTCTTAATCAGCTGAAGGACATCATTCATTTGGTACTTAAATTCCATCACAACTAATGACATCTGGAAAATCTAGAGAACAAATCAGTTAGACACCCTTTGCTTAACTTCTTTCTATCTATTCTCTTCTTTTCCTCTTCCTTTTTACTGTAAATTTTTTCAAGGACTATTATTAATGATGAGACTAGTATTGTCCTGTCAATTTATACTTTGAAAGATCTTAATATGAACTTTTCAAAATAAAGATATTAATTATACTTATACACATTGTATGATAGTCACATACCTGAAGGATTTTTCCCAACCAATTCTCCTGAATTTCTGCTCTGCTTTTGGGTTTCAAAATAAGAGAATATCTACCTTGTAAAAAAAATTCTGGTTATTTTCTTTCCCAAGGGTCATAAGACTATCATCATTTTATTCACATAATGATGGCAACTGTGGAACCTTTTAAGCAAATATAATGAAATGCTGAACAATGAAAGTAATTTTTTGGCTCCCTTTAATTGTAATAGGTATCTATGTTTTTTACTTACTAACAAAGTGGCCTGAAAATGAAAATAATATCATTAGTCATGCTTGATTACATATTTAATAGTGTTCTGGAAGAAGAGCAGAAACAAGTGTAGAAACTGAGGAACATTAAATCCCAGACAGTTATCCTAATGCCTAGAATGATTTCATTTATGAGGTAAGAACTAAGTATTTTTCCCATGGGAATCACTTTGGAGGTTAATGTTTCTAGACATCCTCAACCCACATAAATGCAAAGGAACTCTTATTTCAGTAGTGTGACAGATACTTAATTTTGAGATTCCCCTTTTCACAACAAATGAATTTTGTAGATAAATCTTAGTGAATTATATAACAACATATGCAGAAGCTCATAAAAAGGGTAAATGACATATCCTAAGATTGTGTAATTAGTACATGACAGAGATGAAATGTGAACTCTGCATCCTTAATCAAAGTCCAACACTCTATCTAAGATACATCACACTCTTTCTATTGTGTCATGTAACTATACAGATTGTCATCCTGAAAATGGATTAGCATAAGGATGATATTCTTTCAATAAATTCAAAATTAATATAAATAATTAAAATTAATCTATAATGACATACTGGACATGGGATCATAGAACTGTAGAATTGAGAGAAACTATGAAAGATAATTTCTTTTATGTCCTTCTGAGTGCAAAGATCCCTTCTTTGTAACAAATAGCCATGTTTCCACTTTAACACTTCTACTGATAGTGAGTTTCCTACATTTTGCAAATATTTTATTCCACTCTTAATCAGATCAGTTTGCTTAAAGGTCTGCCTCTATATAAAGATAAATCCTGGAATGGAAGTGGTATATCACTTCCTTCTTTAGTTCATTTTATAAATGAGAAAAAATAAGGAAAACTGAGTTAAGTGACTTTCCTGGAGTTACTTAGATAGTAAGTATTTGAGGTCAGATTTGAAGAAATGAAGTCTTCCCATCTCCAGATCCAAGATTCTATCCACTTTGCCACTGAAATGCCCATTCTGGCACATGATAACACTCAAGCATTCGTAAGACATTAATCATAATTTCTTCTTCTTCTTCTTCTTCTTCTTCTTCTTCTTCTTCTTCTTCTTCTTCTTCTTCTTCTTCTTCTTCTCCTTCTTTCTCTCTCTCACACACACACAAAGACAAATGTTAGTTTTTCTTTTTCTCTCTCTGTTTCTGCCTGTCTGTTTACACTACTCCCTCTCTTTCAACAAACATGCAATATCTTAATTTCCTCAACCACTGATAAGATTAAAAGTTTTCAGAAAGCATTGATGTTCTATTTACTTATCTCAGAATGATCTATCATTTGTCAATATCCTTCTTGTGTGGTGCTGAGAAGTAGACACAATATTGTAGGTGTTTCAGTACTTAAATATATGACTTCAACAATGTAGAGATTCCTTTCAATTATCCAATTCACTTCTTTGTATTCACTGTAATTTCTGCATATTCCCCCTTTTAAAACATCCAGAGGATATTTTTGTCATGTGCTGCTTTTCTCCAGAAATCTTGTTTAGATATCACAGTGGATAGAAGGTTTATATCCTGCGTAGTATACTTCTTAGCTATAATGTTAGACAAGTCAAAATCTCTGAGTGCCTCAGTTTTAACTTTAAAATGGAGATAATAATACACCAGTCTCCTTAGGTTCTTATGATATGCAAATGCAATTCATTTGTAAAACTCTTATCACATTGCCTGGTTCATAATAGCCTTAAAAGAAATGCTTATTCACCCATATCCCTTTGGAATCATAAGATATTAGTAGATTAGAACTAAGAGGTCATCCAATTGAACATATATATATATCAATGAAGAAACTGAATAGATTTTCCCAAATGTCCACTAGCAAATTGAGGTTTCAAACCCAGATCATTGTCTAGGTACCAATATAGCAGATGGTTTATTCATTGCCTCAACCTTGGTCTTGGTACATGAACATCCCATCTACTCTTTTAGTCATCTGTCTCTTAAATAATAACTTTTATGCTGCATCATGCACCAAGTATGTTATTGGTAATGGGACATAGGGAATTTATACTTTCTATGTATCCCTCTAGTGATCTTTGTGTGATCTGCAATTTTGATTATGGATAGGTTGTATTATTTAATTGCAGAGTATGGTCAGTCTATTTTATCTTAATATAATTCTATATTTTAACTAATAGGCTACAATTTCATTAGTTTTATCAAGTCAATCATTTTGAAGAACAAAAACATCAGACTCAGTCTGCAGGCTATAGAGGCCATTTAATCTAAACTGTGTCTGAATAGGAATTGTTTTACAAAACCTCTGAGAACCACAATATCATATTGAGTGGATGATCAACTAAAACTCCCATTTTTTTTAATGAATTACTATCAATTCAGCTTCCCTTAAATCTATATTGTAAAGTTATATATTTGCATAAAATGAAGAATTTTATTACCTTTATCACTCAGAGAACAAAACACAAAGGAGAATTTCCCCCCTTCCCCCCTCAGGATCAATATTTCTTTGCCAATCTCCTTTCCAGATCCAGGAAACTTTAGCCAGTTTCACTACTTCAATCAGGAAGAAAGCACAACTAGAGACGTAATCTCACAGAGGCTTGCCGGCATTCTTATAGACATTATTCATGTTACTCTTTAGAGGTTGGAGGTTCCTTTTTTCAAAATTTGCTTTTCAAAAATTTGTTTTTTTAAATTTGTTTTAATACTTTTTCAGAATTTGTTCTAAAGTTTTGCTGAGGGTCATAAGAAGCTTTTCAGAATATAGTTTTTACAATCCATTTTCTTCCTCTGCCCTATCCACTTAATACTGTGACAGATTTCCATATCTACTCTTCTAGAACTTCTTCCACTCTCTATGGTTTCTCAAATTTTAAAGTGAGTAGGTTCAGCATAACATATGCAAATTCCTTTAGTACTTTATAGATAGATAAATGGAATAATCATTTATTATATATCTATATATTCTAGAATATATATATTCTGAGTACTATACTAAATGCCTTATAAATATTAACTTATTTGATTCTCACTACTATATCCTAGGGACTGTTTTAAACACTGAGGATTCAAGGAAAGACAAAAGAGGATCTTACATTTTAATGAGGAAAGAAGCTTGTGCCCCTCTTGACTCCCACTTGTTTTTTTTAATAAGATGATATTGTTTACAATATTTCAACATTTTTACAATTTATATACACACACACACACACACACAGGGATATATATATATATATATATATATATATATATATATATATATACTGATGCTGTCTTTGGTTATCATATCAGTGTGATAAAGAGAATAAATTTTTAATGGTAAACATAACTATCCACCTTTTTTGTTCTTCTCATTATGACACATTTTTGCATAAGTTAAAATTCTCAAAGATGTATTGATAGCCTTTGTTGATGTCTGTCTTTTTTTCCCCCCTAGTTTTATTTTTTTGGTATCAACAACTTTTTAAAATAGACTAGATAGTTGCCACTTTGATTACATATGATATTTTATAATTTTTATTCTTTCTTTGAATTGGTTTTTGTTCTGATGTCTAATAATTTAATTATATTCAACTAATTAGTAATCAGTCATTTCTTAAATATAATTTTTGCAAAATCATTCTGAAATCAAAATGTCCACTGACCCTCCTTAAACATCTCCTAGAAAAATGTATGTATGTATGTGAATGTATAGGTACATATGTGCATGTGTATACATACGTGTTCAATATTTTCTATGTATGAAAAAACATGTAACATGAATAATACATAATAAATGCATTCATTCACATGTATACACAAATGCATGCAAACATATGCAATCAATATAGATTTCACATATATACACATCTATCAATCTAACTGTACCTATATCTATATATAATTCATCTGCACAGCCCTTTTTAGGGCTGCTTTTTATCTTTGGTGTCTACCTGATTCATTCAACTCTCATCTGTGAATCCAGTAAGCTATTGTGTGTGCAGTGGCCACATTCTTGTCAACCATTTAGGCAGATGGGCTAAATCAGACTGAGGGGAACTAAAGGGTCTCAAAACTTTTTGGTAAGCTGGGGGCTGTCTACCACAAGGATGAGAACATTTCCTCTAGTGGAATGCATGGAAGCAAACAACATATTCCAAATTACATGAAAGCTGTTAAACAGGTCCTGTGAAGCACTTAGAGATTACTTAGACTTACAGAAATCATACATTCCAGTGTGAGCCATCGTCAGTCATCTTTTTTTTTTTTTTTTTTTTTTTCAACTGGACTTGCAACTGGAGTTCAGCAACTCTGGAGGAGTTTGAAGGAGAGTGAAACTAATGACTTTGTACAACTCTGCCTCACTTAAATCCAATTTATGTATGCTTCAAAAATATCATTTATATCATTTTACCATTTTTGTATACTTCAACAACCTGTGATGATAGGAAAATAGCTACACTGGGAGATTTCACCACAGCCCTCCACAGTCTGCCAAGGCCATAGAATCATTTCACAGGACTGAAGTAGCCTTTTTACAGGAACATACTACTTACTTTCTGACATGAGGAAGGGGCTAGCAAAAATGCTCTAAAATATTTCATATGTACTTAATCCTTATCTCAGCAAGCAGGCATTTCACCCTGTGGTTGAGATACACACAAGAAATAAATGTATAAAAAAATTTTGGAATGATTTCACTTACCATTGGCATATGTACAATGTGTGCATATTTCTGGTCAATATGAAGGTCTTACTGTGAGAAAACTCAGCAATTATCAAATCCAAACAGCACTCTGAAGTAAAACAAGTCTGGCAAATAAAAAGCAGTTCACCAAAGTCAGAATTGTATCCATGCTTTTCTGGTGAGACTACAGTGGTGGAGAGTGCTAGAAAGTTGGTGTAAGTTTCACACTCAAAATTAATGAAATCAACAAGCCTGCATGTCTCCCAAAAGAAATAAATGACAGGGTAATGATAATATGATTACTATTTACAGAAAAGTGTCTTATAACCATTATCAATGTCTAGGTTCCTACCATGGAGAACTCTGATGAGGTCAAAGAAAAATTTTATGAAGACTTGGAGGCCCTCATCATCAATGTGCAGAAAGAGGATGTCATTATAATTGATAGTGACTTTAAATTAAGTAGTAGGCACAGAATGGAGGGTGAAGTCAAGATGTAGAGAAAAGCCAGAAAGTTGATGTGGGCAAAAGACAAAGAGTAGTCAGGTCTTTGTCTGAGGTGTTCCTGGCTTTCCACAGATCAACACTAGTTCAAGCCTCTGAATGGATTTTGAAGTGAGAAATCTCAAGAATATGGAGTGCAACAAATTTCCAGTTCCAGTTCTTTGGAAGAACTTCAGAAAAGGTCTGTTTCAATTGGGTCAGGGGAAAGAGAAAAGGGAGTGGAAGATATTACAGTGCAGGCACAACACAGAATCTAAAGCTATGTGGTGTCCACAATACAGGAGAATATAATGGGAAGCTTTTAGCCAAAATATAACAGCATTGGCTTCTGATTCAGAAGCCAGTGGAGGAGGAGACTAGCTATGACGTATCCAATGGAACTACAAAAGGCAAAGAGTGAGGTCCTAAACTCCAAAACAACACAAGACTTGACCACGCCCATTAAGCATAAGAAGGAAGCTGGCAGCACTTGCCCCAGGGTAGCATGAAGCAAGTGTCTCCTATAGAGGAAATTTGGGATGGCCTTCCCTTTGTCTTAAAAGCAGACATCAAACTTGAAAAATGAGGAAAAAAAAGCAAAAAGAACTCTAACCAAATATGGCTTATATGGAGACAGTGAAGAAAAGATTTCAAATCCTGAGCATGCTAAAAGCAAAATGTCTCCAAATAAAGCCTTAAAGGGTGATAGGAATTGGTCTCCATTGCACATTGCATTGGAAAAATTTAAAATGGATCTTAAAAGAGAGTTAGAAGAAAAATGGGCAAAGGAAATGAGAACTTTGCAAAACAGTTTGTAAAAGGAATAGGAAATTATCTGATGAAAACTGAAAAAATAAATTTAGAGAAATAAAAAAAAGCACACAACTTCTTTTTTAAAAAAGGATATAACAATGATGAAATAGAAAAAGAAAGCACTCTTGAAAAACAGAACTTGTGGACTTCCAAGGGCAAAGCCAAAAATGGCAGAAATGACACATTTCTTTCGGACCTTCTCCAACAACCCTCAGATTAATTAGCAATTCCAGTCTCTGAATTATCTATGCAATGGCAGAATTTGCAAATATTGGGACTTCAACAAATTATTAGAAAACAATTCTGAAAATCACCAGATAAGGTCTGTTGCAATTGGAAATGGGAGGAAAGCAGCCAGAGCAAGCAGGTGAGCACAAATATCAGCACAGACAGCACAGAGTCCTGGGGTGATACAGTCTCCTTGCAGCAGTGCAGACTCCATGTGGCAGGGAATCTACAGGAAGGAAACAGACCAGAAAAAGTCCATTTCAACCAGAAACAGGAGGAAGGCAGCATAACATGAACAGCTGACCACAAATACTAGTGCAGACAGCACAGAGTCCTGGGGCAGTGCAGGCTCTGTGGGGAAGTGTGGACTCCATGTGGCAGACAGTCTACTAGGAGGCAACTACAGGAATCTATAGCAGTATTGGCTACTCTGCCTTGTTGCAAACCAACAGATTAGCAGAAAAGTTATAAAAGTTATAAAACATCCAACACAAACACAAAAGGTCAATAGTGAACCCCCAAATGCCAGAATTTCACATGACCACTTACCCAGCACTGGGAGTGAATCAGCATTGACCGAGAACATCCACAGCCTCTTATAGAGAAAGCTGCTGTTGTGGAGAAAGTTTGGAAAACCTCCCTTGCCCTAAAAGCAGAACTTATTATTTCAAAAAATAAGTAAAGAAATAAAGAGAATTGTGATGATAGATAGCTTTTATGGTGAAAGAGAAGAACAGATTTCAAATCCTGAGGAGACTAAAGGCAGATTGTCTCCAGATGAAGCCCCAAAAGGTGATATAACCTGGTCCTCATCATATAAGATGATCCTAGAAGAAATTAGAAAGTATCTTAAAAGAGAGCTAGAAGAAAAATAAGGGAAGGAAATGAAAACTTTGCAAGAGAGTTTGGAAAAGGCATATAACTCATTAAAAGACAGACTTGATAAAATGGAAAAAAAAGCAACTTCCAGAAAAACAGACTTTGTGAAACAGAAAAAAAGAAAATAACTCCTTAAAAAACAGAATTTGTGAAGTGGAAAAAGAAAATAACACCTTAAAAAACAGAATTTGTGAAATGGGAAAACAGTCATAGAACAAAAAAAGATTTAAAGATTCAATTGGACAGATACAAAAATAAGTTTAAAAAAAGTAAATAAAGTAAATAATTCACTAAAATTCAGAAGAAAAAAAATTAAAATACCCATTTGGGAAAACAACTGACCTGGTATATAGATCTAAAATAGACAATCTAAAGATTATTGGACTCCCTGAAATCCATGAAGAAAAAAAGAGCCTAGACACTATCTTTCAGGAAATCATCAAAAAGAACCACCCAGATATCATAGAATCAGAAGATAAAATGACCATTGAAAGAATTCACTGAATACTTCCTGAAAGAGACCCCAAAATTAAAACCCCAAGGAATATCATGGATAAATTTCAAAACTATTGGATCAAGTAAAATTTTTACAAGCAAACAGGAAAAAAAATGATTCAAATACCTAGGAGCCATTAAAAAAATTACCCAGGATCTAGCACCTTCCACTTTATAAGATCAAATAGCTTGGAATCTGATATTCTGAAAGGCAAAGGAACTTGAAATACAGCCAAGAATAAACTACCCCACTAAAGTGAGCATTTTCTTCTAGGGAAGAAGATGGACATTTAATAAAACAGGTGGATTCTATTTATTTCTGTTGAAAGAACAGGACTAAAAGAAAATTTGACCTCCAAATTAGAACTCAAAAGAAGCATGAATATGTAGAAAGGAAAAAAAAACTCTTGAGAACAATATTTCTGTTATGAATATACATAGAGAGTGCACATATGATCTTATTTTGCTGTTATAAAAAAGAAACTACAGGTGGAAAGGGGATTTTAACAGAAAAACAAGTGGATAGTGGAAGTAAAAATGAGAGAACTTATATCTCAGAAAGAAGCAAAGAAAACATATTATAATTGAGGGAAAGAAGGGAGGGTGATGAATATTGTGTGAATCTTACTCTCATCAGATTTGGCTCAAAGAAAGAATATTAGATATATTTGATTTCACTGAGAAACATCTCCCACCTTATAGAAAAGTGGGAGGGGAAAAGGGGAAAAGGAAAGGGTAGGCTAAATAGAAAGGAGAATAGACATAGTAGAAGAAAGGTATAAGAAAGGGGGAGGGTCTCTAAAGGGAGAGGGCTGGTTGAAGCAAGTGCTGCTCAAAAGTAAAATGAGGAAGGAGAGGAAAGGAGGAAAAGGGAAAAAAAGGATAAAAAAGTATAATTTGGGGTTAATAAGATGGTAGAAAATGCAGAATTAACAATTTTTAACTGTAAATGTGAATGGGGTGAACTCTTCCATAAAATATAAGTTGATAGCAGACAGGATTAAAAGCCAGAATCCTACAATATGTTGTTTACAAGAAACACATTCAAAGCAGAGTGATACCTGCAGAGTAAAAGAAAAAAGGTTGGAGCAGAATCTAATATGCTTCAGGTGAAGTAGAAAAAGCAGGGGTAGCCATCCTGATCTCAGACTAAGCAAAAGTAAAAACTGATCTAATTAAAAGAGATAAGGTAGAAAACTATATCTTTCTTACTAAAGGGTACCATAGATAATGAAGCAATACTAATATTAAATATATATGCACCAAGGGGTGTAGCATGGAAATTCCCAAAGTTAAAGAGGTAAATAGAATACTAGAAATGTTTGGTATGATCTATCTTTGAAGAAAATTGAATGGAGATAGAAAGGAGTACACTTTCCTCTTGGCAGTTCATGAAACCTATACAAAAATTGACCATATATTTGGACATAAAGACCACAAAATAAAATGCAGAAAAGCAGAAATAGCAAATACACTTTTTTAGATCACTATGCAATAAAAATTACATTCAATAAAAAGCCAGGGGAAAATAGACCAAAAAGAAATTGGAAACTATAATCTCATACTAAAGAATGAATGAATGAAAAAGAAAATCATAGACACAATAAATAATTTCATCCAAGAGAATGACAATAATGAGACAACATACCAAAATTTGTGGGATGCAACCAAAGCAATAATAAGGGGAAATTTTATATCTCTAGATACTTACTTGAATAAAAGAGAGGAAAAGATCAATAAATTGAGCTTGCAAATAAAAAAGCTAAAAATAAAAAAGAACAAATTTAAAACTCCAATCCAATACCAAACTTGAAATTCTAAAAATAAAGGGAGAGATCAATAAAATTGGAACTAAAAAAAACATTGAATTAATAAATAAAACTAAGAGTTGGTTTTATGAAAAAACCAACAGTATAGATAAAACTTTTGTTAATTTGATTTGAAAAAGGAATGAAGAAAATCAAATTGTTAATCTTAAAAATGAAAAGGGAGAACTATCCATCAAGGAAGAGGAAATTAGAGCAATTATTAGGAGTTACTATGCCCAACTTTATACCAATAAATTTGACAAACTATGTGAAATGAAGGAATACCTAAAGAAATAGAGATTGCCCAGATTAAGAGAAGAGGAAATAAATTGCTTAAATAGTCCCATTAAAAAAAAAAAAAGTAGAACAAGCTATTAATCAACTTCTTAAGAAAAAATTCCCAGAACCAGATGGATTTACACATGGATTCTATCAAACATTTAAAGAACAATTGACTTCAAGACTATATAAACTATTTGACAAAATAGGGAATGAAGGATTCCTACCAAATTCCTTTTATGATACAAACATGGTACTGATACCTGAACCAGGTAGGATGAAAACAGAGAAAGAAAATTATAGAACATTCTCCCTAATGAATATTGAAGAAAAAATCTTAAATAAAATATTAGCAAAGAGATTACAGATAATCATCTCCAGAATAATACACCACGACCAAGTAGAATATGTACCAGGAATGCAGGGCTGGTTTAATATTAGGAAAAGTATTAGCATAATTGACTATAT
This sequence comes from Sarcophilus harrisii, assembly GCF_902635505.1. Classification (NCBI taxonomy): domain Eukaryota; kingdom Metazoa; phylum Chordata; class Mammalia; order Dasyuromorphia; family Dasyuridae; genus Sarcophilus; species Sarcophilus harrisii. The sequence continues at coordinate 522,998,789 of NC_045426.1, forward strand.
CAATAACCAAATTAACAAAAAAAAAAAAACACGTGATTATTTCAATAGATGCAGAAAAAGCATTTGATAAAATCCAATACTCATTCCTAATAAAAACACTAGAGAGTATAGAAATAAATGGACTTTTTCTTAAAAACAATCAATAGCATCTATTTAAAACCATCACCAAGCATCATATGCAATGGGGATAAACTGGAACTATTCCCAATAAGATCACAGGTAAAACAAGGTTGCCAACTATCATCATTATTGTTCAATATTGTATTAGAAATTCTAGCTTTGGCAATAAGAGAAGAAAACGAGATTAAAGAAATTAGAGTAAGTAATGAGGAAACCAAATTATCACTCTTTGCAGAAGATATGTTGGTATACTTAGAGAACCCAGAGAATCAACTAAAAAGCTATTAGAAATAATCCACAACTAAGTTTCAGGATAAAAAAAAATCCACATAAATTATCATTATTCTTTTACATCACTAACAAAATCCAACAGTAAGAGATACAAAGAAAAATTCAATTTAAAATAACTGTTGATAGGATAAAATATTTAAGAATCTATCTGCCAAGGGAAAGTCAGGAACTATATAAGCAAAACTACAAAACACTTTCCACACAAACAAAGTCATTTCTAAGTACCTGGAAAAATACCAAGTGCTCTTGCATAAGTGGAGCAAATATAATAAAGATTACAATACTACCTAAGCTAATATATTTATTTAGTGCTTTACCAATCAAACTATAAAAAAAGTATTTTAATGACCAGGAAAAAATAATAACAAAATTCATCTGGAAGAAAAAAAGGTCAAGAATTTCCAGGGAATTAATAAAGAGAAAAGCAAATGAAGGTAGCCTACCTGTACCAGGTACTGTACCTGTTCTGTACCAGAACTAAACTGTAATGGGCTGAGGTTTGAGTTGATGCACTGAGGTCCCAAGTACGTGAGGCTAAATAGTAATTGGGCTATACTCTATTAATATACATGATTGGATAAAGAATGGTCCCTGCCCACTCTCTGTGCAAGTCCTGATGTGTTGTATAGGAAATGACGATTTTGGTGGGTGGAGGCAGAGATAGAGACAGGAAGAGAAGCGGGGAGAGATTGGGCCTGGGTTTGAGACTCCGAGCTGCTGGTTGTGTGGCTCCTGGTCAAGCTAGCTTCTTGACTCTGCACACATTGCTATCGCCGATTCTCTTCCACCTCCTATCCTTCTTCACTGAGAATAAAGACTGACGATTTTCCCCTAACCTGAATTCCTGACTCCTGTTGATTTAAAAATACACAATCTTCACATTTGGCACCCAACGGTGGGAACCAAGGACTGAAGAAGTCTCCGGTGACCAGGAACTTGGGTGAGTGTTGTTAATAGACAAATAAGGAACTTATTTTCTTAAAAATTAAACCAGTAATCTTTTTTTTTGGCTAAAATGGGACAAATGCTAGCTAAAGACTCTCCATCCCCGCCCCCAACCCCACCCAAGAGTGGTGCTATAGAAAGCATGATTAAGCTGATAGAAACACATGGGTTACTTATAACTTGGGAACAGATAGCGAGATTTGTGGGTATATTAAACTGCATCTCCCCTTGGTACCTAGAGGAGGAGCAGATTTCTCGAGATAACTGGTCCCGGGTTGGACAAGAGATGTCCATGCATTTCAGAGTATGTGGTCCTCATTCAATTTCCATAGAGGCATTTTATTTATACAATATACTTCAGTTAGCACTAAGAATCCCTAGAAGAAAGAAAAAACCAGTGGCTCCTTTTACTCCTTCTCAAATTAGCCATGATATTAAGGAGGAAGACAATGAAGAGATTAATGACCATATCCCCACATGGCATGGAGACTTAAGTGAGCAAGGGTGTGGTGACCTTCCCCCTCAGGAGGCAGCTTCAGCCCCACCCAAGGAGGAAGTGACTCTCCTCCACCAACTCCACCCTCCAGGATGGAGGGAGGAGGGGCAGTGGGGGGGGGGCAGTGACAGCACCAGCACCTCCCCCCCAGCATCCAATCATGAGCAGACTACAAGAGGGCTTGATGAAGGCCAAAGAAAAGGGTGTGGACATCTGGGAGCTTCAGCCCCTTATCTGTCCTGTAATTTCCCAGTCTAATGCCTCAGGTCAACAAAGTCGGAGATACGCCCCTTTTAACATAGAAATCATTAAAGATCTTAAAAAGGCTTGCACTCTCTATGGGGCTACATCAGCTTATGTTAAGATGCTGTTACAGAATTTGGCTTTTGAAATCTTGACTCCTGATGACTGGAAATCTATAGCAAGGGTATGCCTAGAACCTGGACAAAATTACATGTGGCTTTCTGAATATAGTGAGTTCTGTAGGATACAAGCCCAACAAAATAGTCAAAATGCTGTTCATGCTGCGATCACCTATGACCTACTACAAGGTATAGGTCCATATGCAGACGTCACAGCACAGGTTAATTATTCAGTAGCAGCATATGAGCAAATTGCTGCTAATGCTATCAAAGCATGGGCTTTGATTCACAATAAAAATGACAAAGGTGAGGCATTCACAAAAATAATGCAAGGGCCAGATGAGCCCTTTGCTGACTTTGTGGGATGTTTGCAGACTGCTATAACAAGAACTAATGGGGAAAATCCATCAACAGATGTTTTAATAAGGCAACTTGCTGAGGAAAATGCTAATGAGGTGTGCAGAAGGATTATACTAGGACTGCACAAGGATGCTCCTTTAGAGGAGTTCATAAGACGCTGTGCCACAGTGGGTACAAATGCCTTTTATAGCCAGACTATGATGCAGACTTCCCAAGATCCCAACATGGGTAGACAGGGCCCCTTCCAGCAAGGGACTTCTAGAGAGACACGTCAATGCTTTCAGTGTAGTAAAGTAGGGCATCTGAAAGCTCAATGTTGGTATAGAGGCAGAGTGAGAAAACAGGGTGGAAGAACAAGACCCAGTATCCCATGTCCAAAATGCAACAGAGGCTTCCATTGGGCCTCAGAATGTAGACAGGTTCAGGGAAACGGATGAGGGGCCCAGCTCCAGGGACCCAGGCAAAAAACACTTGGGGCATGATGGCAGCCAATGGTGCACCCAGAGAGTGCCTAGATGGCCAACACCCCAATATGACCAATCAGCCAGGAAGCCATATGATGGCAGAAAGGGATTACACAATCAATCAGCCAGGAAGCAACCTGATGGAAGAAAGGGATTACAATTAGGGAGAATAGGGTTGTATGCAGCTGAGACAACTGAGACACCCCCTGGAGAGGTGAAATCTGTTCCTCTCCACCCTATGGATCCCTTGACTCCAGGCACAGTAGGCTTGACCATTTTACCTCCTGAGAGTACGTACAAAACAGTGTCAATCCACATACTGACGTGGGAAACTGGGGAATGTGTAGATAATATCGAAGTCACCAATACAAGCAGACAATGTGTGACTTATCACCGAGGAGAAATAGTAGCATCAGGTTTACTCATACAGAATCCTAATAAGCAGCCTGGTGATAGATTCTGATTCCAGATCACAAAATAAAGCAATTTACTGGACAGCAGCTTTAACAACTGACCGACCTATGCTCACAATCTATATAAATGGCCTTCCATTGGAAGGATTGGCAGACACTGGTGCAGATCGGACGGTCGTTAGATGTGCCAGCTGGCCCAGTCACTGGCCAAAGATTAAAGCAGACACCTACATGTCTGGTGTAGGAGGGTCAATAGCAGCTGAAGTTAGTGTTGCCCCTATGAGATGGAGTTTTGAAGGCAAAACAGGAGTTTTACTCCTTTTATAGTTGAAAAAATCCCCATCAATATGTGGGGAAGAGAAGTTTTACAGCAATTAGGGCTAAAATAGCTTCGGTTTTTAACAGGGCTGCTTTGAAGGCCTGCCAACACTTTCATCTGTTCCTATCCAATGGAAAACTGATACAGGGGATAGGCATGGCCCTTAAGTAAAAAAAAAACAGGCCTTATTAGATATAGACAGGAACAGTTGACCAAGGACACTTAAAACCTTCTTAAGTCCTTGGAATTCCCAGTTTTTTGAAAAAAAATTTGGAAAATGGAGGATGTTAACGTTTAAGAAAAGTGAATGAACAGATGGAAACTATGGAACCTTCAGCCTGGACTTCATCTCTTACTCAGTTGCCCGAAGAATGGCCTCGGGTCATAGATATCAAGGATTGTTTCTATTCTATCCTCTGGATAAGAAGGATATGAAAAAGATTTACCTTTTCAGTCCCGCAATGCTGAGCCTTATAAAGATATGACTGGACAGTTTTGCCTCAGGGAATGAAAAACACCCTACTATGTGTCAAATGATGTTGCTGCTCTTTGCTCCAGTGAAAAGCATTCCCAAAAGTTATGCTATTACATTAATGGATGACATTTTGGGATGTGCACCTGAGGAACAAATGTTAGAGGGCATGTCTACAAAGACCATTAAAACACTAAGGAATTACAAATTATACATAGCACCAGAAAAATTAAAGACATGCTCCTTTTCAATATTTGGATATAAGATCCCTAAAGTGCTTACAGTTCAAAAAACCTCCTTAAGAACGAAAAGCAAACACATTGAATAATTTTAGAAATTGATAGGAGATATCCAATGGTCACCAGTGTTAGGTTTGACTACCCATCAGTTACAACCGTTATATGACATTTTTAAGGAACAGTGCTTTAAATTCACCACGCCAACAAAAAAAGCTCAAGAGGCTTTAGGAGAAGTTGAACTGGCTTTTATCCAATGTGGTTGGAAAGAGTCACTCAAAACCCGGAATTTTTTTTGCCACAAAGAGGCACCCCACAGTCCTTCATCAAGGACACTGTGATAGAGGGGTGAACCTCCCAGCAAACCAGAACAACGCCACCCCTACCCAGTGCTTGTGGCTAGAATTTTATTAAAGGCCACTAAAGGAGCAGTACAATTATCTGGGACAAGACCTGACAAGATAAATTTTTATAGCAATACCTTTGTTTTGTGAGACCATCCCAGAGTGGCAAATTTTATTAGCCATGGCCCAAATTAATGGGTCTCCATTAAAGATAACTAGACTTTCATAATTGGCGGGACTCTTGAAGAAAAGTTTCTAAAGTTTCTTCAGGACCAACTATCTTCCGGATGCATCCAAACATAATATTTTGTTGTCCTCATGATCTAACATAAAGAGAGTAGTCAGAACTCCTTTTCAGTCCACTCAGCAGAATGTTGTAATGTCATTCTGCTCTTACTTATTATCCAGGAGACATAAATATAATATCAGATTCGGCCTATTCAGTAGTGTGGTACAAAAGAATTGCCACAGCCCAAATAAAATTTGCAGCTCTAACATATATCAGCTCTTTAAGAAAACTTCAAAACAAGTGAAAGCATCCAGGTAAGATCTATATATTACATGTCCATTCTCATGCGGACTTAGTCCCATATTTGATGGCAATTCAAAGACAGATAGCCTTCTAACTATGTTGCTCAATACTCCTTTATTCCAAGAAGCCCAGGCATCTCATTCTAAATATCATTAGGCTGCTCGAGCTTTACGTTTACAATTTTGGATAACAAGAGAGGAAGACAGGAGCATAGTAAAAGCCTGTATGGCTTGCCTTCCTTTCTACGCTCTTACACTGCCTCCAGGGAAGAACCCTCATGGTTTGAGACCCAATGAAATCTGGCAAATGGATGCGACCCATTATAAATCTTTTGGTCGTCTGTCTTTCATCCACGTTGTGGTAGACACCTTTTTCGGATTCACTTTTGCAATACCAGTAGCAAAAAAGACAGCCCAAGTGGTCACTAATTCCTCATACAAACATTTCATATATGGTGTGCCACAACAAAAAACAGACAATGGTCCTGCTTATACTTCAAAACATTTTGCACACTGTGGTGCACTGTATAAGATTTTACACACCATGGACATACCTTTTAATCCTCAAGGACAGGCAATAGTGGAGAGGAGAAACAGAGATATTAAGGCACTCCTCCAAAACAAAAGAAAGGGAGCCACAGGTAACCCTAGAGAACTTCTAAATCTAGCTCTTTATACTATTAACCTTGATTTTTGACAAAGATGCACTGGCTCCGGCAGACAGGTTTTATAACCACCGGAAGGTCAGTGTCCAGTGCGAGCAGCTCCACTATCTTTACATAATCGCCAGGTGATGTGGAGAGACCCAGAAAGTGGTAATGGAAAGGACCAGATAGGCTAACTGCTTTGGGGAGAGGGTTTGTTTGTTCTCTACAGGTGGAGAAGGAATCAGATGGGTGCCAACGAGCCATATTCGCCTTGTCCATCGAGAGAGCGGACAAACCCTTGGAAACAAAGGAGACGACCAAGAAATAAGGTGGTTCTGTTGCTGATTGTCTCACCATTGAAAGAGCGTGGCAGTTATGGCGTTTGACTCATGGACATCAAAGATTGTTGGACTTCAAAACCCTCAGGAATCATTGGATTCTCTGAGCCATAGGACTGAAAACTCTCAGGAATCATTGGATTCTCTGAGAAATGATAAGACTGTTACAACACTTCAAAATCTGCTGGAATCATTGGATTCCCTAACACATAAAAAGACTTTTGCAGGACTTAAAACTCAGGGGATCTTTGGATTCCTGACATGTGAAACAATGGACAATAGATTGGTTTTGGACATCTCTTTTGCTGAAGAAGGTGTATTGTGACTGTTGTTTACATACCCACCTTCTAGGACTTCTGGTGATCTTTTCCAACACCATGTTGATTTACATTGTTTGCTATTCCGCTACTTATGTACAATTCATATTTTGTTATACCATATCGGCCTGCACTGACTGAGGGAGGTCATCCCAATAGCTTCTGCGTTATTGCTATGTACTTGTGTAATACCTCCCATGCTGATGGGTTTGTGCATAATAAGACCCTTCAACCCAGAAACCCACTAGCAACCCCCATTTCCCTTTGGTGCTTTTCATCTCCTTTCTGAGATGTCAGGTAGGCGTGATCATCTCCTTTTAGTCTTTCACCGCCTTTTCTGAGAAGTCAGGGAGGCTGTGATCACCTCCTTTTCGGTGCTTTCACCTCCTTCTCTGAGAAGTTAGGGAGGCTGTGATCACCTCCCCTTGGGGGCTCTGACCTCCCTGAGGAGTCAGGGATGGCATGACCACCTGTGTTCTAAAATAAAAGAAAGCGGGAGATGTAATGGGCTGAGGTTTGAATTGATACACTGAGGTCCCAAATATGTGAGGCTAAATAGTAATTGGGCTATTCTATTAATATACATGATTGGATAAAGAATGGTCCCTGCCCACTCTCTGTGCAAGTCCTGATCTGTTGTATAGGAAATGACGATTTTGGTGGGTGGAGGCAGAGAGAGAGACAGGAAGAGAAGCGGGGAGAGATTGGGCCTGGGGTCGAGACTCCGAGCTGCTGGTTGTGTGGCTCCTGGTCGAACTAGCTTCTTGACTCAGCTGCACACATTGCTATGGCCGATTCTCTTCCACCTCCTATCCTTCTTCACTGAGAATAAAGACTGATGATTTTCCCCTAACCTGAATTCCTGACTCCTGTTGATTTAAAAATACACGATCTTCATACTAAACTATACTGTAAAGCAGCTGTCATCAAAACTATATGGTACTGGCTAAGAAATAGAGAAGCTGTTAGTTTCACAGAACAAAATAGTCATTGAGTATAACAATCTAGTATTTGACAAAGCCAAAGGTCCCAGCTTTTGCAATAATGATTCACTATTTGAAAAAACTGCTGGGAAAATTGGAAACTAGTATGGCTGAATGTAGTCATAGACTCACACCTAACACCGTATGCCAAGGTAAGGTTGAAATGAGTTCATGATCTAGACAAAGTATGATGTTATAAACATATTAGATGTACATAGTTTGATTTACCTTTCAGATTTGTGGAGGAGGAAGGAATTTGTGACCAAAGAAGAACCAGAGATCGTTATTGATCACAAACTAGATAATTATGATTATATTAAGTTAAAAAGTTTTTTTCCAAACAAAATTAATGCATACAAGATTAGAAGGGAAGCAATAAACTGGAGAAAAATGAATTTTACTCTAACACACCATTAAAGCACTGTTTTTCTCTCATTTTAAAATGGGTTTCTTGTAAACAGTATATTGTTGAATTCTGATTTTGAAATCACACTCTTGTCTTGTGGGTTATATGATAAGAAGACATTATTCCCCAAGAGAACAAGAATGCTGCTAAGGATTTAGTTGTCCTGTGACAATTATAGGGGGCTCTCTGTCTCAATCACAGATGGCAAGGTTCTTGCAAGTCATCTTTAATTGGCTGATCCTTCACCTTGAAGAAGGTCATCTAAACAAAAGCTAGGGCAGTTTCAAAAAGGGTCAAGGAATGATTGAGATTATGTTTGCTACTTGAGAATTCCAAGAGAAATTTCATTAGTAGAAGTGGGGGCTGTATACAACATTCATTGATCTGACCGAGACCTTTGATACTGTTCAGTTGTGAGGTAAGGTAAGTAAATCATTGTTGGATACTAATTCTGCAATGACATTATTTTGAATAATAGACAATGTTTTTACATTTTTTTTTCCAGCTACTAATAGAGTGAAGAAGGGCTGGGTACTTGCTCTCATGCTTTTTAATATGATGTTTTCAACAATGATATCATTTGCCTTCAATAAGGACAAAAATGGCATCAAGATCAGCAAAGAACTGTCAGCAAATTATTTAAATTAAAAAGGATACAAGTCAAGACTAAAGTAGAGGAAGACTTGGCATGCAACTTTCTCTTCACAGATGACTGTATCTTCCATTCAGCCTTTGAGGCAAAGATACAACAAAGTATGTACTGATTCTTTACCATTTATGCTAATTTTTGTGTAACAATTAACACCAAGAAAAGAGATATTTTATACTAGACAACACCTGGAACAATCAGTTATGGCAAACTGAAAAATATGGAATGTTGTGGATAAGCTCATTTATCTTGGCAGTTTACTTTCCCAAGATATATCCATAAATAATTAGGTTGACCCACAAATTGTCATAATATGTTCAGTGTTTGAGAGATTCCAAAGCAAAGTATGGGAGATAAGAGGTATTGGCTGTCTTATCAAACTGAAGCTCTGTAGAACCAGTGTGCCGACTCCATTGTTGTATGCCTGTGAAATCTGAATAGTCTCCCAGTGTCATGTCAAAAAACTGAATCATCTTAAGGGACAGGTCAATTCCCCAAGAGCCTCCACAGCTGTGGATCATAAAATCAGAAGGGGTTGCAAAGTTTTTGCTAACACAGAATCACTTTATTTTGAATGGTTTTAGGAATATTCTGAAGATCAACTGGCAAGATAACCAAGACACTCTGAGGTCCTTTCTCAAACTAAGCTTCCAAACATTCAAACTCTATTCCAGGGAGCACAACTCTGTTGGACTGACATTGTTGTTCAGCTGCCAAAAAGACTTTTGCCTAACAGATTATTTTACAGGGAACTCACACAAGGCAAGTGTTCATGTGGAAGTCAGAAGTAATACAAAGATATTCTTAATATATCTATGAAGTACTTTGGAATTGATTGTGAGATATGGGATGCACTGGCATTGAACCCCAATCATAGTAATGTTGCATCAAAGAAAGTCCTATGTTCTATGGCAAAGCAAAATTGCAATAGCTCAAAGAAACATAAGATGTACAATATGGGCTATTTATACCCAACCTATAGTAGAGCTTTCCATATTCATATTGGATTGATCAGAAACACTGTACCTTGAAACTCATATAACAATGACATTTTGGTCCTCTGAGCATGAAAAACAACATCCAACCAATATGAAATAATATCATGTTAATATCTGGCACAAAGTAGAAAAAAATGAATGTTCCCTTCACATTCTCTTCAAATCTGCAAACATCTAGCCACATTTGTATTTTAGTTTAGAGTCATATTTTTGATATACATATACATATATATTAAAATATATATCAATAATTTATAAAAGTATTTATTATATATATCTAAACACATTCAACATACATACACATAACATATGCATATATCTATATATCTCTATCTATCTATTATCATCATTTACTATACTTAATCTTGAATTGAAGGCACTAGTTAGTAAAATATATGTTGGTTTAATTGAAATATGTTACTGAAATTTTAATGAATGTCTCTACTTTCACATCCTTTTATATTGGCATATAAACTAGAAATGCTGGTATTTTTGTGTACAGTCATCATGAGCAGAGCAATGCAAAAATAAGGAGATGTCTTTAGAATTTGTGTGTGTGTGTTTTCTTTTTGGATAAGAAGTTTTTTTTTTGTTTGTTTGTTTTGGAAATATTTATTAAGTTCTATTTCATGCCAGACACTTTGCTAAATGCTTTGCAAATATTATTTTATTTGATCTCCCAACAATGCTAGAAGGTAGGTGCTATAATTATTTCCATGTTGGCTTTAAAGAAAGTAAGACAAAGGTTCAATGATTTGCCCAGTGTTATACAGTTAGTATTGTCTGAGGGTCAGTTTAAACATATCTTCTTGACTCTAGTCCCAGTGTTCTCTCCATAGTACCCTCTGCCAACCTGAGTTGTAAAGGAAAAGATATTGAGTTTTAAGTGATTTATAAAATAATAAAAATAGAGGATATTTTTCTTTCAAATTTCAGAAATGATGTTTAAACATTCTTAATACAGAGCAAGAAGACAAATTGCTTCACTACTTTTATACTTTTCCATTTATTAGAAAGTGGTGCATTGAAATTGAGGAGAAATGTCTAAACACTGCTAGAGAAATGTAGCATCCATTAGTACTGGTTAGGTATGAGAAAAATAAGGAGATTGCTACTCAGTAGGAAAAGTATATTAAATGTTAAATTGTTTTCTTTCTCATCATTCACATTGCTGGCATGAAGCCAAGTAATTTTAAGTAATTGGCAAAATACAGTCAATTCAATTCATTGACTTTTTTTTCAAGATACAGTGCCTGATCTAAGATTTCAAGCTATAGAAAATGTGATGTGAAAGAATTTTTTACCCCCCTCCAAACATGTGTAAGTAGAATGGAAGGGTTCTTCAAGGTCAACATGCAAAATCATAGATTTAAGTCTGAATCATTAGAAGTCAAAAATTCAATTCAACAAATATATATTCTAAGACTATTATGTGCCAAATCCAATTGCATCATTTTGTACTTAAAGAAACTGTGGTCCAAAGAGATTAAGTGGTTTCCAAGCTCAAACAAGTAACATGCATCTATGATAGATCCATATATGATAGAGTACTCTATCAACTACATTCCCCCTCCTTTTGCAAAAGGAGATAGAAGCCCGTTGAGGAAAAATAATAAATTCAATATCATATAACTAGTATTTGGGGAAAAACAAGTTCAAGTGCAAGTCCTCTGACTCTAAATTCAGGATTGCATTATGACACATCAAATCCAATAAGAAACATTACCTAAAGCATGATATAAAACTAGAATTTCCTGATTCCAAGACCAGCACTTTATCTCCTGCTTCAGAGGCAGAGTTGATTATCTGATGAAATACTAGAGTTGGACTTATAAATTATAACTAATTTAAGCTTTTTGCTTAAATTGTGCCTTAGTGTTCCCACTAAGCATAAACTTTCAAACTGGGTGTAAAGTTTTGAAACTTTACTATTAATTATTTTATCACAGTGGAATTAGGAAGAGAAACTTCACCACTGAAGCAGGAGAAATGTTTCAATAAAAACATCAATAGTCCCAAACTTTATAGCCTATTGTATTTTCCTAAGCCCATCCACAGGAACAGCTGGTAGTAATGCTATTTCCTCTCCTTTTATCCATTTTTCCTTCTTAGAAGAAAGATGTCCTTATCCCCATTTCCTTCCTTATCTCTTAATTAGATTTTGCTTGATCTGAGATAATGTTGGCTACCCCTGCTTTTTTTTTTTTTTTTTTTTTACTTCATCTGAAGCATAATAGATTCTGCTCCAGCCTTTTACCTTTACTCTGTATGTATCTCCCTGTTTTAAATGTGTTTCCTGTAAACAACATATTGTAGGGTTCTGACTTGTGAGTAAGTCTGCTATCTGCTTCCTCTTTATGGGAGAGTTCATCCCATTCATATTTACAGTTAAAAGGACTAATTGTGTATTTTCTGCCATCCTAATATCCCCAGATTATGATTTTCTTTTTCTTGCCCTCTTTCCCCCCTTTCCTAGTATTAACCTTATTGGTCCCACTTGTGTCATGCAGCTCTCCCTCTTTAGGATTCCTCCCTTCTCCCTTTGAATCCCTTCCCTTTTCTTGTATCCTTCCCTTATTACTCTTTTTTTACTTTTCCCTTTTCCTCTCCAACTTTTTGATGAGGTGAGAGAAGATTCTTTGTAAATCAAATATGTCAATTATTTCCTCTTTGAGCCAACTCTGATGAGAGTAGGATTCACACAATGTTCCTCCCCCTCTCTAAGTTCCCTCAGATGTAATAGGTTTCCTTTGCCTCATTGTTGTATGTAGTTTCCCTCTTTTTATCTTCCCCTTTCCTTTTTTTTCTGACATTATCCCCTTTCCATTTCTACTTCCCATTTTTAAGTCACAGTAAAATCAAATTATACTGCACTTCCGGCCAAGATGGCAGCAAGGAGGCACACTGCTGTGTAAGCTCTGCGATTTCTCTCAGAATCCATCTCATTACAAGCCTCTGAATTAATGCTTGACTGAAAAAAACCCACAAATAGTTACCAAGAGAAGACATCCTTGAGATTCAACAGGAAAGGTCTGTTTTTGCTTGAGGGAGGGACGGTTTTAGATCAGGCACAGGCTGAGGGTAGCGACAGTGAAAGATTGGCAGGCAACTCACAGCCAAGCAGACCGGAGAGGGTTGGGGTGTGATCTCAGCCGTCTCTCCAGGGAGAGCTTTGCTAGAGGCTTGGATACTTTGCCCTGGCAGCAAGTCAGTAGCCCAGCAGAGAAGCTAAAAACACCTAGGGTGAAGAATAAAACCCCAAACAGCTGAAGTTTCTTGGAACCTGGCCACCTCTCCTCCACAAAGTCTCAGCACACTCTCAGAGTCTCGGAGCGCAGGCACAGCACAGTCCTGCTAGTGCCTCACTGCTGCCCCTGCAGTCTGTAGAGGAAGCTTGGTAACACCACTGAGTCCCTCCCCCCAAAAAAGCAGATTCCATTTGTTTTTTTTTTCTTTTTTTCTTTGCTAGTTTGTCTCTGATTCTGATTCTTCTCTGACAAAATGAGCAAAAAATTGAAAAGGACTTTAACAATTGACAGCTTTTATATAGACAGAGAGCAGACTCTAAACCCTAAGGAGACTAAAAGCAGACTGTCTCCAGGTGAATCCCCACAGGAGGAGATCATCTGTTCCTCAGCACAGATGAATCTCATAGAAGAAATGAAAAAGGCTCTCACAAGAGAACTAGAAGAAAGAGTGGAAAAGGAGAGGGAGACTTGGCAAGAGAGTCTGGAGAAATTGTCCCACTCACTTAAAGACAGAATGGATAAAGAAAACAAGTCTTTGAAAAATAGGATTAGTGAACTGGAAACAGAAAATGGTTCTCTAAAAAATAAAATTGGTGAAATGGAAAAACATTCCACAGAACACAACAAAACAACTGGACAATTAGAAAAAGATATAAAAAAAGTGAATGAAGAAAATACTTCATTGAAAATCAAAATGAGCAAATGGAATTGCATGACACGAGAAGACAAGAAGAATCAGTCAAGAGAAACCAAAAAAATCAAACAATGGAGAAAAATGTGAAATACCTTCTTGGGAAATCAACAGACCTGGAAAATAGGTCTAGGAGAGACAATATGAGAATTATTGGACTCCCAGAAAAATATGATGAAAAAAAGAGCCTGGACACTATTTTCCAGGAAATTATCAAAGAGAACTGCCCAGAAGTCATAGAAACAGAGGGTAAAATAGACATTGAAAGAATTCATCGATCACCTACTGAAAGGGATCCTAAAATCAAAACAACAAGAAATATAGTGGCCAAATGCCAGAACCCTCAAAGGAAGGAAAAAATACTCCAAGCAGCTAGAAAAACTCAATTCAAATACAAAGGAGCCACAATAAGGATCACCCAGGATCTAACAGCTTCCACATTAAAAGATTGAAGGACCTGGAATATGATATTCTGAAAGACTAAGGAACTCGGTATGCAACCAAAAATAACTTACCCAACCAGAATGAGCATCTTTTTCCAGGGAAGAAGATGGTCATTTCAACAAAATAAGTGAATTTCACCTATTTTTGATGAAAAAACCAGAACTTAACAAGAAGTTTTATCTACAAATATAGAACTCAAGAGAAACCTAAAAATTTAAAAAGAAAACTTGGGAACTATATTTCTGCTATAAAAATGTATAAATAATACATGTATACCTTGTTCTAAAAATTAGAGGTGGAAAGGTCATTATACGAGGAAAAGGGTAAAGTGGGGGTACTACATCTCACAAAGAGGCAAAGGAAACCTATTCTATCTAAGAGAAAGAATGGAGGGGGATGAATATAGCGTGTATCTTACTTTCATCAGAATTGACTTAAAGAGAAAAAATTTAGACATATTCAATTTATGGTGAAATTTCTCCCATTTCATTGAAAAGTGAGAAGGGAAAAGTGAAAAGGGAAGGAATAAGCCAAGCAGAAAGGAATACGGAAGCTGTTAGGGAAAGGAGTAAGATAGGGGGAGGAACTCTAAGGTGGGGAGGAGGGATACTAAAAAGGGAGGGGTGTGAGAAGCAAGTGGTGTTCACAAGTTTAATACTTGGAAGGGGGTTAAGGGGAAAAGAAGGGAGAAAAGCATAAACAGGGGTTAACAAGATGGCAAGTAATACGAATTGGTAATTTTAACCATAAATATGAACGGGGTAAACTCCTCCATAGAGAGGAAATGGTTAGCAGAATGGATTAAAAGCCAAAATCCTACAATATATTTTTACAAAATACCAAGCAGGGACATGCAGGAAAAGGTAAAAGGTTGGAGCAAATACTATGCTTCAGGTGAAGTCAAAAAGCAGGGTGCCATCCTGATCCAGATCAAGCAAAACAAAAATTGATTTAATTAAAAGAATAAGGGATATACCCTTTTAAAGGGTAAATAATAAAATATCAATATTAAAATATAAACAAGGGAAAAATCTAAACTTAAAAAGAAATTAAGAGAGTCAAGAAGAAATAGACAAAACTATAATAGTGGAATCTCAACTCGTTCTCTCAGAATTAGATAAACAAATCAAAAAAAAAAGAAAGAAGTCAAAGAGGAAATAGAAAGGAAAAGTTAGATAGATGATCCTGGAAAAGAAATGGGGCAGAAAGGAGACACTTTCTTTTTTAGCAGTTCATAGAACCTATACAAAAAATAGACCATATTTAATAAAACCCTTTAAACTCAAAGCAGAAGTCAAAATTAAATGCATCCTTTTCAGACTACTTGCAATAAAATTACACCCCAAAAAAGCCAGGGGAAAGTAGACCAAAAAATAATTGGAAACAAATAATTAATTTAGAAGTTTTGGGTGAACAGCAAATCATAACATAATTAAAATTCACCCAAGATAAAAATAATGAACACCATACAAAATGTGTGAGATGCAGCCAAAGGTAATAAGGGGAAATTTTACTCTAGAGGCCTACGCATAAAATAGAGAAAAAGAAGGTCAACGAATTGGGCTTGCAACTAAAAAATGCTAGAAAAGGAACAAATTAAAACCCCAGTCAAACATTAAACTTGGAAATTCTAAAAAATAAAAGGAGAGATCAAAAAATTGAATGTAAGAAAAAATATTGAATTAATTAATAAAACTAAGATTCGTTCTAGAAAAAACCAACAAAACAGAAAACCCTTAGTAAATCTGATTTTAAAAAGGAAAAAAAAATCAAATTGAGTCTTAAAATGAAAAGGGAGAACCTTTAAACAAAGAGGAAATTAGAGCAATAATTAGGGAATTACTTGCCCAACTTTATGGCAATAAATTACAACAAATGAAATGGAAGAATACCCTCAAAAATATGCTAGCCCAGATTAACAGAGGAAGAAGTAAATCCTAAAACCAATCTTAGAAAAAAAAAGAAAAGTATTAACCAACTTCCAAGAAAAATTCCCAGGACCAATGGATTTACATTGAATTTACCAAACATTTAAAGAACAATTAACCTAATGTTAAAAAACCATTTGAAAATAGGGATTGAAGGAGTCTTACCAAACTCCTTTTACGACACAGACATGGCACTGATACCTAAACCAGGTAGGCTGAAAACAGAGAAAGAAAATTATAGATTAATCTCCCTAATGAATATCGATGCTAAAATCTTAAATAAAATATTAGCAAAAAGATTACAGAAAATCATCACCAGGATAATATACTATGAACAAGTAGGATTTATACCAGGGAATGCAGGCTGGTTAATTAGAAAACTTTACATAATTACCATACAATAACCAAACTAACAAAAAATATGATCATCCTAATTGAGCAGAAAAAGCATTTGATAAGATCCAACATCCATTCCTAATAAAAACACTTGAGAGTATAGGAATAAATGGACTTTTTCTTAAAATAGTCAGGAGAATATATTTAAAACCATCAGTAAGCATTATATGTAATGGGGAAAAACTGGAACCTTTCCCAATAAGATCTGAAGTGAAGCAAGGTTGCTCACTATCACCATTATTATTCAATATTGTATTAGAAACACTAGCCTTAGCAATAAGAGTCGAGAAAGAGATTAAAGGAATCATAATAGGCAATGAGGAAACCAAACTATCACTCTTCACAGATGATATGGTAGTATATTTAGAGAACCCCAGAGATTCTACTAAAAAGCTATTAGAAATAATTCATAACTTTAGCAAAGTTGCAGGGATTTATATAAAATAAATCCCATAAATCCTCAGCATTTTTATGCATCATCAACAAAATCCAACAGCAAGAGATACAAAGAGAAATTCCATTCAAAATAATTGTCGACAGCATAAAATATTTGGGAATCTACCTACCAAAGGAAAGTCAGGAATTATATGAGAAAAATTACAAAAAACTTTCCGCACAAATAAAGTCAGACTTAAATAATTGGAAAAATATTAAGTGCTCCTGGAAAGGCTGAGCGAATATAATAAAGATGACAATACTTCCTAAATTAATCTATTTATTTAGTGCTATACCAATCAGACTTCCAAGAAAATATTTTAATGATCTAGAAAAAATAACAACAAAATTTATATGGAATAATAAAAGTTCGAGAATCTCAAAAGAATTAATGAAAAAAATAATCAAATGAAGGTCGCCTAGCTGTACCTGATCTAAAACTATATTATGAAGCAGCAGTCACCAAAACCATTTGGTATTGGCTAAGAAATAGATTAGTTGATCAGTGGAACAGTTTAGGTTCACAAGACAGAATAGTCAACTATAGCAATCTGGTGTTTGACAAGCCCAGAGATCCTAACTTTTGGGATAAGAAATCATTATTTGACAAAAACTGCTAGGATAACTGGAAATTAGTATAGCAGAAATTAAGCATGGACCCACACTTAACACCGTATACCAAGATAAGATCAAAATGGGTCCATGATTTAGACATAAAGCATTAAATCATAAATAATTTGGAGGAACATAGGATAATCTCTCAGACTTGTGGAAGAGGAAGAAATTTGTGACCAAAGACGAACTAGAGGCCATTATTGGTCACAAAATAGAAAATTTTGATTACATCAAATTAAAAAGCTTCTGTACAAATAAAGCTAATGCAAACAAGATTAGAAGGGAAGCAACAAACTGGGAAAACATCTTCACAGTTAAAGGTTCTGATAAAGGCCACATTTCCAAAATATGTAGAGAACTGACTCTAATTTATAAGAAACCAAGCCCTTCTCCAATTGACAAATGGTCAAAGCATATGAACAGACAATTTTCAGACGATGAAATTGAAACTATTACCACTCATATGAAAGAGTGTTCCAAATCAATCAGAGAAATGCAAATTAAGACAACTCTGAGATACCACTACACACCTGTCAGATTGACTAAGATGACAGAAAAAAATAATGATGATTGTTGGAGGGGATGTGGGAAAACTGGGACACTGATACATTGTTGGTCGAGTTGTGAATGAATCCATCCATTTTGGAGAGCAATCTGGAATTATGCCCAAAAGTTACCAAACTGTGCATACCCTGGGAAAGGGACCTGTATGTGCCAAAATGTTTGTAGCAGCCCTATTTGTAGTGGCTAGAAACTGGAAAATGAATGGATGCCCATTAATTGGACAATGGTTAGGTAAATTGTGGTATATGAATGTTATGGAATATTATTGTTATGTAAGAAATGACCAGCAGGATGAATACAGAGAGGCTTGGAGAGACTTACATGAACTGATGCTAAGTGAAATGAGCAGAACCAAGAGATCCTGATATACATCAACAACAATACTGTATGAAGATATATTCTGATGGAAGTGGATTTCTTCAACAAAGAGACCTAATTTAGTTTCAATTGATCAATGATGCACAGAAGCAGCTACACCCAAAGAAATAAAAAACACTGGGAAATGAATGTAAACTGTTTGCATTATTGTTTTTCTTCCTAGGTAATTTTTACCTTCTGAATCCTGTCCTCCCTGTGCAACAAGAAAACTGTTTGGTTCCGCACACATATATTGTATCTAGGATATACTATGACATATTCAACATATATAGGACTGCTTGCCATCTAGGGAAGGGGGTGGAGGGTGAGAGGGAAAAATTGGAACAGAAGTGAGTGCAACAGATAATGTTGTAAAAAAATTACCCTGGCATTGTATATGTAAATAAAAAAGTTATTATAATAAAAAAAATCAAATTATACGTGTGGTTTTTATATATATCCACAATAGAAATACAGTTCTCAAGAGTTCCTTTTACCTTTTTCTACTTCTCTTGAGTCCTGTTGTTGGAGATCAAATTTTTTATTTGTCTGTTTTTTTTTTTCCTTAGAAATAAATGGAATTCCTCTGTTTCATTAAATGTACATCTTCTTCCATGGGAAAAAAACGCTCAGCTTAGCTGGGTAGTTTATTCTTGGCTGCATTCCAAATTCTTTTGCCTTTTGGAATATCAGATTCCAAGCCCTTCGATGCCTTAATGATGAAGCAGCCATATTTTGCGTGACCATTATTGTGGCAAATCGGTATTTAAATTGTTATTTCCTGGCTGCTTGTAATATGTTTTCTTTAGTCTGAAAATTCTGAAATTTGGACACCATATTCCTCAGAGTCTTTATTTTAGGGTCTTTTTCAGAAGGTATTTAATGAATTCTTTCCACGCCTATTTTACCTTCTGCTTCTATTACTTCTGGTTAGTCCTCTTTGATGATTTCCTGTAAAATAGTATCTAGGCTCTTTTTTTTCATCATAATGTTTGGATAGTCCAATCCTCAGGTTATCTCTCCTAGATCTATGTCCTAGATCTGTTGTTTTTCCAAGTAAATATTTGACATTTTTTCCAGTCTTTCATATTTTTTTTTTTGGTTTTGTTTGACTGATTCTTGATGTTTCAATGAATCAGTCATTTCTATTTGTTTACTTCTGTTTTTTAGTGAGTTATTTTCTTCATTAGCTTTTTTTAACTTCTTTTTGTTTAAGTCCAATTGAGTTTTTAAATGAGTTGTTTTGCTCTATGAATTTTTTTTCCATTTCATAATTTTTTTATTTTAGTGAGTTTTTTTTTCTTTTTCTAATTCACAAATTCTGTTTCCCTGCAGTTCTTGGGAGTTTTTTACCTTTTCCAATTCACATTTCAGGAAGTTGTTGCTCTCTTGCATAGCTTCTCTTTCCTTTCCCCATTTTTCTTTCAGTTCTCTTTTAAGGTTTTTTAATAGTCTCTTCTACGAGAGCCTTTTGAATTGGGGACCAACAGTTGTCTGGAGACTATCTGCTATTAGTCTCTTTAGGGTTGAAAATCTGCTCTCTTTCTGTATGGAAATTATCAATCGTCCTTTTGATTTTTTACTCATTTTGTTAAAGCTTGTACGTTCTGACTTCAGAGCCAGGAGTTTACCAGCTTCCTCTGCAGAGCAGTGATAGGTGTATAAACGGGTAACTGTCCTGCCAGCCAGCTACAAAAAGCATTGAGTTACTGGAGTGCTCTGGGAAAGAGTTCCCCACTTGGAAGTAACTCAGGTCTGCAGTGCTGAGCTGGGAAAGTGCCCTGTAAAGAACCCCACTGTGTGGGATGACGACTGCCCTGGGGCTAGATGCTGAGCAGTGAGAGTTTCACTACCCCAAGCCAAAGCCCACCCTGGGTCTGTGAGTATTAGCAGCTGAGCAGTGAATGGCCCTGCAGGGACAGGAAGTGTCTCTGCCCAGTCTGCTTGGGAAGTTCTATTGCCCCAGGCCCAGCCCCCCACTGTGCAGATTAGAGGCTGCCCAGGCTGTGCCCCCCTGCCCTGCAAATTTGTAACTGCCCCTGCAAAAGCCCTGAACTACAGGATGTGGCTGTAGTGCTGTGTTACAGTCTGCCTGAGTCACTTCTGTGTTTGGGTGTTTAAGCCAGATCTTGTCAGGTTCTAGAGTTTATTTTTAGAGTACCCTCTGTTTTAGGCTTTAATTTCTCTGCCAGTTTACTGCTTTGTAATCAAAGCAGAGCAGTTAGCCTACAGCAGAGTCATCTCTATAACTTCTCTAGCCACAGAGATCACCCCCTGCCCCTAGTTTGCTAAGGATGCTAGTCTCTCACTGCCTGCACTAGTCTGTTCCTGGCCCCTCAGGACAAAACTTTCCTGGTGATCTTCCAGATTATCTTTGGCTGATAAATTGTAGCGCTTCTTATCTTCATGAATTTAAGGAGTGAAGAGCTATTTTTGAGTTTGAATTTAATAGTTGGTTGTGAGGAGAATGAGAGGATCTTAGAAAGTTGCATGTGCCTTCTCTGTCATCTTGGCTCCTCCCCCACTTTCCACTTTTTTAAACTCCATTGTGCACTTCTAAATAAGAAATCAAAGACATATAAGCCAACAAAATGATCAAAGAACTATAGAACTCAAATATTTAAGGAGACAGATTTAAGAAAGCCTCAATAGGCCAATTTTTCGACTTACACAAAGTTGGGCTTGTACACCCTCCTTTTAGTTCCTTCCTTTGAGTGGATGGCACTATCTACTGCACTTGTCCTTTTCTTTGGGTATAACTCCCTAGTGACTCCCTCAGATTTTCCCCCTCTAGAATAATGGTTTTCTTTTCAAAACTATTCATATTATGTTATTCAAACTATTTTAAGCTCCTGTAAGATGACAATGTAAAAGATAAACTCTACAAGGTGCTACTTTTTATACCAAATCCATCTTGTATCATCTCCCCAGACATCAAAGTTGATGACCCATTCTTACCTATGAAGTTCTCAGTCCATGTTTGTCTCTCTGCCTTAGGAAATTTTAAAAAACAAGATCAAAAATATATTATTTGATGAATAAAACACATAATTTAGGTATACACCATTGTATCCCTGAATTTCTATGTTCATCTTGGAGAAACTAAAATTTAATAAAAGTGAAAAGAAGAATCAAATATAATATAAAGAAATGGATATTTGGGAGTAGGCAAATGCCATACCTTTCCATGGAACAAACAAATGAAGTATAAGACTTTTAATGAGACAAAAGCTTTGGAAGAAAGAGCAATCAAGGAATCAAAATCTTTCCATCTCTTTATTTCTGTCCTTGTTGAATGTTTTTCCTAAGGGTCTTTTTGTTCTATTATTTCTTTTGATTTCTCTTTTTTATATGGTATGATGGTTGGTTATGATACAGGTTTGGTTTCTTCTTTCTAGTGCCAAACCCTCACTTAGGAATTGGAGAGTGTAGATTTGTCAGTCACATTCTGGGCCCCATAATATGAAATCAGAAATAATTCCCAATAATTCCTTGAGTATCAAAGAGAGGAATAGAAGGATTTAAATCTAACCAGCACGGATGTTTCTACAATGTTTGTTTCTGTATAGAAACCCCATGGGTGCTATATTGGCAAAATAATCAAATCTGAACTACTCCTACTATTGATTAAGGGATTTGGATTAATTACATATCAATGTAACTACTTTTTTTAGATAAAACATTGTAATGATATTTTGGGAGTTAAATTCATACTTTCTTCATAATATGTAAATCTATATTAAGAACATTTACCTTCATGATTATCACTTTGGATTCAAGCTCATAGTGTATCCTATTTTCTTTTTTAAATGTTATGCTAAACAGTAAAAACTTGTTAAAATTTAATATAGGATAGTTCTGTTTACCTTTTAAATTTTTTAATTGTTTTGTTTTATTAAAGCTTTTAATTTTCAAAACATATACAAAGATAACTCAACTCTCCCCTACAAAACCCTGTGTTTCAAATTTGTTTTCCCTCCCTTCCTCCCCACTCTCTCACCTAGATACCAAGTAATACACTAAATGTTAAACATGTGTAATTCTTCTATACATATTTCCACAATTATCATGCCACACAAGAAAATCAGATGAAAAAAGAAAAAAATGATAAAGAAAATAAAATTCAAGCAAACAACAACAAAAGAGTTGAAAACATTATGCTGTGGTCCACATTCAGTGCTCACAGTCTTTTCTTTCATCTTCATCATAAGACCATTGAAACTGGCCTCATTGTGGAAAAGAACATTCATATACTAAAATTTATTCATTCTCTAACTGATGGGTTTCCCTCAGTTTCCAGTTCCTTGACATTACAAAAAGGGTTGCCATAAATATTTTTGCATATGTAGGTCCTTTTTTTTTTTTTTTTTATTGTCTCTTTGCGATATGGGTCCAGTAGAGACATTGATGGATCAAAGGGTATGGTGCAGTTTAATAACCTGTTGGGCTTAGTTCCATATTGTTCTCTAGAATGGTTGGATCACTTTACAATTTCACCAACAATGTATTATTGACTCAGTTTCCCCTCATTCCCTCCAACATCCATCATTAACTTTTCCTATTATCTTAGCCAATCTGAGAGGTATGTAGTGGTATCTCAGAATTATCTTAATTTGAATTTCTTTGATCAATAGTGATTTAAAACATTTTTTTCATCTGATTGGAAATTGTTTTAATTTCTTCATCTCAAAATTGTCTTTTCATATCATTTTATCAAGTGGAGAATGACTTGATTTCTTCTACGTTTAAGTCAATTCTCTATGTATTTTAGAAATGAGGTCAACTTTCCCCCACAATTTATTGCTTTCCTTGTAATCTTATCTGCATTGATTTTCTTTATACAAATACTTTTTACTTTAATATAATCAACATAATCCATTTTGATTCCATAATGTACTCTAGTTCTTCTTTGGACACAAATTCCTTTCTTTTCCACAAATATGAGAGATAGACTATCTTTGTTCTTCTAAATTACTTATAGTATCACTTTATGTCTAAACCATGTACCCATTTCAACTTTATCTTAGTATAGGGTGTTAGCTGTTGTTGATGGCTGGTTTCTATCACACTAATATGCAATTTTCCCCGCAATTTTTGTCAAATAATGAGTTCTTATCCCAGAAGCTGAGGTCTTTGGGTTTATCAAACACTAGATTAAACTTAGTCATTGACTATTGTATTCTCTGAAACTAGCCTATTGCACTGATCAAGTACTCTATTTTTTAGTCAGTACCAAATGAAATAATTTCCTAATATTAAACCAGTCTTGCATTCCTTGTATAAATCCTATTTGATCATCATGTTTTATCCTGGGGATAGCTTACTGTAATTTCTTTAATAATATTTTATTTATGGTTTTTGCATTAATATTCATTAGGGAAATTGGTCTGCAATTTTCTTTTTCTGTTTTGACACTACCTGGTTTAGGTATCAGCACTGTATCTTTGTCCTAAAATTTCTTTTCTACCTTTAGTTTCTTTTTTTTTATATAATCACAATAAAATCAAATTATACCTACACTCTCTAAATATACCCAAAACAAAGGTATAGTTCTTAAGATTTAAATATATCATCTTCCCATATAGGGATGTAATCTTTTTGTCTTTCAAAAGAATTATTTTTCTTTTCTTTTTATCCTTTTGTGTTTCTCTTAGTTTCTACATCTGAAGATCAAATTTTCTGTTCAGCTCTAATCTTTTATTCAGAAATAAGTGAAATTCACCTGTTTCATTGAATTCTTACCTTTTCCTCTGAACAAGAATGCTTAATATTACTACATAGCTGATTTTTTGCTTTAATACAAATTCCTTTTCTATTCAGAATATCATATTCCAGGCCTTTTGATCCTTTAAATTGGATGTTTCTAGGTCCTAGGTAATCCTGATTGTGGCTCCTCAAATATTTGAATTGTTTCTTTCTTGTTGCTTGCAATATTTAATCTAATAATGTTTTTAAATTTTAGCTATGACATTCCATGGAATTTTCATTTTGGGGTCTATTTCAGGAGGTTATCAGTGAATTCTTTCAATGGCTATTTTACCCTCTGTTTTTAGGACATCAGAGGAGTTTTCCTTGATGATTTCCTGCAAGATGTTGTCTAGGCTCTTTTTTTTTTTCATCATTTTTTCCCTAGGCACACAGTAATTCTTAGATTATCTCTCTGGGATCTCTTTTCCAGTCAGTTGTTTTTCCATTGAGGTATTTTACATTTTCTTCTATATTTTCACTTTTTTATCATTTTTTGGATGTCCATTAATTCTTAGATTATTTCTTCTGGACCTATTTTCCAGGTCATTTATTTTTCCATGTAGTTATTTTATATTTTCTTCCATTCTTTCAATATTTTTGGTTTTGTTTAATTGATTCTTGATGTCTCATTGCATCCATCATGTCTATTTGTTCAATTTTATTTTGAAGTGAATTATTTTCTTCAGTTAGTATATTTTCTCATTTTGCATATGACTAATTGAACTTTTAAATGAATTGTTCTGTGCATTGGGGATATTTTTAATCTCACAAATTCTGTTTTTTAACAAATTGGCTTCTTTTTTCATTTTATCAAATTAGTTTCTTTCAAATAAGTTGGTTTCTTTTTCTATTTCATCAAATCTATTTTGTAAAGACTTATATGGTGTTTCCAATCCTCTAAATTTCTTTCTTTCTTTCTTTTTCTTTTTCTTTTTTTTTTTTTTTTTTTTTTGATTGAGGTAATTGCACAAGGTCACACAGTTAGTATGTGTTAAGTGTCTTTTTTTTTTTTTTAGTTGAACTCAGGTCTCCTGACTTCAGAGATGGTGCTCTATCCACTGTGCCCTCTAAATGCCCTCTTCCAAATTTATTTTTAAGTTTTCTTCAGATAATTTCTGTGTTTCCTTTTCCAAACTGTCTTGCAAAGTTCTTATTTCCTTTCCCTATTTTTCTTCTAATGCTCTTTCAAGATCCTTTTTGAATTCTTCCAAGAAAGTCTTCTCAGATGGAGACCAACTTATCATACCCTTTGGGTTTTTGTCTATAGACAATTTGCCTTTAGTGTCCTCATTGTTTAAGGTCTGTTCTTCTCTATCTCCATTAAAACTATCTATGGTCTGCATTCTTTTTGCTTTTTTGCTCATTTTTAAAGGTTGAGGTCTGCTCTTAGGGCAAAAAGGAGAATGTCCCAAGTTTCCTCTACTGATGACTGTGGCTTCATGCTACTCTATGACTAGTGCTGCTGACTTCCTTCCTGTCCTTGGTGGGAATCGTCAAGTCCCTCCTTAGCTGGAGTTCTGGGGCTCAATGTTTGCCTTCTGTAGTTGTATTGGATGTCTCACAGCTAATCTGCTAATCCACTGTCTTCTGAATAGGGCAGAGTAGCCAGTGCTGTTGTATTTTGGGTAAGAACCTTCCATTAGATTTCCCTTGGCATGTGGATACCACACCACACTGGGTTCCTTTGCTGTACCTGTGCTGCACTGCCTCCCCTCCCCTCCCCTACCCAATTGAAACTGATCTTTTCTGAAGTCCTTCTAAAATATCTTTTGCTGAAAATTTATTAAACTCCAAATATCTGAGGGTTCTCTCACTCCAAAGCCAATTCCGACCCTTGATCTGATATTATTCTCAGGGAATCCAGGAGAAGCTCAGACAAAGACCTTTCTACTCTCCACAGTCTTGGCTCTGCCACCATCTGATTATCTTGAAAAAAAAACCCTCAATTAAATGAATTGAATTCTTACTGATTATATTGATAATGGGGGTTAATTGAAAAGAAAAGAAAATGGAAAATGTAGATTACCCAAGGAAATTTATTGATTTATTGATTTTACTTATGGATCAAATTATCCCACTTCACATAAAGTAATTAATTAAATGTTATATCCTCCTGAGTGGGTGTGGAAAATGACAAGTAGGCATGCAAAATATATATATATATATATTTTTTCCTATTTTACATTTAAGCCTATATTATTCTGTACTAACAATTCAGGTAGTATAATTATGATTGTGCATGCAGACTTAAATTTTAAAAATAGAATATTTATTGTGGTAGCATAGTAAAAACAAAACATCCTTACCTAAAAATAATTAGTAAAAAAATCTGTGTATCATTCTTCTACCAGTAACACAGAATCTAAGGGGAATAACTTCAGGCTTAGTGACTATGTGTGGCACAGGTATAACTCACAAATCTTGATTGCTGGGAGTCATTTTATTCACTTTGTGGGATGCTCAAAGTATTCCCCTTAGAAATGGTGTAGTATTTGTTGTTGTTTTGTTTGGGGATTTTTTTTTAACTTATTTCTTTGAGAGGACTCTGTATTTCCCTCCTATTTGTCCTGGCTTTTGATGTAGCAATTGTGCTCAGATATATTTAAGATGCTGCCAGGTTTGCGGATAAAGATATGAAAATTGTTCCAAACCTCATAAGATCCTTCTCTAGCTAAGGGAAAGTGGGAGGAGGAAGACCTATGATAAGATAAATACTGAGGCGCTTTCTCTCAAACTAGCCCCATACCACTGTTTGTCACCTACCTAAAGGAAACTTTAGTGGTAGTTCTCTCCCTCTTCTGCCAGATGCTTATTTAACTGAAAAAGATCTTGTGTCTGAATTGCTTGATATTTTAGGAGATCAAGTTTCCTTAGCCACTCTTTCTGTTCCACATCACTTCCAATATTGCAATCGTTCATTAGACATCTGAATTTATCAAGGGCTTTCCACCATTAGTCATAATGACTTAATTTGATTTAAATCAATGAAAGAAACTCATTCCCACCTGTTTAAAGTATAAAAATGTATAATTTAATTAGTTATTTCATGTGAAGTGGGATAATTTGATTATTATTATTATTTTCAATTCAGCATCTGTTCTCACCTCTCCTTACAAAAAAATTTAATAAGTTTTGTTTCTATTTTAGAACGCTTAATGCTATTGGCTGTCATAAAAATTTGTTTCTGTCTTAATTGGTAAATAAAAATAGACTTATACTTTACAATTTAAAAAAAATGTAGTCTTGAATTTATAGTTGTCAGTGAATATTGTTTGATTGATGTAGGCAATATCCAAGTTTCTCTTTAATTCTTTACTTCTATGAAAAACTCCAGCTCAGCCCTTTTGACAAGAGAGATTCTATAATACATTTGGTGGAGAGTGATTTGTTTTCCCTTAGGAAATAAATATCTTTTAAGTCATACTTACATATGACAAAGGTTGTATCCTTTAAAGGTTAATTGCATTACCAGTGGATGTGAAGGTTATTATATCTGTGAGAATATTTTAAACTGGCCTTTATATCTTACATAATAGAATTTGTCTTTTAATTACATTACAAGCACTAATTATAATCTCACTAAATTTAAGAGGTTATTAATTTGATGTAATCATTACATTTTTCATAGTTCAGTTTTAAGACCCTAATGGCATTTAATTTTGTACCCATACTTGACTGAATACTGCTTTTGAACTCAAGGAGATTAGATAAACTCTAATCTAGATCATTTTAACAACAATGCAGGATGATTAGTCCATGATAACTTTGACTTTTTAATCAACTGTACATTTTAAAACACCACACTACCAAAACACACTGGATTTTATTTAAAAATTAAAAAATATATATATATCCATCCATTTCTATGACTAAAAACATACAACCCACTGGTTTGTGAAGCAATTTTCCTTCTTTTAAAAAATATCATCAAAGACTCCAACTCATCTCAGTAGAGCCATGGTGACACAAAATAGATGTTATTTTAAAATATGTAAATGCTTTAGGAAAGAAAAATATATGGTTATCCTCATAAAATTTAAGATACAATATGGTTTAACTTCCCTTATATTCAAGATAGAAATTTTAAAATTTTTTGGCCAGTGTCCTCTAATAATTAATAATATCCTGTGTCAATTATAGAAAATCATGCTATATACAATAAGATTTTGGTTCTTGCTATATCTTGTGTAGTGACACTCTAAAATCTACTTTTCCTACCCATACTAGAACTGACAAGTTGGCCAAAGCAAAACTGCTATAGTCCCAAAGAATAGCCGTTTCTTCTAATAATTATGTCTCAAGCTCTTATTCTAATTTAATTCCTATAATGACACATCAGTCCTTAGTGACTACTGCCCCAGCATCATTTATATTTTAATATTTCCAATAACTGATAATGAATTAATAACAATTTACTTTTATAAAGCAGTGACATTTATGAAAATGTCACCAAAACAAAGTTACAAACTCACCTTACCCCCCTTTAACCTGACCACCCTCATCCCTCTAGTGCCTTGGTCCATGGGAAGATTGGGCTTAACCTTAAAAGTGGATACTCAATCTTTTTTTCCCACTGAATTACTTACAAATATAATAGAGATTTGGGATATGCTTATTTGCTTTCAGTGCATACCAAACCAGATGCCTAGTTGTTCCATTGTTGGACAGGGTAAAAAAGATCAGTATTCTAGTTTTGGTTTACTCAGAAGGCTCAGCTCTTGGCAAATTCTGATACATGTTCCAATTCCTGG
This sequence comes from Sarcophilus harrisii, assembly GCF_902635505.1. Classification (NCBI taxonomy): domain Eukaryota; kingdom Metazoa; phylum Chordata; class Mammalia; order Dasyuromorphia; family Dasyuridae; genus Sarcophilus; species Sarcophilus harrisii. The sequence goes on from NC_045426.1 coordinate 523,027,657, forward strand.
ACCTTTGGGAGTTATTCTTAAATCTTAAATAGCTTAGTCTTTTCCATCTCCCACATTTTTTTTCCATGCAGTAAGCCAATAGCAAATAGTTACAGAGTGCCTATAAATGCTCTAAATGCAGGGCTGAAAATTTGTATTATGTGCAATCATGTATTTCTAGAAAGAAGCTCAACAAATACCAAATGTGAGTTGGCTTCTAGCAAAACACACTGCTTATGATGGGAAGAATGGGCTCTCATTGGTCAATAATCATTGTAATAAGAAGGAAAATACTATTCTGGAATGGTTATGCTTTGGCAATGCTATACTATTATGATTTATGATAATATGATACATAGTTGAATCATAAAATTGTACATATGATATGTGTATATATGTGTTGTATACACATACATATATGCTATGACAATATTATAAGGAAGTAATTAAATGTATTTAAAGTACATTTCAGTGGCTTTAAATTACAAACTTGTGGCACATATGACTCTATTGCTATGAATAAATCACTAAATTCTAAGCTTTAGGCAATTATAAAATATGTTACCTAAGTATATTTTATCTCTAGTTATCAAATTCCTGATAATATCAAAATATAAACATAGGCTGAAGGCCTAAGCCATTATCTGCAAGAAGATCTTAAATAAAAATAATCCATCTTTGTGTAACCTTTTTCATTTTACTTCTCTGATGTTACTGCTAAACGGACTTCACATAAAGTGTATTTGAATTTTTCTTCTGCTATCAGTAGTTAAATTTACTGATAAATAAACTAAAGCTCAAAGAAGTTATGAAATTTTTCAAAATATCAGAATAACTACTTGAATCTTGGTTTTCTGACAGTGTACAGTATTCATGATATTGTACCACTTTATTTCTTTCCTTTTACAAATGCTATTACAAATATCATTCTTGAAGGCATATTAATTTACAAGTTGACTCAAGTAAAGAATTTTAGGAAGAGAAACAAGACTGCCTAATTGGTAAAACATTCATTTCAGCAAATGTAAAGAAAAATTATTATTTTTTTTAAATAAGCTTTCAAGTTTCAAAAAAAAAGAAACAAAAATAAGCAAAGACTACAGAAAATCATCTCCAGGATAATAATGACCAAGTAGCATTTATACAAGTAATGCAGGGCTGGTTCAATATTAGGAGAAGTATTAGCATAATTGACTATATCAATAACCAAATTAACAAAAAAATATATGATCATCTCAATAGATGCAGAAAAAGCATTTGATAAAATCCAACATACATTCCTATTAAAAACACTAGAGACTATAGGAATAAATGGACTTTTCCTTAAAATAGTCAGTAGCATTTATTTAAAACCATCAGTAAGCATCATAATCAATGGGGATGAATTGGAACCATTCCAAGTAAAATCAGGAATGAAACAAGGTTGTCCACTATCACCATTATTGTTCAATATTGTATTAGAAACACTAGCCTTGGCAATAAGAGTCAAAAAAGAGATTAAAGGAATCAGAGTAGGTAATGAGGAAACCAAATTATCACTCTTTGCAGATGATATTATGATATACTTAGAGCCAGATTCTACTAAAGCTATTAGTAGCTTTACTATTACCACAGATTCTACTAAAAAGCTATTAGACATAATCCATGACTTTAGCGAAGTTGCAGTATACAAAATAAATCCACATAAGTCATCAGCATTTTTATACATCACTAACAAAACCCAACAGTTAGAGTTACAAAGAGAAATTCCATTTAAAGTAACTGCTGATTGTATAAAATATTTAGGAATCTATCTGCCAAGGGTAAGTTGAGAACTATATGAGCAAAACTACAAAACACTTTCCACACAAATAAAGTCAGATCTAAACAATTGGGAAAGTATTAAGTGCTCTTGGATAGGTTGAGGGAATATAATAAAGATGACAATACTACCTAAACTAATCTATATATTTAGTACTGTATCAATCAGACTCTGAAACTATTTTATTGACCTAGAAAAAAATAACAACAAAATTCATCTAGAAGAACAAACGATCATGAATTTCCAGGGAACTAATAAAAAAAATCAATTGAAGGTGACCTAGCCATCCTTGATCTAAAACTATATTACAAAGCAGTGGTCACCAAAACCATTTAGAATTGGCTAAGAAATAGATGAGTTGATCAGTGGAATAGGTTAGGTTCACAGAACAAAATAGTCAATAATTATAACAATCTAGTGTTTGACAAACCCAAAGACCCCAGCTTTTGGGATAAAAATTGACTATTTGAAAAAAAAAAACTGCTGGGAAAATTGGAAATTAGTATGGCAGAAACTAGACATTGACCCACACTTAATACCATACACCAAGATAAGATCAAAACGAGTTCTTGATCTAGGCATAAAGAAGGAGATTATAGGATCATTTACCTATCAGACCCGTGGAAGAGGAAGGGATTTGTGACCAAAGAGGAACTAGAGGTTATTATTGATCACAAAATAAATAATTTTGATTATATTAAGTTAAAAAGCTTTTGTACAAACAAAACTAATGTGGACAGGATTAGAAGGGAAGCAATAAACTAGGAAGATATTTTTACAGCTAAAGGTTCAATAAAGGCCTCATTTTCAAAATATATAGAGAATTGACACTAATTTATAAGAAATGAAGCCATTCTCCAATTGATAAATAGTCAAAGGATATGAATACTTTTCAGATGAAATTGAAATTATTTCTAGTCACATGAAAAAGTGTCCCAAATTATTATTGAACAGAGAAATGCAAATTAAGATATCTCTGAGATACCACTACACACCTGTCAGATTGGCTAAGGTGCCTGGAAAAGAAATTGACAAATGTTGGAGGGGATGTGGGAAAACTGGGATGATGTTTAATATTCTCTCTAAAATGTAATTTTCTCTTATTGGGGTTTTCTTGGGATTTTCTGGGAGCAGCCTTCGTTTCAGTTCAGTAATCACCACAGAAGTAGCCAGGGTTAAAGTCCAAATCATTTATTGTCTCCTTCAAAATCTTGTCTCCTTCACTTGGGGCTCAGCTAGTTTTTCTGGAGGCCTTCCAGATCTTGGTTTCAATGGAGAAGTGAAGGAGGAGAGACTGCCACCAAATTTCTGGTTTCCCTAGTTCTCTTGGCTGAGTTTGTTTGTGCTTATATGGTCTCTTATCAAAGATGTGAATCTTGTAGAACTATATTAAGTACTAAGTACTGAATTAGAGAACTGTTAAGCACCATGCTAAATAGCCATTGTCTCTATCAATTTCACTGACTTTGTACCTTGTTTCAAGTTCTGGCCCACAACATTTTCTGCTTTCTTTTGTTTTTAGAACATAGATGGTCATGACCTCCCTGACTTCTCAAGGAGGTGAAAACCCCCCAAAAAGAGATGACTGCTGCAAAAAGGGGTGAAAACATTATAAAAGGAGGTGATCACGCCCTCCCTGACATCTCTGGAAGGGAGATGAAAACACCAAAGGAAATGGGAGATCAAATCAGATAAGCAGGTTTCTAAAGGAATTCACTCTTAAAACAGGTATACATAAATCCATCAATATGGGAGGTATTACACATAATTACATACATTACATCAGTACATAGTAATATAACACAGATTAGTAGTGATGTAACAAATAGCATGAATCAACATGAGGAATTATACATGTCCATAAGTCCTAGAAATAGTCCAATAGGAATCTATTGCCCATTAATTCATGAGCCAGGAATCCAATAATTCCTGCAAGTTTTGAAGTCATGCAATAGTCTCATCTTGTATTAGGGAATCCAATGATTCCTGCAGATTTTGTTCTTAGGTATTCTCCTTTGTTTTAAGGTTTTTCTTTTTTCTTTTGTCTCTCTCCTATGGACAAGGCAAGTTTAGTTCGTTAGCACCCATCTGATTCCTTCTCCATCTGTAGAGATACAAGTAAATCCTTTCTCCCAAGCAGTTAACCTATCTAGTCCCTTCTATTTGCCACTTTCTAGATTTCTCCTCATCACCTGGCAATTACATTGGAGCTGCACAACTGGGCACTGCCCTTCTGTTGGGTTAAAAAAAGCTTGTATTCTCTCCAATTGTAATCCCTTTCTCCTATCTGATTTTTTTCCTGCTGATTGATCATGTAATCCCTTTCTCCCATCTGATTGTGTTTTGCCTGATTGACCACATCAGAGTCTTGAACTTCTAAAGGTATAAACTCGGATGCCATCATGCCTCACCTGTCTTTTGTATGATATCTTGTAGCTGGGCCCTGCCTATCATTTCCCCGGGTCAATCTACATTCTGAGGCCTAGTGGAAGCCCTTGTGGCATTTTGGACATAGGGATTTAGTTCTTCTTTCACCTTGTCTTCTCACTATATCTCTATACCTACATTGGGCTCTCAGATGTCCTATTTTTCCACACTGAAAACATCGATGAGTCTGCTAGAAGTTCCTTGCCTATCCCAAGATAGGGATTCTATCTTCCCATGTTCATCATAGTCTGGTTATAATAAGCATTTGTGCCCACTGTGGCACAGCATCTTATGATCTATTCTAAAGGAGCATCTTTGTGTAGTCCCCATATAATTCTTCTGAAAACCTCATTAGCATCTTCCTTAGCCAGTTGTCTGATCATAATTCTTGTAGCTGCATTTTCTCCAATGGATCTTCTGACAGTTGTTTGCAAACATTACATAAAATCCACAAAGGATTCATTGGGACTTTGCTGTATTTTTGTGAAGGCTTCCCCACATTCTTTCCCAGGCAGCGAATCCCAAGCTTTTATAGCAGCACTAGCAATTTGTTCATATGCTCCTATGGAATAATTAATCTGTGCTGAATTCTCTGCGTACTGACCTTCTCCTGCTAGTTGATTGAAGATAATTTGTACATTAACTCCAATTTGCTTATTTCATTGTGCTTGAATCCTACATAATTCATGAAATGCCAAAAGCCAACCACAAGTTTTGTCCAGGTTCTAAATATATCCTTGGTATGGATTTCCAATCACTGGGAGTTATGATTTCCTAAGCCAGACTCTCTAGTAGCATCTTAACATAAGGCGATGTAGCCCCATAAAGAGTGCAACCCTTTTTCAAATCCTTAATTTTTTCCAGATGAAAAGAAATGTATCTTCTCCTTTGTTGACCTGAAGAGTCAAGTTCTTCAATCACAGGGTATGCATTTATTAAATCAGATATATCCTGTTCTTCAGTTTTTGCTTTAACCAATTCCTTTTGTAATCTTGGCATAGGCTGTTTTGTATGTGTTGTTAATTGTGTTACTGCCTCTCCCCCTCCCCCTTTTCCCTTCACACATGAAGGGTTAATTGAGGGAAGTAAGTCAAGGGATGGGGAATGCCCTAATGACTCTACTGTGAAGCACTACACTCAAGAGTTGTACTTAACCCCATTTTTATATAATTCTTCATCCTTTTCATTTATTTCCTTTTTTGGATCCTCCCCCTCCTGCTTTTTCTTCTTTTCTTCTTATTCTATAACATATAATTTCCTAAAGCCATTTGTATTAAATTATGTGTATAAAGTGTTTCTTTGGAAATTGAGTCAGGTCCATAATCATTATAGGATTGACACAGTTGCTCTCCTACTAATTCCCACACCTCTAGATCCAATTCTTTTTCCTTGGAGAGCCAAGGAGATGTGTAATGGACAGTTTCTGAAAGTTCAGTGATCTGCTCCCAAATTATAATCATAATTGGCTTTTCATAAGTCAATGACTCTCTACACATTTTTCTTGAATTGATAATGAAGGCTATTTTCTAAACATCATCCCATTTTAGCTGAAATACTACTTTAGCCCTTTAACAAAGTTTCCTTGTCTATTTTTGTACTCACCCTAGTTTCCCAGTCAAGGAGGCTTTTTCACTGAAATCAGGATTGTGTCTGTCCCACATAATGTTATATTCTTCTCTAAAATGTAATATTCTCTATTTCTTTTTCTTTGGGGGTCTCTGGGAGCAGCCTTCCTTTCAGTTCAGTAATCACCACAAGTGCAGCCAGGGATTAAGCTCCAAATCCTTTAATGTCTCTTTCCAAGTCTTGTCTCCAAGAGCTTAAGCTCCTGCTACCAATTCTTTGTCTTCTCTGCTTCTGCCAGCTTCTTGAGGGCATCCTGAATGTGTCTTGGTTTCTGTGGGGGAGGCAGGAGGACCTCCACCAAGGTCTCTGTCTTCCAATTCTGATTCTGGCTGAGTTGGTCTGAGTTTATGTAATCTCTTATCACAGATGTGAATCTTGTTATAGTAAGTAATAAGTACATGTACTGAACTAGAGAACTGTTAAGCACCATTCTAAATAGCCATTGTCTATACCAATTCCACTGACTTAGCACCTTGTTTCAAGTTCTGGCCAATAACACTGATGGATTATTGATGGAATTATGAATGGATCCAACCATTCTGGAGAGCATTTTGGAACTATACTCAAAAAGTTATCAAACTGTGCATACCTCTTGATCCAGCAGTGTTACTACTGGGCTTATATCCCAAAGTGACATTGAAGAAGGGAAAGGGATCAGTATGTGAAAAAATGTTTGTGGCAGCCCCTTTTGTATTGTTTAGAAACTGGAAATTGAATGGATTCCCACCAATTGGAGAATGGCTGAATAAGTTGTGGTATATGAATGTTATGGAATATTATTATTCTATAAGAAATTACCTACAAAATGAATACAGAGAGGCCTGGAGAGACATACATGAACTGATGCTAAGTGAAATGAGCAGAACCAGGAGATCATTATACACTTCAACAACAATACTATAGGATGATCACTTCTGATGGACGTGGCTCTCTTCAACAATGAGAGGATCCAAATCAGTTCCAGTTGATCAGTAATGAACAGAACCAGCTACACCCAGAGAAAGAACACTACAAAATGGATATGTACCACAACATAGCATTTCTATTTTTTCTGTTATTGTTTGCTAGCATTTTTGTTTTTTCTTCTCAGTTTATTTTTATTTTATTTCTAAACCCAATTTTTCTTGTGCAACAAAATAGCTGTATAAACATGTATACATATATAGTATTTATGGAACTACTTGCCATTTAGGGGAGTGGGTGGAGGGAACAAGGGAAAAAGTTTAAAGAGAAGTTTTTGCAAGGGTCAATACTGAAAAATTACCCATACATATGTTTTGTATATAAAAAGCTATAATAATAAAAAACACTGTATTTTTTCTAATCAAATTTTTATAGTCAATAAATAATAAACATGTTCTTTGAACCTTTCAGTACATTTTATGTATCTTCATATATGTATGTATACATATATGCACATATATTGAAATAATTTGATCCTCACAACTAACCCATGAAGCCTAGGGTATCATTATTATTCTCATATATGTATATGTGCATATATATACATTTATATATATATATATGCATGTGCACATAGATATAATGCTGTCTTATCATTATTCTCTTAAAGCTTAACCTACTTAGAGTTAGTTATTATCAATACTACAACACCTATCTTTCATGTTAAAGTAAAATTTTTAAATCACAAAGAATTTTAATTGAAAAATTATTTATCAACATACTATGGAGACTAGTAACAACTACTTTCCTAGGTAAATATATTTTAGATACTATTCCTATTTGAAGAAACTATGATACTACATATATATAGTATGCATACATGTACATATATATGTAATACACAAATGTATACTTATGGATATGTGTTCATATATGATTTAATATATTTATAGAGATTTGTTAATAGATTCTGTAAAGTCAATTGTGACTTGACAAAATGCACATGAATATGTATATTGATATATGTATATAATAATAGCTAGCATTTACATATAAACATCAATATATGCTGGTTTATGAACATATTTATATGTAGATAAAAACTAATAAATTACAGATATAATTCAAATAGGAATGAATTGGGTTTTAATCTTTACTAGTTTTTAAAAGACCAATTAAAATAATCCTGTTTCAGTATTCCAAATTCTCTTTCAACTTGGTCCCTGTGCAATAGTACCCCTCCAAAACTTATAATTAATGAAGCTACAGCATTCATAAAACTTTGTAGCTACAGCTGTTCTTTAATTCTCAAAGAACCTAGCACAGCATGAGACAGGTGCTTCATCAATATTAAATGATTCTCAACCAGCTTATATATAACATTTCCTATGACAACTTGACTGCTTATATTTAAAGAAAAAAAAAGGCTGTTGAGGTTTAGTTGAAATTAAGTACTAGAATTATAGTCAGAAGATCTGGGTTATAATTGCAGGCTTGTTGATTTTGAGCCCCATTTTTTTCTGTGCCCAGATTAACATTTGTAAAAGTGGGAAAAGTAGGAATCTGTGATTCCTACTTCACATGAGTATTGTAATGAATAAATGATATGAGGCAAAAAAGTATGTGGGTAGTATCTCAATTAACCTAGGAACATATGGTAAATTGCTAGAATATTATTTGGGTTTAGCTTTAGGAATACAACCATCAAATGGCAAACAATCTAAAACAGTCTGCATTCCTTTGATCTGAAAGAAACAATAGTATGTCTATTTCCTCAAATAGCTTTAAGATAATTCCTAAACAGAGTCCTACAGTTATTATTCCCAATAGAAGATTAAGCACAGTTTTCAAATCTATTTAGTGTTTTAAAGTTTGCAGAATGTTTTCCTCAAAACATGCTAGCAAAGTGGATATCATATGTGTTGTTGACTTCATTAAATAAATGGGGAACAATAGACTTGGAGATTTTAAGTTACTTTCCTGAGTCAACCCAACTAATAAATGTCAGAGCAAGGATTCAAGTTTTGGAGACTTGGATTGCCTATGGTTTTTTGGAGGTATGCATTGTTTGAGGATGATGCTTATTTGCAATAACAGCTTTCAGAATCTATAATATATATATTTATATATAATGTATATGTTATATATAATATGTGACATATTATATGTAATATATATGATATATAATAATTCATTTGTTCCCTTATAGTTTAACTTGCAGGTTCCTTTTTTATGTCCTGACATAAGCAGAATAATAGAATGCATTCTAGAAGAGTAGATGTCTGATAATAAGCGTGTGTGTGTGTGTGTGTGTGTGTGTTGTGTCTTTTCTAAGTCTCTATCATTTGATCCCAAGATCCAGAATTAGGGTGAAATGGACTGGGCTTGATTCAAGCTAATATCTTAATAATTTAAGTATATTATATTGGAAAGACATAGGAGACTTATGGCTCATTTAATAGTTAATACAATAATACTTGCATAGCCAAGTAGGGGAAGAATATTCAATAAGGATAGGTATTGAGGGTCATGTTGATTCATCTGAGCACAGCTTTAGAAAGCTGTTCATATTGTGTCAGTTCACAATAATAAACCTTAGGAGGGCGGAGCCAAGATGGCGGAGAAAACACACGCGACTTTCTAAGCTCTTCTCCCTCTTTATCAATATTATATCGAGCCTCAAAAATATTCTTGACTCTACAATTCGTAAAGAAAAGAAGAAAACTCATCGGCAAGAAAATCTGCAGTCTCTTAAAAAGGTTGGTTTCCGGAGCCAGGGGGAGATCAGCACAGACTGGGAAGAAATTAGTTCTGAGGAGGCCTCAAACCGGAGGAAGCACAGATCTCAGCACAAGCGCAGCCCCAACCCGCAGTCAGGGCTTTTCCTTGGGGCAGTTGTGATCCTGCGGGCGGAGGACACAGCCTGGGTTAGCCTCAATCTGCGCAGTGGGAGCTCGGCTTGGGGCCATAGAGCTTTTCAGGGCCGATTTGCTTGGGCAGAACACTGGGGCAGGTTCGGGGCGGTCTGCGGTCAGCTGCTAATGCTCACAGTCCCACAAGGCTCCGGCCTGGGGCAGTGACACTTTCCCATAGTCTCTAGCCTGGGGCAATCCTAACCCTCCAGCCCAACTGGGCACTTTGATAGTTCGGCCAGTGATGAATCCACTTCCTGTTGGAAGGAAAACTCCACTCAGAGCACTCCCATACCTCCGGCCGAAATCAGTTTACATCTTTCCCTGCTCTGCAGAGGAGCTGGTAACTTGCCTAGGGACATACCTAAAGGCTTTAAAACATTGAATAAAAGATGAAAGACGATCCCAAGCTTCTATGCGAAAAAGGCAGGTCACAAATCTGAAGAGACCTCAAACACAAAAATGCATCAGACTGTCCTCCTTTACATAATGCTCCATAGAAGGACCATTAAAAGTCTCAAAAGAGTTAGAAGATAAATGGGGAAAGGAAGAGAAGCCTTACAGAGAGCAACAACTCCTAAATACAATTGGAGAAAGTAAAAAAATCTCAGGAAAGTAAGAATTGTGAATTGGAAAAAATAAAGAATTCACTAGAAAGTAGGATTTGTGGCCATCCTCAGCAACGAGATCAACCAAATCATTTCTAATGGAGCAGTAATGAACTGAACTAAGCTATGAAAAACTTTTGGAGATGACTAAAACCATTACATTAAATTCCCAATCCCTATATTTATACACCTCATTTTGATTCCTTCACAAGCTAATTGTACAATATTTCGAGTCTGATTCTTTTCTACAAGCAAAATAACGTTTTGGTCATTATTTTTGTATCTAATTTATATTTTATATATTTAACATCTACTGGTCATCCTGCCATCTAGGGGAGGGTGGGGGTAGAGGTGAAAATTGGAACAAGAGGTTTGGCAATTGTTAATGCTGTAAAGTTACCCATGTATATATCCTGTAAATAAAAGGCTATTAAATTAAAAACAAAAACAAAAACAAAAACAAAAAAAAATTTTTTTTTCATTCCTAAAAAAAAAAAAAAAAGTAGGTTTGTGGTGGAAAGACAAAAGAACTCCAAAGAAAGTAGGATCCGTGAATTGGAAAGAAGACAAAGAACACATGAAAGTAGGATAATGAATTGGAAAAAAAATAATTCACTAAAAAAATTATGAAATGGAAAAATTCCACAGACCAAAACAATACATTTAAAACTCAATTTGACATATACAGAAAGAAGTAAAAAAGCTAATGAAGAAAATAATTCTTTAAAAATTAGAACTGAACAAATAGAAACTAACGATTCATTGAGACATCAAGAATCAGTCAAGCAAAAACAAAAAAATGACAAACAGGAAAAAACCATTAATTATCTACTTGCAAAAACGACAGACTTAGAAAATAGATCTAGTAGAGATAATCTGAGGATTATTGGACTTTCTGAAACTATGATGAAAAAAAGAGCCTAGATACTATTTTACAAGAAATCATCAAAGAGAACTGCCCAGATGTAATAGAAACAGAAGGTAAAATAGGCATTGAAGAATTCATCAAACACCTTTGAAAAGCCTAAAATAAAAACTCCAAGGAATATTGTGGAAATTTCAGAACTATCAGATTAAGGAAAAAAATTTTACAAGCAGCAAAAAAAAAAAAAAACATTTTAAATACGTGGTGCCACAATAAGGATCACCCAAGATCAGCTGCCTCTACATTAAAGGAAAGAAGACCTGGAATAAATTCGAAAGAGCACAAGAACTTGGGATGCAAGAATAAACTACCCAGCTAAGCTGAGCATTTTCTTCCAGGAAAGAAGATGGACATTTAATGAAACAAATGAATTCCATTTGTTTCTGAAGAAAAACCAGAACTAAACAAAATTTGATCTCCAAGCATAGAACTCAAGAGATGCAGAAAAGGTAAAAATAACTCTTGAGAATTGTATTTCTGTTGTGGATATACAAAAGAATACATGTATAATTTGATTGTACTGATATAACATAAAAAGAAGTAGATATGGAAAGGGATGATGGCAGAATAAGGTGGGAAGGAGGGATAAAAGAAACCACCCACAAAGAGGCTAAGAAGCTTATCATATCTGAGGAATTTCGAGGAGGGAGGAACATTGTGGAATCTTACTCTCATCAGAGTTAGCTCAAAGAAAAAATAATTGACATTTGTTTTAGAAAATTCTCTCTGCCTCATTAAAAACAGGGGAAGGAAAGAAAAGAAAAGTAATAAGGGAAGGAAGGAAAGATTCAAAGGGAGGAGGGATTATAAAGAGGATAAGTATCGTGATACAAGGGTACAAATTTAAAAGGGAAAAGTGGGTTGGAGGGGCAAAATAAGGAAAGCATAATCTGGGGTTATTAGGATGGCAGGAAATACAGATTTAGAATTCTAACCGTAATATGAATGGGATGAACTCCCCATAAGAGGAGCAGATAGCAGACTGGATCAAAGTCAGAACCCTACAATATGTTGTTTACAAAACGCATTTAAAGCAGGAGATACATATAGGTAAGGTAAAAGCTGGAGCAAAATCTATTATCTTCAGGTGAAGTCAAAAAGCAGGGGTAGATCAAGCAAAAGTAAAAATTGATCTAATTAAAAGAGATAAGGAAGGAAACTACATTCTGCTAAAGGGTGGCATAAACAACGAAGCAATATCAATATAAACATATATACCAATTGGTAGCACTCAACTTCCTAAAGGAAAGTTAAAAGTTGCAAGAAAAATAGACAACAAAACTGTAATAGTAGGAGATCTCAACCTGCACTCTCAGAATTGAACAAATCAAACCCACAAAACAAATAAGAAAGAATTTAAAAAGTAAATGAATATTAGAAAAATTAGGTATGTTGGATCTTTGGAGAAAATTGAATAGATATAGAAGGGAATATACTTTCTTCTCAACAGTTCATGGAACCTATTCAAAAATTGACCATATATTAGGACATAAAGACCTCAAAATTAAATGCAAGAAAGCAGAAATAGTAAATGCTTTCTTTTCAGATCATGATGCAATAAAAACTACATTCACAAAAAGTTGAGGAAATAGACCAAAATGTAATTGGAAACTAAACAATCTCATCTTAAAGAATGATTGGGTGAAGCAGCAAATTATAGATACAATTAATAATTTCCTCAAGATAATGACAATGATGAGACATCCAAATTTGTGGGATGCAGCCAAAGCGGTACTAAGAATTTTATATCCTTAAGCTTCAAATAAAACAGAAAGAAAAGATTAATGATTGGGCACAACTAAAAAACTAAAGAAGACCAAATTAAAACCCCAATCAAATACTAAATTGGAAATTCTAAAATTAAAGGAGAAATTAAAAATATTGAAAGTAAAAAAAAACCTTTGAACTTAATTAATAAAACTAAGAGTTGGTTCTATGAAAAAGCCAATAAAATAAAGTAAGCCTTTGGTAAATCTGATTAGAAAAGGAGGAGGAAAATGAAATTGTAGTCTTAAAAATGAAAAGGGAGAACTTTCCCAATGAAGAGAAATTAAGAAATAATAAGGAGTTATTTTGCTCAACTTTATGCCAATAATTTGATAACCTAAGTGAAATGGATGACTACCTCCAAAAATACAGACTTCCAGACTAACAGAGGAGGAAGTAAATTGCTTGAATAGTCCCATTTCAGAAAAAGAAATAGAGGCAATTAAACAACTCCCTAAAAAAATCAGGACCAGATGGATTTACATGTAATTTTACAAACATTTAAAGAACAATTGGCCCCAATGATATATAAATTATTTATTAAAATAGGGAATGAAGAGTCCTACCATTCCTTCTATACAACGAACGTATCTGATACCTAAACAGGTGGGTTGAAAACAAGAAGAAAATTATGAACCAATCTCTAATGAATATTGATTCTAAAATCTTAAATAAGATATTAGCAAAAGACTACAGAAAATCATCTCAAGATAATACACTATGATCAGTAATTTATACCAGGAATGCAGGGCTGGTTCAATATTAGGAAAACTATCAATATAATTGGCCATGTTAATAAAATTAAAAAAACATATGATCATCTCAATAGATGCAGAAAAACATTTGATAAAATCAACATCCATTCCTATTAAAACACTTGAGAGTATAGGAATAAATGGACTTTTCCTTAAAATAATCAGCAGCATTTTAAAACCATCAATAAGCATCATATGTAATGGAGACAAACTGCAACCATTCCCAATAAGATCTGGAGTGAAACAAAGGTTTGACTATCACCGTTACTATTTAATATTGTATTAGAAACGCTAACTTGGCAATAAGAGCTGAGAAGAGATTAAAGGAATAAGAATAGGCAATGAGGAAACAAAAATCACTCTTTGTCGATGACATGATGGTTATACTAGAACCCAGGATTCTGCTAAAAAGTTATTAAATAATCCAAACTTTGAAAGGTTGCTGATTATAAAATAAATCCCATAAGTCATCAGCATTCTTATATATCATAACAAAATCCAACAGTCAGAGTTACAAGAAAGTCCATTTAAAGTAACTACTGATAATATAAAATATTTGGAATCTATCTGCCAAGGAAAATCAGAAACTTTATGAGCAAATTACAGACCACTTTTCCACAAATTAAGTCTGATCAACCAATTGGAAAAATATTAAATGCTCTTGGATAGGGCGAGCAAATATAATAAAGATGACAATATTACCTAAACTAATCTATTTATTTAGCCTATACCAATCAGACTCCCAAAAACCCAATGACCTAGAAAAATAACAACAAAAGTGCATATGGAAAACAAAGGTCAAAATTTCAAGGGTTTGAAAAAAAAAAATCAAATGAAGGTGGCTAGCTGCCAGATCTAAAAATTATATTATAGAAGCAGTTCCAAAACTATTAGTATTAGCTAGAATGAATTAGTTGATCAGTGGAATAGATTGGTTCAAGGGATAAAACATCAACAAATATAGCAACCTAGTCTTTAACAAAGATCCAGCTTTTGGGATAAGAACTTACTGTTTGATAAAAATTGCTGGGAGAAATGGAAACTAATATGGCAGAAACAGGTATTGATCCATACTTAACGGTACACCAAGATAAGGTCAAAATGGGTTCATGACCTAGGCATAAAGAATGAAATTATTAATAAATTAGAGGAACATAGAATAGTTTACCTCTCAGACCTGTGGAAGGGAAGGTCTTTATGAAAACAGAACTAGAGATCATTACTGATCACAAAATAGAAAATTTCGTTATACCAAACTGAAAAGTTTGTGTAGAAACAAAACAATGCAGACAAGATTAGAAGGAAGCAATAAACTGGGAAAATATTTTTACAGTCAAAGGTTCTGATAAGGCCTCATTCCAAAATATAAGAATTAACTCTAATTTATAAAAAAATCAAGCCATTCTCCAATTGAAAAATGGTCAAGGATATGAACAGATAATTCTCAGATGAAAAATTGAAACTATTTCTAGTCATAAAAAAGATGCTCCAAGTCATTATAATCAGAAATGCAAATTAAGACAACTCTAAGATACCACTACATACCTGTCAGATTGGCTAAGATGACAGGAAAAATAATGATGATTGTTGGGAGGGATGCGGAAAAAACTGGGACAGTGATGCATTGTTGGTGGAGTTGTGAACAATCAACCATTTTGGAGAGTAGTTTGGAACTATTAAAAGTTATCAAACTGTCATACCCTTTGATCCAACAGTGTTACTACTGGGATTATATCCCAAGAGGTTATTAAAAGAAGGAAAGGGACCTGTTGTCACGAATGTTTGGCAGCCCTTTTGTAGTGGCTAAAAACTGGAAACTAATGGATGTCCATCAGTTGGAGAATGGTTGAATAAATTATGGTATATGAAAATTATGGAATATTACTGTTCTGTGAAATGACAACAGGATGATTTCAGAAAGGCTGGAGACTTACATGAACTGATGCTGAGTGAAATGAGCAGGACCAGGAGATCTTATATCTTCCAACAATACTATATGATGCCCAGTTCTGATGGACCAGGCCATCCTCAGCAACGAGATCAACCAAATCATTTCTAATGGAACAGTAATGAACTGACTAATATGCCCAGAAAAAGAACTTTGGGAGATGACTAAAACCATTACATTGAATTCCCAATCCCTATATTTATACCTGCATTTCTGATTTCCTTCACAAGCTAATTGACAATATTTCAGTCTGATTCTTTATCTACAACAAAATAATGTTTTGGTCAGGTATCCTTATTTGTATCTAATTTATATTTTAATATATTTAACATCTACTGGTCATCCTGCCATCTAGGGGAGGGTGGGGTAGAGGTGAAAAATTGGAACAGAGGTTTGTGAATTGTTAATGCTGTAAAGTTACCCATGTATATATCCTGTAAATAAAAGGCTATTAAATTAAAAAAAAAAAAAAAGTAAATCCAACCAAAAAAAAAAAAAAAAAAAACGAACTACTTTCCTTTCATATAAAATGAACGTGATTCCTAACTCAGATAAACTGATACTCTATAATGTATTGTTAATTCAAGAGGTTTTAAAAATTCTCAAAACATTTATTAATGGAATTAATTCTAATTAATGTATTTATAATTCTAATGATATCAGTAAGAATAAAAATGTCTTATAGTGTCACAAAAACAAAACAAAAACAAAAACAAAAAAAACAATCATAAACCTTAAATTGAGAATCAGATGGCATTTGATATTCGGGTGACTAGGAAGTCATATCAACATTATAAGCCAATCACAGAGAGTTTTAAAACATCTTAAGGAAAAAAAAAATCTAACATCCTATGTGAGATAGAGACTTAGGCAAAATTCATTCTGCCTATATGGTAAGACCTATGAAATATTGTTCCTATCAAAAATAGAAACCCTGAAGATGCAGAAGCAAATAGATTCTAGTATAATTGTATTTTCTTAAACAATAATTATTGATATCATTTCTAACTCTAAGATTATGAGCCTCAGGAACATGCTAATTTTAATTATAATTTTATTCCTTTGTTGTATGTGGTAGGTACCTTGTACTCATCAAATAAAAAAAGAAAGAAGACAGAAATCATTTGTGTTATTTGAGGTATGAGTGCTATTACTTTGGTTTAAAGAAGGTCAGCATTTCTAGTTCTTTTAACTCCTCTTGACCCATACTGCCTTAATATAGTACTATGCAAAATGTCATTTAGTTGAAAGAATAAAGTTTTTTAGTGCATTTATTCTTAACCATAATGTGAAATTTCTATAAAGTAATACAAAATGATGATAAAATTATTTTTAAATATGAAAATTTATTTAATGCAGATGAGATTGCTTTTTTTTTGAGACTAGGGTATTAGATAGCTATCTATTCTTAAGTATTTTATAGTTTCTTTATCAGAAGAGAGATTATACCCATCCTCTTTTTTACATATTTACAAAGTCAAAGTACCAGATGTTGATAAATAAATATCACCCCATAGTACAGATGTCTCCATTTGCTATATAGGCAAGGGTATGCTGCAACTAGCTCCCACTGGTTTGTGAGAACCAATTATTAAATTTTCAGTGTGAGCATTTACACCTTAGAGAAAGGCAAGTGCTACTATTCAGAATCTGATTTATTGTTTTATTGATTGTTAAACTTAAGAAAGTAATGGAGAAAATGTTGATAATGCAGACTAAACTTTAAAGTGTGTCATGCATATATATATATATATATATATATATATATATATATATATATTTTATTTAATAGCCTTTTATTTACAGGATATATGCATGGGTAACTTTACAGCATTAACAATTGCCAAACCTTTTGTTCCAATTTTTCACCTCTTACCCCCCATCCCCTCCCCCAGATGGCAGGATGACCAGTAGATGTTAAGTACATTAAAATATAAATTAGATACACAATAAGTATACATGACCAAAACATTATTTTGCTGTAGATAAAGAATCAGACTCTGAAATATTGTACAATTAGCTTGTGAAGGAAATCAAAAATGCAGGTGGGCATAAATATAGAGATTGGGAATTCAATGTAATGGTTTTTAGTCATCTCCCAGAGTTCTTTCTCTGCGCATAGCTGGTTCAGATCATTACTGCTCCATTGGAAATGATTTGGTTGATCTCGTTGCTGAGGATGGCCAGGTCCATCAGAACTGGTCATCATATAGTATTGTTGTTGAAGTATATAATGACATGCATATATTTTTGAGACATTTGCCAACACACTCCTGTTTATAGGATCATCTGAGTTTTTAAATTTTGAATTATGAAAAACAATATAAGACTAAGCAATTGTTAGACACTGAGCACATATAGAATTAGATGAATAAGAAATAAAACCTAAAAATCCATGACAATAGTCAACACTCTGCCTCTCAAGAAAAAATTTTAAAAATCAAACAAATTTGGAATTTATACTAACTTCAAAAATGAAATGTATAGCAAAAACTCTGGGAATGGAGAATAATACCTTGTACTTTTGGATTTTTTGCTGCTGGAAGAGCTAAAGTATAAGATAAAACTATCTTCAACAACAAAAATGTAAAACCGATTAAAACAGGAAGAATAAACTGATTCATTAAGTTCTTAGCACACAAAAAAGTAGATCAGTGTAGTGAATGAAGGAGGTTATGCAAATGCCGATAAAGATGTTGCTGCCAGAAAACTATCACAGATAAGGAATAAATAGAAAAGACACTTCTGTATCATGTGGAAGAGAATGTAGGGATGCCAATCAAACTTTGAATGTCATTTGTCAGATTCAATTTTCAAACTGATTAGGCCATCCTAATTAATCCAGGGACCTTTGAGAGTCATAAACTTGATAGAAATCCTTTGACTGTTTAAAAAATGTGTATTTTACAATTCATATTATAGATTAAAAAAAACAATAATACATTTAGATTTAGAAGCCATGTCTGCATAGCATAATCAGTCAGTCAGAGAATAAACATTTATTAACTTCTTACTCTGTTCCAGGCATTGTTTCAAGTTCTGGGGATATAAAAAGAGGCAAGTTAGACCGTGCCTTCAGGAATTCAATCTAATGAGGAAGGCTACAAGCAAATATATGGAAAAAAAGCTATATGAAAACATATGAAAAAAATTAAATGTGGGGTAAATAGGAAATAATTGAGACTGATGGAAATAACAGGGGGTAGGGAAAATTTCCTAAGGTGGGATTTTAATTAAGAATTAAAGGAAGAGAGAGAGCTCAGTATACTGAGATGAAGAGAATATTGTAAATAAGGCAAATAGCCAGAGAAAATAACTAGAGCAAAGAAACGGAATATAGCTTTCATGGAAAAGCAAGGAAGCAATTTTAACTAAATCAAAGAATATGTGATGGAAAGTACAGTGCCAGAAGATTGTTAAAGTAGAAGGGGACTAGATTATGAAGGGTTTTAAATATCAGAGGATTTATATTTGATTTTTTGGGGGGGGGATAGAGAGAGACACAGAGGATCTGCGTATGGACTAAATAATTGCTTCCTGCCTGTCTTCCAAGTACACTCTCCCAATTAATCCAGAGATTTCTATTTTCTGTCAAAAGTTTTCCATTCTTTATACCTGTTTGACTAGCCTTGTACTTCCTTTCATCATGGTCATAGTTCTAGAATTCATGGTGGTTAATCTTAGCTCCAGTTGTGCTACAACAACATTAGGGATTAATAAGAGGAAAAAATATGCAAGCAGGTATAAATGAATGTTGCAGCTGTGAGTCATTTCAACAATATCACATAGGATAACAGTCATTAACATAAATTGTTCTTGTTAGTAGTGGCTCAATAGGAAGATTGGATTATATCTGAAACATGGTTGATTTTATGAAAATTTGTTTAAATTTCATTCTATTAATACCAGAGAAATTAAAATTTTGTTTGAGTCAAACCAAGGAGGACTTTCTTAATCTTTGGGGCTACAATTAAGAATTATACGAGGTAAAATACAAACACTGTGATTTGAAATTTTTACTCATTACTATTAATTAAGTGCCAAACACTGTAAGTATAAAGTATTTCAATGCTAAACCAAATGTGTGTCAGGAGTCAGATCAGCCTGGAACGATGGAGAAAAGGGAGTTGGCATTATGAACAACAGAATTTTTAAAAAGTAGTATTTGTTTAACCTGTTCTAAGCATAAGTTAGCATTGATTGAGCCTATATGGATAGCTGTCAATATCACACTGTCTATAGTTGTTCTGCTGTTCGAATGAAAAGAAAGAAAAAAAATAAAACCTCTAGAAACTCATGTAACTGCAGACAAAGCCTAAACATAGATGAATTCCTGTCCTACCCTCCCCTCCAAAAAAAGTGCCTATATTCCATTCCTAGGATTACATTTGGAAACTTTAGATAATACTTCTAACCAGATTCAGCTCCAGACCTTAGCACAGTGCCTAGTACATAGTAACCCCTTAATAATTGTTTGTTGACTTGTTACTTGACTAACTTAGCTGGAAAAAATAATGACAATAAATTCATAATTTCAGCTTCAGTAACTGAAAACTGAAAAATTTGGATGGGTCTTGAAACAAACAACATGTAAGTGCATAAATTTCCTAATCCAAACCACATAAATTAAACAGATTCACATCTGAAAGTTATTGACCCACCAGTAAAATAAAGTCTTTTTCTCCATTAAGTAGATTTCAAGTTCCATATTTGTTTTTGTGCCATTCATATTGTTTGTTCTTTTTGAATAATGGATATATAACCAATTATTACAATAATAAACTTATTTTAAGCATGGTGTCAGTACAAGGTACAATAAGTTCTTCCTCTGGTGCTTTAAAAAGTTTAAAATTTACTTTTTTTTTTTTTTTTTTTTTTTTGCTGAGGCAATTGGGGTTAAGTGACTTGCCCAGGATCACACAGCTAGGAAATGTTCCCTATCTGAGGTCAGATTCCAATTCAGGTCCTCCTGACTTCAGGGCTGGTGCTTTATCCACTGTGCCACCTAGGTGCCCCAAATTTCCTTGCAATATAAGAAAATTTTCTTAATTGAATTTATCAAGTAGAAATTTATGAACAAAATTTAGGCATTTTCTTGAATAAAAAAAATATTTTTATTAGGTAAAATAGGAGTCTTGTTCCAATTGAGTGATGCATTAGTTTTCTTCTCAAATTAAAAAAAAATCAAGAATATAAAACTGGAGTTAGTTCAGTACCTGAGAGAGTTTAAATGTATATGGCAGCTTAGAGGCATGGTCAGTACCTCAAAAGTTAAGATGGAAAGAATGATTCATATATAGACAATTAGTAAAAATGAGAAAGAGAAAGACAGAATTATGACAATAAAGGGAGAAATTGAACATATCCCTAGGCCCTATAGACATCTTCAAGCAGAAATCTTAGATAATTATTTTTAAGAGAGATATACATAATCATTAGATTCTTATCATTACACATAACTAAGGAAATATATAAAGTGAATAATTTATTCTATACCTAAAGTGACTTTTTAAAAATGAGGAACTACCGGGGCCAGGGGAGATCGGCGCAGACAGGGAGAGAAATTAGGTTCCGAGGAGAATCTCAAACCGAGGGTGAAAGCACAGATCTCAGCACAAGTGCGCAGCCCCAACCCGTAGTAAGGGCTTTTCCTTGGGGCAGTTGTGATCCTGCACTGCAGGAGGACACAGCCCGGGTTAGCCTCCAATCTGCACAGTGGGGAGCTCGGCTTGGGGCCATAGAGCTTTTCCAGGGCCGATTTGCATTGGGCAGAGACACTGGGGCAGAGTTCCGGGCGGTCTGCGGTCTGGGCTCAGCTGCTAATACTCACAGTCCCACAAGAGGCTCCGGCCTGGGGCAGTGACACTTTCACCACTTAGTCTCTAGCCTAGGGCAATCGATAATCCACTCAGCCCTACTAAGCCATTTGATAGCTCGGCCAGTGCTGAATCCACTTCCTGTTGGGGGAAGGGAAAACTCTCACTCAGAGCACTCCCATACCTCGGAGCCGGAAATCGCTTTAAATCTTTCCCTGCTCTGCAGAGGAAGCTGGTAACCCCCTTGCCTAGGAGACCTACCCTAAAGGCTTTAAAACATGAATAAAAAGATGAAAAGAACGATCTACAGCTTCTATGCAGAAAAAGAGCAGGTCAGCAAACCTGAAGAGACCTCAAACAGCAAAAATGCATCAGACTGTCCTCTTTTACATAATGCTCTCATAGAAGAGACCATTAAAAGTCTCAAAAGAGAGTTAGAAGATAAATGGGGAAAGGAAAGAGAAGCCTTACAAGAGAGCAACAACTTCCTGAAATACAAATTGGAAAAGTTAAAAAATTCCCAGGAAGTGCAAATTGGTGAATTGGAAAAAATAAAAAAATCACAGGAAAGTAAGAATAGTGAATTGGAAAAAATAAAGAATTCACTAGAAAGTAGGATCTGTGAATTGGAAAAAGAAAATAATTCACTAAAAAAAAATTAGTGAAATGGAAAAAAATTCCACAGACCAAAACAATACATTCAAAAACTCAATTGGACATATACAGAAAGAAGTAAAAAAAGCTAATGAAGAAAATAATTCTTTAAAAATTAGAACTGAACAAATTGAAACTAATGATGCATTGAGACAGCAAGAATCAGTCAAGCAAAACCAAAAAAATGACAAACTGAAAAAACCATGAATTATCTACTTGTAAAATGACAGACTTGGAAAATAGATCTAGGAGAGATAATCTGAGGATTATTGGACTCTTCCGAAAACTATGATGAAAAAAAGAGCCTAGATACTATTTTTACAAGAAATCATCAAAGAGAACTGCCCAGATGTAATAGAATCAGAAGGTAAAATAGGCATTGAAAGAATTCATCGAACACCTTCTGAAAGAAATCCTAAAATAAAAACCCCAAGGAATATTGTGGCAAAATTTCAGAACTATCAGATTAAGGAAAAATTTTACAAGCAGCCAAAAAAACCATTTAAATACCGAGGTGCCACAATAATGGATCACCCAAGATCTGGCTGCCTCTACATTAAAGGAAAGAAGGCCTGAACTATGATATTCCGAAAGGCACAAGAACTTGGGATGCAGCCAAGAATAAACTACTCAGTAGTTGAGCATTTTCTTCCAGGGAAGAAGATGGACATTTAAATGAACAAATGAATTCCATTTGTTTCTGAAGAAAAACCAGAACTAAACAAAAATTTGATCTCCAAGAATAGAACTCAAGAGATGCAGAAAAAGGTAAAAATAACTCTTGAGAATTGTATTTCTGTTGTGGATATACAAAAAATACATGTAAAATTTGATAGTACTGATATAACATAAAAAAGGGAAGTAGATATGGAAAAGGGATGATGGCAGAATAAGGTGGGAAGGAGGGATAAAAAGAGTGAAACCACATCCCACAAAGAGGCAAAGGAAACTTATTGTATCTGAGGGAATTTAGAGAGGGGGAGGAACATTGTGTGAATCTTACTCTCATCAGAGTTGGCTCAAAGGAAAAATAATTGACATTTGTTTTAGAGAAAATTCTCTCTCGCCTCATTAAAAACGGGGAGAGGAAAAGGGAAAAGAAAAAGAGTAATAAGGGAAGGAAGGGGAAAACCTCAAAGGGGGAGGGAGGGATTATAAAGAGGATAGAGTATCGTGATACAAGAGGGGTACATAAGTTTAAAAGGGGAAAGAGGGTTGGGGAGGCAAGAATAAGTAAAGCACAATCAGGTTATTAGGATGGCAGGAAATACAGATTTAGTAATTCTAACCATAAATGTGAATGGGATGAATTCCCCCATAAAGAGGAGGCAGATAGCAGACTGGATCAAAAGTCAGAACCCTACAATATGTTGTTTACAAGAAACACATTTAAAGCAGGGGGATACATATAGAGTAAAGGTAAAAGGCTGAGCAAAATCTATTATGCTTCAGGTGAAGTCAAAAAGCTAGGGTAGCCATCCTATCTCAGATCAGCAAAGCAAAATTGATCTAATTAAAGAGATAAGGAAGGAAACTACATCCTGCTAAAGGGTAGCATAAACAACGAAGCAATATCAACATTAAACATATATGCACCAAGTGGTATGGCACCAACTTCCTAAAGGAGAAGTTAAGAGAGTTGCAAGAAGAAAAGACAACAAAACTGTAATAGTAGGAGATCTCAACCTTGCACCTCAGAATTAGACAAATCAAACCACAAACAAATAAGAAAGAAATTAAAGAAGTAAATATAATATTAGAAAATTAGGTATGTTGGATCTTGGAGAAAATTGAATGGAGATAGAAGAGAATATACTTTCTCAGCAGTTCATGGAACCTATTCAAAATTGACACATATTAGGACATAAAGACCTCAAAATTAAATGCAAGAAAGCAGAAATAGTAAATGCTTTCTTTTCAGATCATGATGCAATAAAAACTACATTCAACAAAAAGTTAGGGGAAATAGACCAAAAGTAATTGGAAACTAAACAATCTCACCTTAAAGAATGATTGGGTGAAGCAGCAAATTATAGATACAATTAATAATTTCACTCAAGATAATGACAATGATGAGACATCATACCAAAATTTGTGGGATGCAGCCAAAGCGGTAATAAGAGGGAATTTTATATCCTTAGAGCTTACTTGAATAAAACAGAGAAAGAAAAGATTAATGAATTGGGTTGCAACTAAAAAACTAAAAAGACCAAATTAAAAACCCAATCAAATACTAAATTGGAAATTCTAAAATTAAAAGGAGAAATTAAAATATTGAAAGTAAAAATCTATTGAACTAATTAATAAAACTAAGAGTTGGTTCTATGAAAAAGCCTAATAAAATAGATAAGCCTTTGGTAAATCTGATTAGAAAAGGAGGGAGGAAAATGAAATTAGTAGTCTTAAAAATGAAAAGGGAGAACTTTCCACCAATGAAGAGGAAATTAGAGAAATAATAAGGAGTTATTTTGCTCAACTTTATGCCAATAAATTTGATAACCTAAGTGAAATGGATGACTACCTCCAAAAAATATAGACTTCCAGATTAACAGAGGAGGAAGTAAATTGTTTGAATAGTCCCATTTCAGAAAAAGAAATAGAACAGGCAATTAAACAACTCCCTAAGAAAAATCCCCAGGACCAGATGGATTTACATTGAATTTTACCAAACATTTAAAGAACAATTGGCCCAATGCTATATATAAATTATTTGATAAAATAGGGAACGAAGGAGTCCTACCAAATTCCTTCTATGACACAGACATGGTACTGATACCTAAACCAGGTAGGCTGAAAACGAGAAAGAAAATTATAGACCAATCTCCCTAATGAATATTGATGCTAAAATCTTAAATAAGATATTAGCAAAAGACTACAGAAAATCATCTCCAAGATAATACACTATGATCAAGTAGGATTTATACCAGGAATGCAGGGCTGGTTCAATATTAGAAAACTATCAATATAATTGGCCATGTTAATAACCAAATTAACAAAAACCATATGATCATCTCAATAGATGCAGAAAAAGCATTTGATAAAATCCAACATCCATTCCTATTAAAAACACTTGAGAGTATAGGAATAAATGGACTTTTCCTTAAAATAATCAGCAGCATCTATTTAAAACCATCAGTAAGCATCATATGTAATGGAGACAAACTGCAACCATTCCCAAGAAGATCTGGAGTGAAACAAGGTTGCCCACTATCACCGTTACTATTTAATATTGTATTAGAAACGCTAAGCTATAGCAATAAGAGCTGAGAAAGAGATTAAAGGAATAAGAATAGGCAATGAGGAAGCCAAATTATCACTCTTGCCGATGACATGATGGTATACTTAGAGAACCCCAGAGATTCTGCTAAAAAGTTATTAGAAATAATCCACAACTTTAGCAAAGTTGTGGTTATAAAATAAACCCACATAAGTCATCAGCATTCTTATATATCACTAACAAAACCCAACAGTCAGAGTTACAAAGAGAAATTCCATTTAAAGTAACTACTGATAATATAAAATATTTAGGAATCTATCTGCCAAGGGAAATTCAGAAACTTTATGAGCAAAATTACAGACCACTTTTTCACACAAATTAAGTCTGATCTAACCAATTGGAAAATATTAAATGGTCTTGGATAGGGCGAGCAAATATAATAAAGATGACAATATTACCTAAACTAATCTATTTATTTAGCGCTATACCAATTAGACTCCCAAAAACTATTTTAATGACCTAGAAAAATAAAACAAAGTTCATATGGAAAACAAAAGGTCAAGAATTTCAAGGGAATTAATGAAAAAAATCAAATGATGGTGGCTTAGCTGTACCAGATCTAAAATTATATTATAGGAGCAGCAGTTACCAAAACTATTTGGTATTGGCTAAGGAATAGATTAGTTGATCAGTGGAATAGAGTAGGTTCAAGTGGATAAAACAGTCAACAAATATAGCAACCTAGTCTTTGACAAACCCAAAGATCCCAGCTTTTGGGATAAGAACTTACTGTTTGATAAAAATTGCTGGGAAAATTGGAAACTAATATGGCAGAAACTAGGCATTGATCCATACTTAACGCCGTACACCAAGATAAGGTCAAAATGGGTTCATGACCTAGGCATAAAGAATGAAATCATTAATAAATTAGAGGAACATAGGATAGTTTACATCTCAGACCTGTGGAAGGGGAAGGTCTTTATGACCAAAGCAGAACTAGAGATCATTACTGATCACAAAATAGAAAATTTTGATTATACTAAACTGAAAAGTTTTTGTACAAACAAAACTAATGCAGACAAGATTAGAAGGGAAGCAATAAACTGGGAAAATATTTTTACAGTCAAAGGTTCTGATAAAGGCCTAATTTCCAAAATATATAGAGAATTAACTCTAATTCATAAAAAATCAAGCCATTCTCCAATTGAAAATGGTCAAAGGATATGAACAGACAATTCTCAGATGAAGAAATTGAAACTATTTCTAGTCATATGAAAAGATGCTCCAAGTCATTATTAATCAGAGAAATGCAAATTAAGACAACTCTAAGATACTACACAACCTGTCAGATTGGCTAAGATGACAGGAAAAAATAATGATGATTGTTGAGGGGATGTGGGAAAACTGGGACATTGATTCATTGTTGGTGAGTTGTGAACAAATCCAACCATTTTGGAGAGATAGTTTGAACTATGCTCAA
Source organism: Sarcophilus harrisii (assembly GCF_902635505.1). Lineage (NCBI taxonomy): Eukaryota > Metazoa > Chordata > Mammalia > Dasyuromorphia > Dasyuridae > Sarcophilus > Sarcophilus harrisii. Next base: position 523,054,475 of record NC_045426.1, read on the forward strand.
AAAGTTATCAAACTGTGCATACCCTTTGATCCAGCAGTGTTACTACTGGGATTATATCCCAAAGAGATTATAAAGAAGGAAAGGGACCTGTATGTGCACGAATGTTTGTGGCAGCCCTTTTGTAGTGGCTAGAAACTGGAAACTGAATGGATGTCCATCAGTTGGAGAATGGCTGAATAAATTGTGGTATATGAAAATTATGGAATATTACTGTTCTGTAAGAAATGACCAACAGGATGATTTCAGAAAGGCCTGGAGAGACTTACACGAACTGATGCTGAGTGAAATGAGCAGGACCAGGAGATCATTATATACTTCAACAACAATACTAGATGATGACCAGTTCTGATGTATCAGGCCATCCTCAGCAACGAGATCAACCAAATCATTTCTAATGGAGCAGTAATGAACTGAACTAGCTATGCCCAGAAAAAGAACTCTGGGAGATGACTAAAAACCATTACATTGAATTCTCAATCCCTATATTTATGCACACATGCATTTTTGATTTTCCTTCACATGCTAATTGTACAATAATTCAGAGTCTGATTCTTTTTGTACAGCAAAATAATGTTTTGGTCATGTATACTTATTATGTATCTAAGTTATATTTTAATATATTTAACATCTACTGGTCATCCTGCCATTTAGGGAGGGGTGGGGGTAAGAGGTGAAAAATTGGAACAAGAGGTTTGGCAATTGTTAATGCTGTAAAGTTACCCATGTATATATCCTGTAAATAAAAGGCTATTAAATTAAAAAAAAAAAAAATGAGGAACTAAATGGTCTTGTAGATAGAACAATGGACCTTGGGTCAGGAAAATGGGCTTTCAAAACCAGTCTTAGTCACTTATGAGGTATGTAGTTATATGGAATAATAATAGCACCTGCCTCACAGAATTGTTTAGAGGATAAAATAACATATGGAAAGTACTTTGCAAACCTTAAAACGCTATATAAATGTCAACTATTTTTACTATCTTTCTAGTTCTAATTCCTATATATAATCTTAATTGATAGATATTAAGAAATACATTCATTTTTAGAAAACACTTTCATAATTTTTATCTAATAGCATATATGTTATTTGTTCTTTCTAGAAATAGTCCTACATATTTTTTAAATCTATAGTTTAGTTTAGGCCCTGTAAATATGTATACATTTTATTATAATTATCAATTATATATTGTTTGCCATTTGAATTTCAATTCCATATGTATCAGAGAACTAAATATTAATACATTGTTTTACATTAAAAGGTCATTTCATTTAAATTATTATGTATATTTTTTATTTCTTTCATACTGAGACACTTTTCCTGAGTTGTATTTTTGTCAAACTAAATAAAAATCAAACCTATTAAATAGAAATGAATAATGATCTCTAGAGTGGTTTGATCTCAGATGATTGTTTTCAAGTTCATTTGAATTGATTTTTTTTTCTGAGCAGTTCTTCAGAGGAATATTTCTAAAGTGATAATTTTTCTAATGACACTTCATAAACAATATTGAAATTGGATGCACTTCCTTGTACAATTTTCTTTTAGATAGTATCCTTCACAAAGTTTGATTACTTCTTACAAAAGGCAGATACTTCTAATATCATATTCAAATTATTCTCTTTACACACAAATGTGGGTTTTTAAACCAGAAGAAAGCACAAATAAATAATATTGTTAATCAATCTTATGTTCATTTGATGTTTTTGTCAATCAAAAGCTTATTTAAATTTAAATGAAGCTTTTATCAATAAGGGATGTTGGAGGCATTTCTGGTGTTAAGGACAATCCAATAGTGAGGGACATAATCTGTCAATCTTCAGACTAATTGTCTTGCTGTCAATCTGTTTTCCAGATCTCTCAAGTCATTTACAGCTAGGAAAAATTGTACAAACAGAAATTCCATTCTTCTTTGAGATACTCTAGATGTAATATCTAGGTTTGGTCCAAGATTCTTATAAAGGATTTCAATATATTCTAATAGGAGAGATAGGGACATATGAATTAAATTATAATATAATTAGTTATTTAAAATTTATTGGACATTTGGCTTCTAAAATAATCAGTTCTGGTTCAATATATCAATATAAAAAGAATACTCAAATAGAATGTTCTGAGAATCTCTTCTTAGTTTTGTGCTATTTAATATTTTTATTACTGACTTGGCATAGATTGCATGATCATCAGATTTATAGATGCTGTCAAACATGGAGGAACAGACAGCACTTTTAAAGACAGAGTTAAGTTCTTTACAGTCTTGAGAATGGGTCTGAATCTAGTTAAGAACTTTAATGTGGGCAGGGGGTCAACTAGTTGATGCAGTGTATAGATCACCAGTCCTGAAGTCAGGAGGATCTAAGTTCAAATCTGGTGTCAGACACTTAATGCTTCCTAGCTGTGTGACCCTGGGCAAGTCACTTAACCCCAATTGCCTAAGCAAAAAAAGGAAAAAAATAAGATCTTTATTAGGGACACATATAAAGTCATATGCATTAGTACAAAAAAAGGAAATAAAAAACTTCACAAGAACACGATTAGAGAGCCATTATTAGAGTATAATTTGTCTGAAAAATAACTGGGATTTGTAGTATACATTGAAATCAATATGAGAATGAATTGGTAACCAAAGCAACTAATGCTATTTTGGGGTTCATTGAAAGACACAGCTTCCATTATTAAGGTGATGATTTTGCTCTTGTTGGTTTTATATCCATTATTATATTCAATTTGAGTCCTCATAGTTTAAAAAGGACAAACATGAAAGTTTTCAAATAAGTGCATCTAGGATAGTGAAAGGTCTTGAGTGCACATCACATGAGGATCTGCTTGAGGAAATGATAATTTTGTTTTGTTTTATTTTGTTTTTTTTGTTTTGTTTTGTTTTTTTTCTAGGAGAAGAGAAATTCAAAAGTAACAGGATAATTGTCTCCAGGCATGTGTAGTGCTATTATAAAGATGAGGAATTAGTTTTGATTATTTTGGCCCAAGAATTTAATATAAGTTTGGTATAAATTATACTAGCCATCCCCAAGGCCAGGTATGTAATCCCTCCTCTGTTTTACTTCATACAATCCCTGTCTTGCTTAAAAAAGCAGTTCAAGCACTATTTACATGAATTTTTTGCTGATTTTGTTAGTGTTCTCATAACAAAACTCTCTTGTCTTTAAATTATCTCATACTTATACTACTTTAATTATTTTTATATTCAGTTTTTACTTTTATATGTCTTTACTCTTTCCCATTAATATGTAAGCTTTTTATGAGAAGAAATTGTTTCATTCTTTATATTTGTATTATCAATGTCTACCCAAGTTTTTGCTTGTTGACTGAATGCTGTTATGAAGAAGCAAATTTAGGCTTGTGTTTGGGATGACTATGGGGCATGCAACTGGCCGCTTTCAAAAGTAATTTATGATGAAAAATTGAAACAGGAGAGAATTAGTGCTGGATATAGAGATCTGGTATCTATCTACAAAGATAATAATTGAACCTATGGGAATTTATAAGATCACCAATCAAGATATGAGGGAGGCAAATATGGTAAAGATAAAGCATGGACTTAACTGAGGCCTCCAAATTCCTTCTCAAACATTTTAAAATAATACTTCAAAATAAATTATGGAATAGCAAAACTCATAAAAAGATAAGGTGAATCAATTTTTCCAGCCCAAGACAAAAATTGTCCTTAAAGAAGTTGCAGGGGGGGGGCGGAGCCAAGATGGCGGAGAAGACACATGCGTCTTTCTAAGCTCTTCTCTTACCCTCTTTATCAATATTATATCGAGCCTCAAAAATAGTCTTGATGCAGCAATTCCTAAAGATAAGAAGTAGAACAACTCACCGGTGCAAGAAAATCTGCAGTCTCGCCAAAAAGGTTGGTTCCTGGGGCCAGGGGAGATCAAGCAGACGGGAGAGAAATTAGGTTCGAGGAGAGTCTCAAACCGAGGGTGAAGGCCAGATCTCAGCATAAGCGCCCAGCCCCAACCGCAGTAAGGGGCTTTTCCTTGGGGCAGTTGTGATCCTGCACGGCAGGAGGATCGCAGCCCGGGTTAGCCTCAATCTGCGCGGGGGAGCTCTGGCTTGGGGCCATAGAGCTTTTCCAGGGCCGATTTGCATCAGGCAGAGACCCTGGGCAGAGTTTGTGGCTGTTCAGCTCTAGCGGTCTGCTCTCAGCTGCTAATACTCACAGTCCCACAAGAGGCTCCGGCCTGGGCGGTGACACTTTCACCACTTAGTCTCTAGCCTAGGGCAAGCGATAATCCACTCAGCCCTACTAAGCAGTTTGATAGCTCGGCCAGTGCTGAATCCACCTCCTGTTGGGGAAGGAAAACTCTCACACAGAGCACTCCCATACCTGGAGCCAGAAATCGGTTTACATCTCTCCCTATTCTGCAGAGGAAGCTGGTAACCCCTTGCCAGAGACCTACCCTAAAGGCTTTAAAACATGAATAAAAAGATGAAAAGAACAATCGACAGCTTCTATGCAGAAAAAGAGCAGTCAGCAAACCTGAAGAGACCTCAAACAGCAAAAATGCATCAGACTGTCCTCCTTACATAATGCTCTACAGAAGAGGCCATTAAAAGTCTCAAAAGAGAGTTAGAAGATAAATGGGGAAAGGAAAGAGAAGCCTTACAAGAGAGCAACAACTTCCTGAAATACGAATTGGAAAAGATAAAAAATTCTCAGGAAGTGCAGGGAAACAAAATTAGTGAATTGGAAAAAGAAAATAATTCACTAAAAATAAAAATTAGTGAAATGGAAAAAAATTCCACAGACCAAAACAATACATTCAAAAACTCAATTGGACATATACAGAAAGAAGTAAAAAAGCTAATGAAGAAAATAATTCTTTAAAAATTAGAACTGAACAAATTGAAACTAATGATGCATTGAGACAGCAAGAATCAGTCAAGCAAAAAACAAAAATGACAAACTGAAAAACCACGAATTATCTACTTGCTAAAACGACAGACTTGGAAAATAGATCTAGGAGAGATAATCTGAGGATTATTGGACTTTCTGAAAACAATGATGAAAAAAAAGAGCCTAGATACTATTTTACAAGAAATCATCAAAGAGAACTGCCCAGATGTAATAGAATCAGAAGGTAAAATAGGCATTGAAAGAATTCATCGAACACCTTCTGAAAGAAATCTAAAAATAAAACCCCAAGGAATATTGTGGCAAAATTTCAGAACTATCAGATTAAGGAAAAAATTTTACAAGCAACAAAAAACCATTTAAATACCGAGGTGCCACAATAAGGATCACCCAAGATCTGGCTGCCTCACATTAAAGGAAAGAAGGGCCTGGAATATGATATTCGAAAGGCACAAGAACTTGAGATGCAGCCATGAATAAACTACCCAAGCTAAGCTGAGCATTTTCTTCCAGGGAAGAAGATGGAATTTAATGAAACAAATGAATTCCATTTGTTTCTGAAGAAAACCAGAACTAAACAAAAATTTGATCTCAAGAATAGAACTCAAGAGATGCAGAAAAGGTAAAATAACTCTTGAGAATTGTATTTCTGTTGTGGATATACAAAAGAATACATGTATAATTTGATTGTACTGATATAACATGAAAAAGGGAAGTAGATATGGAAAAGGATGATGGCAGAATAAGGTGGAAGGAGGGATAAAAGAGGGAAACCACATCCCACAAAGAGGCTAAGGAAACTTATCATATCTGAGGGAATTTAGAGAGGGGAGGAACATTGTGTGAATCTTACTCTCATCAGAGTTGGCTCAAAGAAAAATAATTGACATTTGTTTTAGAGAAAATCTCTCTCGCCTCATTAAAAACGGGGAGAGGAAAAGGAAAAAGAAAAGAGTAATAAGGGAAGGAAGGGGAAAGACCTCAAAGGGGGAGGGAGGGATTATAAAGAGGATAAGTATCGTGATACAAGAGGGGTACATAAGTTTAAAGGGGAAAGAGGGTTGGGGAGGCAAGAATAAGTAAAGCACAATCTAGGGGTTATTAGGATGGCAGGAAATACAGATTTAGTAATTCAAGCGTAAATGTAAATGGGATGAACTCCCCATAAAGAGGAGGCAGATAGCAGACTGGATCAAAAGTCAGAACCCTACAATATGTTGTTTACAAGAAACACATTTAAAGCAGGGGGATGCATATAGAGTAAAAGTAAAAAGGCTGGAGCAAAATCTATTATGCTTCAGGTGAAGTCAAAAGAACGAGGGAGCCATCCTTATCTCAGATCAAGCAAAAGTAAAAATTGATCTAATTAAAAGAGATAAGGAAGGAAACTACATCCGCTAAAGGGAGCATAAACAACGAAGCAATATCAATATTAAACATATAATGCACCAAGTGGTATGGCACTCAACTTCCTAAAGGAGAAGTTAAGAGAGTTGCAAGAAGAAATAGACAACAAAACTGTAATAGTAGGAGATCTCAACCTTGCACTCCTCAGAATTAGACAAATCAAACCACAAAACAAATAAGAAAGAAATTAAAGAAGTAAATATAATATTAGAAAATTAGGTATGTTGGATCTTTGGAGAAAATTGAATGGAGATAGAAGAGAATATACTTTCTTCTCAGCAGTTCATGGAACCTATTCAAAAATTGACCATATATTAGGACATAAAAGACTCAAATTAAATGCAAGAAAGCAGAAATAGTAAATGCTTTCTTTTCAGATCATGATGCAATAAAACTACATTCAACAAAAAGTTAGGGGGAAATAGACCAAAAGTAATTGGAAACTAAACAATCTCACCCTTAAAGAATGATTGGGTGAAGCAGCAAATTATAGATACAATTAATAATTTCACTAAGATAATGACAATGATGAGACATCATACCAAAATTTGTGGGATGCAGCCAAAGCAGTAATAAGAGGGAATTTTATATCCTTAGAGGCTTACTTGAATAAAACAGAGAAAGAAAAGATTAATGAATTGGGCTTGCAACTAAAAACTAAAAAGACCAAATTAAAACCTCCAATCAAATACTAAATTGGAAATTCTAAAATTAAAGGAGAAATTAAAAATATTGAAAGTAAAAACTATTGAGCTAATTAATAAAACTAAGAGTTGGTTCTATGAAAAGCCAATAAAATAGATAGCCTTTGTAAATCTGATTAGAAAAAGGAGGGAGGAAATGAAATTAGTAGTCTTAAAATGAAAAGGGAGAACTTTCCACCAATGAAGAGGAAATTAGAGAAATAATAAGGAGTTATTTTGCTCAACTTTATGCCAATAAATTTGATAACCTAAGTGAAATGGATGACTACCCAAAAATACAGACTTCCCAGACTAACAGAGGAAGAAGTAAATTGCTTGAATAGTCCCATTTCAGAAAAAGAAATAGAACAGGCAATTAAACAACTCCCGAAGAAAAAATCCCCAGGACCAGATGGATTTACATGTGAATTTTACCAAACATTTAAAGAACAATTGGCCCAAATGCTATATAAATTATTTGATAAAATAGGGAACGAAGGAGTCCTACCAAATTCCTTCTATGACACAGACATGGTATGATACCTCAAACCAGGTAGGCTGAAAACAGAGAAAGAAAATTATAGACCAATCTCCTAATGAATATTGATGCTAAAATCTTAAATAAGATATTAGCAAAAGACTACAGAAAATCATCTCCAAGATAAACACTATGATCAAGTAGGATTTATACCAGGAATGCAGGGCTGGTTCAATATTAGAAAACTATCAATATAATTGGCCATGTCAATAACCAAATTAACAAAACCATATGATCATCTCAATAGATGCAGAAAAAGCATTTGATAAAATCCAACATCCATTCCTATTAAAAACACTTGAGAGTATAGGAATAAATGGACTTTTCCTTAAAATAATCAGCAGCATCTATTTAAAACCATCAGTAAGCATCATATGTATGGAGACAACACCCAACCATTCCTAATAAGATCTGGAGTGAAACAAGGTTGCCCACTATCACCGTTACTATTTAATATTGTATTAGAAACACTAGCTATAGCAATAAGAGCTGAGAAAGAGATTAAAGGAATAAGAATAGGCAATGAGGAAGCCAAATTATCACTCTTTGCTGATGACATGATGGTATACTTGAGAACCCCAGAGATTCTCTAAAAAGTTATTAGAAATAATCCACAACTTTAGCAAAGTTGCTGGTTATAAAATAAACCCACATAAGTCATCAGCATTCTTATATATCACTAACAAAATCCAACAGTCAGAGTTACAAAGAGAAATTCCATTTAAAGTAACTACTGATAATATAAAATATTTAGGAATCTATCTGCCAAGGGAAAATCAGAAACTTTATGAGCAAAATTACAGACCACTTTTCACACAAATTAAGTCTGATCTAACCAATTGAAAAATATTAAATGCTCTTGGATAGGCGAGCAAATATAATAAAGATGACAATATTACCTAAACTAATCTATTTTATTTAGCGCTATACCAATCAGACTCCCAAAAACTATTTTAATGACCTAGAAAAATAACAACAAAGTTCATATGGAAAACAAAAGGTCAAGAATTTCAAGGGAATTAATGAAAAAAATCAAATGATGGTGGCTTAGCTGTACCAGATCTAAAACTATACTATAGAGCAGCAGTTACCAAAACTATTTGGTATTGGCTAAGGAATAGATTAGTTGATCAGTGGAATAGATTAGGTTCAAGGGATAAAACAGTCAACAAATATAGCAACCTAGTCTTTGACTAAACCCAAAGATCCCAGCTTTGGGATAAGAACTTACTGTTTGATAAAAATTGCTGGGAAAATTGGAAACTAATATGGGAAACTAGGCATTGATCCATACTTAACGCATACACCAAGATAAGGTCAAAATGGGTTCAAGACCTAGGCATAAAGAAGGAAATTATTAATAAATTAGAGGAACATAGGATAGTTTACCTCCAGACCTGTGGAAGGGGAAGGTTTTATGACCAAAGCAGAACTAGAGATCATTACTGATCACAAAATAGAAAATTTCGATTATACCAAACTGAAAAGTTTTGTACAAACAAAACTAATGCAGACAAGATTAGAAGGGAAGCAATAAACTGGGAAAATATTTTACAGTCAAAGGTTCTGATAAAGGCCTCATTTCCAAAATATATAGAGAATTAACTCTAATTTATAAAAATCAAGCCATTCTCCAATTGAAAATGGTCAAAGGATATGAACAGACAATTCTCAGATGAAGAAATTGAAACTATTTCTAGTCATATGAAAAGATGCTCCAAGTCATTATTAATCAGAGAAATGCAAATTAAGACAACTCTAAGATACCACTACACACCTGTCAGATTGAGCTAAGATGACAGGAAAAATAATGATGATTGTTGGAGGGGATGTGGAAAACTGGGACATTGATTCATTGTTGGTGGAGTTGTGAACGAATCAACTATTTGGAGAGTAGTTTGAACTATGCTCAGTTATCAAGCTGCATACTTTGATCAGCAGTGTTACTACTGGATTATGATCCCAAAGAGATTATAAAGAAGGAAAGGGACCTGTAGTGCAACGAATGTTTGATGCAGCCCTTTTGTAGTGGCTAGAAACTGAAACTGAATGGATGTCCATCAGTTGGAGAATGCTGAATCAAATTGTGGTAATGAAAATTATGGAATATTATGTTTGTAAGAATGGACAACAGGATGATTTCAGAAAGGCCTGGAGATTTACACGAACTGATGCTATGAGCAATGGACCACGAGATCATTATATCTCAACAACAACAACTAGATGACGACCAGTCCCGATGGATCAGGCCATCCTCAGCAACGAGATCAACCAAATCATTTCTACTGGAGCAGTAAATGAACTGAACCTTGCTATACTCAGAAAAGAACTCTGGGAGATGACTAAAACCATTACATTGAATTCAGTCCCTATATTTATCAACCTGCATCTTTGATCTTCTCTACAAGCTCAATTCGTACAATAATTCAGAGTCTGATTTCTTTGTACAGCAAAATATAGTTGGTCATGTATAATTATTGTATTCTAAGTTATATTTAATATTTACATCTACTGGTCATCCTAGCCATTTAGGAGGGTGAGAAGAGGCTGAAAAGTTGGAACAGAGGTTTGGCAATTGTTAATGCTGTAAAGTTACCCATGTATATATATCCTGTAAATTAAAGGCTATTAAATAAAAAAAAAAAAAAAAAAAAAAAAAAGTTGCAGGGACTAGAAAAAAAGAACAGTTACAGTAACTATCACTAGAATTTAAACAGCATTTTAGGATTTTCAGATGTTTACAAATATTAACAAATTTTATTCTCACAACAATCCTAATAGATGGTTACTGTTACAAGGATTATTTTACAGATGAGGAAATGTGAAGAAAGATTAAGTTTTTTTTTTTTTAATAGCCTTTTATTTACAGGTTATATGTATGGGTAACTTTACAGCATTAACAATTGCCAAACCTCTTGTTCCAGTTTTTCACCTCTTACTCCCTACCTCCCCCAGATGGCAGGATGACCAGTAGATGTTAAATATATTAAAATATAAATTAGATACAGCAATAATATACATGACTCAAAACGTTATTTTGCTGTACAAAGAATCAGACTTTGAAATATGGTCAATTAGCTTGTGAAGGAAATCAAATGCAGGTGGGTAAAACAATAGGGATTGGGATTTCAATGTAATGGTTTTTAGTCATCACCCAGAGTTCTTTCTCTGGGTGTAGATGGTTCAGCTCATTACTGCTCCATTGGAAATGATTTAGTTGATCTCGTTGCTGAGGATGGCCAGGTCATCAGAACTGGTCATCATATAGTATTGTTGTTGAAGTATATAATGATCTCCTGGTCCTGCTCATTTCACTCAGCATCAGTTCGTGTAAGTCTCTCCAGGCCTTTCTGAAATCATCCTATTGGTCATTTCTTATAGAACAATAATATTCATATACCACAATATAATATTCATATACCACAATTTATTCAGTCATTCTCCACCTGATGGGCCTCCATTCAGTTTCCAGTTTCTAGCCACTACAAAAGGGCTGCCACAAACATTCGTGCACATACAGGTCCCTTTCCCTTCTTTATTATATCTTTGGGATATAAGTCCAGTAGTAACACTGCTGGATCAAAGGGTATGCACAGTTTGATAACTTTTTGAGCATAGTTCCAAACTACTCTCCAGAATGGTTGGGAAGAAAGATTAAGTTGCTTTAGCAGTCATACTAAGTGTTTGAGGTTGAATTTGAACTTGTTTTTTTCTGATTTTAGTATTCTATTTATTGTCCAACTAGCAGCCTTTGCTTCCCAAAATAAACAAACAAAAATATTGTGGAAACAATTGAAGAAACAAAGAAAAATGAAAAGTATTGCTTTTTGTAGATATCTCCTTTTCTCCTATCCTGAGACTATCAGTGCAAATGCAGAAATTGCTACACAGGATCAAGGTTCATTTTGTATTTTTATCAGTTTATAGATTACTCTAGTTAAAGAATTCATTAACAGTAGCCAAACTTCTGATCATCATCCTTTCCATTTTTAGCTAGACAGATAATTCCTGTAGTCACAAGCTGCAAACAGAACCATACTCATAAACCTTTCCAAATTAATTAAATATAGCATTCCTTGGACTCTATTGACTTAGTCTTTAAAATTGAGGGTAACTTTTAAGGAAGGATAAGGCATTAGAATAGGATTATGAATATTAATTATGACTTTGCTAATAAAATTTTTCAGAGTATATTTTCTCATTTTTTATAATGCCTTATTATCAGAAATATGAACATACCACATATGCACCTGTCCAAACATGTGAATATATTCAAATCATGTCATAAAGACATATCAGCTTTGTTACTCCCTTACTTGATGACTCAGTGTAATTCTAAATGAGATTCTCTAGCAAGAAATCATCATCTATCGTGAATTTTTTTCAATCATGAGGTAGTTGAAGGCAATTCTAATAGACTGGTGATGGAAAGAGCCATCCTTATACAAAGAGAAAACTATCTTTGCCTTGTAGTACTGTGTTTCCTGTCAGAATACAATTCTGTAATATCTAGTTTTCAACTTTAGCTGATCCTCCTTATAAATCTGGCTGCTACTCTTTGTACCAGGCCCAAAGGTATCCATAGAAAGTGAGTTCAATCTTTGATTAAAGTGAGAAAGTAGACAGACACTCATTGGAAATGTTCTTCTTAATCAAGGATTCCTGATCTAACATTTATACATTTTTAAGAAGTCATAGATTTATTTTAATGTAATTATTTTTCCTTTGCTATGGTATGAATTTTATTTTAAACACTTAAAAATATTGTTTTAAGAAAGAGCTTTAAATGTTTGGCCGTGGGTTCCATGACACACAGAAAAGATCAAGAACTCTCTTCTAGATGCTTCTATCAAGGTTGATTAAATTAGCTTGTAGTCTCCCAAACTAGTTAATAAGAAAGCATTTCACAATCTAACTTGAGGTCCAATTATTAATTCATTCCTTGAATTATCAATTTCATAAAAAATGATATCTATTGTTAATTGTCAAGGGATAGCTTCATTTAGTGGCAAAATTAAAAAGTAAAAGTTTACAAGACATTCAATATGGAATAAGTCCTTGAAAAAATGTAGGTCAATAAATCAAAACCTGTCTAATTAGCAGTGACCATAACAAATGGTTATGTAGGGAATGCTTTCTATTCTATGCTCTTTAAATGACAAGACCATCAATGGAGAGAAAACATGTGTTTCATCATCTTTGCTGTAATATAAATTCAAAATTATTCTTTTTATTTGCTTAACACCAAACATTTACTTAATTTATTAACTTATTTCAGAGTGAAGAACATGAAATTGCAATGCCTTAAACAAATGTGAAACCAAAATAATAGATTATGGCATATTTAAATTTAAGTAAAATTATAACATGAGTTTTGCATTAAATCATTTTGGCTACTTTTTGCTATACCCTTTCTCTCCAGAGTTTTCTCCCATACTAGGTACAGTTCCTTCAAATTACCTTTATTCCACAATGCACTCACCTTTTATAAGTTAAAATCTGTGTAGATAGGATATGATGTTATTTATACAAAAGCATGAATTTCAATTCATGTACCACCCCTCCCAGATATAGGTATATATAGGTATATATAGGTATATATAGGTATATATAGGTATATATAGGTATTTGAAGAGAAGAAGTTATACACTGTTAAAGAAGAGAGTGAACATGTTGAGATGTTATGTGAAGATAAGTAAGGTAAATTAGATTTTTATACTCCTTATAATAGACCATATCTACAACACCACATTTTAGACAGGTTAAGATTTATAATACTTTTCATCACAATAGGTAGACATGAAATTCACAGATGAGTCACCTAAATAACTATATAAAGCAATGCATTGTTAAAAGTAAAATTGAGTAGGGACAACCAATATTTTTTATAGCAAGAGAGTTCAAAATGCACACAGAATCCATAGGATATTAGCAGAGAGGAAATCCAATTTCACCTCATCCAGATCATATTCAATACATTTTAGAAGTTAAATATCAAAGAAGCAGCTGTGCAAGTAGCCAGGAAGAATGTCAAAAAGCAACAGTTTGAATCACACTGAATTACTCAGGAATAAGAAGTTTAATAAAATACTCAAATTTGATATACAATGCTGTTGTTGTACTTATTTAATTAATGATGATTTTATTGGATTTGATACTGAAAAACAGACTATACCAACTTATATCCCCAAGTAGCATATTCTGCAAAATAGAAAATTGAGAATCTGGATCACCAGGAGATAATAAAAGCAACTGTATCAATGGGTGAAACTTGGTTTCAGAAACCCAGTCCAGAATTAGGACAAGGCATCAACTAAAACATCAAGATTTCAAAAAGAAAATGATCAGGGATACCCCACCACTCTCTAGCCCTTCCCCACCTCTGCAGTCAAAGAGAAAAAAAAAAAGAAGACAGTGTGACTTTGACATAAAATTCTAATTCTAGAGCTGTTTCTTGAGATACAAATAAACTCAAGATGAACTTTATACTTTAAGTATAAAATACTATGAAATAAAAATAAGAGAGAGAGCAAATTTAAAAAGATAGCTTCAGAATAAATATAAGTAAAGCAAAAGGAAGGAATGAAGAAAAGAAGGAAGGAGGGAGGGATGGAAGGAGGTAAAGAAGGAAAGAAAGTAGGAAGAAGAATGTGTGTGTGTGTGTGTGTGTGTGTGTGTGTGTGTGAAGGTATCTCATGTGTAAGATGAGGGAGTTAAATTAGATTTTCTGTGAGGTTCATATCAGTCCTACATAGATGATTCTAAGATCCATGAGCCTATGAATCCACTGTTCACCTCCTAAAAGAAACTTAATTGAAAATATTCAGGAATATCATAATTAAAATCAAGAGGTTGCAGGTCACATAAGAAAAAGTTGCTAAATGTTCAAGAACTAACAAACTAGAGTTAAAAATCACACAATAATATATTTTAATTACAATAAAAAAGAAAAATCTGGAAGATTATATTCAAAAAAGGATAAATAGCTAGGTGGTACAATGCATAGAATATCTAGATTGGAGTCAGAAAATCTCACTTTTCAAATCTGGCCATGGACAAATACTTTCAGTATCATGTAGAACTTGTACAAAAACTGACCATGAATTGGATCACAGAAATATTCCAAATAAAATGTGAAACAGTAAACACATCCTTTACAGTCTAGAGTGTGGTAGAGATAGTAAGCAGTTCAAGGAACAGAAATAAATAAAATAAACCCAAATAAGTGGCCTAGGAATAAATCTATTTTGTGACAGATGAGTAGCTAAGTCATCCAAACAATAGAGTGCTCACACTGGCATCCAGATAGTTTCAGTTTCCTGACTTCAAATCCAGACTCAAATTTATTAGCTATATGACCCCGGACAAGATAATTAATCTTGTTCACCTCAGTTTCCATAAATATAAAATAAGATGGAGAAGGAAATGGAAACATACCAGTATCTTCTTCAAGGCAATCCCAAATGTGATCATGAAGAATCAGCTATAAATAACACAACTGAACAATATTCCAAAATACTAAGCGTTTAAAATAATATTTTCCAAAATTGATTATAATACAATAATATAATTCAACTGATTATAATACAACAGAGGCAGGATTTTAAAGACTTTCAAAAATATTTGTTTAAAAACCACAACTGAAGATAATCTTTGAGTTCAAGAATAGGAGACAAAAGAAAGGTAAATTCATTTGAGCAGCTGGAAAGGGTATATTGATGATAATTGAGTGTTCTACTAGAAAGAAAAGACATAAGTATTTTCCCTGAATCTCACTTTATTTAAGGGTTATAGAAGTAGTAAAGAAAAAAAAAAGAATGTAGGTCTTAAAATAGTTTTGTTCTGGTCTGTTAGTTTTGGAAGAGAAAACAAAGGTAAATGAAAAGGAGTACAGCAGAGCAAGGGGAAGAAACACTTTCCCTTAATTGATCCCTATATCTCAATATCCCTACATCAAAAGAAGTGTATTTACATTTGAAGGAAAGGAGGGACCAGCTTCTCATGAGTCATGTTCTTATGGAACCTGGTCAAATTAAAATTATTATGCAAACATAGATACATATACAACATTTATTACTGAATGTGTAAAATTCAACAAGGAGGCAGTCTAGGAGAGCAAGAAGTATAGAATTGAAGAGGGAATAATCACAACAAAAACTAACTTCAACTTTAGAGAATAAATATTAATTGGGTATAAATAGGAAAGAAAGAAGGTATAAGAACCAGTAATTAAGGTTCTGGTTGACCAAAAGGAGGACTGAGCTTATGTGAATGTATATACCTTTTCTTAATTTTTTTTCCATTTATGTTATGAAGAGAATGTATGATGGTAAGATAATGAAAAATTATTTGGAAATATAATAAAGGGGAAAACTAGTCATTTTCATGACTGTGACAATAATAGAATGAACTCACATTGAATGGAAGAGTAACAAAATAAGTTAAAAAGCATGATTGAACAATCTATTGTTTTCAAGAAAAAAATACTTGCGACAATGATTCATACAGGTTTAAAATAAGAAGCTGAGAGGAAGCTAGATGGCACAGTGGATACAGTACCAGTCCTGAAGTCAGGAGGATCTGAGTTCAAATCTGTTCTCAGACACTTAACACTACTTAGCTGAGTGACCCTGGGCAAGTCACTTAACCCAAATTTCCCGGTGGGGGCAATAAAATAAACTGAGAAGCTTAAGTGGAATTTATCATCTAAATAGCAATCATAATCTCATGCAAAGAAACTTTTAAAAAGCGTGACAAAAAGAAGTAAGCATAAAAACTATTAAAATTAATGCTATGATGATAAATGGTATGTCACTATTTAATACATTCACCTATTGTTTTAGTGTTAAAATTCAAATGAAAAATGTCAATTGAGTTAGAACAATAAATAAAAAAGGAAAACTGCAATATTGTGAGATACTTAAAAGCACTTTCATACTTTTTCAAATTCAATAAAAAAGTAATAAGCCCATCAAGTAACACATATTTATTGAAGGTCAATTTTAAATCAGACATTGGAATATGAAGCACTGGAAAAAAATGTATTTATGGGATAAAACAATTCTTATTTTCTAGGTGCTTATATTATATTAAACATATTATATGTTATATAATATATTATATATATATTACATATTATATATATTATATTATATTAAGGGAGACAATGTGCATATATGTATATATGCATGTATATTTGCACATATACATACACACAGAAATGAGTATATACATCTACATATAAAAATTACTATAAAGAGAATAAATGCGAAATGGTTAAGCACCAGGTAATTAGAAAGGGACAAAGTTTATAGCAGTTGGGAGGGATCAGAAAAGTCTTCACTTATATAAAGAGAAGAATTAGAAGAGTTAAGGTGAGAGGAAAGTACACTCCAAATAAAAAGGAAAAAATTAGTATTACCAAATTTGAAATGACATAGATAGGATATGATAAAATGGATGACTAGAATAAAAATTCTGGAACTTGAGTTAGAAATATTTGAGTCCAACTCTAGTATCAGTCATGCATTATTTATGTGACTCTGGGCAAATAACTTCAAATGTGCGTGAGTCAATTTCCTTATATAAAATGGGAAAGTATTAGCACTTACCTACTTAGTTGTGAGAAACAAATGAGATACTAATTATAAAGTGCTTTTCAAAGTTGAAAGTAGTATAGAAATGCTTACTACAGTTTTATTATTAATACTTTTATTTCTTCTATTTTCAAAGGGATTTCACTTCTCCATTTCATTAATTTGATTTTCTGCCCTTTTAAAAAACAAATTAGCTAAAACTTTGCTTTTATTCATTTGAGATAACCAGATTTTAATTTCCTTTATCATTTCTAGTTGTTTTGTTTCTAGTTTACTTTCATTTTAATTTTTAAATATCTCTTCTTTTCTATATATTTTACATTGGTTTATTTGTGGGCAGTCATATATATATATATATATATATATATATATATATATATGTCTGTGTTTATACACACATATATGTGTGTGTATTAAATAAATTTTATTTATCTTTTCTTTTTCTATTTTATTAATATATTTTAGAGATATGAATTACCATCACCCCCAGAACTGCATTATCTGCATATTAAGGATTTTAGTATGTTTTTGTCATTATGTTTTTCTTTCACATAAATATTATTTACATAAATTGTTCTTTAGTACACTCATCCTCACTTCATTGTTGTCTCCATTTGGAGTGAGGTGGTGAAGTAGATGGATCATTAGGCCTACAGACATAATGATATGTGTTAAATCCATCCTCAGATACTTTTTAGCCATGAGGCTTTAATCAAGTCACTTAAACTTTTTCTGCCTCAGTTAATTCAAATGTAGAATGGAGATAATAATAGTTTGTACCTCACAGAGTGGCTATGAGAATTAAAATGGCATAATTGTAAAAGTACTTAGCACAATGTCTATCACATTTGTTGTTTAGTCATTTTTCATACATGTCCAAAGCTTCATGGCCCCGTCTGGGAGTTTCTTGTTAAAGATATTGGAGTGATTTGCCCTTTTCTTTTCCAGCTAATTTTATTGATGTGGAAATTGAGGCAAATGGAGTTAAGTGACTATCTGGTGTCACACAGCTAGTAAGTGTCTGAAGCCAAATTTGAACTCATAAAAATAATATTTTTTCACTGTGAGCCAAGCATTCTGTATACACTATATATTTTACCACCTACCTGCCCATCTGTCACATAGTAGGTTCTTAATAAATGTTTATTCCTTCTCAGTTTATTTGGGTGTGTGTTATTTATTCATTTGTTTGTTTTTATGATTCAGTCTGTATTTAGACATAGTGTTTCTTCTCTGTATATGGATAGTATTTCTTCATAAGCATTCCTTCAAAGTTGACATTTATCATTATACTGCTGAGAACAGGAAAGTAATTTAAGCTGGTCATCCCATAACATTGCTAGTACTTCGTATATAATACATTTCACTTTGCTTGCATTCATGGAGAACTTTACAGGTATTTTTTCCAAGAGCATTCTGTTCATTACTTCCCATAGAACAACATTATTCCATGATAATCATACATCTCAAATTACTCAGCAATTTCCCAATTGATGGGAATCCCCTCAATTTCCAATTCTTTGTCCTAAGAAGAGAACCACTGCAAATATTTTTGTACATATAGATCCTTTTCCTTTTTAAATCTCATTTGATATTCATACCTAATAGTGGGCATTGTTAGGTCAAAGGCATGAATTTATAAAGCTTTGGCCATTTAATCATTTATCAATTGGAGGATGGCTCTCATTTCATTTAAATACATTTGAACCAGTCACTTCTTTGTTTGAGAAATAAGGTCTTATCAGAGAAACTTGTTTCAAAATTCTTTCTAAAATTATTATTGCTAATTGTATTTTTCCCCATTTATTCTATTCTATTTCTTCTTTCACCCCGCCCATCCTCAAAAGTGTTTTGTTTTGCTATTGACCACTTCCTCCTCCAATATATTCTCTCACCATTTTCTTCTATTTTCAAACAGGATAAGATAGATTTCTGTGCCCATATTGAGTGTGTATGTCTTTTCTTCTTTGAGTCAATTTTAATGAGAGTAAGATTTATTCACTCTCCTTTCTTCCCCCTCTTCCCTTCCACTGTAAAAAGCTTTTACTTTCCTCTTTTATGGCAGATAATTAAAACCATTCAACCTTTTCCTTCCCCTTTCTCTCAGTACGTTGCTCTCTTCCCCATTAATTTCATCATTTTTTAGATATTATTTTTTTCATATTCAACTCACACCTGGGCCTTCTACATATATACATATATGTATACACACACATACACACACACATATATATAAACACATATATTGCTTCAAACGATCATAATAAGGAAATTCTAATAAATTACAAATATTATTTTCCCATGGAGAAATGTAATCAGCTAAACCTATTTAAGGCCCTTATGATATCATTTTTCTGATTGCCTTCTTATTCTTCTCTTGAGTCCTGTATTTGAAAATATTTTTTAAATATACAAAAAAAAAAAGAAAATTTTTCATTTGGCTCTGGTCTTTTCATTATGAAAACTTGAAAATACTTTACTTCATTAAAAAGTCACCTTTTCCTCTGAAGGATTATACTCAGTTTTGCTGGGTAGATGATTCTCGGTTGCAATCCTTGCTTCCTTGCTCTCCAGAAAATCATATTCCAATCCCTTCCATCCTTTAACATAAAAGCTGCTAAATCATGTGTCATCTTGACTGTGGCTTTGTTTCTTTCTGGATGACTGCAGTATTTCCTCTTTCACCTGGGAGTTATGGAATTTGGCTACAATATTCCTGTGAGCTTTCATTTTGGGGTCTCTTTCAGGAGGTAATCAGTGGATTCTTTCCATTTCTATTTGGAACTCTGATCCTAGAATTTCAAGTCAGTTTTCTTTGATAATTTCTTAGAAGTTTATGTACATACTCTTTTTTTTTTATCATAGCTGTCAGGTAGACAAATAATCTTAAAATTACTCTCCTGGATCTATTTTCCAGGGCATTTGTTTTTACAATGAGATATGTTACATTTTTCAATTTTTTTTTTCATTTTGGCAGTTTTTACTTTATTGCATCTTGATTTTTCATAAAGTCAGTAGTTTCCATTTGCTTAATTCTAATTTTTAAGGAATTATCTTCCTCATTTAACTTTTGTACCTCCTTTTCTAATAGGTCAGTTTGGGTTTTTAAGCCATTCTCATTAGCTGTTTGTATTTCCTTTTGCATACTCTCATTTTTCCCCTAATTTTTCTTTTATCTTTTACTTCATTTTCAACATCCCTTTTGAGTTCTTCCATGGCATAATTCCTATTTTAATTTTTCTTGGAAGCTTTGGACATAGGCACTTTGACTTTATAATCATATTTGAGTGTGTATTATGATCTTTTTTGTCATCATAGTAAGTTTTTAATTGTCAGAAGCTTTTTTTTCTGCTCATTTTTGTAGTCTATTACTCTTTTTTTCAACTCTTTCTTAAAATAGGGCTCCATTTCCAGGGTGAATGGTGCAGTGTCCTAACCTGTTTTCAGATATCCTTTTAGGACCTGACAAACTTTTAGGAGTGTCCCTGTACCAGTTTAGCTATAAGATCTAGTATGCTAAGTAACAGATTTCTGATTTGCTGACACTAGTAGTCTAGGACCAGGGTTGCATTGCTGCAGCAGGACTGTAGCTGCAAGCCCAACTCCCACCCAGTTGCAAGAGACCCTCTCTACTAACATTCCAAATCTTCCTTGGTGTTCCTGGCCAGGAGGTCCAGAAGCCACTAGCACTGCCCCTGATTCAGAGGTTCTTCCTTTTTGATGCTGTGCGAGTGCCCCGGGCTTCATTATTATGGCCTGCACTGGGATTACATACTGGGCTCTCACCCTGGTTCCACAGTCCTTCTAAGTTCTCTTTGATGTCTCTGGCCTGAGAGGTCTGGAAGTCATTAGTATTGTTGCTGATTTAGCTGAAATCCAATGCTGAACTTTCAACCTGATATCACAGACCTTTTCTGCAAAGTTTCTAAATTGTCTTGAGCTATAAAATGTTCTATTCAAACTGTGGGGGTATTTTGATACTTTATAATTTATTTAGATAATTATTTAAAGGAATTTGGAGCTGTCTGGGGGAGAGGCTGGGTGAGTTACTGCCTTTACTCCACCATCTTGGCTCTGCCTCCTGTGTTATTTATATCTGTTCCTTGAAGTGACTGCTCTCTCTATTTTAATTTGATCTGTAAAGGATGTGTTTATCATTTTCGACACTTTGAGGGATATCTCTGTGATGAATTACATAATTTTTTCCTAAATTCTACATGATGCCAACAACTATGTCTATTATTTTATAATCCCCTTTATAACATTCCATAAGTCTTCTAGAAACTGGTTTCTTCATAAATTTTGTTCAATTACAAATTTTCTTTTTATTTATATTTCTGTAAAACTAAAAGATAGAAATTTCCTGTAACTATATCTTTTACTTCATTTTTTCCCTTAAATTTAGATGCTAAAGCATTTAGAACATATAAATTTAATATTTATGTTGGTCTATCTTCTATGTTTCCATTTTACCATAATAACGTTTCTGTGTTTACCTCTTTTATATTTTTAATGTTTGTTTTTTAGGCTAGTATGGTTTTTGTATTTACCTGGTGTAGTGTTTTTTGTTAGTTTTCTGGAGATCTTGGAGCAGCCTTCCTTTCAGCAGATTAATCACTACAACAATAGCCAGGTCTTAAAGTCCAAATCCTTTATCATCTCCTTCACAATCTAGTTTCCTTGTGTGGGGCTTGGGCCAGCTTTCTGGAGAGCCTTTCAGAGTCTTGGTTTCAGTGGAGAAAATGCAGGAGGACTGGCCAGCTACCAGAAGGCTGATGAAGATGGAACACATCTTTGTCCTTGGCTCTGAGAGCTTGAGTTCCTGCCTCCAGTCCACTGTCTTCTCTGACTCTGTCTCCAAGCCTCTTGGTCCCTCAGGAGAGCCACCAAGAGCCTGACCAAAGATGGAATGAATCTGTCTCTGAGTTCCCAGGCTTGTCTTCTCTGGCTCTCAATCTGGCTGTGTTTGTCTGAGCTTATATGCTCTCTTATAATTACATTATCATAGGTGTGAATCTTGTAGAACTATATTATGTACTAAGTACATGTACCAAACAAGAACTATTAAGCAGCATGCTAAACTAGATACGCATTGTCTTAATCAATTCCACTGACTTAACACTTGTAAGAATCCTTGTTTCAGAGTTCTGATCCGCAATCAATTGTTTCTTTCTCAATCCTTGCGATATTTTGTCCTTTTCCTGGCAGTTTCAGGATTTGGCTAAAAAAAATTTTTGGAACTTTTCATCTTTGCCTTGCTGTTGTGAAGTGATTGCTGGATTCTTTCAATTTCTATTTTTTTTCCCTGTGGTTCTAAAGTAGGAAATCAGTTTTCCTTGATAACTTCTTCAAAGATAATGTCTAGACTCTTTATTGATTTTCAGGAAGACCAATAATTTTTAAAATTGTTTCTCCTGGATCTATTTTCTAGGTCACTTGTTTTTCCAATGAGATATTTCGTATAATTTTCTATTTTCTCCCATCATTTTGGTTTTGTTTTATTGTATCTTAATTTCTCATGAAATCGTTAATTCCATTTTCTCAATTCTAATTTTTAAGGAATTATTTCCCTCAGTGAGTATTTGTACCTCCTTTTCCACTTGACCAATTTTGCTTTTTAAGGCATTCTTTTCCTCCTTAGCTTTGTGAATTTCCTTTTGCATCATTCTCAATTCTGTTTTCAAGTTTTCTTCTATTTCTCTTTATTTTCAAAATTCCTTTTGCATTCTTCCTTGGCCTAAGACCAATTCAGATTTTTCTTGGGGGCTTTGGATGTAGGAGTTTTGCCTTTTGACTTTTGTTTTCATCTTTCTTGTATGTATCTTCCTTTCTAAAATCAGAATCTTTTTCTGCTATCTATTCATTTTCCCTGCCTATTATTCAGCTTTTAAGTCTTTGTTAAAATAGGGCTGTGTTTCCAGGTTGGAAACCATATTATCCCAAGCCGTTTTCAGAGATCCTTCTAGGGACATGATCACAAGCACTTTTTTTTTTTTTTTTTTTTTTTTTTTTTGTCCTGGAACTGTGAGGAGTGTCCTCACTCCATTGGGGCAAAAGCAACAGTCCTTCCTTAGTCCTCATAAAGAGACTTCTTGTGTGAGTTAAATTATCCAGAAACTGCCACTGCCACCCAAGTCCATTACCATTTCCCTGGTTTCCAAGGTCCTCTCACCCTATTGATAAATATTTGCTACTGATCTACCAATTTATCTTTCATTTCTCTGGGCTTAGAGTTGTAGAAACAACAGTTTTCCGGAAATACTTGAGACACAACCCTATAGAAGAAATTAATTAGGTTCTAAGGCCTGTTTCTGCTTTGCCAACACTGAGGCTGGGGCTGAGCCTGGGGCTGTGCTGCTGGAGCCTGTTCCCAGACTGTGACTGGACTCCCACCTTGGTGTCAAAAGCCTTTCTGGCTCACCTCTAAGTTTTCTTCAACTGGAAAATGTTCCACTGTATCTTGTGTGTTATAAAACCTTAAAATATCTTTAGTCATTGTTTAAAGGAATATGGAATGATTTGAGGGAGAACTCCAGGACTGCTTGGCATCACTGTACCATTTTTCTGTCTAAAATTTTTTAAAGCCCCAGGTCTATGATCCTATGATTAACAGAAGGAAAAATTTGCATTTTAAGGAAAGTTCAAGTGAATTCAATCAATTGAATTTAATAAACAATATTCAGTGCAAATGTCCAAAGAATTATTCTAAACTTATTCTAAACTCCTTATGGAGATACAAAGACAAATAGGAAACTAATCTGGCCTTAAGTCACTGATAGATTAGCAAGGGAGTTAAGATTAATACAAAGACAACAAATACAAAATACTAATCTGACTTGCATAGGAAGGAAAGAAGCTTTAAAAGTTAAGAGGAAGAAAAGATGACTTCTGTCTAGCAATATTATGAAATGCTAAATTGAAAAGTTTTGATTCAAGTTGAATTGCAAAGTACAGGAGAGTGTATTAAGCAATCTGTTTCATATGTTTCAAAGTGACTGGCATGGATTTTCTTATATAGAATCATAGGCTCATGGATTTTATTTTGAAAAAAACAACTTTGCAATTATCTACTCAAATTTTCAGATTTTGAAGAAGATCTGAGGCCAAGTGAAATGTCATGAGCAAGATCTTAAGGGGAAGTTGAAACTTCAAACCCAACTTCTGGTTACAAATCATACTATCTTTCAACAGCCATGCTGTTGTTTATAGTAAAAGTAATTAAAGCATCAGAACAAGCTATTTATCATTATCATCATCTATTTAAATTCTTCAAAGTTGATGTATCAATAAGTGTAAAGTTGCTATATGTTGTCAAAAAACTTTTCAATACCAATTCAATAGTATTAAAAGAGAATTTTGACTTAAATGTTAAATTATGCATTGTGCATCAAATACTCTCTGCAGGACACTAAAAAGAAATTGAAACAAATATACTAAAGAAAGGGCAAACTCATTAAAAGGAGTAGTGAATCCCTCTTCATTTAGATTGATAAACTGGCTTGAAAATGTGGTAGTTTATTTTTCTCTCCCCTTTCCAGAACCCTCTGCCTCTCCCCTGATGGAAAACAGTTCCTGACAGTAATATTTGTATATTGTAAAAGAATCAGTGTTTTTATTTCACAAATATGTATAGATGCATATATTTAGATTTATATAGACTGAATTAAAGTTGAAATAAATATTAGCAGTCTATTAAGCCAAACTATACTTTCCCCACCTCCTACATTACCAATACAACATTAACAGCAAGTGTCATTCTTGGAATCCATCTTCTAGAAAGCCATCAGTAAAAATTAGTCATCCAATTAAGATGTCCTTGTGAAGATCGTGTATTTTTAAAATCAGCAGGAGTCAGGAATTCAGGTTAGGGGAAAATCGTCAATCTTTATTCTCAGTGAAGAAGGATCGGAGGTGGAAGAGAATCGGCGATAGCAATGTGTGCAGATGAGTCAAGAAGCTAGCTAGACCAGCAGCCACACGACCACCAGCTAAGAGTCTCGAACCCAGGCCCAATCTCTCCCAGCTTCTCTTCCTGTCTCTCTCTCTGCCTCCACCCACCAAAATCGTCATTTCCTATACAACACATCAGGACTTGCACAGAGAGTGGGCAGGGACCATTCTTTATCTAATCATGTATATTAATAGAGTATAGCCCAATTACTATTTAGCCTCACGTACTTGGGACCTCAGTGCATCAACTCAAACCTCAGCCCATTACATGTCCTAACTTCTTTTTTTTTTTTAAGGTCAAATCTAAATTTGCCTCTGATTAACTTCCTTTCATAACTATTAAGTATATTTTTGGCAGCCAGACAAAAAAGCCCTGATTCATTTCTTCTACAGGGTTGTCTCTCAGGTATTGCTGGACAACTATTATAGTCCTCTAATAGTCATCTTCACCAGATTAAATATCCCTGGTTTTATCAACATATTTTTCAGAGGATATGGATTCAAGGCCTACAAGTTTCATTCTGATTGCCTTCCTCTTTACATTCTTCAGTTTGTAAAAGTTGTTTCTAAACCACGGTGTCCAGAATTGTTCACAGTTCTCTAGTTTTGATCTAAGACAGAACACAAATATAGCACTGGAAGTTAAACCTTTCATTACAGTGCTTAAAATCTTATTACATTGTTTGGCTGCCATATCATGTTAATTCATATTGATTCATGTTGGAGGCCACTAAATAATAAATAGAGCAAAGTTATCAAATATATGAGTGAACTGCATACTGCTAAAAGATTTCCCAAATGCATTCCAACAAGATTAAAAATGTAATTTGGAATTATTTAACAAAATAAATGAAAATGCAATAAACTTAAATTAAATTAAAAAATTAAGTTAACATATGGCTTACAGGGACCCTTATAGACACTAGAAGCTCCTGTTTCTCTTTGAGAGTAAAACCACTGGAGTATTGCAATGGGGAAAACAAAGAAACAATAGCCACTTGGCAAGGAACAAGAAGATAGACCTGGTCAGTAGTCTCAGTGATATAAGTTATGAGACATTAAGCAAATGTCATTTTTCAGTGCATCTGCATTACACTAACTTCTCTGAAATTATTTCCTTGTGTGTTAAAACATTTATGTAAATATATACATGCATTCATGTATGCATTCATACTTACACATTTGTAATATGTACGTGTGTGTGCATATGTGTTTATTTACACAGCTAGGCAGAACAATAATGGAACAGTGCTGGATCTGAAGTTAGGAAGATATCTTCCTGAGTTAGAATTCCTTTCAGACATTAACTAACTGTGTAACCAGAGTCATTTAACCCTAATTGCCTTGTAAAGAAAATAAAATTAGCCAGGTCCCTAAAACCCCTTAAAACCAGCTCCTATTTTATTTATTCAATTAATTTCCTTTTTAAAATGTTATTAATCTCTCTTGATTTTTGGGATTATCAATTTGATGTTAACTTTTAGAATCTAAGAGTGTGTTGAATTCATTGACTGGTTTTGTCTCTAATTTAATGAGAGAAGCATTTAGAGAAATACACTTTTTCCTAATTACTACTTTGGTGTATCCCACAAAATTTGATGTGTTATCTCATTGTTATAACTTCCTTTAATGAAATCATTATTGTTTCTTTGATCTGCTCTTTATCATTCTTTAAGATCAGATTATTTAGTTTTTAATTGACTTTATGATTCAGTAATCTTTGTTGAATGTAATTTTTACAGCACTCCATCCAAAATTATTCATTAAATATTTCTGGTTTTTTTTCCATGTTTGTAAACTTTTTATGCCCTGAGATTATCAATTTTTGCAGAAGAGTTAGGTATAGTTGAAAAAAAAGAATATTCATTTCAATTTTCATTCAATTTTCTTCAGACTTCTATCATGTCTAATTTTTTAAAAATTCTATTTATTTTCTTAATTGCCTTCTTCTTCATCTTTTTCTTCTTCTTCTTTGTCTTTTTTTTTTGTTTGTTTGTTTAGATTCATCTATTTTTGAGAGGTGAAAATTGAAGCCTCCTACTAGTATAGTTTTATTATCTACTTCCGATAATTCATTAAATTTTTCCTTTAAATTTTTCTTTAAAAATTGGGAGGCACATTTAATATTAATATTGCCTCATTGTTTATGATACCTTTTAGTAAGATTTGGATTTTTTTGCTTATCTCCTTTAATTAGGTCTATTTTTTTTCTTTGTCTGATAACATGATTGCTACCAATGCCTTTAATAAGGAACTTCAGTTCCTTATTTTTACTTTGATTGTCTCTCTGTTTCAAATGTGTTTCTTGTAAAACATTTCTATTTTGAGTGAGATCATTCCATTTGCATTCATAATTGTGATTTTTGACTGTGAAAAAATGTCAATTCTATTTCCCTCCTGTTTATCCTTCTCTTACTCACTTTTACTCTTCCCTCCTAAAAGTTCTATTTTCCTTCTGACTATTTCATACCTTATTTTGCATTTCCTTCCATTAGTGTCATTCTTACTTTCTTATATGCCCTTCTCCCTCTATTTCGCTGTTGGGTAAGATAATCAACTGAATGTATGTTATTCCTTATTTGAACTAATTCTGATGAAGTGAGGTTCAAACCTGGCTATTACTATCTTCCTCTTTCCCCATCTTCCTCTTTCCCCTTTATATTAAAAATCCTTTTTTTTGTGAGTTTTTTTCTTAATATGATAATAGTTTTTATTATTTTCCTCTCCCTTCCTCCTGTTTTCAGTGCATTCATCTTTGTCACTCATTTTTTAGTGTATCCCATCATATTCAACTTATATCTGTGCTTTCCATTTATGTATACTTTTTCTAATTGCCATAGTAATGATAAAGTACTTGGGAATTATAAGTACCATTTGTTCATCTAGAAAAGTCAACACTAACCTTATTGATTTACTTATGATTTTTCTTTTATGTACACTTTCTAGCTTTTTATACTTAAGAGTACTTTATTTGAATTTTTTTTATTCAGCTGTGGTCTTTTAATCAAGAATACTTGAAAGTTTTCTATTTTATTAAATATTCATCTCTTCCACTTCTTCCCACACGCCAAAGTATTATACTAGGTTTAACTAGTTAGGTTCTTAGTCATAATCCTAACTCTCTTGCCTATTGGAATATCATGTTCCATATTCTCTGCTTCTTTTATATGGAAACCACTAACTCTTGTGTGATCTTACTATATCTCCATGGTATTTCAATTATTTCTTTCTGGATGCTTGACATATTTGCTACTGGACCTGGGAGCTCTGGAATTTGGTAAAAAATATTTTTGGTAGTTTATATTTTAAGTTCTTTTCCTAAGGTTGATCTATAGGTTCTTTCAATGTCTGGTTCTAGGATATCAGAACAAATGTCTTTAATTTTTTTTTTCAAAATGATGTGTCAGAACTTATTTAGCCCATGACCTTCAGTCAAATTATTCTTATTTTTTTTTTCTCCTCAATCAATTTTCCAGGTCAATTGTTTTTTCCACTGAAATCTTTCACATTCTCTTATTTTTAAAAACTTTGTATTTTTTCTTGATTACTCATAGAATTATTAGTTTTCAACTGGCCAATTCTAACTTTTAAGGAACAATTTTCTTCAATCTTCTATGAGTTTTTTGCATCTCCTTTTCTATTTGGCCAATTCTGCTTTTTAAGGAGTTGTTTAACTTAGTAATACTGTATACTTTTTTTTCCATTTGTTTTTTTTTTTAAGTTCTTCATTTCGGTAATTGTTTTTGCTTCTTTCTTTTACTATTTGGCCCAAATATTTTTTTTAT
This sequence comes from Sarcophilus harrisii, assembly GCF_902635505.1. NCBI lineage: Eukaryota > Metazoa > Chordata > Mammalia > Dasyuromorphia > Dasyuridae > Sarcophilus > Sarcophilus harrisii. The sequence goes on from NC_045426.1 coordinate 523,083,314, forward strand.
GATGTCATTTTCTTCACTATTTTTGTGCCTTTTCAAAAAAAGATGTTGATTTGCTTTTCAAAATGTTCTTTTATCATTCTCATTTGCTTTCCCAATTATTTTCTCTAACTCATTTAATAGTAAAAAAAATTGATATCTAGGAATTTTTGAGCTGATACACATTTTTCTTTAAGGCTTTGAACATAACATTTGTTATGACGTTGAGGTTTTCTTTGAAGTTTGAGTCTTATCTTTCCAGCTAACATAATGTTTTTATGACCAGGTTATTTTTTGGTGTTTGGTCATTTTTATGAGGATAGCATTTTATTTTTTCCCCAGTTACATTTCAAAGAGGGTTTTCAGGATTCATTTCTGTAACATTTTGATTTCCAATTTTTTATTCCTTCTTCTCTACTCTCCATTCTCCCCAAGAAAGCAAACAATTTGATACAGGTTATATATGTATAATCATGTTAAACATATTTCTGTAGTAGCCATGTAATGAAAAAAAAAGTCAAAACAAAAGGGAAAAACTGCAGAAAAATAAGATTATACTTTGATCTGTATTCAGTCTTCATAGTGCTTGCTTTCAATGTGTATGGCATTTTCCATCACAAATCTATTGAAATTTTCCTGTATCACTGTATTGCTGAGAAGAGCTTTCTTGAAGAGTTGATAATCATATAATCTTACTATTACTATGTATAATGTTTTCCTGATTCTACTCACTTCAATTAATATCATTTCATGAAAACCTTTCTAGATTTTTCTGACCCTCATCTCCCTCAATTCATTCTCTTATCCCCTCTCTTTTCTTTCCCCCTTTCTCTTCTCCTTCTGCCCTCCCTTTTATCAGCTTCCATCCTTCTCTTTTCTTTCCCTTTTACCATCCTTTTTTCCTTAAAGGGTAAGATAAAATTTTATATCACGTTAAGAATGTATGTTATTCTCTCTTTAAGACAGATCCTATCAGAGTAAGATTAAAATAATGCTTAATTTCTTTCTTCTTTCCCTCTATTGTATCAAGCCTTTTGTGCCTCTTCATGTGATGTAATTTCCCTGTATTGTCTCTCCATTTCTTCTTTGCCCAATACAATATATTTTTTACTCTTTAATTTTTTTATCATCATATTAAAGTCTACATACCCACGTACTCTGTCTATGTACATTCCTTTGAATTGTCATAATAATGATGCAGTTCTCAACAGTTATAATTATCAACTTCCTGTGTCCTCAGATATTTTAATACAGAAGTTGATAATTCTGGATAATTCTGACAATTCATTGGTATTTGAATTGTTTCTTTCTGATTTCTTGCAGTATTTTCTCTTTGACCTGATAATTCTTGAATTTGGCCACACAATTCTTTTGAGTTTTCCTTTTTGGGTCTCCTTTAGTAGTTGATTGATAAATTTTTTCAATGACTGTTTTACTATGTGGTTCTGGGATATCAGGGATTCTTTCTTTGATAATGTTTTAAAAGATGTAGTCCAGATTTTTTTTTTATTTTTTTGCTCATGGCTTTCAGGTGATCTCATAATTTCACAATTCTCTCCTGGATTTATTTTTCAAGTTACTGTTTTTTTTTCCAATTAGATATTTAACATTTTCTTCAATTTTTTCATTCTTCTGATTTTATTTGATTGATCCTTGATGTCTCATAGAGTTGTTAGCTTCTACTTCTCCAATTCAAATTTTTAATGAATTACTTTCTTCAGTTAGTTTTTGTACCTCCTTTTTCCATTTGGTCAATTCTATTTTTAAAGTAGTTTTCTTCGGTGGGTTTTTCCCTTCATTTTTCTAATTCTGTTTTTAAAGTTCCTTTTTCAGTTAATTTTTGTGCTTTCTTTTTCAAGCTATTTATCCTGCTTTTTAAAAACTTTCATGCATCTCTCATTTATTTTTCCAGTTTTCTTCTTCCTCTATTACTTTATTTTATGTAAGAATGTATTTTTTATTAAAGCATTTAATTTTTAAAACATATGCATTGATAATTTTTCAACACTGATCCCTGAAAAACTTTGTGTTCCAAATTTCTTCTCCTCTTCCCTAAATTCCCTCCCCTAGATGGCAAGAACTCCAATACATATCAAACATGTTTTATATATATATACATATATATATATATATAATACAATATATATGTACATATTTAGACAATTACCATGTTGAACAAGAAAAATCAGACCAAAAAGGAAAAAAAATAAGAAAAACAAAATGCAAAAATGCAGCAACAAATAGAGAGAAAATACTATATTGTGATCCACATTCAGTTACTATAGTCCTCTCTCTGAGTGCAGAGGGCTCTCTTCATCACAAGACCATTGGAATTGACTGCAATCATCTCATTGTTGAAAAGAGACATGTCTATCAGAATTGATCATCATATAATGTTGCTATTGTAGTGTACTACTTTTTTTAAAATCCTTTTTTATGTCTTCTAACAAAATATTCTGAGCCAGAGACCAATTTAATTTCATTTTTAGCCTTTACATATAAGCATTTTATCATTGATGTCCTCTTTTGAATTTGTGTTCTGATTTGCCAATTACCACATTAGCTTTCTATTGTCAGGGTCCTTTATGGTGAGTTTTTTGGTTTTTTTTTTCTTTTGTTTTTGTTTTTGTTTTGCTTTGCTTTGTTTTTGTTTTGTTTTGTTTTGTTTTTGTTGTTATTGTTGTTGTTGTTGTTCCAATTTTTAAACTTGAGATCAGCTCCTAGGGCACAGGTGACATGGATCTTATCACAGTATTTCTGTGCTGGAGCCAGAGGTACTGTAGCCTTGCTTAGTATGCTCGGTTAGCCCTTCCTAGATGCTCCTGTCATGTCAATTCCAGGGCTTGCAATTTATCTTCTTCACTGGGTTTTGAAGCCTTATATTTGAACTGCTGAGCCAAGACTAAGGGTTTTTGGCTGCTGATCTATGCTGTTGCTAAAAGCTTCCTTATCTGTATCTGTATCTGTATCTGTATGCTGGGTTATACTCTAATTTTATCCAAGTAAGACAGAACTTTTTGAAGTCTCTCTAAGTTACCTTAAACTGAACAATTGTTTCACTCCATCTTTTTTTTTTTTTTGAGAAGTGGTTTCTGTCACTCCAGAATCCATTTAGAGACTTGATTTACCATTGTTTGTTTGTTTGTTTTTTTTCCTGAGGGAAACTAGAGTGAGTTCAAGCAAGTTCCTGGCTTCTGTTTATTTATATCTCTATAATCTTCTGTTTAGTCATTTTTCCAGATTATTTCTTGACAATGAACTTCCTTTTAAAGTTGGATTCTGGCTCCCTAATTGGAAGAGCCACTGTTCCAATCTTTAGGTTTTTCATGTTCCTGTATTTAGAGCTGGTTTTGGGGTAATTTTTTTCATTATTCCAAGTTGATATCATCAAGGAAATGTGAAGTCATAAGTCTACTACCCTGTGCGCTAGTCTTAATCCAGGAATGGATCTTATTCCCCTTCAACCACAGGCCTTAAATCTGTTGATGCCATTGACACGTCTATGTAAGAGCTGCCACTGGTACTGATGAGAATGTGGTGTGCTCTGGACAGAACTCCACCTTCTTGTCACAGAACTCTTCTGCCAATCTCCTAAATTGGGAGATTGGGAAAATTGCTCATCTTGACCTTTTTGATTCTGCCACTCCAGAATTAAGCTTGAGGTGTTATTTTAAAATAGTTTTAAAGGGAATATTGAGAGCCTTCTGTTATGCTTTTGCCTGCAACCCACAATTTTGGCTCTCCTACAGTTTGTTTTTTTATATAATTATTAATATGCTATCTTCTTTATTTGAATAGTAAGTTCTTGAAAGAACATATTGTCTTTTGCTTATCTTTGTGCCCCTAGCACTTAGTATAGAGGTTAATAAATGCCTATATGGCTAATTCTTCTTCTTCTTTTTTTTTAATAGCCTTTTATTTACAGGATATATACATGGGTAACTTTACAGCATTAACAATTGCCAAACCTCTTGTTCCAATTTTTCACCTCTTACCTCCCCCACCCCCTCCCCTAAATGGCAGGATGACCAGTAGATGTTAAATATATTAAAATATAACTTAGATACACAATAAGTATACATGACCAAAACATTATTTTGCTGTACAAAAAGAATCAGACTCTGAATTATTGTACAATTAGCTTGTGAAGGAAATCAAAAATGCAGGTGTGCATAAATATAGGGATTGGGAATTCAATGTAATGGTTTTTAGTCATCTCCCAGAGTTCTTTTTCTGGGCATAGCTAGTTCAGTTCATTACTGCTCCATTAGAAATGATTTGGTTGATCTCGTTGCTGAGGATGGCCTGATCCATCAGAACTGGTCATCATCTAGTATTGTTGTTGAAGTATATAATGATCTCCTGGTCCTGCTCATTTCACTCAGCATCAGTTCGTGTAAGTCTCTCCAGGCCTTTCTGAAATCATCCTGTTGGTCATTTCTTACAGAACAGTAATATTCCATAATTTTCATATACCACAATTTATTCAGCCATTCTCCAACTGATGGACATCCATTCAGTTTCCAGTTTCTAGCCACTACAAAAAGGGCTGCCACAAACATTCGTGCACATACAGGTCCCTTTCCCTTCTTTATAATCTCTTTGGGATATAATCCCAGTAGTAACACTGCTGGATCAAAGGGTATGCACAGTTTGATAACTTTTTGAGCATAGTTCCAAACTACTCTCCAAAATGGTTGGATTCGTTCACAACTCCACCAACAATGAATCAATGTCCCAGTTTTCCCACATCCCCTCCAACAATCATCACTATTTTTTCCTGTCATCTTAGCCAATCTGACAGGTGTGTAGTGGTATCTTAGAGTTGTCTTAATTTGCATTTCTCTGATTAATAATGACTTGGAGCATCTTTTCATATGACTAGAAATGTTTCAATTTCTTCATCTGAGAATTGTCTGTTCATATCCTTTGACCATTTTCAATTGGAGAATGGCTTGATTTTTATAAATTAGAGTTAATTCTCTATATATTTTGGAAATGAGGCCTTTATCAGAACCTTTGACTGTAAAAATATTTTCCCAGTTTATTGCTTCCCTTCTAATCTTGTCTGCATTAGTTTTGTTTGTACAAAAGCTTTTCAGTTTGGTATAATCAAAATTTTCTATTTTGTGATCAGTAATGATCTCTACTCCTGCTTTGGTCATAAAGACCTTCCCTTCCACAGGTCTGAGAGGTAAACTATCCTATGTTCCTCTAATTTATTAATAATTTCATTCTTTATGCCTAGGTCATGAACCCATTTTGACCTTATCTTGGTGTACGCGTTAAGTATGGATCAATGCCTAGTTTCTGCCATATTAGTTTCCAATTTTCCCAGCAATTTTTATCAAACAGTAAGTTCTTATCCCAAAAGCTGGGATCTTTGGGTTTGTCAAAGACTAGGTTGCTATATTTGTTGACTGTTTTATCCCTTGAACCCAATCTATTCCCCTGATCAACTAATCTATTCCTTAGCCAATACCAAATAGTTTTGTTAACTGCTGCTCTATAATATAATTTTAGATCTGGTACAGCTAAGCCACCATCATTTAATTTTTTTTTCATTAATTCCCTTGAAATTCTTGACCTTTTGTTTTCCATATGAACTTTGTTGTTATTTTTCTAGGTCATTAAAATAGTTTTTGGGAGTCTGATTGGTATAGCGCTAAATAAATAGATTAGTTTAGGTAATATTGTCATCTTTATTATATTTGCTCGCCCTATCCAAGAGCATTTAATATTTTTCCAATTGGTTAGATCAGACTTAATTTGTGTGAAAAGTGGTCTGTAATTTTGCTCATAAAGTTTCTGATTTTCCCTTGGCAGATAGATTCCTAAATATTTTATATTATCAGTAGTTACTTTAAATGGAATTTCTCTTTGTAACTCTGACTGTTGGATTTTGTTAGTGATATATAAGAATGCTGATGACTTATGTGGGTTTATTTTATAACCAGCAACTTTGCTAAAGTTGTGGATTATTTCTAATAACTTTTAGCAGAATCCCTGGGATTCTCTAAGTATACTCATCATGTCATCGGCAAAGAGTGATAATTTGGCTTCCTCATTGCCTATTCTTATTCCTTTAATCTCTTTCTCAGCTCTTATTGCTATAGCTAGCGTTTCTAATACAATATTAAATAGTAATGGTGATAGTGGGCAACCTTGTTTCCTCAGATCTTATTGGGAATGGTTGCAGTTTGTCTCCAATTACATATGATGCTTACTGATGGTTTTAAATAGATGCTGCTGATTATTTTAAGGAAAAGTCCATTTATTCCTATACTCTCAAGTGTTTTTAATAGGAATGGATGTTGGATTTTATCAAATGCTTTTTCTGCATCTATTGAGATGATCATGAGTTTTGTTAATTTGGTTATTAACATGGCCAATTATATTGATAGTTTTCCTAATATTGAACCAGCCCTGCATTCCTGGTATAAATCCTAATTGATCATAGTGTATTATCGTGGAGATGATTTTCTGTAGTCTTTTTGCTAATATCTTATTTAAGATTTTAGCATCAATATTCATTAGGGAGATTGGTCTATAATTTTCTTTCTCTGTTTTCAGCCTACCTGGTTTAGGTATCAGTACCATGTCTGTGTCATAGAAGGAATTTGGTAGGACTCCTTCATTCCCTATTTTGTCAAATAATTTATACAGCATTGGGGCCAATTGTTCTTTAAATGTTTGGTAAAATTCACATGTAAATCCATCTGGTCCTGGGGATTTTTTCTTAGGGAGTTGTTTAATTGCCTGTTCTATTTCTTTTTCTGAAATGGGACTATTCAAGCAATTTACTTCCTCCTCTGTTAGTCTGGGAAATCTGTATTTTTGGAGGTAGTCATCCATTTCTCTTAGTTTATCAAATTTATTGGCATAAAGTTGAGCAAAATAACTCCTTATTATTTCTCTAATTTCCTCTTCATTGGTGGAAAGTTCTCCTTTTCATTTTAAGACTACTAATTTCATTTCCTCCCTCCTTTTTCTAATCAGATTTACCAAAGGCTTATCTATTTTATTGGCTTTTTCATAGAACCAACTCTTAGTTTTATTAATTAGTTCAATAGTTTTTTTTACTTTCAATATTTTTAATTTCTCCTTTTAATTTTAGAATTTCCAATTTAGTATTTGATTGGGGGTTTTTAATTTGGTCTTTTTTTAGTTTTTTTAGTTGCAAGCCCAATTCATTAATCTTTTCTTTCTCTGTTTTATTCAGGTAAGCCTCTAAGGATATAAAATTCCCTCTTATTACCACTTTGGCTGCATCCCACAAATTTTGGTATGATGTCTGATCATTGTCATTATCTTGAGTGAAATTATTAATTTATCTATAATTTGCTGCTTCACCCAATCATTCTTTAAGATGAGATTGTTTAGTTTCCAATTACTTTTTGGTCTATTTCCCCCTAACTTTTTGTTGAATGTAGTTTTTATTGCATCATGATCTGAAAAGAAAGCATTTACTATTTCTGCTTTCTTGCATTTAATTTTGAGGTCTTTATGTCCTAATATATGGTCAATTTTTGAATAGGTTCCATGAACTGCTGCGAAGAAAGTATATTCCCTTCTATCTCCATTCAATTTTCTCCAAAGATCCAACATACCTAATTTTTCTAATATGCTATTTACTTCTTTAATTTCTTTCTTATTTGTTTTGTGGTTTGATTTGTCTAATTCTGAGAGTGCAAGGTTGAGATCTCCCACTATTACAGTTTTGTTGTCTATTTCTTCTTGCAACTCTCTTAACTTCTCCTTTAGGAAGTTGAGTGCCATACCACTTGGTGCATATATGTTTAATATTGATATTGCTTCGTTGTTTATGCTACCCTTTAGCAGGATGTAGTTTCCTTCCTTATCTCTTTTAATTAGATCAATTTTTACTTTTGCTTGATCTGAGATAAGGATGGCTACCCCTGCTTTTCTGACTTCACCTGAAGCATAATATATTTTGCTCCAGCCTTTTGCCTTTACTCTGTATGTATCCCCCTGCTTTAAATGTGTTTCTTGCAAACAACATATTGTAGCGTTCTGACTTTTGATCCAGTCTGCTATCTGCCTCCTCTTTATGGGGGAGTTCATCCCATTCACATTTATGGTTAGAATTACTAAATCTGTATTTCCTGCCATCCTAATAACCCCAGATTGTGCTTTACTTATTCTTGCCTCCCCCAACCCTCTTTCCCCCTTTTAAACTTATGTACCCCTCTTGTATCAGGATACTTATCCTCTTTATAATCCCTCCCTCCCCCCCTTTGAATCTTTCCCCGTTCCTTCCCTTATTACTCTTTTTCTTTTCCCTTTTCCTCTCCCCGTTTTTAATGAGGCGAGAGAGAATTTTCTCTAAAACAAATGTCAATTATTTTTTCTTCTGAGCCAACTCTGATGAGAGTAAGATTCACACAATGTTCCTCCCCCTCTCTAAATTCCCTCAGATATCATAAGTTTCCTTAGCCTCTTTGTGGGATGTGGTTTCCCTCTTTTTATCCCCCCTTCCCACCTTATTCTGCCATCATCCCTTTTCCATATCTACTTCCCTTTTTTATGTTATATCAATACAATCAAATTATACATGTATTCTTTTTGTATATCCACAACAGAAATACAATTCTCAAGAGTTATTTTTACCTTTTCTGCATCTCTTGAGTTCTATGGTTGGAGATCAAATTTTTTGTTTAGTTTTGTTTTTTTCTTCAGAAACAAGTGGAATTCATTTGTTTCATTAAATGTCCATCTTCTTCCCTGGAAGAAAATGCTCAGCTTAGCTGGGTAGTTTATTCTTGGCTGCATCCCAAGTTCTTGTGCCTTTCGGAATATCATATCCTAGGCCCTTCTTTCCTTTAATGTAGAGGCAGCCAGATATTGGGTGATCCTTATTGTGGAACCTCGGTATTTAAATGGTTTTTCTTTTTGGCTTCTTGTAAAATTTTTTCCTTAATCTGATAGTTCTGAAATTTTGCCACAATATTCCTTGGGGTTTTTATTTTAGGGTTTCTTTCAGAAGGTGTTTGATGAATTCTTTCCATGTCTATTTTACCTTCTGATTCAATTACATCTGGGCAGTTCTCTTTGATGATTTCTTGTAAAATATTATCTAGGCTCTTTTTTTCATCATAGTTTTCAGAAAGTCCAATAATCCTCAGATTATCTCTCCTAGATCTATTTTCCAAGTCTGTCGTTTTTGTAAGTAGATAATTCATGGTTTTTTCCAGTTTGTCATTTTTTTGTTTTGCTTGACTGATTCTTGCTGTCTCAATGAATCATTAGTTTCTATTTGTTCAGTTCTAATTTTTAAAGAATTATTTTCTTCATTAGCTTTTTTTACTTCTTTCTGTATATGTCCAATTGAGTTTTTGAATGTATTGTTTTGGTCTGTGGAATTTTTTTCCATTTCACTAATTTTTTTTTTTAGTGAATTATTTTCTTTTTCCAATTCACAGATCCTACTTTCTTGTGTGTTCTTTGTCTTTTCCAATTCACGGATCCTACTTTCTTGCAGAGTTCTTTGTCTTTTCAATTCACAAATCCTACTTTCTAGTGAATTCTTTATTTTTTCCAATTCACAATTCTTACTTTCCTGAGATTTTTTACTTTTTCCAATTCATATTTCAGGAAGTTGTTGCTCTCTTGTAAGGCTTCTCTTTCCTTTCCCCATTTATCTTCTAACTCTCTTTTGAGACTTTTACTGGTCTCTTCTATGAGAGCATCATGTAAAGGAGGACAGTCTGATGCATTTTTGCTGTTTGAGGTCTCTTCAGGTTTGCTGACCTGCTCTTTTTCTGCATAGAAGCTGTAGATCGTTCTTTTCATCTTTTTATTCATGTTTTAAAGCCTTTAGCATAGGTCTCTAGGCAGGGGTTACCAGCTTCCTCTGCAGAGCAGGGAGAGATGTAAACGATTTCTGCTCGAGGTATGGGAGTGCTCTGAGTGACAGTTTTCCCTTCCCCCAACAAGAAGTGGATTCAGCACTGGCTGAGCTATCAAACTGCTTAGTAGGGCTGAGTGGATTAGCGATTGCCCTTGGCTAGAGACTAAGGGGTGAAAGTGTCACTGCCCCAGGCCGGAGCCTCTTGTGGGACTGTGAGTATTAGCAGCTGACCACAGACCACAGACCGCAGACTGCAGATCGCAGACCGCAGACCGCCCGGAATTCTGCCCCAGTGTCTCTGCCCAGTGCAAATCGGCCCTGGAAAAGCTCTATGGCACCAAGCCGAGCTCCCCACTGGGCCGATTGGAGGCTAACCCGGGCTGCGTCCTGCTGCCGTGCAGGATCACAACTGCCCCAAGGAAAAGCCCGTAATGCGGGTTGGGGCTGCGAGCTTGTGCTGAGATCTGTGCCTTCACCCTTGGTTTGAGACTCTCCTTGGAACCTAATTTCTCTCCCAGTCTGTGCTGATTTCCCCCCCGGCCCCGGAACAAACCTTTTTTTGGCGAGACTGCAGATTTTCTTTGGCCGGTGAGTTGTTCTACTTCTTATCTTTACAACTTGTAGCAGTCAAGACTATTTTTGAGGCTCGATATAATATTGATAAAGAGGGTAAGAGAAGAGCTTAGAAAGTCGCATGTGTCTTCTCCGCCATCTTGGCTCCGCCCTGTCTGTAATAATATCTTAACATAAGCTGATGTAGCCCCTAAAGAGTGCAAGCCTTTTTCAGGTCTTTGAGGATTTCTATATCAAAAGGAGAATATTTTCTACTTTCTTGACCTGAAGAGTTAAACTGTTGAATCACAGGAAAAATGTGAGGTTAGAGCTCAGTTACAGCTCTCTCTTTGTCCCTGGCTTTAAGTAATCCCTTTGCAATCTAATCATAGGAGCAGTTGGATGCTTGGGCGGGGGCAGGGGAGGTGCTGGTGCTGTCACTGCCTCCCCTCCCCCACTACCCTTCCTCTCTCCATCTTGGAAGATAGAGTTGATGGAGGAGAGTCAATATCATTGCTTTCATTGAATGCCAAGAAAAAATATGAAATTTTTTATGGAGTTTCGCAATGCTGATGCAGATTATCTCCCATTTTTTCAATCCTCCGTGTAATTGTAGGTCCTAAAAGACTCACTGTACTAAATAAATCGGCCTTCTCTGGACACATCTCTGGCAATAGAAAGATGGCATTCTTTAACAAATTCTCCCTCCATGAATGGTCTGCTAGTGAGTGCTATTAGCTTGGCAACTTGAAAACTTGCTCACAGTGATGAAATATTTAGCTGCTTCTGCTTCACAAAAGTATATTGCTGAGTTGTCAATGTATTTTTCAATTTTAATATTTTATCTTTTCTCACTTCTCCAACCAAACAATCATATTTATCTTTATGTTGAGTTTCATAGTGTCGATGCAAATTATATTCTTTGAACACAGACACTATATTCTGGCATATCAGACATACAGCCCTTTCCTTGTACTACATGAAAAAGTAATCATAAGTTCACTGTTCTTTGAATATCCTACACTCCGAGTCAATTTTTCTTTTTCTTGATATCATTATTTCCTAGGGATTGCAAATTGCTATTAGTAAAATACATACATACATACATACATATATATATATAATATATATATTCAGCACTACAACAATATAACAGCAATAACTTTGCCCACACAAAGACATACAGACTGCAATGTCCAACTTCGTCCAAGCTGCCTCTGCACTGTGATGCCTCCATTTCTCACTCTTCGTGCTCCCACTTCCAACCTTCACTGCTGCAGTGAATTCCCCTGCAGTGATTGTGACATGTGCAGCATGCACTGTACATCCCCTGCACCTGTCTGTTGTGATGGCTGTTACTGTACAAGGCCCGGGGCATGAACTCTGTCTTCTGCATCTCTCTCCCTTCCCCACACCACACACTCCAGCCTGGAAACTCACCTCACCTCTGTATTGCCTCACACTCTGTCTCTGCCACCTCAGCCCAGTGCCGGAAGTGTGCATTGCTAACATGAGTTTAGGTCGAATGTCACTTCCAGTCTGATTTTGCCATAATCTGGTGGGCCGCATAAACATCCTCAGTAGGTTGCATCTGGCCCATGGGCCCTAGTTTGAGGACCCCTGCTGTACTCTATTCTTCTCTTTGACTAGGATGTATCAGCACCTAATTATTTTAAGATTTAGATAGAGTATGTGTATAAAGTATGTTCTATGAAAAATTCCTATACCAATATGGCTATTAAATTAGAATTGTACTTTAATAAAAAAAACAGATGATTCTAAGGACACTCTTTCTCTGCTTCTGATTCAAATGACTGGGGCTTATTGGGAAAAATAGGGAGAATGATAGTGTTTGGACAATACTGTCTCTGTTATCCTGGAAGGACAAAGTCCCAAGATAAATTCTACACATAAATTTGTGAATTTGCTTGTGCTCCCATCATGAGAGAATGGAGGCAAATGGAAGAAGGATGCTTGATTTGTGTTTTAAGAATTAGAGTTAATTATCTTAATTCATATCTGTAAGTACTCTATAACTGACACAATTCTTTTTTTCTTAGAGGATTGCAGATTTGGATCAGTTTGAAGTAACTGATTCATCAGCCACTTTTTGTTGTGCAATCATTTTCAGTCACACACTTTGGTACTCCATTGGGTGTTTTCTTGGCAAAAATACTTAAGTAGTTTCACATTTCCTTCTGCATTTCATTTTATAGATGAAGACAGAAATAAACAGGATTAAGTAACTTATAATGAAATATTTATTAGTCAAACACTAATTATGGGGAATTCACATGTTGGCTCTGGTTAAATGAGAAGTGTCCAGATAAGTGTAGCTGTTGGGCAAATGATCATATAAGCAGCATGTTTGTGAAATTTTAGATTAACTTTATGCTTGCCTAAATAAAGAAAAATAGAACTGGTACATTATTGGTATGAATTATTATTTATTATATTCCTTACAAAATATATTATTGTGCTGTTTAAATCCAAATATTTGTCATGAATCTAGATTATAAGAGAACCCAAAATTCCTTGTATCCATGTCTAGCATTCTTGGAAAGTTCTGAGGGTGAAGGTGATGAACTGGATTTAAACAATCTCTAATAATATAAAGCTGGATTCATGTTCTTCCTTTAATAATCACTATCTGTATGACTTGAGGCAAGTCACAACCTTCCCATTTCAATTTCTTGTAAATTAGTGGAAAATTTAAATAATGGATTTGTTATCTACTAGTTTCTAAGGTTCCTTTCCAGCTCCAAATCTATCGAGCTTACATTATTAAGTAAATGTAACCCACGTACAAAATTGTACAATTAATTTTAAGAGGTAATGAATGTTAATAATTTGAAGAGTAGAAGGGACTGGAGATGGCTCTATATGGTAGAAGAACTTGAGCTATAGGATGCACTCTGTCAATTCTCGAGTTTCGAAGTACTTAATAGTTCAGAAAAGTACAATTGCTAAGTAGAATAGGTTGTTAGAAGCATCTATTTGTGTTTAAAAGTTTCACAGATACAAAAGTTATTTTCTCAAAATATTAGAATACTCAAATATTCTAATGAACCTGTGATTTTATCAGTCTATCTCCTCCATAAACACAAATTAGAACTAATTCTTGTCTACCCATCCTGTACAACTTTGGCAATGTTCTCCTTTAAGTTCACTATATATGCTTAATGTGCTGATAGACCTTTCTCACATTATGAATACACCATTGTGTTTCCTGGGTCATCCCTCATTTTTGCTCCCTGATCAGCCCTTACTTTTATTGACATATTCAATGATTTTATCCTCTGCAATTTCATATTTGCTATTATATGAGTAATTAATAAATGCAGGTTTTAAGTACTTAGTATTTAATCAGAATTAATTATTTGACTTAAGCTTGCTTAGAATTAATGAGTAGATAGGCTTTATTTAACCATTTGTACTACCCAAATTTAAGGCGTCTAATGAAAAAGATAGCTAGACTTGGGGTCAAAAAACTGAATATGAATCCCCATTTCAGATAAATAATCATAGGTACATCATCTGAGGCCTTAGTATCTCAATTTTGTCATCTCTCAATTACAACAAGTAATTTAGCTTTTATGTACCTCATGGGATTGTTGTATAGAAAACATCTTTGAAACTTCAATAAGTTATATAAAGTTGAGTTTACAATTGTTCTTGTTGAATAACAAATAAGATCTCAACAATTTTTTTTTATTGACAATTACTTAAATTGTGAACAACAACAACAAAAAACAAGCGACTTTTATTTTGGTGGAAGCAAGTATAATAGTAATTAAGTGTTAAAAAGAAAGAAACATTGGGTTTTTTTTACATGACCAAACTGTTATTTTGCTGTAAAAAAAGAATCAGACTCTGAAATATTGTACAATTAGCCTGTGAAGGAAATCAAAAATGCAGGTGGGCAAAAATATAGGGATTGGGAATTCAATGTAATGGTTTTTAGTCATCTCCCAGAGTTCTTTGGCTGGGCATAGCTGGTTCAGTCCATTACTGCTCTAAATGGTTGGAATTGATTGGTTGGAAATGATTTGGTTGATCTCATTGCTGAGGATGGCCAGGTCCATCAGAACTGGTCATCATATAGTATTGTTGTTGAAGTATATAATGATCTCCTGGTCCTGCTCATTTCACTCAGCATCAGTTCATGTAAGTCTCTCCAGGCCTTTCTGAAATCATCCTGTTTGTCATTTCTTACAGAACAATAATATTCCATAATATTCATATACCACAATTTATTCAGCCATTCTCCAACTGATGGGCATCCACTCAGTTTCCAGTTTCTAGCCACTACAAAGAGGGCTGCCACAAACATTTGTGCACATACAGGTCCCTTTCCCTTCTTTAAGATCTCTTTGGGATATAAGCCCAGTAGTAACACTGCTGGATCAGAGGTATGCACAGTTTGATAACTTTTTGAGCATAGTTCCAAATTGCTCTCCAGAATGGTTGGATGTGTTCACAATTCCACTAACAATGTATTAGTGTCCCTGTTTTCCCACAACCCCTCCAACATTCTGCATTATCTTTCCCTGTCATTCTAGCCAGTCTCACAGGTGTGTAGTGGTATCTCAGAGTTGTCTTAATTTGCATTTATTTGATCAATAATAACTTGGAGCATGTTTTCATATGGCTAGAAATAGTTTCAATTTCTTCATCTGAGAATTGTCTGTTCATATCTTTTGACCATTTATCAATTGGAGAATGGCTTGATTTCTTATAAATTAGTGTTAATTCTCTATATATTTTGGAAATGAGTCCTTTATCAGAACCTTTGACTGTAAAAATAATTGCTTCCCTTCTAATCTTGTCTCCATTAATTTTGTTTGTACAAAAACTTTTCCGTTTGATATAGTCAAAATTTTCTATTTTGTGATTAGTAATGATCTCTAGTTCTTCTTTGGATATAGATTCCTTCCTCTTCCACAGGTCTGAGAGGTAAATGATCCTGTGTTCCTCTAATTTATTTATAATCTCATTCTTTATCCCTAGGTCATGAACCCATTTTGACCTTATCTTGGTATACGGTTTTAAGTGTGGATCAATGCCTAGTTTCTGCCATATTTGTTTCCAATTTTCCCAGCAATTTTTGTCAAACAGTAAATTCTTATCCCAAAAGCTGGGGTCTTTGGGTTTGTCAAACACTAGGTTGCTATAGTTATTTACTGTTTTGTCCCTTGAACCTAACCTATTCCACTGATCAACTAATCTATTCCTTAGCCAATACCAAATGGTTTTGGGTAACTGCTGCTCTATAATATAATTTTAGATCTGGTACAGCTAAGCCACCTTCATTTGATTTTTTTTTCATTAATTCCCTTGAAATTCTTGACCTTTTGTTTTTCCATATGAATTTTGTTGTTTTTTTTCTAGGTCATTAAAATAGTTTTTTGGGAGTCTGATTGGTATAGCGCTAAACAATTAGGTTAGTTTAGGTAGTATTGTCATCTTTATTATATTTGCTCGCCCTATCCAAGAGCATTTAATATTTTTCCAATTGGTTAGATCAGACTTAATTTGTATGAAAAGTGGTTTGTAATTTTGCTCATAAAGTTTCTGATATTCTCTTGGCAGATAAATTCCTAAGTATTGTATATTATCAGTAGTTACTTTAAATGTAATTTCTCTTTGTAACTCTGACTGCAGGATTTTAGTTAGTGATATATAAGAATGCTGATGATTTATGTGGGTTTATTTTGTATCCTGCAATTTTGCTAAAGTTGTGGATTATTTCTAATAACTTTTTAGTAGAATCTCTCGGGTTCTCTAAGTATACAATCATATCATCAGCAAAGAGTGATATTTTGGTTTCCTCATTGCCTACTCTAATTCCTTTAATCTCTTTCTCAACTCTTATCACCAAAGCTAGCATTTCTAATACAATATTGAATAGTAACAGTGATAGTGGGCATCCTTGTTTCACTCCTGATCTTATTGGGAATAGTTGTAGTTTGTCCCCATTACATATGATGCTTACCGATGGTTTTAATTAGATGCTGCTGATTATTTTAAGGAAAAGTCCATTTATTCCTATACTCTCTTTTTGTTTGTTTCAAAGCAATAACAATGAAAAATGAGAGTCAAAACAGTATTTACTAAAATAATGTTCAGCATTTTGAAATGATTTTAATGTTTTCCTATGGCCAAGAAGATAGTGGGAACATTACAAGGCTTTAACCTTAGAAGAAGTTAAGCTTCATTAGTACTACCAATGTAAATTACTTACCACTTTAATAATGCCATCTACTTAAAAACATGTTCCTAAAACTGTGATAATATATACATCCAGATTTGTAGTTTATATGTCTGTACATTAATGATGAAAATGTTCTTTTAAAAACAAAAACTGCATGAAATGGCTTGATTTGTTGAGAACAGAAAGCAAGTTTTGTTATTAATTTATTTGGTTTTTATTTAATTAAAATAGACATTCTTAATTTCATTTTATGTATCATCATATGATAAAGGTAAATAATTGTTAGAGAAACTTTGGCAGCTTCTAACAATCTGAAAAGACTCTGGGTATAGTTTTGGCAAAAAATCACAAGATGATTTTCTAAAATTCTGCTCAAGTTTGGAGATGATCACCACCAGAAAGTTCTTTACTAGATTAATAAAATGATGAAAACAAGTCATAAAGAAAACTTCCTAAAGTATGAAAGAGCTATCATATATGTTAGTGGAAAGAGAATCTATTCCCATGAAAATCTGGATATTGGAAATACTGAAGTAAATCATAAAGATAGAGGTTTTTTAGCATAATCTTAATGTGCTATTCCTAGAAATACACAAATGTTGTAATAGAGCCAGAAAACTTGATCTATATAAGTTTTATATTGCAATTATTTTCTATTAGTCAACTATCTTCTAGGATATTAACTTTTACATGAATAATTTTGGTATTTTATTACTCTTTTATTAAGAAAAAATGATAGTTTAAGTCATTATAGAACAGTTATGTTGGAAAGAAATAAATATATGCACATATACATATATGCATATATATACACACAATATTATGTAGTCATACATAATAAAGCTATTTTATGTTTTTATTATATGTAAACGCATGTTCAGACATATACACAAGGATATATGTAGACATAGATATAAACACATATGTTTTGGTATGACTATAATACTTAAATATTTAATTTTCACATTGTTACTAGTGTGAGACTACCTGATTTTTCCATGCCCCCATTCTTATTTGGAGGTAAATTTTTATTACTCTTCTAATTCTAATTCATCTAGCATTTTATTTTTCACCTTCTTA
This sequence comes from Sarcophilus harrisii, assembly GCF_902635505.1. NCBI lineage: Eukaryota > Metazoa > Chordata > Mammalia > Dasyuromorphia > Dasyuridae > Sarcophilus > Sarcophilus harrisii. The sequence goes on from NC_045426.1 coordinate 523,101,007, forward strand.
GAGTTCTTAACATATAATTATTTAATTTTGGTTATATTTATGTAACATTTGTTAAATATAATGTAAACTTCATGAGGACATATCCCATGCTTTATTTGAACATCATAAATTTCATATAATCTAGCTCAGGAATATGAACAAAGAAAATAGTTGGTAATAAAAAAAAATGAAACAAAGAGGCAACATCTGATGCCAAATTACTCCATATTTAGGTTGATCCTCTAGCAATAGTCATACTATTCATTAGCCCACACTGAAATGCCCTCGCTTGGTGGGACCCATTTTGATCTCTAGCACAACATTAAATAATTCTTAGCACAGAATTTCACTTAACAAATCTCATTAATAGTTTTAATAGATAATTTGAATTATTTCTGTCTCTCCTGAAGGATTTTTCTTTGAGTATGGATGGGACTAGATGGTTGTCATAGATATTTCCAACTATTTTTTTTTACTTTTTATGTGATTATTTTAGGCCTTCCTTAATAGAAATTTATTTAAGAAAATAGTGATTAAAATAAATAGCTAGAAAAAATTTTTTAAAAATGTATTTTCTAACAAAAAATACAGTAGGGAAGCAGAATTTATTTGTAGTTCAAAGAACTGCAAAACAATTTACAATTAATCCTAAAACCAGCTAATCCTCAGAATATTAATAATTCCTAAAGTCTCAAATCAAATGTATTCAAGCTGGTGCTATATTCTCAAACCAAGATAAATTATAAACATTGCTCAATAAAGTATACATCTGGGCACTAAATTCCCTAATTAATGCTTTAGAGTTTAGAGCACTCAATTCAATTAATTCTTTCCACCTTGTCAACTTGATCCAGCAAGAATCATTGGAGAAAGTATGCCAAAATAATTCTCTAAGCACGTAATTTGTAAAATTAACAAAATGTAGTAGACTCTGTTTTTCAATTTTATTCAAGAAAACAATAGTTTTAAAATAGATGAATCAAGTTATATTAGTAGGTAGCATATATCTTTATACATATGTGTTCATTTATATATATATATATATATATATATATATATATATATATATATATACGGATGTATGTAAGTATGCATATGCTTGTATCTATGCATGTATGCATTTTAAAAACAGTATAGTATGTTGGCCAAAAATGACTTTTAGAGTCCAGAAGAAAAGAATTCCAGGTCTCTGTTTAAAATATGAATGTGTGACAAGTTACTTAAACTTTCATGTGACAAACTAGTTAAATTCATAGTATTCTAGGCAACTCTATGATTATAAATTGCAAAAAAGTGAGTGATTTTTTTTCATAGAGAAATTCCTTATGCCAATTTAATTATAGGTACAATATCCATCTCTCTTATGTATTTATATGTGAGAATAGAATTAAAAGCCAAGTAGTTTAGACTGAAAAGTTAAATGATCCATATAAAAGGAGACTATATAGCTACATTGGAGTCTAAATAAAGTATTGTATTCTGAGGCATTTGTACAGCCAGCCATCCCCTGAGATTGCGTGAGTATGAGTTGGGATATAGTCTCCAAGGAGTAATACACTAAATATATACTATTATCAAAATCTTGTTTATAATTACCAAAGAGGAAACTTGAATATGCATAAGAACCTAATTTGATTGGGTTTCCAAGATTGAAGTTGTCAATCCTTGGCTAATTTAGGTATAGGGAAACAGAATGCTCTTAAGAAGAGGTATCCTCCCTTTGTAATATTTACTTAAATGTGTATACTGAATAAAATATTCCTCATTTTCAAGCTTTCTATCTTAAGAAACTTAACACTAGAGTTTGGTAAGTAGAGAGGGAAAATAAACAGAGGGGTTTTTTCCCTACTTTTATTTAAGAACAGTGTTGTTAATTTGTAGGAGAGATTTCTCTATTTTCCAAATGCTTTCTCTCCTTTCCTCCTCTTCCTGAAATCATAAGAAATTTAATAAAGATTATATATAAACAATCTTATAAATATATTTCAAAATTAATCATGTTGTGAAAGAAAACAGACAAAAATACATGAAAGAATAAAGTGAGAAGTAGTATAGTTTAATCTGCATTTGAACTCTATCCATTCTTTTTCTGGAGATAGATATTATTTCTCATCATGAGTCCTTTGGAATTGTCTTTGATCATTGTATTTCTGAGTATAGTTAAATAAGCTATAATTGACTATTATACCAAATTGTTGTTACTGATAATGTTCTATTGGTTTTGATTAAGTAAATTCTGCATCATGTCATGTAAGTCTTTTTTTTTTTCCATTCCCCACCCTACCCCCTGAAATCTTCCAGTTAGTATTTTCTTATAACACAGTAGTATTCCATTATAATCATATACCATAACTTGTTCAGCCATCCCACAATTGTTGGGTATCTCTTTAATTTCCAATTCCTTAATAAAAAGCTGTTACAAACATTTTTATTCAATTAGATTCTTTTCCTTTTTTAAAAAAAATATTCTTTGAGTTATAGAACTAGTATTCAGTTTTATAATTCTTTGGACATAGCTTCAAATTGCTCTCCAGAATTGTTAGATCAGTTCACAAGTCCAGCAGTAGATTAGTGATCCATTTTTTTCCACATTTCCTTCAACAGTTATATGTTTTTGTTTATGTTGTATTAGCCATTCTGATAGATATGAAGTATTTTAATTTACATTTCTATAACCACTAGTTATTTCAATAATCTTTCATGTGACTAAGTAATACTTTGATTTCTTCATCTGAAAATTATATGTTCATATCCTTTGTCCATTTAATTTATTTAATATTTATTTAATATTTAATTTAACTGTGTAATTATTTGTATTCTTATAAATTAAAATAAATTCTCTATAAAATTGAGAAATGAGGCCTTTATCAGAGATATGTGCTATAAAATTATTTTCCAACACTTTGCTTTACTTCTAGGGCTCGATTGCATAGGTTTTGTTTATGGGAAACATTTTTTTTAACCTAACAAAATCAAATTTCCATTTTATATATTAAAACACTCTCAATCTCTTGTTTGGTCATGAATTCTTCCCTTTTCTATAGTTATGACTGGTAACCTATTTCTTATTCCTCAAATTTGCTTATGGTATCACCTTTCATGACTAAACTAAGTACTCATTTTGGTTTTATCTTGGAATACAGTCTAAGATGTTGGTTTTGTCATAATATTTTTCACTTTTCCTAGAAGTTTTGGTTAAATAGTGAGCTTTTATGCCACACTGGAGTCTTTGGGTTTATCAAACAGTAGGTTACTGTAGTTTTAACTATTGTGTGTCAATTTATTCACTCATCCATCACTTTGTTTATTAGCTTTATTGTTTTCATGATTATAACTTTATAATACAATTTGAGATCTGGTATTACTAAGTCACCTTCCTTCACATTCTTTTTTACATCAATTCATTCACATGCTTGATCTTTTGTTCTTACATATTAAATTTTATTGTTGCATTTCTAGAATTATATTTTGGTATTTTTGTATGACACTGAATAAGTTAATTTTGGTAGAATTTTTTATTTTGATATATTGTCTGAGGCTACCCATTAGCAATCAATATTTGTCTTATTGTGAAGATATAACACTAAAATGTTTTGTAATTGTTCATTATAGCTAATGAGTTTGTCCTGATAAGTACATTCCCAAATATTTATTTAATGTTATTTATGGCTAATTTAAGTGGAATTTCTATATCTCTTGTTGCTGAACTTTGTTGGCAACATGTAAAAACTGAGTTATCTAGGTTTAATCTATATTCTCCAACTCCAACTCCAACTCCAAATTTGTTTTTTTAGGTTAGATAGAATTTTGCTGTCCATCTGGCGCTGGGGACTTTTTCCTAAAGAATTCATAGGTGTTTTGTCAATTTTTTTTTCTAAGATGAAGTTATTTAAGCATTCTATTTCTTCTTCCGTTAATTTGGGTAACACACACACACACACACACACACACACAAGCACCACAAGCACAATATACATCTTTTTTGCTTAGATCATCAAATTTATTGGTATATAACTGACAAAATAGCTTTTAATAATTTGTTTAATTTAGTCTTTATTGGTGGCAAATTTACCTTTTATTTTTGTCACTGGTAATTTGATATTTTAATTTTTTTAAATTATTGGGACTAGTGGTTTCTTTATTTTATTAGGTTTCTTCTTTGTAAAACAAGTTCTTACTTTTATTATAAGTTCAAACCTTCACTTTTACTTTCATTTTCAGAATTTTTTTTAATTGTTGGTTTTTAATTTGTTCTATTTCTAGATTTTTTAAAGATGGGTACACAATTAATTGATCTCCTTCTCTATTTTTATTACTGTAATTTTTTAGGGCAGGAGTGGAGCACATAAGGCAGCATGAGGCCAGCAAAATCATTTGTTAAGACCATTGAAGGTGATGATGAACTGAAAGCAAGGTGCAACAACTTTCCTTTGCTTGAGTTTTATAGTTGATAATTTAATGTGTCCTGCAACTGAAGTTATAATATCCAAATGATTTTAGGCAGAGAAAAAATTCCCCATTACTGCTATAAAGTAATGAATTTTCATTTCAAGAAAGCCTATATTAATAAAATTACACATTGTATTCAGAGCTGTTCATCTTTTCTTTGCTTCCTTATAAGTTTTCTTTTTTTTTTCTCTGCTGGCACATTTTACTTTTTTTCTTTTTCCCCCCCTTTCTTCCCCTACACTCTAAAGTCTACAATTAAGCATATACACACATACACACATACACCTTTTTCACATATGTATATACACATATACATACACATGATGTACAATAATAGCCATATTCACATAAACATAAGTACATGCATATACACATCCATTTAGCTAGAAATTTATAGTTATATATATATATATATATACACACACACACACATACGCACACATTCATAGCTATCTATGTAAGACTGTATTGTACTTCTTTATTCCTTTTCTCTGAAGATGTATAATCTTTTCCTTCATAAGTCCAAGTCTTTCCATATTTTTCCAACTCTACCAACTCATCATTTTCTATACTACAGCAAGATTCTAATTTAAATCATCTAGTTATTCTAAATTGTCTAAAGCAATATTGATTAATATGGCTGACATATATTGTAATTTGCCTATTTTTTTTCTTTTGAGGAAATCTATCTTATTGCTAACTTTGCTATCTGTTTTTTTTAACATGATAAATTCTAGTCCTGATTTTTATTTTGTGTTTGCACATATGGGATTTTCTATCCCCCTTGACTCCTCTACTTTACTTCTACTTACTATATTGCCCTTCTATTACTTAGCCTATGCTCAGCCAGGCTCACTCCTTTATCCTCTCGCTCCCACTCTATTCTTTATCCCAATACTGTAATTTACATACCTTTTTCCATTTCTGTTAATCCATAGATTTATCTGTAGAGGGCTGAAACTCCAAAAAGGTATGCTTGAATCAGACAACTGAGCACTTAAGGCTAATTACCTATTCAATGTAAGACAATTACTCTATTAGCTTATATTTGGATAAATGACTCTTCTCACCCTCTGTGCTTGTTGAATGTTTGGTGTTAAGATAATCATATGCAAGGATTGGAGGGTGGAGGGAGAGAGGCCAGAGTCACTTTGTGGCAGGATGAGGAGGAGAGAGACTGGTGACTCTGGACTCCAGAATCCAGGATTTTGTTTGTCTGCCTCCTTCATTTTTCCCCTGAAAGACCAAGGATTTTAATTTATTCTGACTCTGGATGACCCTAAGGCCCTCCAAGGAGCTAACCTGTACTTTACATTTATTCTATTCCCTCACCACTTAATTTTTTTATAAATATATAAGGCTTGTATTCTCTTGTAAATGTGTTTTGTTTTTTCTTTAATCTATATCTTAGATGACTAGGGTTCTCTCTAAAATTCTTTCCCTTATGCTGTTCCCAGACTCTACCCCTTTCTCTTATTTTTTCCCTGAATTTAAAAGACTCATATATATAGACACATATACATATAAGGAGACATTTATACATACACATAGAGTGTATGTTTTTGTGTGTGTTATGTGTATATGGATTATTTTCTCTTTTATACATTCCTTTTGAAAGTAGGGTTATGGAACTATCAGCCCTTCTATCCCATCTAATTCCTTTGTGTTACTTCTTCTTTTGTCTCATTTGCATTAGATATTTACTCTTTTTACTTTTTTTCTAAACAATTTTTGCTTTTTAGAATTACATTATCTGATGTACAAAGGGCTGCAAAATCATGTATACCCTAACAATACCACTATTTGGCATGCATTCCAAAAAATATTTTTAAACAAAGGAAAAAAAAATCTATATATACAAAAATATGTATAGTTTTCTCAGAAAAAAGGATTGTAAATAATGATAATTCCCATCAATTGGTGAATGGCTGAATAAATTGTTATATAATCTTGTTACTATATACGGTGTTTTCCAGTTCTACTCACTTTATGCAACATCAATTCATGTAAGTCTTTCTAAGCTTATCTGAAATAAGCCTGCTCATCATTTCTTATACAACAATAATGTTCTATTATATTCATGTGCCATCACTCATTCAACTATTATGCAACTAATGAATATCTAGTCAATTTCCAATGGCTTGTCACTATAAAAAAGGGCAGCTACAAACATTTTTGCACTTGTAAGTCCATATTCCTCTTTTATGATCTCTTTAAGATATACACCTTATAATGACACTCATATCTTCTCATTTTGTGCAACTTTTATCCAAATCCTCTCTTGAGTTTGTTGAGAGGAGTCCATGTAATAATTAATAGAAATCTTAATTTTCCTAATATTGCAAAGATACCCAGGGAAGATTGAAGCTATGCATCTATCATCTTTTGCTCATTAGGGACCTTTGCATTTCCCTAATATTTTACTGTACAATTATCTTTCTCCTACATTTCTTATTTATTAGACAGTGCGACCAGCTCATATCACTTATGAGTTTCACTATTGGCCTTTGTGTTTATTAATATTCATTTTTTTCAGTTACATTTTATATGTTATTGCTATATAACAATGCTGATAGCATATTATAATTACAAAAATGTTTTTTGTTTGTTTTCAGGTGAAGTTTAAGATCATTAATGGTGCTTTTGAGTTTCATGAATGGAATTCTTTACTTTCTATTTAATTCTTTTCTTCAATTATTTGCTGTATCTCCTTTTTCCATTTAGCCAATTCTGGTTTTCTGCTTTTGTTTGTCTGTTTGTTTTTGTTTTTTAAGATGTTGACTTCAATAATATGGTGAACCTTTTTTTTTTTAACCAGGTTATTCTCTTTCTCTGTTTCTCTGTTTTTCTCTGTGTGTCTATCTGTCTGTATCTTTCTATTTACAGATGGAAAAAATTGATATATTGTGCATGGGAGATATGCATTGGTGGAGAGGCAGGGGAAAGCAGGCAACCAGAGATCTCTCAACTACTTTGGACTGCAATAATCTTAGGTTCTTTCAGGGTTTGAGGGTCCCCAGTCAATTCTTCAGTGTGAGTCACAGTTAATATTTCCTCAGATAAAGCATTATTCTGCTGCCATTTCCTTCATTAGATCTACTCAGAACAAATGAGCTGCTTAAGAATGAAGTATTCCATTTTCACAATCTGCTCTTCATCAGCCTTTTATTTTCTATAATCAGAGATTATGCTTCATAATGATTCACCTGCACTGGTGATTTGATGTCAGGAACTTCCAGCTGCAGAACTCTCAGGAGTTTTTAAAGCATATTTTAGAGTGTTTTTTTTTTTTTTTTTTTTTTTGTTTTGTTTTGTTTTGGTTTGGTTTGTTTTTTGGGGAGGAATTTAGGATTTAATCTCACTGATGGGTAAAGAAGTCTTCAGTTTTCTAGGGGGCCTCCTATTGGTCATTGTGTACTCCAGAGAGAGAGGGACACTTTAGGGACTTCTCATTGTCCAAGATATTAAAGTAGAAAGGCTTTTTGTAATTTTTTGCATCACTTTTAATTTCTTTTTTTCCATTTTTCCTTTACTCTTATTTTTTTTTTTTTTATTAATTCATCTAAGAATTACACTTGGGCTTGTGTCCATTTTTGTTTTTCTTTTAGCCTTTCTTTGTTGATGTTTTACACTATATTCTTTTGAGTTAGCATCTTGATCTTCCTTTCCTTCCTGTTTACTGCCCATAATAGTTCTTTTATGCTTAGTTGTAGTTGTTGTTGATTGCCTATTTTTATGGACTATTTCTTGATTTTCAATGTTATATTAAACTTGCTTCTAGCTATCTGGGGTGGAAAAATGTGTCAAGCTTCAATCTTTTTCTTGCTTTTGTTATTACAGATAATTCTGGGAATCTGTAAGGTTTTGATGCTTGCTAAATAGTGTAATCTGGGAAGAGGTGTGTCACTGCTCTCTTGCTTTATATCTGGAAGGACCTCTGGTCCACTTTAACTGCAAGTATCAGCAATCTTTTCATCTCTGGAGCTATGACCAAGTGCAATTCTCCTTTGTGATGAACTACAAGTTCTCCTCTCCACTCTGGAATTGTGGCTCCAAGATATATATGGACAATTAATTTTCAAATTTCAAAGTCTAGCATTCAGTGTCAGCTCAGACTCATCCTAATCTCTTTTTGACCATTTATCTAATCTCTTTACTGCTCCTGGATGAATTATTATCACAGGTGCTGATGTTGCCACATTCAATATCCACTATTGGTGATGCTACTGTGTGTACTCAAAACTCCTAGCCACCCCCCAATATCAATCTCCTAACTTGTTTTGGCAAGGAAAAAAATGTCCTAATTTGGCATTTTGTTGTCTACACCACTCTAAAATGTGATTTGGTGCATTATTTTAAAATTGGTTTAAGGGGAATACTGAGAGAGTTCAGCTCTAATCCACTTTCTGGCCTTATCAAAGTTTTGTTTTGTTTTGCTTTGTTGTTCGTTTCTATATGGTCTCTTAGGACAACTTGGCGATAATCAAAATGGAAAAAAAAATAAAACTGCTCTATTTTAAGAAACAATCAAAGCCCACGCAAAAATACAGATACAAAGACACACATGAACAATTCTAGATACTTTGGGACTATACTGAATCTAAATTATTATAAAGAAATTCAGTTCTATGATATTTCACTTAAAAAACACACATCACATTACAATATTGGTCATTTAGTTTTTATAGTTTTATTCAGGCACAGTATTCTGTGTGATGAATGTGCACAGCATAATGGTTGAGCCTGTTTTGAGGAGGACGATAGAAGAAAAATACTGAGGGAAAAAACAACAATAAACATTTACAAACAAGGCAATTTATAACGAGGTAGAAAATTGTAAATGTTGGAGACATGGCAAACTAAATATTTCATTCATAAACAACCTTGTTTGTAGGTTTTAAATGTTTCATCTTTTTTCCCTTATTTATGGCTTACTGCACAATTACAATGGCTTAAATTCATAATATGATTTATTTTTGACTAATTTATTATTTTTCTTTCAACAAATGAAATACATTTTAAGCAATAAATTTAAATATACCACTTTAGAAGAATGCTCTAAAAATGAAAGAAAAATGTAAAAAAAAGATAATAGATAAACAGGAGTGGAATATCACCTCGATACATTGGAAGATATAAATATGGATGATAGAATATTAAGGGAGGAAATCATTGGAAGAAAGTGTGCAGACTGAGTTGTGAGCAAGAAAAGTATTTGAAATAATTAATGTAACTAAAAGGATGACAAAAAATAAAAAACAAGATTTTTTTTTTTGGAACTTTCACACTCCATTTATTTAGTTTATTTATTATTTATTTAAATAAATAAATATATACAATTTTCCCTATCTACATGTCAAGACAATTACATAGAAGGGCAATTGCATATAAGGATCTTTATAAATTTTCTTTTAAAGAGATTAATTCCAAAATTTACCCCTTGTTTCCCTCACTTCCTCTCACCCTGAGATGGGAGCAATTTGATATAGGATATACATGTTTAATCACGCAAAATATCTTGCAATATTAGTTATGTTATGGAAGAAATTGACCCAAATGGGGAAAAAACTGAAAAATAGTGATAAATTAAATAGCATGCTTTAATCTGTATTCAGATTTTATCATCTCTTTCTTTGGAGGGAGATAGCATTTTTTATCTTGAGTCCTTTAGAATTCTCTCTATAAAATTATTGTGTTGTTAATAATAGCTGTCATTCACAATAATAGTTTCAATCAAATGAGGGTATTTCAGAGTAACCAGAGCAGATCTGTATTCCTTGATGCAGAGGTCAGTGAGCAGGAGCAGAGAATCAACTTTCTAAGACTTATGAAGTGAATAACTGAATGATCATACTATATTGCCATTACTGGGTATAATATTTTCCAGGTTCTGCTCACTTCACCCTGCATCAGATCATATCTGTCTGTCTAGGCTTTTTCTTAAATGGGCCTGCTCATCATTTCTTACAGCACGGGATTATTCCACTAATCATACACCAAAACTTGTTCAGATATTTACCATTTGATGGGCTGTTCCTCTATTTCCATTTTTTACAACTATAAAAAAGAGCTGCTATAACTATTTTTTGTACAAATAGTCCCCTTTTCCTTTTTAAAAATAAATTTCTTTTAAATGCATGGTGATATTGCTGCACCAAAAGGTACACAGTTTATAGTTCTTTAGGCATCATTCCAAACTGTTCTCCAAAATGCTTGGTTCAGTTCATGAGATCACTAAAAGTGCATCAGTATTTTAATTTTTCCACATTCCCACTAACATTTTTCTCTACTTTCTGTCATATTAGTTAATCTGATAAATGTAAGTTATTTTAATTGTATTTCTCTACTCACTAGTGATTCAAGTGTTTTGTAATATGATTACAGATAGCTTTGATTCTTTCATCTGAAAACTAGTTGTATTCTTTGACACATTGAGATGACTTGTATTAAAATGAAATAATATAATTGAAATTAAAATTTTCAACCAGTTCTCTATAATTCTGAGAAATTATGCCTTTATTAGAGACCTTTCCTGTAAAAATTCTTTCCAATTTTTAGAAATTCCTTCTAATCTTGGTTGTATTGGTTTTTCAAGCAGCTTTTGTCAAATAGTAAGCTTTTGCCCTAAAAGCTGGTGTCTTGGGGTTGATCAAATGTTACATTATTATAATCATTTACCACTGTGTCTTCTTTGAATTTTTCCTGGCACCTAACCTGGATAGTGTTCTATATTCTAGACTTTTTTCCATTGTATCAACACTGATGTGTTCTAACTCCCATAGCTTTAGTGTTCTCCTCTGTTAGATAATCTGATAAGTTAATCATATTAATTTTCAGCAGAGTTCAAATCTGTGAGTAGTGAGGCATAGTCAATAAAAAAGATGGTTTTGAAACTAGTCAGATTTTTGTTCAAATCCCACTTTTGACAAATAGGGTCTTGTAATCATGAATAAGTGGCAAAACTATTCAATAACAACTCATTAAGATTATATAGAGGATTTTAAGCCTAACATGGTAAAGATAATATCTTCACTCAGTGTTTACTTATGTCAGTGAAATCACAGGTCTGATTTCTATTTATATACCCATAAGAAAATTCTCTTTACCAGTAGCACTAATCTTAGAGAGCTGTCTGCTACATTTAACCTGAGAGGTTAGGTGGCTTGTCTTTGGTTACTCTGTATATATTAGAGGTAGGACTTGAATTCATGTCTTCCTAACTCTGAGGTCAGTCTTCTAACCATGGTACCATACTACCTTTGCTAAAGTGTTTATTAAATTCAATGGTTTCATGTAATTGTATTCTTCCCACATAATATTTTTGCATTTTCACAGGGACCTTCATTGATATAACTTAAACAGATGACTAATGTCAGAATACCAGACACCTTTTCAAGTGTTTGTGATTTATTTTTGGCCCGTGAAATTACCCAAAGTAATTACTCTGAGTATTCTGATTACAAGTAAGATCAGACCTCGGAACAACATTACATAAGAAGTAAGAAAGAAATTATAAAAAACTTTAGAGGAAACAAAACCATTCCATACAGAATGATAATAATTTAATTACAAAGTCCCTCCTGCACCCATCATCTACATATACATACTTCCCCATGGCTGGCTTTCTGGAGATTCAAAAACCAGTGAGTGGACAGGATAAGCCTAATTTTCCCTAAGCAATATTAAATTCAAGAAACGACATGGAATTGTGGATATCTTGTTGGTGTGCTCAAGTCAAGCAGTTGTAGTTCTAGAGACAGAAACCAACAAAGCTCCTAAAAAGTATCAGGGCCATGACTAATATCCCAAAGAAGAGTTGGCACATTGGAAATAAGGACAATGTAAGCCAAGGGAGGTGAGAAGAAGCCCAATGTTGAAATAAGTAGTAGGAACAGGTATGATAGACACTGCTAGTGCAAGAGGAGATCAGAAATGATTTCTTTTAGAACAAAGTTAGACACCTAACTCCCTTTTCTGAGGTAGGGACAGATAGGACCACAAAATAATCTGCTCTTATAGACCTGGTAAAAGGGAGTATGAGGAAGTAAAGAGGCAGACAAAGGAACAAGAGGAAAAAGCCCAAAGTTTAGCTCAGTTAGAGACTCAACCCCTTAATACCCACTCACTACTGAGAACAGGGTCATACAGTAGGATCATATCCCTAATAAAAGAGTTGAGTGACCTGGGACCCACTTTGATATCATGAAGAAGCAGCTGGAAAATAATAATAAGAAAGCCATTGGAGGAAGAGATGGCCACTATAAGAAGCTGGAGAAGCAGATACTTAAAAGCCTCAGAAGGTTCTTCTTGGGCAGTTCTGAACAGAACTTCTGAATAAGGAAACAAGGAAGTGGCCTTAAAGAAGGCCTAATAGACAGAATTAGGGGAGAGTAGATAGAAGAAGAGACTTAACTGTGGAGGAGACTGTACCGCTCTCAGTTCTATGCCCAGTTTGTAAGACTCTCTTGACTGTAGGACCCCTCCCTATCAATGCAAATTCCATGATAGGATGGTATTTTAAAGTATTTTTTTCATAAATACCTTCAAAATTGGAAATAAGTTGACCAAAAAATGAAATCATTAGTTCTTTCCAAAATCTGCATTTGATGTTTGAAGTTCTTGATTAGGAAACCATGGTTAAGAGTTCCCAAATTAATCAAATCCTCTCAAATTATAAAGTAAGGGATATTCAAAAAGTGGTCTAGGACTGGAATGGAATATTACAGTGCTATAAGATGTGATAATGAGGGTATTTCAGAGTAACCAGAGCAGATCTGTATTCCTTGATGCAGAGGTCAGTGAGCAGGAGCAGAGAATCAACTTTCTAAGACTTATGAAGTGAATAACTGAATGATCATCCACAATTCTAGAGAGTTGTAGTTTAAGCAGCACACTCACTCCTGAAAGAAAAACATATTGAGACATAGGAGGAGAGAGGCTGGAGACTCTGGACTCCAGAATCCAGGTCACATTTTTGGCAAGCCTTATGGCAGCTTGTCTGCCTCCTTCACTTCTCCCTCTAAAGACCAAGAACTTTGATTAATCCTGACTCTGACTGAAACTGAGACCCTCCAGGGAGCTAGCCCCAACTAACGTGGACTAAGGACCTGCTCACAAAGCTCTATAGTAATTTCAGTGAAAAAGTCCCTGGGACCAGGAAGTAGGGTATTAAAATAGACAAGCAGGAAACTTTATTAAGGGCTGAAATGGGGCAGATACTCGGAAAAGAACCTCCCCCACCCCCACCCCCACCCCAAGGGAGCTTTATAGAAACCATACTGAGACTAATAAAGAGGCAAGATTTGCTTGCAATTTGGGAGCAGATAGGTGGACTCTTGGATATTTCAGAATTCACATCCCCTTGGCTCTTCAAGGAAGAAGAAATAGCGACAGATAATTAAAAACTAGGAGATCAACTATGTGAATAATACAATGAAAATGGTCCTGATTCAGTTTCTAAGGAAACATTCTATATATACAATATAATACAATTGGCCTTAGAGAATCCCACAAATTCTAGAAAAAAAGAACTAACAGGTGTAGATCTGTATGCAGACCTACAGATTACCTATCTGATGTGAGATAAGTTTTAAGGAGAATAGCCAGGCAAGGAAGCCTGAGAAGAAAAAGGAAGAGAAGGGGGAGGGTAATGAAAATAATCAATGAAAGGCATGTGGAGTTGAGTGAACTTAAAGGGTGTGGTGCTTCTCACTCTCACAGCCCAGCTTCACCTCCATCTACACCCAAGCAGGCTCTTGACTGTCCCCCATCAACTTCACCTTCCTGAGTGGAGAGAGGAGGAAAAGTGGGAGGGGCAGTGATATCACTAGCAAACCCCCCCCACCCCCAGCAACCACCCTCTATGACTGCAAAAGACACTATTTAAAGCCAAAGAGGAAGGGCAGAATTAAAGATGTGAGAATAAAAATTTATCCTGTGATTGAACACCTTAACTCTTCAGGTCAAGAAAAGAGAAGATGCATTACTTTTGATCTAGAAATTATCAAAGATCTGAAAAAGGCTTGCACTCTTTATGGGGCTACGTAATCTTATGTTAAGATGTTATTACAGAATTTAACTTAGGAAATTTTAATTCCCAGTGACTGGAAATCTATAGCAAGGACATGCTTAGAATTTGGACAAAACTTATTGTGGCTTTCTCAATATAGTGAACTCTGTAGGATATAAACCCAGCGAAATATGCAAACTAGGATTAATACACCAATCACCTATGACCAACTAACAGGTGTAGGTTCTTATGCAGACACTTCAGCACAGATTAATTACCCCATAGCAGCATATGAGCAAATTGCTGCTGCTGCTATCAAAGCATGGGGTTTTATCCCAGGTAAACAGGACAAAGGAAAGGCCTTCACAAAAATAGCACAAGGGCCAAATTAACCCTTTGCTGATTTTGTGGGACGTTTGCAAACAGCTATCATACGAACTATTGGGGAAAATGAAGCAACAGAAATTTTGATAAGACAACTTGCTAAAGAAAATGCTAATGAGGTTTGTAGAAGAATTATACTAGAACTACACAAGGATGCTCCTTTAGAGGAGATCATAAGACGCTGTGCTACAGTGGGCACAAATACCTTTTATAACCAGGCTATGATGCAGACTTCCCAAGATCCAAACATGGGAAGACAGGGTCCCTTTGGCAAGGGGCTTCCATTTTGCTTTTAATCTGGTAAGTAGGGCTTCTGAAAGCTCAATGTTGGCGTAGAAACAGAGAGAGAAAACAAGGTGGGGGAACAAGATCCAAAACACCATGTCCAAAATACAACAGAGGCTTCCATTGGGCATCAGAATGTAGATTGATTCAGAGAAACGGGATGAGGATCCCAGCCCCAGGGCCCAAGGCAAAAAATACTTGGGGCATGATGGCAGCTGATGCTACACCTAGAGAGTGCCTAGAAATTTAGTACCCAGACATGACCAATCAGCCAAGAAGCCATATGAGGGGAGAAAGGGATTACAATTGGGGAGAATAGAGTTGTATGCACCTGGGACTACTGAGACATCTGCTGGACAGATGAAATCTGTTCCTCTCCAGCCAATGGATCCCTTGCCTCCAGGCACAGTAGGCTTGACCATTTCACCCCTTGAGAGCATTTACAAAACAGTGTTCATCCATACACTGATGTGGGAAACTGGGGAATGTGTAGATAATATCCCAGTCACTAATACAGGTAGACAATGTGTGACTTATCAAACAGGAGAAGTAGTAGCATCAAGTTTACTAAAAAGAGTCCTAATAGGCAATCTGGTGATAGTTGCTCAAATTCTAACTCCTAAGAACAGAACCCAGGAATATTCCAGACAGCAGCTGTGACAGCTGATATATCTATTCTCACTATTTATATAAATGACATTAGAGATTGCTTCTATTCTATTCCTCTAGATAAGGAGGACATGAAAAGGAATGCCTTTTTAGAGTCCAGGATTAACTTAGCTTAGCCTTATAAAAGATATGAATGGACAGTTTTGCCACAGGGAATGAAAAACAGTCCTACTGTGTGTCAAATATATGGTGCTGCTGCTCTTAGTACAGTAAGAAAAGCATTTCCAAAAGTAATGTTATTAGATTATATGGATGATATATTGGGATGTGCACCTGAGGAACAAATGTTAGAAGCTTATCTGCAAAAGATCATAGAAACACTAAGAAACTACAAATTACCTATAGCTCCAGAAAAAATTTAAAGACATGCTCCTTTTCAATATTTAGGATACAAAGTATACCCAAAGGTGCTTACAGTACAAAAACTTTCCCTAAGAACAGAAAAGCTAAACACCTTAAATGACTTTTAGAAATTAATAGGAGATATACAATGCACGAGTCCAGTGTTAGGCTTAACCACTTGTCAATTGCAACCATTATATGACATTTTAAGGGGAGACAGTGCTTTAAACTCACCATGCCAGCTTACAAAAGAAGCTGAAGAGGCTTTGAGGGAAGTTGAACTGGCTTTATCCAATGTGGTTGAGTCACTCAAAAATCCTTGGAAATATCAGTTTTTGCTACAAAAGAGGCACCCACAGCAGTTCTTCATCAAGTAAACAGTTTAATAGAGTGTGTGAACCTCCCAGCACAAGCCCAACAAAGCCTTACTGTTATGGGCCAGAACTTGAAACAAGATGCTAAGTCAGTGGAATTGTTAGAGACAGTGGTTGTTTAGCAGAGTGCTTAACAGTTCTCTAATTCAGTACATTTATTTAGTACTTACTATAGTTCCACAAGATTCACACCTATGATGAGAGAGGATATAAGCTCAGACAAGCTCAACCAGAATCAGAACTAGGGAAGGCAGAGAACTAGTGGCAGACTGTCCTGTGGAGAACACTGAAACCAAGATCTGCAAGGCCTCCACAAAACTATGCAAGCCCCAAGTGAAGGAGATAAGACTTTGAAGGAGACAATAAAGGATTTGGATTTTAACACCTGGCTGCATTTGGGGTGATTACTGAACTCAAAGGAAGGCTGCTCCCAGAGACCTCCAGAAGCCCCCCAAGAAACCTGTTCCCAGAGAACATTAAATTTTAGAGAGAATATTACATTTTGACATCTGAACATGGGGCAGGCATGATCCTGATTTCAGTGGAAAAGTCTCCTTGACTCAGAAATTAGCATAAGTACCAAAATGGACAAGGAAACTTTTTAAAAAAGCTTAAGTAGTACTTCCGCTAAAATGGGACAGATGTTTAGAAAACAGCCTTCTTTTCCAATTCAAGGAAAATGTGCGGAGAGCATTGTTAGACTTATGAAAAGCCAAGGTTTGTTTATAATTTGGGAGCAGCTCACTGAACTGTTAGAAACTGTACAGTACACATCTCTTATGGAAAAAGAATTGGATCTAGACGAGTGGAAATTAGTAGTAGAGCAACTATGTCAATTCTACTATGAAAATGGACCTGACTCAATTTCCAAAGAAACACATTATACATATAATTTAATACAACTGGCTTTAGGAAATTGTATATTATAGAATAAGGAAAAAGAAGAAACAGCAGGAGGGGGAGGAGCCAAATAAATTAGGTGAAAAGGATGAAGAATCAGATCATTCTTATCTGGAATTAAATGCAATTCTGAGTATGGCACTTCACAGCTCAGCCAGAATCAGAACAAAGGAAGACAGAGAAGTGGTGGCAGGCTGTTCTGTGGAGAACACTGAAATCAAGATCCAGAAGGCCTCCAGAAAACTAGCCGAGCCGCAAGTGAAGGAGATAAGACTTTGAAGGAGACAGTAAAGGATTTGGACTTTAACACCTGACTTCATTTGTGGTGATTACTGAACTGAAATGAAGCTGCTCCCAGAGACCTCCAGAAGCCCCCCAAGAAATCTGATCCCAGAGAACATTACATTTTAGAGAGAATATTACACCTTACTCCTTACCCAATGCTTGTGGCTAAAATTTTAGTAAAGGCCATTAAGTGAGCAGTACAATTATCTAGGATAAGACCTGACAAAATACACACCTTTTATACCAATGCACAAATTAATGTATGCTGTGAAACCATCCCAGAGTGGCAAATTTTATTGGCTAGAGCTCCCAATTTTACACATGGGTCTCCATTAAAGATAACCCAGCTATTACATAATTGGCAATGGATTCTTGAAGAAAAAGTTTCTAAAGTTCCTCTTAAAGGACCAACTATCTTTACAGATGCATCCAAACATAACTTCTGTGTTGCATACTCTCATGACTTAATTATAAAGAGAGTAATC
The DNA here is from genome assembly GCF_902635505.1 of Sarcophilus harrisii. Classification (NCBI taxonomy): domain Eukaryota; kingdom Metazoa; phylum Chordata; class Mammalia; order Dasyuromorphia; family Dasyuridae; genus Sarcophilus; species Sarcophilus harrisii. The sequence goes on from NC_045426.1 coordinate 523,119,168, forward strand.
AGAACTCCTTTTCAGTCCACGCAGCAAAATGAATTGCATGCTATCATTTTAGCTCTTACTTATTATCCAGAAGATATAAATATAATATCTGATTTGGCCTATTCAGTAGGGGTGGTACAAAAATTGACACAGCCACGCAAAAATGTGTAGCTTCTAATATATATGAGCTCTTTAAGGAACTTCAAGAGCAAGTGAGAAAACATCCAGGTAAGATTTATATCTTGTATGTCTTCTCACATAGTGGACTTCCAGGTCCTATTTTTGATGGTAATTATAAGGCAGATAGATTTCTAACCATGTTCCCCAATACTCCTTTATTCCAGGTAGCTAACGCATGTCATTCTAAATATCATCAAGCTGCTTGAGATTTACATTTGCAATTTGGCATAACAAAAGAGGAAGCTAGGAGCATAGTACAACTTGCCTTCCTTCCCACACTCCTGTGCTCCTTTCAGGAAAGAACCATTGTGGTTTGAGACCCAATGAAATTTGGCAAATGTATGTAATCCATTATAAATCTTTTGGTTGTCTGTCTTTTATCCATGTTGTAGTAAACACCTTTTCAGTTGCATGAAAAGGTTTTAAACCTACCTGAAAAGGCAGTGTCCAATATGAGCAGCTCCACTATCTTTATATAATCACCAGGTGCTGTGGAGAGATGCAGAAAGTGATGAATAAAAGAGACTAGATAGTTTAATTGCTTGGAAGAGAGAGTTTGCTTGTATCTCTACGGATGGAGAAGGAATCAGATGGGTGCCAACGAGCCATATTCACCTTGTTCATTGGAGAGAAATGAAACAAACCCTTGAAACAAAGGAGAAGACCCAAGAAACATTGGGTGATTCCATCACTGAATGTGCCCATCACTGAAAGCATGGCACTTATGGCAATTGACTCATGAATATCAAAAATTGTTAATGATACTGATGCAGAACTTCAAAATCATTGGAATCTCTGAGACATGATAAGATTGTTGTAGGACTTGAAAACTCTCAAGAATCATTGGATTCCCTGACACATGAAGTAATGGACAATAGACTGGTTTTGGACTATCTCTTGGCTGCTGAAGGAGGTGTATGTGTGATTGTTATTTACATACACTCCTTCTAGAACTTCTGGAAATCTTTTGGTATTGTAATACCATGTTGATTTATATTATTTGTTATGTCACTACTTGCATGTACAAGTTATGTTTTTTACACCACATTGAGCCTTCACTGGCTGTGGGAAGAGTCATCACTACTAAGCTGTGCTTTATTGCTATGTGCTTGTGTAATACCTTCCATGTTGATGGGTTTGTGTATACCTGTTTCTAGTAAGATCCTTCAGCACAGAAACCCACTAACAATATCTGGCTTGACTCCCCAATTCCCTTTGGTATTTTTCATCTCTCTTCCTGAGAAGTCAGGGAGGGTGTGATCACCTCCTTTTTAGTGTTTTCACCTCCTTTCCTGAGCAGTCAGGGAGGGCGTAATCATATCCTTTTTGGGGTTCTCACCTCTCTGAGAAGTCAGGGAGGACATGACCCTCTGTTCTAAAACAAAAGAAAGCAGGAGTTGTAGAGGACTGAAAAGGTGTGCTTGAATCAGACAGCAGAGCACTTAAGACTAATTACCTCTTTGATGTGAGATAATGGCTCTATATACATACATTTAGATGAGTTGGTGATGTGATGGCTCTCCTCATCATTGGTGCTTGCTGCATGTTTGTGGTGAGGTAATTGTAGGCAAGAATTGGAGGGCTGAGGGAGAGAAGTCGCTTGGTGGCAGGACAAGGAGGAGAGAGGCTGAAGATTCTGTACTCTGGAATCCAGATTACATCTTTGGCAAGCCTTGTGGCTTGCCCGCCTCCTTCACTTCTTCCTCTAAAGACCACAAACTTTGATTTATCCTGACAAAAAGGTCTGTTACAAACATTTTTGCATGTATGAGTCCTTTTCCATTTTTTTATGAATTCTTTGGAATACAAGTTCAGTAGAGACACTGATGGATCAAAAAGTATGTAAAATTTGATAACGCTGAGCTCCTTATTGCTCTTCAAAAAGGGTGGATCAGTTCACAAATCCACCAACAATGTATGAGTGTCCCAATTTTCCCACATCACCTCCAACATTTATCATTAACTATTCATGTCATCTTAGCCAATCTGAGAAGTGTGTAGTGTCACCTCAGAGTTGTCTTAATTTGCATTTCTCTTCTTAATAGTGATTTAGAACATTTTTTAATGTGACTAATAGTCATGTTAATTTCTTCATTTGAAAATTTCTGTTCATATTCTTTGACCATTTATCAATTGGAGAATGGCTTATATTGTTATATATTTGAATCAATTCTTTCTATATTTTAGAAATGAGATTTTGATAAGGGTTTTGATAAAGGGTAAAGTGTTTCCCCAATTTTCTGCTTCCCTTGCATTGGTATTGTTTGTACAAAATCTTTTTTTAATTAATATTTTTATTAATAATTTTTAATTAATATAATCAAAATAATTAATTTTGCATTTCCTATTGTACTTTAATTCTCCTTTGGCCATAAATTCCTTCCTTCTCCACAAATCTGAGAGATAGACTATTCATTGTTCTTTTAATTTTCTTATAGCATCATTTTTATGTCTAAATAATGGACCCATTTCAACCTTATCCTAGTATAGGGTGGTAGATATTAGTCAATGCCTAGTTCTATTGTCATACTATTTTCCAATTTTCCCAGCAATTTTTATCAAATAGTGAGTTCTTATCCCAGAAGCTGGAATCTTTGGCTTTATTAAACATTTGATTACTCCACTCATTGACTATTGTGTCTTGTGAACCTAACCTGTTTCATTTATCAACTACTCTATTTCTTACCCAGTTCAAAATGATTTTGATGACCACTTTTTATAATATAGGTTTAAAACTGATACAACTAGGCCATCTTCTTTTGCACTTTTTCATTAATTTCATTGAAATTCTTGACCTTTTGTTATTCCAGAAATACTTTGTCATTATTTTTCTAGCTCTGTAAAGTAGTTTCTCGGCAGTTTGATTGGTATGGCAGTGAATAACTTGAATAATGTAGATAGAATTATCATTTTTATTAGCTCAGCCTACCCAGGAACACAATATTCTTCTAATTGTTTATATCTTACTTTATTTGTATAGAATGCTTTATAATTGTGCTTATGTAGTTCTTGACTCTGTCTTGTCAGGTAGATTTTCAAATATTTTCTACTGTCTATATTTATTCAATTATTTTAAATGGAATTTCTCTTTGTATCTCTTGTTTCTGGATTTAGTTGGTTGATGTATAAATGCTGATGATTTATGTGGATTTATTTTGTATCCTGCAACTTTGCTAAAGTTGTGCATTGTTTCTAGTAGTTTTTTAATTGATTTTCTAGGATTCTCCAAATATGCCATCCTATATGCAAAAAGTAATAATTTGTTTTTCTCATTACCTACTCTAATTCCTATAATTTATTTTTCTTATCTTATTGCTAAAGCTAACGTTTCTAAGACATTATTTAATAGTAATGGTGATAATGGGCAACCTTGTTTCATTCCTGATCTTATTGGGAATAGTTCTAGTTTATCCCCGTTACATATGATGTTGCTGATGGTTTCAGATAGATACTACTAATCATTTTAACCACTTTAAGAAGCTATATGACTCAGTAAAGTTCATAATATATATTTCTCCCCAAATTTGGTGTGTGATGACGTAATCACTTCAGAACTGAATATATTAACTTAATTTCCCATCAGGACAATAACTCCTTTCAATAAGGATCTAAGATGGTCTATGACTTAGAAGATAAATCTTAGGGAATTGCCTAAGGTGCGTAGATGTGAGTGATTGGATCACTATCACCTACCCACTAATATACCACAGATGGAATGTAAAACTAATTTTTCACATGAACTCCAAGATTAGCACAAGAGCATCTGTCTCGTAATTCCTCTGGTACTCAAGAATGATACTTTAATCCTATGAGCAAAAGTGATTATGAATTTCACAATATTGTGTTGAGATTGATGTTTGCTATTAATGCCATTGCCTAACACCACAAAACCTATATGAAACCTAATGAAATGAAACAAAAAATTAATTTGATTGACATTTAAATGGAAAAGGACATTCTTTGAAAAAAAGTCATGGAATTTAATATATATAGAGGCATAATATGCTGTTTAACTTCACCCCCAATAACATGTTAAAAAGAATGACCAAATGCTTCTTTAAATATTCATAGATTCATGAATTTGTTGCTCATTAGTTTATGATAAACAATGAATTCTAACTTACTCTTAGAAGTAGGTATTTCATTAATGCACCTGAGTTGTCATTGTCTCTTTACCTCTCTCAGACATACTCTCCTCTCCTAGTCATCACTATTTAAGTTGTATCCATGTCACATATCCTGCTTCAAAGGTAATTAGAAGTTGAAAAAGATAAAACTGATAATAGTAGAATCAAATGACTATAAAATGCCTTTGAACAATCTCTTCCATTATGCAATCTACAACTCATTTTTGCCTGCCCTAACTGAATGATGGTTATATATGCCTTACCATGTATTTGACACATGTTATCACTTAATATACTGAAGATGTTCCTAATTTTTTTTGATCTACCAAAGCACAAGTGAATAAATTTAGTTTTATGCCTATAGTGTCTGGCACCATGTGGGTACTTAATAAATGTTTGTGTACTATTGATTTTGCTGTATTTACCAGTCCATCTTCTTTTATTTAAAATGCAATGTGGTACACTCAAAAATGCTCTGCTTGATTGTGTCCCTCTTAGGAGTTCCTTGTATTCTTTTCTGTGTATTTTATCATTTATTGGCATTTTTCATTCATCCTCTTTTTTAGTAACACTATCATTACTTCTCCCTTTCCCCAAATTATATCTCTCAAAAAGAAAAGGCAAAAATCTCTTCCATGTAACACATAATCATAGTCATTTGAAATACAGCCATATATTGGTCATGTTTGAAAATGCACATTATAATCTTTACTTCTAGTCTATCCACCTCCCTGACAAATGACTAAAAACATGATTCATTATTAATCTTCTTGAATAGTGATTGGTCATAGTTCTTAAGTCTTTCTTGGACTCCTGAAAGTGATCTGTGATAACTCAAAAGAGTTTGACATGATCAGTCACATAGGAAATATGAAGGGAATAAAGGATATTTATTGTTCAGATTATGACAGGCAGCGATGAGAACAAGTTTTATAGATCATTCATGAAAGGACATATGTTAGATATATAATAAAAATGAGTAATAGGTAAAGCCTGTAATCAAGCAGTAGGATAATAGTGAACTGGCTTACCTTCAGAAATTTGCCAAAGAGTCTTTAATGACTCTAAACTTCCTAGAAACAGAGGCTTATCTTTTTAAAAAACATTAATATAATACCACAAATACCTCATACCAAAATAAGGTCAAAATGGATATATGATTTGGCATAAAAGGGTAATGCCATAAGAAGATTAGGAGACCGAGGGATAGCTTACCTATCAGGTCTTTGAAGAAGGGAGGAATTTATGACCAAAAAAGAATTACAGAACATTATGAAAAAACAAAATGGGCAACTTGGATATAATATAATGTAATATAACATAACATAACATTATATATATATATATATATATATATATATATATGTAGGCAATTCTTATCTAGTTTAGCACAGTGATTAATAGTTCTCTAGTTCAATATGATTTATTTAACCTTACAACAAATGGTTAATAGTAATGGTTCCCTAGTAATATAATGATTGGTTTATACTTAGTATACTAGAATGATTTAATTGTAATAGAGTATTTAACAGGCCAGAAACAGACCTAGAGGGACTGCAAGAGATTCAGGGGAATACAGAGGACTGTAGGCTGGAGCATAAGCTCCCAGACTCAGAGAGACTTCAAGACAGAGACCTTCATGGTGGTTCTCCTGCCTCCCCAACAGAAACCAACATACATTCAGGAGGACCTCCAGAAAATTAGCTCGGGCCCCAGGCAAAGAGACAAGATTGTGAAGGAGACAATAAAGATTTTTGGACTTTATCTCTAGCTATTCTCGTGGTGATTACTCTGCGAACAAAGGCTGGTCCAGAGACCTCCAAAAAACTAAACTGAACACTACAATGTGGGATTAACTGAGTAAAGACCCTCTCATGGTAGTATGACCTAATTATGACTTGAGATTTTATAACAAGTCGAACTATAGTTAAAAAGCTTCAGGTGTTAGATTGCCTTGAATAAACAGTCCTCTCAGGTTACTCACTTCCTATTAATTATCATTTAAGTTCTTCTTTTAAAATTGATGGCTTTGAATTCTAGGATATCTGCTTTTATAATAGTTCTCTAGGGGAATTTAAATTAAGAGTTTATTATTATTGATGGGGTTTTTTTGTTTTTTCTGGGATAGATTCCTGGCTTTATGGTGTAAACCTGGACTCCCCCAAACAATGGGAGACAAGGAAAAGGGGAGCTTTTTTTCTATGTAATCTTGTGATTTGCAGTTTATAATTTGCACTCCTTTTACTTTTTTGCAGGATGTCAACTCAGTGTGATTGATGAGATGATCATTCTCTAGTTTACATATACTTAGTATGGTGATGTAATGGTTCTACAGTTGACATATGCTCAGTGTGTTGTAGTGATGTAATTGTGCTAAGGATATAAGGGCTGAGAGAATTTGAAATAAGCAGACTCGAGAGAGATCGAGTGAGAGTATGCTCAAGCTTGATCTCCAGACTCCAGAGAGATCCTTGTCAGATGGGAGACGTCTTTTCTCAGGAGCTCAAATAAATCCCTTTTTGTTTTTTCTTGATCTGAGAGTCTCTGATTGTTTTTGTGGTCTCTAGTCTCCCATACAGAGATGGAGCTTTTTTGTACTCTCACTGTTTTTTCCAACTTATGTTTTACAATATTGACTTATTCCCACATTTATAATTCACTAAATATCAAAATATATATTGAACTAGTTATTGTTTTGCTATAGTAAAGAATACATCACTAAATAATTATTGTATTGTTTATGAACCTTTCTTTAATTAATTGAGCTGGTCACTGGAAATTAAGCTTTATCTGTTAGCAAGATCTCTCTAAAAAGTTTCTAGATTGGTAAAACTGTAAGAGTTAATGTTATGACAGCATAGTCTTTACAAACCCACTGATAGAAATGTATGCTAACTATTGATGACTAACATTTGAGAGGTTGAATGGGTTAGTAGAAAACTAACTTTGGAGTTAGGAAGACTTTGGTCCAAGTTCCACCTGTAATACATAATGTTGTATGATTGTAACAACTACTCAGTCTCTCAGTACAACAACTTTCCAAACAACTTTCTTAAACAATCAGTTGTACAACTAAGGTCCATCTGTATCTTTGGAATTAACTTCTTACTTGAAGATAAAATCCTAAATCTATTCATCACATTTTCATCTCTTCCCACCATAAAAAAGAATCAATGACGCCAAGGCTCCCATTAGGTTTTCATTTTCAAAAAATTATATTTTTCTCCCTGATCCTTCCCTGGATCCTCTAAAGTAGGTGCTATAATCTGCATTATACAGATTAGGAAATTAAGGCATGTTATTCATGAATTGTGACATATGTAGGAAATAACTTAGTCAGAATTTGAAACTATAAGTTTGTCCTTACTCTTCGTTTTATCACTATATCACATTATCTCTTCAAAGAGATATTTGGTGAAATAAATTATGGTGTTTTATGGGAGAACATTCTTTTATCTACTGAAATGTGCAAAGCAACATTCTATCTTCTGTTTAGAGGGGAAGAAAAAAAAAGAGTAGAAAGATCTATTCTGTTAAGAAGCTTACAAATTTAAATGTACCCAAAATGTATAATACATAGCAAAAAGCTTCTAAGTACATTTAAGTAATGCAAAGTTAATTAATTATATGAAGGCTCACAAAATGCTTGATGGAAGTACTCTGGGTGATTCTAGGCTTTTCAGCATAGTTTTAAGGGAGAGCAGCTTGGCACATGGCAAAAGAAGGATTGGATGCAAGTGGTTTCCTAGATTAGAAGTTTTTGTGCAAAGAAGCAACTGAGTAGTAAGGGAAATTTTATTGAGGTTTATATATACATAAGATTTTGAGCTACATATTTTAGTAAATTTATTATATAATTTCATAAGCTACATAGAGAATAGATGATGCAAATTGAAAAAGAAAAAAACAAAAAATTTCCCCTGTATATCTTAGGAAATAAAAATGCATATATTCACAGAAATCACACATAAATTGCATTTTGTAAATGTATTCAATTTCCACACCTTTTTTCAAATAGCTCATGCTGAGTTTCAAAAATACACAGAAAGCTGATACATGAAAAGTGAGCTTGTTTGGAAGGATATCCACAACTCAGCACATTGATAGGATTCCTTTGAGATACTTAACAGTGAAATTGATGGGATACAGCTTCTAGGCTGTGAGTCCACTGCACTTTGGCAGTGTCTAGTTCCACAAACAATGTTTGCTGTTGGATAAGATATTGTTGATCACTAAGAACAAAGTTTCTGAGATAATAATGAGGTACATACTAAACCACTCTTTAACTCCACCTCTAAGACCACTCTTCTACCTTTAAGCCATAAAATTAGCATATTATGAAGCACGATCTCTCTTTTTTCTCTAAATTTATCTTCTTACTCCTAGTATTTTGCTAATTCTTTAGAACTTAGTTCACTTCAATTGGCATTATAATTATAACAAACTTTGTCCCTTGACTTGGAGAAGGGTTCAAGCCTGTACATTCTTTTTTTTTTTTAATAGTTTTTTATTTACAAGATATATGCATGGATAATTTTTCAGTATTGACCCTTGGAAAACCCTCTTTTTAAACTTTTACCCTCCTTCCCCCCCAACCCTTCCCCTAGATGTCAGGAAGACCCATACATGTTAAATATGTTAAAATATATGTTAAATACAATATATGTATACATATCCATACAGTTTTTTGCTGCACAAGAAAAATTGGATTTAGACCTAAGGTGAACATAACCTGAGAAGGAAATAAAAAATGGAAGCAGACAAAAAGAGAGGGAATGGAAATGCTATGTTGTGGTTCATATTCATTTCCCATAGATCTTTCGCTGCGTGTAGCTGGTTCTCTCCATTGTTGAACAAATGGAACTGATTTGGCTCATCTCATTGTTGAAGAGAACCATGTCCATCAGAAATGATCATCATATAGTATTGTTATTGAAGTATATAATGGTCCTTCTCATTTCAATTAGCATCAGTTCATGTAAGTATCTCCAGGCCTTCTGAAATCATTCTGCTGGTCATTTCTTACAGAAACATATTTCCTAACATTCACATACCACAACATATTCAGTCATTCTCCAATTGATGGACATCCATTCAATTTGCAGTTTCCAGGCATTACATAAAGGGCTGCCACAAACATTTTTGCACATACAGGTCCTTTTCCCTTTTTTGGGGATATAAGCCCAGTAGTAACATTGCTGGATCAAAGGGTATGCACAATGTGATAACGTTTTGAGCATAGTTGCAATTTGCCCTCCAGAATATATGAATGTTACCTGCTTTATTGGGTATTGTTTCATATTTGATAACGTTACATGGTTTTTTAGATATGGCCAACATACAATGTCACTGCTGAGATAAATGATTTCTCTCTCTCTCTCTCTCTCTCTCTCTCTCTCTCTCTGTGTGTGTGTGTGTGTGTGTGTGTGTGTGTGTGTAAGGTAATTTGGAAGAAAATTCAATTAAATTACTTCTGAGGGGTCTGTAGGTAAAAATTGGGGCACCTTAACCCTTTCCTGGCTTACAAAAGGGAACTGATTTGTGTTAACTACAAAATAACCAAATGGCAATTCTTTTTCTGGAATTTTAATTAGAATTTAGGGAATCTCATTAACTAAAGTTAAGTCAGTTCTAAAATCTGTTCTATCTCAATGTTAAGAATTGTCTTGTTTTCTCCCTAAAACAAAAAAGATATTTATTTAAAGGAATAGAAATCCTTCCTGAGAACTTCCAAAGCAACATCTCAGAGACAGAATAAACTGAACTAAAAGAAGGTGGAAAGTTTATTTAGCCTTGATAATCCCATTTTATATTTTGTCAATGAAATATGTAGAATTAGGTATTTTCACCTTGGCTAGAAAACTAAAAGGAAATTATTATACTATGACATAAAAAAATTCTAAAGTTGTTAACTAAGTTATTTGGAGCTACCATCATCATGTGTAGTGTGCTCTGTAGATTCCCCAAGTTAGGGTGACAAAACATACCATTGCTTTCTAGAGCCTCCACGCTGGGGTGTCAAAATATAACATCCAGACTAACTCTCTAAAGGACCTGGGGACCAGCCTGAGTCCTTGGTCTTAATGGAGGAGTAATGAAGGCAGGAGACTCACAAAGATGGTCAAAGATGGAATCCGTTTATTTTAAGTTCTCTCAGCCCTTAAATACCTTAGTAGGTTTACATCACTACAGCACACTGAGCATGTAGCAACTGTAGAACTATTACATTCCCATATCACACTGAGCAAATGCTAACTATAAGCACCCTGCTATTGATATGTAAATGCCTCTTACTGTAAGTATCCCTTGCTTCAAGTAGAACACAAGGTTGACTCCTTGACTTCTCAGGGAGGGTGAGAGCCCTTAGGGGAGATGGGGAGCCATCAGCATGGGAGGTATTACACAAGCACATAGTAATATAACACAGGCTAGTAAAGATGTAACAAACAACATGTATCACCATGAGAGGAATCACACAGGCAAGTAGTGATGTAACAAACAATATGAATCCACAAGGTATTATAAAAGATTTCAATGAGTTCTAGAAGGAAGGGGTAGAAAATAACTATCAATTCAAAACCACACATACACCTCCTTCAGCAGCCAAGAAGTAGTCCAAAATGAATCTATTGTTCATTATTTTACACGTCAGGGAATCCAATGATTCCTATAGGTTTTAAAATCCTATGTCAGTTTCATCAACAATTTTTGATGTCCATGATTCAAATGCCATAACTGTCATGCTCTTTCAGTAGTGGATACAGTCAGTGATGGAGCCACCAGATATTTGTTAGGTCTTCTCCTTCATTTCAAGGGTCTGCTCCATCTTTCTCTGATGGACAAGGTGAATATGGCTCATTGACACCCATCTGATTTCTTCTCCATCTGTAGAGATACAAGCAAACCCTCTCCCCCAAGCAGTTAACTTATCTGGTTCTTTCCATTGACCACTTTCTGGATCTCTCCACATCAACTGGTGATTATCTAAAAATAGTTGACTGCTCTTTCACCTTTTTGCTCTATCCTATCTTCTGTAACTTTGTTCATTATGTCCCTGGAGTTCTCAAAGTGTCCTTTAAGCAGCTAGTTGTAGAACCATTAATTTTAGGTAAAACTTGCATCATGACAGTAATTGTAATTAAAATCCCTATAATAAATTATATCCTTTAGCAATTATAATCCTTACAATAAAAATTTTGTAAGCATTTAAAAAAAAATAAAAAAATAAAAATAGTTGAACAGCTCGCACTGGACACTGCCCTTCTGGGTGGGTGGGATAAAGTGCATCTTTATCAAAATCAAGAAATTAATTGTATAAAGATCTAGATTTAGAAATTCTCTAGGGTTACCTGTAGCTTCCCCTTTCTTTTGTTTTTGGAGGAGTGTCTCGATGTCTCTGTTTCTCCTCTTTACTATTGCCTGTCCTTGAGGATTAAAAGGTAGGCCAGTGGTGTGTAAAATCTTATACTGTGCACAAAAGGGTGCAAAATATTTAGAAGTATATGCAGGTCCATTATCTGTTTTTATTGCTTATGTCACACTAACGATTGCAAAAGCTTGTATAAGGAATTCAGTGACCACTTGGACTGTCTCTTTTGCTGCTGGTATTGCAAAAGTAAGTCCTGAAAAGGTGTCTACTACAACATGGATAAAAGACAGGCAACCAAAAGATTAGTAATGGGTCACATCCACTTGCCAAATTTCATTGAATCTCAAAGCATGAGGATTCTTCCCTGGAGGGAATGTAGGAGCATGGAAAGGAAAGCAAGCTGTAATAGGCTTTTACTATGTTCCTAGATTCCTCTTTTGTTATCCCAAACTGCAAATGTGAAGCCTGGGAAGCTTGATGATATTTAGAATGAGATTCTTGGGCTGCCTGAAATAAAGTAGTATTGGCTAACATGGTTAGAAGGCTATCTGAATTTCCCTCTACAATCATGTTAAAATTAAAATTGATAATTACTGTGTGTAGAACAAGAGCAATGAGATTAAAGTCTTAACAGTTCACCTCCAAGTATGAGGGTGTGCAGCACTTTTGTCCTCCTTCACAGAGTGTGGAAAGGTATCAAACAGCACAGCCCATGAAAACACTAAGAATAGCTGCAGTGGACAACACCAAATTCAGTTCATTCTCTGGGATCTTTGTCAATCCCATTTAATTTATAAGCTTTCCAATTTTCTTGAAGCCATCAGGATAAACAAAGTCTTCAATCTTAAGAAATGAGCCTGCTTAGGCTGTATAGTATCTAAACAAGAAATGTATTTACCGAATATCTACATGCCAAATAAAATCTCCTGTATGTGTAAGTCTTAGTAAACTTTTAAAAATAGTTATTTAGCCTTAAACTGTAATTAGCAGAATTTTCTATTAGAGCTAAAATCTCTTGGGATTGTAATTGATATTTTTTTGAGTTTTGAATTTGTTTGCTTAATCGTTAAATTAGCAACGCACCATTCAAGAGAAATGTCAGAGGGATGCCTTTCTGAATTGTCATAGGTGGAAGTCTTATCTGGACAAGAGCTGGGAGGACAACCTTAGTTTCTACTAAAGGTTGGATCCTTCTGACTCAGTTTCCCAGTTCTGTTTCTTTGTTTCCCACCTAATAATTCCTGTATCTGGATATGAGGTGGGATTATTACTTCATGACTGATTGTCAAACAGACAACTTTATTCTGTTATGCACATGCTCTCAAACTGAACCCTGAAGGACCTGTTCTGACACTATTATTATCTTGGCCCTGCTTTTTCATTGTAGAACAAATTTCTATAATTAGGGCAAGTGGTCAATAGAAGCCAGGAGCACCATATAAATATGTAGATGATATCTTGATCTGCAGCTCAATCCTGAAGGCTCCTCTAGCTGTTGCCATAAAACCCCTTAACTTACTGGCTTTCTGAGACAGTAGTTTCTTTGTTTGAAGGACTACTTTGCCTATCAGTCTGCTAAATATTTGGACCATGAATTAACTTCCACCTCCCTTTTGCTCACTATGGAGGGGAAATAATATTATCACTCCCTGAACCTTGATCTAAAAAACAACTGCATACTTTCCTAGACATGATTGGATTTTATAGAATACCTAACTTTGGTTACTGCCAAGTCTCTCTATGATTCTACTCAAGGCTCTGACACAATTCCTTTTGAATGAGGCCTTGATCAGGCCAAGGCTTTTTAAGAGCCTGTAAGCAAAACTGACTTCTGCTCTGGCCTTAGCGCTACCTAAAGCCTTTTACTACTTTTCTTTTAAACCCACTCCTCTCTAGTTCTGAAACCCATCCAGAGGTAGGATACATACCCAGAGGAGGACTGACAGATACATTTTATATATAAGCCTCCTGGCAGGGGTTTCAAACTGCTTTTGCTTTTTATTGAAATCTTTATTAATTGGGTAAAAGCCTTCCTTTGCAAGACCTAACAGGTTCAGAGTTTTTGCTAACAAAGATCAGACCTTATTTTTGCCTGCTCAACTCTTTATAGAGTGAGGCTCTGTCTCTGAGGCATTTTAAGATTAAAGATCATCTCCACTCTGCCTGTAGTCTTCTCTAACCAATGCTTAATACCTTTAAACATTATGGTACTTGCATCCTAGACTACCTGAGTATTCTTTTCATTGTGTATAATGCAAATGTTCTATCCATTGTCCTTACTCCTTTGAGGAGAAAAAAAGCAGAGATTTTTGGGAAAATATTTTTTTGGTATTTATCCTAGCCAAAGCTGTTTGTTTGTGAAACATTCAGCATAGTCTTATCTCTCCCCTCCCCTGTAAGTTTCCTCTGGGTGGGGTTCCTGGTTACTGTCCTTAGCAACCCCATACTAACTGCATTTTTAATTATTCTTTTTTTTTATAATTTTTGACCCCAACCTTTTCTGAGCCTTAACAAAACAACAAAATTTAAATGAGCATTCCTTTACTTCAGTATTCTCCAGTACTTAAAGTTCCCTTTATTTTTGCTTTTTTAAAAAAATATAATTTGATTTACAAAAACATTTGAAAATTGAAAGCATACTATGTGCAATGCATTCTAATTTTGTAGGTAAAGGCAGTAATCAGTTAACAAAGGTACTGTGCTGGACACAGTTTGAAAACAACAAACTGTTGTTACCCACCCATATCTTACATTATAAGGTGGATGTGGAGTGTATAGAATGCTAAATCAGGAAGAACTGACTTTAAATTCTATCCTCATGCATTTTCTTGTTGTGTGAACTGAGGAAATTACTTAACCCATATATTTCACTTTCCTCATTTATAGCATGAGCTGGAGAAGGAAGTGACAAACTGCTCCAGTTTTTTTTTTTATTATTTTGTATTTTTGCCAAAAAGTAAACAAACACATTAGAATGCAAAGAGTTAGATATGACTGAACAACATATTTAATTTATACAAGAAATTCTATATAGAATAAAGAACATAATAAAAAAAAAACTTCCTCTCCTCAAACAATTAGCAAGTTAAGCCATGCACAAAGGTGAATAAAATGCCATAATTTATTTTTAAAGTTTTGCCTTATAATTTTCTCTATTTGGGGAACTAGCAGTATGGAAATTACCTTTAAAAAGTGGTAACTATCATATGTGAAAAACAAGATTTTAATACATGTTTTTCTAAGTTCAGGAAAGCTTCCTCTCCAATTCAAGTATGATATATTACCTCCCACAACCTGTATTAAAATCTGTATCCTAGGATCAGAAAGTCTTATGATATACAAGGCTTCCAAATAGGGTACCTATTTTCATCTATCGTGCATTCATTATAGCTCATCTTTTACATGTAAACAAATATTCTTTTAAAAATATCTCTTAAGAGAAAAATTAACCATAATTCTGTCATATTTTAAATGATTTTTGAATGCCTCATTTTTCTGCAAACATTAATTTCTCATTGGAAGTATTTAGTATTAAGTATTTTCTCCAAATATTATTGATTACTGAATTTTTAAAAAAATAATTTATATCATTTTTATTATGTTGATAGTAATTCAGTTTTAAGAAATAATTATCTGTCTATCAAATTGTGCATACCCTTTGATCCAGCAGTGTTACTACTGGGCTTATATCCCAAAGAGATTATAAAGAAGGGAAAGGGACCTGTATGTGCACGAATGTTTGTGGCAGCCCTTTTTGTAGTGGCTAGAAACTGGAAACTGAGTGAATGCCCATCAGTTGGAGAATGGCTGAATAAATTGTGGTATATGAATATTATGGAATATTATTGTTCTGTAAGAAATGACCAGCAGGAGGATTTCAGAAAGGCCTGGAGAGATTTACACGAACTGATGTTGAGTTAAATGAGCAGGACCAGGAGATCATTATATACTTCAACAACAATACTATATAATGACCAGTTCTGATGGACCTGGCCATCCTCAGCAATAAGATGAAACAAATCAATTTCCAATGGAGCAGTAATGAACTGAACCAGCTATGCCCAGAGAAAGAACTCTGGGAGATGACTAAAAACCATTACATTGAATTCCCAATCCCTATATTTATGCCCACCTGCATTTTTGATTTCCTTTACAAGCTAATTGTACAATATTTCAGAGTCTGATTCTTTTTGTACAGCAAAATAACATTTTGGTCATGTATACTTATTGTGTATCTAATTTATATTTTAATATACTTAACATCTACTGGTCATCCTGCCATCTGGGGGAGGGGGGAGGGGTAAGAGGTGAAAAATTGGAACAAGAGGTTTGGCATTTGTTAATGCTGTAAAGTTAGCCTTACATATAACCTGAAACTAAAAGGCTATTAAATAAATATTAAAAAAAGAAATAATTATCTGTCAATACAGGTTTTCAGTATGATTCAAATTTAAGATGCATAGTTAAAGTGTAAGGCACATAAAGGTTAATAACAAGTAATACTATGGTAGGTGGTTTTGTGTGTGTGTGTGTGTGTGTGTGTGTGTGTGTTTGTTTTTTATCCTTGACCTGGGATTTCATGAGTGTCAGAAACTCTGGGTGAGGAAACAACCTCTACCAATTCACTTAGGTACCTTCTCAGAGATTTTCCTGGAGAAGTGAGTTTAAATGTCTTATCTATGATTATATAGCTAGTATGTATTGTAGTGCTTGCTGACTTCAAAGACAGTTTTCTATCTATCATATCATGTTATGTTTGGATGGCTGGGAAAAGGAAATCTTGGAGAAATATCTACAGATCAATCATTATCTTAAGCATCAAAACCCAACTGATAACAGACACATAAGGAGTGAAAATGAAGAGACAAAAAATAAATTTTTCAGCGAGTCTTTAAAAAATAGGATTTTATGTCATGAACTTTGATAAATACATGATACATTCAAGTAATAAATAAAATACAACATTGTGCCAGAAGGCACCAAAAACAATTACAAAAAAAAGGATATTTAGTGTTTTTTGTACAAACAAAATAGAAGCTGATCTTAAATTTTAAAATTAGGTAAAGTGCAAGAAGATACTGAGAATAACACAATGGAGTAGAATACTTTAAAAATATTCTGAGAAAATACAAAAGAGAAATAAGAAAAACTGTAAAGCTAAACAAATTATTAAATAGAATAGATCGAACAGATTTATGACCTCTGAATGGGAACTTTTTTAATGTGTATTTCTTACCCTTTTGTAATATTAAGTATTTTATTCAGTGTTGTTTTCAAGAGATATAAACAAATGTTTGTATTTTTAAGGGATATAAAATATATTCTTTGAAGAACTTAATATAGCTAGTGATGAATAAAGAAAATATAATCCAATTATGTATAATTAATGTGAGAGAAAGTGATGAAATGTTAAATAATAAATGGGGGCAACTAGGTGGATAGAATGCTGAATTTTAATTTTTTTTCCTGAGTATAAATTTGGCTGTGAAGTCCTGGTCAAGTCACTAAATCCTGATTGCCTCAATTCCTCATCTGTTAAGTGAGATGGAAATGGAAATGGCAAACCATTTCAATATTTAATACAGAGCTGGACTTGAGGGTAAGGGACTTAACAACAGCAAATAATGAATAGCCTAGAACAGGTCAAAGAAACAATAAATAATGAATGTGAAAGATAATTCAATAACAATGGATGAATACATACACATGTAGAGATAGCGATATATATACATACATACTTATATACACACACTTTCAGAATGCTGCAAAATAGTACAAAAGGGGAAATTTATATCAATGAAAAATTATTTTAAAAAATAGAAAAAGGTGATTAATAAAATGACCATATTTTAAAAATATAGACAATTATTAAATAAACAATCATACAATTTAAAAAAGCAATCAAAAAATAAGATAACAAAATAAGAAAAATTGGAAATTGAAGGATGTACAAACAATTGAAACTAAAAAGTATAGATAATTATAAAATTAAGGACTTTAAAATAAGGGCTAGCAACTAACCTCATTATAATAGGTATGTGGAATCTCAGGAAAAGAAATTCTGATAATAAAACCCAGCATCTTCTCTCAATCCTATAGTCTCAGATCCAATTAGTTACTCCTTTAGGGTAAAAAAAAAAAATGTTTATTCAATGAGTGGTTCTTCTCAGTTGAGTTCCAATCCTTTTTTATGCAACTTTGATTGGAATTTCAAATTCCCTCTCTGCTACTCTTACTGGAAGAAGATATAAAGTATATCTAAGGTTTGCTGCAATCATCACTATATGTCAAATCCCTCAAAACTGATGACAGATTTCCCAGAATTAACCATATTGCTCTTCACTATTATATGGAAGTGTTTCAGCTAAACACATCACTGAAAGTGACCAAAAATGTTTCTTGTCTAGGACCATATAGATTGTGTGTGTGTGTGAAAGAGAGAGACAGACAAACAGACAGAGACAGAGAGAGACAGAGAGAGATAGAGAAGACAAATTGTGAGATACAGAAAAGTAATCTAGAATCCTAATCATCCTGATCCTGAAGGTGGCCCTCTAACTACTTTGCTATGCTGCTGTATTGGAGGATATTACAAAAGATAATTGGTTTAATAGAACACGAGACACAGTGATTCAGCTGAAAAATGTGCAACAAGGATTTGAGTTTTAACCTCTGTAATACTGTAGCGTATCTATAGACAGTTTTGAGCTGAATGATATCCTTCACTGATAAGTTTTTCCCCTCAAAATTAATTTGAGTATGATCTTTTTTCTTAGTTCACATTCATATGACCCCCATAGAAATAATTCTGTTATGGGATTGGTATCAAGGATGGCATAGGTTTTTGCAAGCTTCATAAAAAGGTAATAACAACAATAATAAAAGCAACAACAATAATAACAATTGACATTTTTATAGCATATAAAATATCAGTGAGCTAAATGCTTTACAAAATATTATGTCCTTCGATTAAGCATTTCAGGCTGAGATTTAAGACTATGCATAATTGATCCCAACCTGTTCTTGTAGCCTTGTTGTAGTTGTTGTATTGATTCAGTCATGTCTGCCTTTTCATGACCTCACTTGGAGTTTTCTTGTCAAAGATACTGGAATGATTTGCTATTTGCTATTCAAATGAAGTTTATAATTTGAGAAAACTGAGGCAAACAGGGTTAATTGACATGCCTAGAGTAAAATACCTAGTAAATATCTGAGGCTAAATTTGAACTCAGGAAGATGAGTCTTTCTGAATCCAGGCCTTGTGTTCTTTCAAATGCACTATGTAACTTTCTACCTATTCAAATTCTATTTATTTTCATGTTTATGTTAATATGTCATCCCTCCCATTTCATTTACCTTCTTTATGGGAATCTCAGAATGGATATCTCTTCATCCTCTGAATTTCTATAGTCTCTGTGGTTGGGGTATAGTAAGCAATAAAAAAACAATGTAAAATTGGGAGAATTCACTGCTTAATTTTGAGACACAATTCTGCAATTTTTTAAAATGTTTAAAATAAATAAAATATTTCTCTGTGTAGAAGCAATAATGGAGATACAATGTATTGAGAAAAGGAAAAGGAAAAAAAAAAGCAGAACAGGATTCTGATATACCTATTTCTATCAAATATAAATCACTCCTGCACTGACCTTCAAGCAAAAAGGAAATCACCTTTATAACACAATCAGAGTGATTTTGCAATACTTTTCTTTTTTTTGTTTGTTTGTTATAACTTTTTATATACAAAACATATGCATGGGTAATTTTTGAACATTGACCTTTGTAAAAACTTCTGGTTCAACTTTTCCCCTCCTTCCTTCCACCCCCTCCCCCAGATGGCAGGTAGTCCCATACATGGTAAATATGTTAAAGTATATGTTAAATATAATAAATGTATATATATTTATACAATTATCTTGTTGCACAAGAAAGATCAGATTTAGAAAGAAGATAAAAATAACCTGAGAAGGAAAAAAGAAAAATGCAAGCAAATAATAACAGAAAGAGTGGAAATGTTATATTGTGGTCCATACTCATTCCCAAGTATTCTTTCTCTGGATATAGCTGGTTCGGTTCATTACAGATCAATTGAAATTGATTTGGATCCTCTCATAGTTGGAGTGCTATGTCCAACAAAATTGATCATCATGTACTATTGTTATTGAAGTGAATGAAGATCTCTGGATTCTGCTCTTTTCACTTAGCATCAGTTAATGTATGTCTCTCCAAGCCACTCTGTATTCATCCTGCTGGTCATTTCTTATAGAACAATAATATTCCATAACATGCATATACTACAATTTATTCAGCCATTCTCCAACTGGTGGGCATCCCTTCAATTTCCAGCTTCTAGCTTTTATGAAAAGGACTGCCACAAACATTTTTGCACATATGGGTCCCTTTCCCTTCTTTAAGATCTCTTTGGGATATAAGCCCAGTAGCAACACTGCTGGATTAAAGGGTATGCACAGTTTGATAAATTTTTGAGTATAGTTCCAAATTATTCTGCAGAATGGTTGGATGCATTTACAACTCTACCAACAATGTATCAGTGTCCCAGTTTTCCTGCATCCCCTCCAATATTCATCATTATCTTTTTCCTGTCATCTGTTGTTTTAATTTGCATTTCTCTGATCAACAATGATTTGGTTATCACTCTTTCCTGAAGATATAATGGTGTACTTAGAGAACCCCAGAGATTCTACTAAAAAGTTACTAGAAATAATCCACAACTTTAGCAAAGTTGCAGGATACAAATTAAACCCACATAAATCATAAGCATTCTTATATATCACTAACAAAATCCAACAGTCAAAGTTACAAAGAGAAATTCCATTTAAAATAATTATTGAAAGTATAAAATACTTAGGAATCTATCTGCCAAGGGAAAATCACAAATTTTATGAGCAAAATTACAAGCCACTTTTCACACAAATTAAGTCTGACCTAACCAATTGGAAAAATATTAAATGCTCTTGGATAGGGGGAGCAAATATAATAAAGATGACAATACTACCTAAACTAATCTATTTGTTTAGCGCTATACCAATCAGACTCCCAAAAAACTATTTTAATGACCTAGAAAAATAACAACAAAGTTCATATGGAAAAACAAAAGGTCAAGAATTTCAAGGGAATTAATGAAAAAAAAAATCAAAAGAAGGTGGCTTAGCTGTACCAGATCTAACATTGTATTATAGAACAGCAGTTACCAAAACCATTTGGTATTGGATAAGGAATAGATTAGTTGATCAGTGGAATAGGTTAGATTCAAAGGACAAAACAGTCAACAAGTACAGCAACCTAGTGTTTGACAAACCCAAAGACTCCAGCTTTTGGGATAAGAACTGACTGTTTGACAAAAATTGCTGGGAAAATTGGAAACTAATATGTCAAAAACTAGGCATTGATCCACACTTAACCTACCAAGATAAGGTCAAAATGGGTTCATGACCTAGGCATAAAGAATGAGATTATAAATAAATTAGAGGAACACAGGATAGTTTACCTCTCAGACCTGTGGAAGAGAAAGGAATTCATGACCGAAGAAGAACTAGAGATCATTACTGATCACAAAATAGAAAATTTTGACTATACCAAACTGAAAGGTTTTTGTACAAACAAAACTAATGCAGACAAGATTAGAAGGGAAGCAATAAACTGGGAAAACATTTTTACAGTAAAAAGTTCTGATAAAGGCCTCATTTCAAAAATATATAGAGAATTGAATCTAATTTATAAAAAATCAAGCCATTCTCCAATTGATAAATGGTCAAAGGATATGAACAGACAATTCTCAGATGAAGAAATTGAAACTATTTCTAGCCATATGAAAATATGCTCCAAGTCATTATCAATCAGAGAAATGTAAATTAAGATGATTATGAGATACCACTACACACCTGTCAGACTGGATAGAATGACAGGGAAAGATAATGCAGAATGTTGGAAGGGATATGGGAAAACAGGGACACTAATACGTTGTTGGTGGAACTGTGAATACATCCAACCATTCTGGAGAGCAATTTGGAATTATGCTCAAAAAGTTATCAAGCTGTGCATACCCTTTGATCCAGCAGTGTTACTACTGGGCCTGTATCCCAACGAGATCATAAAGAAGGGAAAGGGACCTGTATGTGCATGAATGTTTGTGGCAGCCCTCTTTGTAGTGGCCAGAAACTGGAAGCTGAGTGGATGCCCATCAATTGGAGAATGGCTGAATAAATTGTGGTATATGAATATTATGGAATATTATTGTTCTGTAAGAAATGACCAACAGGATGATTTCAGAAAGGCCTGGAGAGACTTACACGAATTGATGCTGAGTGAAATGAGCAGGGCCAAGAGATCATTATATACTTCAACAACAATACTATATGATGATCAATTCTGATGGGCCTGGCCATCCTGAGCAATGAGATCAACCAAATCAGTTCCAATGGAGTAGTAATGAACTGAACCAGCTATACCCAGCAAAAGAATTCTGGGAGATGACTAAAAACCATTACATTGAAATCCCAATCCCTATATTTTTACCCACCTGCATTTTGATTTCCTTCACAGGCTAATTGTACAATATTTCAGAGTCCAATTCTTTCTGTACAGCAAAATAACGGTTTGGTCATGTATACTTATTGTGTATCTAATTTATATTTTAATATATTTAAATCTACTAGTCATCCTGCCATCTGGGGGAGGGGGAGAAGGAGGGGAAAAATTGGAACAAGAGGTTTGGCAATTGTCAATGCTGTAAAGTTATCCATACATATAACCTATAAATAAAAGGCTATTAAATAACTTAAAAAAACAAAACAAAACAATGATTTGGAACACCTTTTCATATGACTAAAAATAGCTTCAAATTCTTCATCTACAAATGTTCTGTTCATATCCTTTGAGTATTTATCAATTGGATATGGCTTGATTTCTTATAAATTAGACTCAATTCTCTGTATATTTTGGAGATGCGGCCTTTTTCAGAATCTTTTGCTGTAAAAATGTTTTCCCAGTTTATTGCTCCCCTTCTAATCCTGTCCAAATTAGTTTTATTTGTCAAAACCTTTTTAACCTAATATAATCAAAATTCTCTATTTTGTGAACAATAATGACTTCTATGTCTTCTTTGGTCACAAATTCCTTCCTTCTCCACAGTTCTGAGAGGTAAACGATCCTATTTTCTTCTAATATATTTATAACATCTCATTCTTTATACCTAGATCTTGAACTTATTTTGATCTTATCTTGGTGCATGTTGTTAAGTATGGGTCAATACCTAGATTCTGCCATAGTAATTTATACTAGTCCCAGCAATTTTTGTCAAATACTGAATTCTCATCCCAAAGGCTGGGGTCTTTGGGTTTGTCAGATAGTAGATTGCTATAGTTATCGCCTATTTTGTCCTGTGAACTTAACCTATTCTACTGATCAATTAGTCTATTTCTTAGCCAATTCCAAATGGTTTTGGTGACCACTGCTTTATAATATAGTTTTAGATCAGGTATAGCTAGGGCACCTTCATTTTATTTTGCTCTTCATTACTTCCCTTGAAATTCTTGACCTTTTGTTCTTCCAGATGAATTTTGTTGTTATTTTTTCTAGGTCATTAAAATAGTTTTTTGGGGAGTCTGAATGATATAGCACTAACTAAATAGATTAGTTTAGATAGTATTGCCTTCTCTATTACATTTACTTGACTTATCCACGAGGTCACCATATTTTTCCAATTGTTAAGATCTGACTTCATTTGTGTGGAAAGTGTTTTGTAGTTTTGGTCATATAGTTCCTGACTTTCCCTTGGCAGATAGATTTCCAAATATTTCATGCTTTCAACAGTTTTTTCAAATGGAATTTCACTTCATATCTATCTCTTGCTGTTGGATTTTGTTAGTGATGTATACAAGTTCTAATTATTTTCAAGGATTTATTTTGTATGCTGCAACTTTGCTAAAGTAGAGGATTATTTCTTATAACTTTTAATAGAATTTCTAGGGTTCTCTAAGTATACCATCACATCATCTTAAAGAGTGATAATTTGGTTTCCTCATTACCTATTCTAATCTCTTTCATTTCTTTTTCATCTCTTATTGCTGAAGCTAACATTTCTAATATAATATTGAATAGTAATGGTGAAAGTGAGCAACCTTGTTTCACTCCTGATTTAACTGGGAATGGTTCCAGTTTATCACCATTACATATAATGCATACTGAGGGTGTTAAGTAGATGCTAATTACTATCTTAAGGAAAAGTCCATTTATTCCTACATTCTATAGTGTTTTTAATAAGAATTGGTGTTGGATTTTATCAACTGCTTCTTCTGCATCTATTGAGATGATCATATGGTTTTTGTTAATTTGGTTATTGATATAATCAATAATGCTAATACTTTTCCTAATATTGAACCACCACTGCATTCCTGAGATAAATCCTAATTGGTCATGGTATATTATCCTGGAGATGATTTTCTGTAATCTTTTTGCTAAGGTTTTATTTAAGATTTTTGAATCAATGTTTATTAGGGAGATTGGGCTATAATTTTCTTTCTCTGTTTTTGAACTGCTGGTTTAGGTATCAGTGTCATGTCTGTGTCATAAAAGGAATTTGGTAGGACTCCTTCATTCCGAGAATTTGGTATGACTCCTTCATTCCCTATTTTTTAAATAGTTTTGTATAGCATTGGAGTTCATTGTTTTTTAAATGTTTGGTAGAATTTGCATGTAAATAAATCTGGTCCTGGAGATTTTTTTTTTTTGGGGGGGGGATTGAGTAATAGCTTGTTCTCTTTCTTTTTTCTAAAATGGGAATATTTAAACAATTTATTTCTTCCTCTGTTAATCTGGGCAACTTATATTTTTGAAAGTATTCATCCATTTCTCTTAAGCTACCACATTTATTGGCACATAAATTGGGCAAAGTAACTCCTAATTATTGCTCTAATTTCCTCTTCATTAGTGGAGAGTTCTCGCTTTTCATTTTTAAGACTAACAATTTGATTTTCCTCTTTCCTTTTTCTAAACAAATTTACCAAGTGTTTATTTATTTTGTTGGTTTTTTTCATAAAACCAACTCTTACTTTTATTTATTAATTCAAAAGTTTTCTTTTTTACCTTCAATTTTATTGGCCTCTCTTTTTATTTTTAAAATTTCAAGTTTAGTGTTTGATTGGGGAGGGGGGGTTAATTTGCTCTTTTTCTAGCTTTTTTAGTTGTATGCCTGATTCAATGATTTTCTCTTTCTCTATTTTATGCAAGTAAGCATCTAGAGATATAAAATTTCCCCTTATTACTGCCTTGGCTGCATCCCACACATTTTGGTATGATGTTTTATTATTGTCAGTCTCTTGGTTGAAATGATTAATTGTGTGTATAATTTGCTGTTTCATCTAATCATTCTTTAGAATGAGACTATTTAGTTTCCAATTACTTTTTGATCTATTTTCCCCTGTGTTTTTATTGAATGTAATTTTTATTGAATCATGATCTGAGAAGGATGAATTTACTATTTCTGCCTTTCTGCATTTGAATTTGAGGTCTTTATGTCCTAATATATAGTCATTTTTTGTATAGGTTCCATGACCTGCTGAGAAGGAAATGTACTCCTTTCTTCCTCCATTCAGCTTTCTCCAAAGATGTATTATAACTAACTTTTCTAGTGTTCTATTTACCTCTTTAAATTCTTTCTTATTTATTTTGTGGTTTGATTTATCTAATTCTGAGAGTGTTAGGTTGAAATCTCCCACTATTATAGTTTTATTGTCTATTTCATCTTGCAGCTCACTTAACTTCTCCCTTAAAAATTCAGATGCTATACCACTTGGTGCATATAAGTTTAATACTGGTATTGCTTCATTATCTATGTTATGCTTTAGGAAGATATAGTACCCCTCCTTATCTTAAAAGAGATAGATTAGATCAATTTTTGATTTTGCTTGATCTGGGATCAGGATAGCTACCCCTGCTTTTTTGGCTTCACCTGAAGTGTAGTATATTCTGCTCCAGCTTTTTACCTTTACTCTGTATGTATCACCTTTCTTCAAGTGTGTTTCCTGTAAAAAATATATTGTAAGATTCTGGCTTTTAATCCAGTCTTCTATCTGCTTCCTCTTTATGGGGGAGTTTACCCCATTCACATTTATGGTTAAAACTACTAATTTTGTATTTCCTGCCATTTTGTTATCCCTAGATTATACTTTTCTTTATTCTTCCCCCATTACCTCCCTCCCCAGTATTAGACTCATGAGCACCACTTAACCCACACAGCTATACCTCTTTAGAATCCCTCCCTCCCCTTTGAAGTCCCTCCCCTTTTCTTAAACCTTTTTCTTATATTTCTGTATTCCCTACTATTTACCCTAATCCTTCCCATTTCATTTTTCCCTCCCACTTTTAAATGAGGCAGGACAAATTTTAATGTAAAACAAATATGTCTAATATTTTCTTTTTGAGCCAAATCTGATGAGAGTAAGCTTCACACTATGTTCATCTCCCTCCCTTTATTCCCTCAGATATAATAGATTTCCTTTGCCGCTTTGTGAGATGTAGTTTCCCTCTTTTTACCTCCACTTTCTTCTTTTTTCTGGTAAAATTTCCTTTCCACCTCTACATCCTTTTATATATTATAACAGTAAAATTAAATTATACATATACTCTTTATGAATACCCATAACAGAAATACAGTTCTCAAGAGTTCTTTTTACCTTTTTATACTTCTCTTTAGTCCTATATTTGGAGATCAAACTTTTTGTTTAGTTCTGGTTTTTCTGTCAGGAATAAATGGAATTCACCTATTCATTGAAATGTTTATCTTCTTCTTCCCTAGAATAAAATGCCCAGTTTGATAAGTTATTCTTGGCTGCATAACAAGTTCTTTTGCCTTTCAAAATATCAGATTCAAGGCCCTTCAATCCTTTAATGTGGATGCTGCTAGATCCTGAGTGATCCTTATTGTGGCTCCTCAATATTTGATTTTTTTCTTTCTGACTGCTTGTTGTATTTTTTCCTTTGTCTGGTAGTTCTGGGATTTAGTTAAAATATTTCTTGGAGGTTTGATTTTAGGATCTTTTTTAGTAAGTGATCAATGAATTCTTTCAATGTTTATTTTGCTCTCTGTTTCCATAATACCTAGGCAATTCTCTTTGATGATTTCCTGAAAAATAGTCTCTAGGCTCTTTTTTTCATCATGATTTTTAGTGAATCCAACAATTTTTAGATTATCTCTCTTACTATTTCCCATGTCTGTTGTTTTCCCAAGCTGGTATTTAACATTTTTTCTATTTTTTCTTTTCTTTTTTTCTTTTTCTTTTTTGTTTGTTTGTTTTATTTTGGTTTTCCTTGACTGATTCTTGGTATATCCTCAAGTCATTCTTTTCTATTTGTTTAATTCTGATTATTAATGAATTATTTTTTTCATTTCCTTTTTTATTTCTTTTTGTATTTGTCCAATTGAGTTTTTAAATGAGTTGTTTTGTTCTATGCAATTATTTCAACATTTTTTTTAAAGAATCATTTTCTTTTTCCAATTCACAAATTCTGTTTTCCTAGTGGCTGTTTATCTTTTCCACTTCGCAAAGTCCATTTTTCAGGGAGTTGATTTCTTTATCCACTCTGTCTTTTAATGACTTATCCTGACTCTCTTGCAAAGCTTCCCTTTCCTTTCCCCATTTTTCATCCAGCCCTTTTTAGATTCTTTTTAGAGGGGGCAGAGCAAAAATGGTGGAAAAGACACACACACCATTCTAAGCTCCTCTCATACCCTCACTAGTAATTACCAAATTCAGCCTCAAAAATAGTTCTTGACTGGTAAAATCCACAGATATTGGAAATACAACAACTTACCAACAGAAGATAATCTGGAAGATTGCCAGAAAAGGTTTGTCCTGATCGGTGGGAATAGGCCACCGCAAGCAGGAAGATAGAACCATAGGCTAGCATACTAAACAGACAGAGCAGTGGCAGTGCCCATGGCTGGAAAATTTACAGAGAGGACTCTACCACAGGTTGGCTGCTCTGCTATAGTTGAAAAGCAGTAGATCAGCAGAGAAGTTAATGCTAAAGGTAGAGTGTTCTCCAAAAAACACCAGAATCTAACAGGATCCGGCTATACACACCCAAAACCAGAAGTGACTTAGCACAGAACACAGAACAGCTATTCAGCTGCATTCTGCAGCATGGGGCCTTTGCCTGGGGCAGTCACAATTCTGCAAAGCAGGCATGGATCAGCCCAAGACAGCCTCTACTCTGTACAGTGGTGGGGCTCTTCCTAGGGCAGCCACAAATCTGCATAGTAAGAGGACTCTGCCTGAGGCAATAAAACTTTCACAACATGGCTGCACTCCCCAGGACAGACATTTCCAGTGAGGGGCTCTTCCCAGGGCAACTGCTAATCCCCACAGTGGGGTTCTGACTGGGCAGTGACACTTTATCTGCTCAGCCTCTAGTCCCAGGGCAATTGCTAATCCCCACAGCAAGGCTCTTCATAGGGCACTTCCACAGCTCAGCAGTACTACCTAGGGCAGAGACACTTCTGGTGTAGGTCTTCTCAGGGCACTTCCACAACTCTACCACTCTTAGCAGTCAATTTGCAGGACAGCTACTGTCCATATATCTATTCTCTGCTCTGCAGAGGAAGCTGCTAATCCCCTTACCCTGAAGGTAGACCCTAAGGGCTTTTAAAAAATTATGTAAGGTGAAACAAATGCTAACCATGGACAGCTTCAATACAGAAAGAGAGCAGGTTTTCAACCCCAAGGAGACTACTAACAGTCGCCAGACAATACTCCAAAGGAGATTTAACCTGGTCCCCATCAAGCAAAGCACTCCTAGAAGAAATGATAAAAAATCTTAATAGAGGGATAGAAGGAAAATGGGGAAAGAAAGAAACTATGCAAGAGAGTTCAGAAAAGACATATAACTCACTTAAAGAAAAATTTGATAAAGTGGAAAAAGAAAACAACTTCCTAAAATATGAATTGGAAAAAAGAAAGAACTCCCGGGGAGTGCAGGGAAAAAGAATTTGTGAATTGGAGAAGATAAAAAACTCCCAGGAAAAGAGGATTTGCAAATTGGAAAAGATAAAGAACTCCCAAGAAAGGAGGATTTGTGAATTAGAAAAAGAAAATAACTCACTAAAAAAATACCATAGAGCAAAACAACTCATATAAAAACTCAATTGGACATAAATAAAAAGATGTAAAAAAAAGCCAATGAGAAAAGAAACTCATTAAAAACCAGAAGTGAAAAATAGAAATGAATGATTTGTTGAGACATCAAGAATCAGTTAAGCAAAACCAAAAATAAATAAAAAAATAGAAAAAAATGCTAAATATTTGGGACTCTATCTGCCAAGGGAAAATCAGGAACTACATGAGCAAAACTACAAAACACTTTCCATACAAATAAAGTCTGATTTAACCAAATAGAAAAAGTAATAAGTTCTCTTGGATAGGGTGAGAAAATGTAATAAAGATGACAATACTACCTAAATACTCTATTTATTTAGTGCTATACCAACCAGACTCCCAAAAAATATTTTAATGATCTAAAAAATATAACAACAAAATTCATCTGGAAGAACAAAAGTTCAAGACTTTTAAAGGAACTAAAGAAAAAAAAAATCAAATGAAGGTAGCCTAGCTGTAACAGATCAAAAATTTAATTATGAAGCAGTGGTTACCAAAACCATTTGGTATTGGCTAAAAAATAGTTTAGTTGATCAGTGGAATAGGTTAGGTTCAAAAGACAAAATAGTTAATAACTTTAATAATCTAGTGGTTGACAAAACCAAAGACCCCAGCTTTTGGGATAAGAATTCACAGTTTGACAAAAACTGTTGGGGAAATTACAAATTAGTATGGCAGAAACTAGGCATTGACCTACACTTTAAACTATACACCAAGATAATGTCAAAATGGATTCATGATATGTAGGCATAAAGAATGAGATTATAAATAAGTCAGAAGAACATAGGATAGTTTACGTCTCAGACCTGTGGAGGAGGAAGGAATTTGTGACCCAAGAAGAAATAGAAATCATTATTAATCACAAAATAGAAAATTTTGATTATGTCAAATTGAAAAGTTTTTGTACAAACAAAACTAAAGCAGACAAGATTAGAAAGGAAGCAAGAAACTGGGAAAACATTTTTACAGTCAAAGGTTCTGATGAAGGCCTCATTTTGAAAATACATAGAGAATTGACTTTAATTTATAAGAATTCAAGCCATTCTCCAATTGATAAGTGGTCAAAGCATATGAACATACAATTTTTAGACAAAGAAATTGAAACTATTTCTAACCATATGAAAAGATATTCCAAGTCATTATTAATCAGAGAAATGCAAATTAAGACAACTCTGAGATACCACTACACTCCTGTCAGATTGGCCAGAATGACAGGGAAAGATAATGCAGAATGTTAGAGGGGATGTAGGAAAACTGGGACACTGTTACATTGTTGGTGGAATTGTGAATCCATCCAGCCATTCTGGAGAGTGATTTGGAACTATGCTCAAAAAGTTATCAAACTGTATATACCCTTTGATCCAACAGTGTTGCTACTGGGCTTATATCCTAAAGAGATCTTAAAGAAGGGAAAGGGACCCGTATGTGCAAGAATGTTTGTGGTGGCCCTCTTTGTAGTACCCAGAAACTGGAAATTGAGTGGATACCTGTGGTGTTTTTCTTCTTTAAAATAAAATATAATGGTTCTCTCTGGGTGCCAGTTTCTCAGGGAGGTTTTCTGGAGGCAGCCTTAGTATTAGTTCAGATCAATAATTACCCCAAATGCAGCCAGGTGTTAAAAGTTCATATCTTTTCTTGCTTCCTCCAAAATAGCTCAGCTAGTTTTCTTAGAGGCCTATCTTTCTGCTTGGTTCCAACAGCTCTTGGAGATATTCCTTTGCCTCAGGTGGAAGATGCAATGAATCTCTCTTGCCTCGAAGAGAGAGCTTGTGGGCTTCTTCCCAGAGTGCTCCTCTCTGACCCCAGTCAATGTTCCAAAGTAACTCTCTTGAGTGGCTCCCTGAAACTCTATTTTTGTTCCTTCTCCGAGAGTGGGATTGTGGGATATCTCCCAGCGTGCTCTCTGGCCCTAAGAGCTTCAAGGGAGGTGTGAATTCAGATATCTCATACTAAACCCTGAAATCTTCTAAACATGTGAACTCCAATGAGTACTTAAATACATTAGTAAGCTAGAGGATTTGCTAAGTACCATGCTAAATTAGATAATTATTGTCTTTATCAACTCTAATGATTTAACAGTTTGTAATGATTCCAACAGATACCCATCAATTGTTCAATGGCTGAATAAATTGTGGTATATAAATGTTATGCAATATTATTGTTCTATAAGAAATGACCAGCAGGATGATTTCAGAAAGGCCTGGAGAGGCTTTCATGAACTTATGCTGAGGGAAATGAGCAGGAGCAGGAGATCATTATATACTTCAGCAACAATACTATATGATGATCAGTTCTGATGGACCTGAATCTCTTCAACAATGAGATGAACCAAATCAGTTCCAATAGTGCAGTAATGAATAGAACCAGCTACACCCAGTGAAAGAACTCTGGGAAATGAGTATGAAATGAGTATTCCCAAATCCTTTATTTTTATCTGCCTGCACTTTTAATTTCCTTCACAGGTTAATTGTACATTATTTCAAAGTCCAATTCTTCTTGTTCAGCAAAATAACTGTATGGACATGTATACACATATTGTATTTAACATATACTATAACATATTAAACATGTATTAGTCTACCTGCCATTTGGGGGAGGGGATGAAGGATAGGAGGGAAAAAATTGGAACAAAAGGTTTTCAATTGTCAATGATGAAAAATTACCCATGCATATATCTTGTAAATAAAAAAGCTATGATAAAAAAGATACTTTTTAATTTCTTTTATGAGAGTTTTGTGTGATGGGGACCAGATCATATCTACCTTTGGATCTAAATACAAACTGTTTTTAGTCTCCTCAGAGTGTGAAGTCTTCTCTCTTTCCATACAGAAGTTATCAGTAGTTGGAGCACACTGCTTTTTTGTTCATTTTGAAAAAAATATATAAAACAAACAAAAAATCCTATGGTCTGCTTATCGAGGGCAGTGGGGTATTACCAAGCTGGCTCTACAGACAACAGAAATTGGCAGCAAAGATTCAGTGGGACAGCCACTGGCTGCACTGGAATTAGCAGTTGTGTTGACATCAGCAGCAGTGGAAAGACAGCTACTAAGCTTTGCCAGAACCAACAACTGAGGCTGAGCTTGGTATGAAGCCAAGTCACTCTGAGTGCTAGGTGGGTGTGGCCAGGTCCTGAGAGACTCAAGCTTTGGGGATTAGTCTTTAACCTGTGTGTTTATTGCTTCTCTGCTGATCTACTTGTTTGCTGCTCAAGCAATGTAGCTCACACTGTGGTAAAGTTCTCCCCCCAGATTTTCCACCAGCAGAGATCACACACTGCCCTCCTCTGGTCTGCTCAGCATGAGCTGTTTCTCGTGTTCTCAGTGCCAACGTGCCTCATGGCTGCACCTGGCCTAGCCCCATTCCGTCCCACCCACATGCAAAACCAGACTTTTTCTGGTGAATTTCAAGAATGTCTTCTGTTGGTAATGTGTGGTACTCTCAATTTTCATGAATTCTGACAGTCAAGCACTAATTATGAGGCTGAATGTCTTTAAAATAGATTGAGAGAAAAGAGAGTTTAAGATGTGTGTATCCTCTCCACCATCTTGGCTCTGCCCTCCACCCAACCCCATTTTGCAATACTTTTTAATTGATGGGTCACAAAAGTTTATTTTGAAAGAAAGGCTTCTTGAGTTTTCCATTTTCTGCATTTTCAGTATTGGGGGTTGTTTGCAAAAGCATGTTCAATAATGATTGTTTTAGAAATGGTAGGTGTCTTAAAATTAGAATAAAAATCCATAAGGTCAAAAATTATCACAAAGCCCACCAAGAGAAACCATTGTTAGTACAGATGCTGACAAGAACTATATCCTATTTTGTAAATTAAGTATCTTTTCAATTGGCTCTTCCTTATCTTTCCAATTAGATGGTTAAAGTAATAATCTAAAGGGGGAAGTAGCTAATAAGGATCAAGTCCTTGGAACACACATAATGTTTTCTGCCTGCTCTCATTGTTTTATGGAGATTGATGAGACCGTTTCATGAAATAAGAGATAAAGAGACTTTTTCCATTTCTTCTTCAACATATATACATGTATACTGTTTTTCCATCAGCTGACTGCATAAAAACAATATGACTTTTAATTGATGTTATGTTGAGTCACAAATGAATGTGTATATAAAAGACTCAGACATATCAACTCTCTTCTTTACTCCCTCTTCCTCCCGCTTTCCTCTTGCTATGTATTTCTCTGTCTCTCTTTTTCTGTCCCTGACTCTAGACTCTGTCTAGACATCTATCTATCTCTGTCTCTCTCTCTCTGTTTCTCTTCCTCCCTCTCTCCTTTCTTTTTTTGATCCCTCCCTTCCTCCCTCTGATCCTCCCTGATTTCTTTGTGTGTGTGTTCCTATCATCTGAGGCGATCTGAGAGGTAGTATTTCTGAATTGTCATAATTTGCATTTCTGATCAACAGTGATTTAAAGCACCTTTCCTATGAATGGAAAGGGTATTAATTTCTTCATTTAAAAGTTCTGTTCATATCCTTTGACCATTTATTACTTGGAGAATGACTTGAATTTTTATAAATTTGAAACAATTGTCTATATATTTTAGTAAGGAGGCTTTTTTCAGAATCCATGAATGTAATTTTCCCCCAATTTATTGCTTCCCTTCTAATCTTGCATGCATTGGTTTTGTTTTTACAAAACCTTTTTAACTTAATGTAATCAAAATTATGTATTTTCTGTTCAATAATGATCTCTAGTTCTTATTTAGTCACAAATTCTTTCATTTTCCACAGCTCTGAGAGGTAAATGATCCTATGTCCTTCTAATTTGCTTATAATATCACTCTTTATATCTAAATCATGAACTTACTTAGACCTTATCTTGGTATATGGTGTTAGGGGTGGGTCATTACCTAGTTTCTGCCATACTAGTTTCCAATTTCCCCAACAGTTTTTGTCAAATAGTGAATTCTTATCCCAGAAGCCAGGGTCTTTGGATTTCTCAAACACTAGCTTGCTATAGTCCTATGAACCTAATCTATTCCATTGATTGACTACTTTATTTCTTAGCCAGTACCAAATGATTTTGATGATTACTTCTTTATAATATAGTTTTAGGTCTGGTATAGCTAGGCCACCTTCATTTGCATTTTTTTCATTAATTCCCTCAAAATTTTTGACCTTTTATTCCTCCAGATGAATTTTATTATTATTTTTTCTAGATCTGTAAAATGATTTCATGGGAATATGATTGGTATGACACTAAATAAGTAGATTAATTTAGGTAGTATTGTCCTTTTAATTATATTTCCTTGGTCTAGTGATGAGCACTTGATATTTTCCCAATTGTTTAGATATGATTTTATTTGTATAGAAAGTGTTTTATACTTGTGTTCATATAAAGTTCCTTACTTTTCTTAGCAGATATACTCCCAAATATATAATATTATCAAATGTTATTTTTAATGGGATTTCTCTTTGTAGATCTAGCTTCTGGACTTTGTTGGTGATATATAGAAATACTGATGATTTATGTGGATTTATTTTTCATCCTGCAATTTTGCTAAAGTTGTGAATTGTTTTTAATAGTTTTTACTTGATTTTCTAGGGTTCTTTAAGTATACCATCATATCATCTGCAAAGAGTGATTATTTGGTTTTCTAATTACCATGTCTAAATCTTTCATCTCTTTTCCTTTTCTTATTGCTAAAGCTAAAATTTCTTTTTTTTTTTTGAGGCTGAGAAAAAAAAAATAACTTTTTATTGACAGAACCCATGCCAGGATAATTTTTTACAACATTATCTCTTGCACTCACTTCTGTTCCAATTTTTCCCCTCCCTTCCTCCACCCCCTCAGATGGCAAGGAGTCCTATACATGTTAAATAGGTTACAGTGTATCCTATATACAATATATGTGTGCAGAACCAAATAGTTCTCTTCTTACACAGGGAGAATTGGATTTAGAAGGTATAAATAACCTGGGAAGAAAAACAAAAATGCAAGCAGTTTACATTCATTTCCCAGTGTTCTTTCTTTGGGTGTAGCTGCTTTTTTCCATCCTTGATCAATTGAAACTGAATTAGATCTTCTCTTTGTCAAAGAAATTCACTTTCATCAGAATACATCCTCATATAGTATCATTGTTGAGGTATACAATGATCTCCTGGTTCTGCTCATTTCACTTAGCATCAGTTCATATAAGTCTTGCCAATCCTCTCTGTATTCATGCTGCTGGTCATTTCTTACAGAACAATAATATTCCATAACATTCATATACCACAATTTACTCAACTATTCTCCAATTGATGGGCATCCATGCATTTTCCAGCTTGTAGCCACTACAAACAGGGCTGCCACAAACATTTTGGCACATACAGGTCCCTTTCCCTTCTTTAGTATCTCTTTGAGGTACAAGCACAGTAGAAACACTGCTGGATCAAAGGGTATGTACAATTTGATAACTTTTTGAGCATAGTTCCAAAGTGCTCTCCAGAATTGCTGTATGTGTTCACAATTCCACCAGCAATGTATCAGTGTTCCTGTTTTCCCGCATCCCCTCCAACATTCCACGTTATCTTTCCATGTCATTCTAGCCAATCTGAGAGGTGAGTAGTGGTATCTTAGAGTTGTCTTAATTTGCATTTCTCTGATTAATAATGACTTGGAGCATCTTTTCATATGCCTAGAAATAGTTTCAATTTCTTCATCTGAGAATTGTCTGTTCATATCCTTTGACCATTTATCAATTGGAGGATGGCTTGATTTCTTATAAATTAGAGTCAATTCCCTATATATTTTGGAAATGAGGCCTTTATCAGAACCTTTGACTGTAAAAATGTTTTCCCAGTGTATTGTTTCCCTTCTAATCTTGCCTGCATTGGTTTTGTTTGTACAAAAACTTTTCAATTTGATACAATCAAAATTTTCTATTTTGTAGTTAATAGTGATCTCTAGTTCTTCTTTGGCCATAAATTCCTTCCTCTTCCACAGTTCTGAGAAGTAAACTCTCCAATGCTCTTCCAATTTATTTATAATCTCATTCTTTATGCCTAGGTTATGAACCCATTTTGACCTTATCTTGGTGTATGCTGCTAAGTGTGGGCCAATGCTTAGTTTCTGCCATACTAGTTTCCAAATTTACCAGCAATTTTTGTCAAAAAATGCATTCTTATCCTAAAAGCTGGGGTCTTTGGGTTTCTCAAACACTAGATTATTAAAGTTATTAGCTATTTTGTCCTTTGAACCTAATCTATTCCATTGATCAACTGGTCTATTTCTTAGCTAATACCAGATGGTTTTAGTAACCACTGCTTTATAATATAATTATTATAATAATAATTATTATAATATAGTTATTATAATAATATAATATAAAAATAAGATTTTTAGATCTGCTACAGCTAGGCTAGATTTTCCCAGTTGTTTAGATCAGACTTAATTTGTGTGGAAAGTGTTTTGTAGTTTTGCTCATAAAGGTTCTGATTTTCTCTTGGCGAATAGATTCCTAAATATTTTATACAATCAGTAGTTACTTTAAGTGGAATTTCTCTTTGTAACTCTAAGTGTTGGGTTTTTTTAGTGATATATAAGAATGCTGATGACTTTTGTGGGTTTATTTTGTATCCTGCAACTTTGCTAAAGTTGTGGATTGTTTCTAATAACTTTTTAGTGGAATCTCTGGGGTTCTTAAAGTATATCATCATAATATCAGCAAAGAGTGATAATTTGGTTTCCTCATTGCCTATTCTTATTCCTTTAATCTCTTTCTCAACTCTTATTGCCACAGCTAGCATTTCTAATACAATATTAAATAGTAACAGTGATAGAGGGCAACCTTGTTTCACACCTGATCTTATTGAGAATGGTTGCAGTTTGTCCCCATTACAATTGATCCTTACTGATGGTTTTTAGTAGATTCTGCTGATTATTTTAAAGAAAAGTCCATTTATTCCTATACTCTCAAGTGTTTTTAATAGGAATGGATGTATCAAATGTAAAGCTTAAAGTTCTAATACAACAGTGAATATTAATGATGATAGTGGACAACTTTGTTTCACCTGTAATCTCATTGGGAATGGTTCTAGTTTTTCCCCATTATATATCATTCTTGCTGATGGTTTTAAATCAATGTTACTGATAATTTAAGGAAAACTCCATTTATTCCTATTCTCTCTAATGTTTTTAATAGGAATTGGTGTTGGATATTATCAGGTGTTTTTTCTGGATTATTCAGATAATCCTATTATTTTTATTGATATTTTTGATATAAATTTATTTATTTTATTTTATTGATATAGTAAATTATGCTACTATTTTTCCTAATATTGAACCAGCTATGCATTTCTAATATAAATCATACTTGGTCATGGTCTATTTTCCTGAAGATGATTTTCTGTAATCTCTTTGCTAATATTTTATTTAAGATATTTCCATCAGTATTCATTAGGGAAATTGGTATATATATTTTTTTCTTTGTTTTCACCCTACCTAGTCTAAACTAGCATCAGTACCATATCTGTGTCACAAAAGAGATTTAAGGTTCCTTCCTTCCCTATTTTTTCAGATACTTTAGAAGTAATTTTTTTTATGTTTTATATAATTCCAATCCAGCTGGCTCTGGAGAATTTTTTTTAGGGAGTCAATTAATAGTTTGTTTTATTTCTTTTTCTAAAATAGGACTATTTAAGTAATTTATTTTCTCTTCTGTTAATTGAGCAATCTATATTTTTGTAGGTATTCCTCCATTTCACTTATAGTATCAAATTTATTGACAAAAAGTTGGACAAAATAACTCCTAATTATTGCTGTAATTTACTCTTCATTGGTGAAGTTCTCCCTTTTCATTTTTGAAACTAAGAATTTGATTTTCTTCTTTCATTTTTCTATTCAAATTAATTAAAGGGTTATCTATTTTGTTGTTTTTTCATCAAACCAATTCTTAATTTTCTTTCTTTCAATTTGATTAATCTTCCCTTTTATTTCCCTTTTATTTCCACAGTTCCAAATTTAGTATTTAATTTTTTTATTTTACACTTTTTCTAGCTTTTTTAGTTCTAAGCCTCATTTGTTAATCTTCTCTTTCTCTATTTTATGGAAGTAAACACCTAGAGATATACAATTTCCTCATTTTACTGCTTTGGCTGCATCTTTAAAATTTTGCTATGTTGTCTCATTATTGTCATTCTCATTGATAAAATTATTGATTGTGTCTATGATTTGTTTTTCATCCATTCATTCTTTAGGATTACATTATTTAGCTTTCAATTCATTTTTGGTTTATTTTCCCCTGGTATTTTTTGCATGTAATGATGTCTGTAATTGCATGTAATTGTGCATGTAATGCATGTAACAATGCATCATGTCTGAAAAAGGTATTTACTATTTCTGCCTTTCTAAATTCAATTACATTGTCAGTTTTTGTATAGGTTCCATATACTGCTGGGAAAAAGTATACTCCTTTCTGTCTCCATTCAATTTTCTCTAAAGATCTATTTTACCTAACTTTTCTATAATTCTATTTACCTCCTTAACTTCTTTCCTATTTATTTTTTGGTTTCATTAATCTAATTCTGAGAGAGCAAGGTTGAGATCCCCAACTAGTATAA
Source organism: Sarcophilus harrisii (assembly GCF_902635505.1). Classification (NCBI taxonomy): domain Eukaryota; kingdom Metazoa; phylum Chordata; class Mammalia; order Dasyuromorphia; family Dasyuridae; genus Sarcophilus; species Sarcophilus harrisii. Next base: position 523,157,552 of record NC_045426.1, read on the forward strand.
TTTTTTTGACTGTTTCTTCTTGCAGGTCTTTAAATTCTCCTCTAGGAATTTGGATGCTATACCACAATGCCTTTATGTTTAGTATTGATATTGTTTCATTATCTATGGTACCTTTTAGCAAGATATAGTTTCCTTCCTTATCACTTTTAATTTGATAATTTTGTTTTTGTTTTTGTTTTTTGTTTTTGCTTCATCTGAAATCAGGATAGCTACCCCTCCTTTTTTTTTTTTTCTTCACCTGAAGCATAATAGATTTTGCTCCACCCTTTTACATTTATTTTGTATGTATCACTCTGTATTAAATGTGTTTCTTCTAAACAATATGTTATAGGATTCTGGCTTTTAATCCAGTCTGCTATCTGCTTCTTTTTTATGTGAGAGTACATCACATTCCTATTCACAGTTAAAATTACTAATTGTGTATTTCCCTCCCATTTATTTACCTGAATTATGCTTTTGTTCATTCCTTTCTTCCTTTCCCTCCTCCCTAGCTTTTTGTTTCTGACCACCACCTCCTTCAAACAGCCTTCCTCCTTAAAAGCCCCTCCCCCTTTCCTATGCCTTTTCTATACTACTTTTGTTTTCCCTTTTATTAGCCTCCCTCCCCCTTTCCTTTCCCTTTTCCTTTCCCACTTCCTTAGAAGGTGAGACAAGTTTCTCTGAAACCAAATATGTTTGATATTCTCTCTTTGAGCCAAATCTGATGGGAGTAAGATCACACAATGCTCATCCCCTTCCTTTCTTTCCTTCAGTTTTAATAGATTTTCTTTGCCTCATCGTGATATAATTTTCCTTATTTTATCTTCCTTTTCCTTTCCCCTCCTTTGATATAGTCTTTCCCCTGCTAGTTTCTTTTTCATATTATCACAATAAAATGAAATTATACCGGTATTCTCTAAGTATATCCATAACAGAGATATAGTTCTCAAGATTTCTTTCTTTTTTACCTTTTTTTGCTTCTCTTGAATACTGTATTTGGAAATCAAGTTTTTTGGTCAGTTCTGGTCTTTTCATCAGAAATAAATCAATATAATTGAATGTTCTTCCTTTCCCCTGAAAGATAATGCTTAATTTATCTGGATAGTTGATTCTTGGCTATAATCCAAGTTCCTTTACTTTTCAGAATATCAATTTCTAGGACCCTTGATCCTTTAGAGTGGAAGCTGTTAGGTCCTGGGCAATCCTTCTTTGAGGCTTCATTTGCAGATGATCTTCTTTAATGCCCACAGGGTTTGAAATCTGTGCTTCTCTTTCTTCATAAAAAAATAAGCTATCTATAATCAGAGTTCTTTTTGCTTTTTGGCTTTTAGGGCAAAGGGGAGATTATCCAAGCTTCCTCTACAAGTGATAGTGGCTGAGCGGGGTTGGTACAGACTAATTTCCGATGCTGGGTGGGCATGGCCAGGTCCCATGATATTCTGGGGTTTAGGGACTCATTATTTTCTTTTTATATGTATATTGGATATCTTACAGCTAATCTGATGATCTCCTGGCTTGCAACCAGGAGAGAATACCCAATACTGCTTCAGATTTCTCGCAGTAGATTCCCTGGTGCACAACCCACATTGCCCTGCATCTCTCTACTGCTCGGTCTTCTTCCTTTTATGCCAAATTGAAACAGATTTTTTCTGAAATTCTTCCAAATGATCTTCTGCTTCAAATTTATTACACTTCAAATATTTGTGGTTCTGTTACTCCAAAACCAGTTCACAAGTTTGATTTGCTGTTAATTTGGGGTACATTTGGAACAGTTCAGATAAATTGTGTCTCCTCTCCCATCTTGGCTCCACCTCAAAAAATAGTTAAAAATTGGTTTTCATGAAGCTGGTGGAAATTAAATATCAAATTTAAAAAGGGACAAGATAAACATGTAATTGGGAAATATCTAATGAATTAAAAACATTAATTAAAAAATACAAAATATGTGTGGTTTGTTTAGTCAGTATCTGACTCCTGAGGTCTTTATGTACAGTTTAGTGGATCTGGTTTCTATTTGAGATTAACATAACTGGTCCAGATCATTATCTATATTCTATATATCACTGTATTATAAATGCAAAAACAACCTAAAAAAACTAGTGTATAATGCAGACATTTTTAGTATTTTCTCCTTTATTTCTCTATTAATTTCTTGGTACAGATATAAAAATGTTCTTTACTGGCACAAACTAATTAGTATCTGTAAACACTTATAGATTTGCCAATGGGACATTTTCTTTTGAAATTGTCAGTGTTATCTTCAACAAAGCAACTTATAAGCCTAAAGATGAAAAGTTAAAAACGAATCACTGACTTTTTTGACATAGAAAACAGAAGCTCAGAAGATTCAGGAAATAACTAAAATAATGCTCTGAAAAGCCAAGAGTATGAGCTAATTGAATTGCAAAGAAAGTTGATATGGAAATCTATAGAATAAATTTAGGTAACACAGATTTATTGACAAGAACAAATAATCTATTATTTCTGAACATTTTATTTAATTGATTTCAAAGCCACTCCTTGAATCCATGCTAATTTAATTTTTTAAAGCTATTCCTTTAAAATTTTGCAGTGGTTGTGCCTACTATGATAAAAGCTATTTGGCACAGTCTAAATTCATGTCAGTGTATTACACCAATAGTTTATTCAATAGTGTTTGTAACAGCCATTTTAGACAGTGATAAAAAAATCACTATGAATATGCCAATTGTTTTAAGTATGGACATATTGTACAAAGGAGAAAAGGAAGAAGTATTTGACATTTTTTTTTCATTCTTGTTAGGTTGTGTTTAAATAAAATACGTTTGTCAAAGCAATTAACATTGGAATGTGCTAACCTCTCCTCTCCCCAATCAGTGGTATCAAGTATGACAAAGTCAAATAACTTTACAACACTATTCAAAATGGGTTGTGGGGGTAGGTGATATTTGTGACTAAACTTTTAATTTCTATTTGTGAATGAAAATGATGTTGAAAGAGAATGAAAAGAGTGTTGGGCCTGATGTCAGGAAGACTTTTGTTTCAAATCTTATCTCAGACACTTACTAGCTTTATAACCTGGGCAAGTCATTTGACCTTCTGTTTACCTTAATCCATTAGGAAAGAAAATGCCAAATCATTCCAGCATTTTTTCCATGAAAATCTCATACACAGTATTTGCATGCTATGGTTCACAGTCTCATGCAAAGTCAGAAGTAAGTGAAGAACATAAGCATATATAACATATGTACAATATAACCATACCACCTCACTTGTTATATTTGTATATTGTATGCATATATATGTATATGAATGTATGTTTTTATATATATATATTTATCTTTAGATATATGTTCAAGTATATATATATTTTTACATTACATGTACATGAATATATACATATATGTATGTTCATAAATATATAATACCTTGTAGTAGTATGCTTACAGTAGTGTATATTTAGTTGATGAAGAAAGCTATATACTCTCTTTTTTATTACATTCATCCTATATATCTTTTGTTAACAGTTCTTCCTTTAAGGAGATGGCTTTTTCTTTAGTAGGGAACTCCCCGTCCCTATTGTTTGAGAAATAGAACTTATAAGTTACTAAATTTATTATTAATTTATAAAATTATGCAATGGGGATAGGCATACCTAATTCTTGGGTACTCTTTAGAAGAAAACATGATTGGCAACAGGAAACAGGGCAGAAATCATATTTTAGTTAAATATAGTGGTTTGGGGAGCAAAAAACTCATAAAGGCAGAGAAAATTTAATGAGGTTAAGAGGTAAATAAAGTGTGAGTCAAGGAATGAGATGGTGAAAGAAGACAGGCAGCATGGAGAAGAAGGTGTGGAAGAGGAGCAAAAAAAATATTACTCATGCAACTATGGATTAGTAGCATGGATCCAATGGAAATGGAAAAGTGTGGGAGAGATTTAAGATTTTATTTTTGTATTTTTTTTTTTTTTTTAGAAACAGACCAACTCCTATCTCTACCACCTTGAGGTTAACTCATAAACATATCAAAATCATCTTAAATTATTTAAAACTTCAATGTTATCAGTAATTTTTGATGTTCTGCTTGTCTGGAATAGTGAAGTTCTGAAATTCCTCTGAAATTTACATATCAAGGGACCAGAACCCTAACAAACAACACCTAGATTTCTTTCCCTGATTCAATGAATAATTACCGGTAGGTAAATTTTGGATAACATATACAATTTGTAAATTATACTCTTTTGATCTTTAGGATGGTTCATGTTCAACTTCCATATTCTTCTGCAATCTCACTTACTACTTTGGCCACTTTATTTTGTCTCTTTATCACCTTATTTAATATACTTACTAGAAGAGGGTTTTTGGGAACTAGAACAAGATCCAGTTTAATACAATTAAAGGGGATGCTACCTCAAATACCAGCGGCAGCTTATAGCAGGGTCCATATCTAAGAGATTTCAGATTAATTTGTTCTCTGTATTTCCTAAATTATAAATATAAGTATCAAAATGTTTTTTGCACACTTCAAATCCCCAGCTAACAAATGCCCTCAAGAGCAAAAAGATAATCTCCTTCTATGTGTTTATGAATTTAACTAATCATAGTCTCTCATTAGGTTTCCTTTAATCTCTCCAGGAATAAAAATCACTGATTTATTAGAGAAACTGGTTTCTTATCAAAAGAATGGTGATACCAAGTCAAAATTTTAAAAGCAAACAAGGATTGAGGAAGAAGACTATGTCTTTCCCAGTAAAGTATCAGAGAGTAGCTGAGTGAAACAAAGGGTAGGCAAACATATAGAACGCAAAGTTTTGATTTCAGCAACCAGGACACACACAGGCACCATGCATCTATCATCATATGCCTGTATAGTTTGATTGCATTATTTACCTTAATGTCTCACAAGTCTTCCCTTGCACTTTCAATACAATAAAAGACATAGAAAAGTTAATGTTTGCACAGGATGTCCTCCTTTCCATTTCCTCATGGCAATGGTTTATCTTCTCAAATTTTTAAGCCTTTTGCATCCTCACTTTTAGACCCCTGAGAGAATCACATAAAGCTTTAGATTATGTTGGCATTTCCCCATTGAGAAGGAAAATAGAAAGGTATTTAATGTGTAATGTAAATTTGGCATAAGATAACTTTATTAACCTTCTCCAGAAACACAGGTACACATAATGCATAAGTGAACAAATTCCATAACGTAAAAGGCTCATAAGTACACCTTAACAAAAACTGAAAAAAAAGCTTAAATACTATGCTCTGCTATGCTCTTAAGTACTTCTGTGCTTTTCTAGGAAGCTGATACTTTAAATATAAAAATGTATAACATTTTGGGAATGACTTAACTAACATTGCATCTTCATCTAGCCTCATCATCACTGTCCAAACAAATCTCTCCAGCAAATCAAAGCAAAAGTTTGGCTAATTTTTCTGCTGGAAGTCATTTTTTCCCAAAAATTAAATTAATTATTGGAGAATATCCTCCAAAGGATAGTTAGAACCATCAGAAGACTAGGAGCTCTTAATTTCTTCAACCTACAAGGTTGGCTCCAAGGATAACACTCTTTGGATCTTAGGACAATCATGAAATAATAACATTCTCAGTAAAGAAACAAAAAGCAAAAGTAGCATTTCAGGCTTTGAGATTCAGGCTTGCTTGATTTTCAGCTGTTACTGACTTATTAGGACAGGGAATTGTAACACCTCTTCCACCTCTTTTGGTTGAGGATTGAAGAACTCTGATTGCAAGATTAGAAGAAAGAGGCACAGAGGACTAAGTGTTTTTTTTTTTTTTTTTTTTTTTTTTTTAGCCCCATTGAGTCAGCTCTTCCTACTGCTCAGTGACGATACACAGCTCCTTCATTACTTAGTCACCTAGCTACCCAGAAGCAGCCTGACTGTCTCTCTGTATGCTCCATGTGTTGTACTTTAATCATAGCAAACAAGAGCTCTCTCTTTCTTCTCTCTCTTTCTTTTTCTCTTTCTTTCTCTCTGTCTCTCTCTTTCTTTTTCTCTTTCTCTCTCACTGACTGTCTCTCTGTCTCTCTTTCTGCCTCTTTTCTCTTCTCTGTTTCTGTTTATTATACAAACACATCCACACACTCTTCTATCTGTGTTTCAGAATTCTACAGATCTGAGATGCTTCTATCACAAATGTTATTAAGTTTCTTACCAATGAAGTTATATCTTAGTGGTAAGGACTTATGATTTTAGAGGGTGCAACTTGGAGCATAACTGCTGGTACAAACATTTTAGCTTATAACTTCTATGAGTGAGTTAATCATAGTATTAAGTGAAAAGATACTAGCTATGAAGTAATACAGCAAAAAGCAGAACTAAGACTGAGTTAATTGCAGTGGGGAAATTGGGTACCATTGCAACTTTGTTCTGTATGCACAGAAGATAGCAGTAAGACATGTAAATGGCACAGTAGATAGAGCACAGTGTCTGAAAGCAGAAGGACATAAAATCAAGCCTGACCTTACAAACTTACTAGCTGTGTGACACTAAGCAAGTCTCCTGATCTCTGTCTACCTTAGTTTCCTCATATAAAATATATACATATTTTATGTATTTATTACACCTCATATAAAATGAGGTGTAATACCTACCTCTTAGGGTTATTGAGAGGATCAAATAAAATGTTATTTTAAAAATGCTTTACAAACACAATTCTATATAAATGCTAATTGTCGATGTTATTTACACAATAGTTCAAAAAGTTTAAAATAGCTCTATTCTCTTCAAAAGGTTACATAATGTGATATTATGAGGATAAGGACAGTCTATAACTAAGGATTCTTAATCTAAATTTCAGGGTGCCTGGGAACCTGGATGAGGAATTACATCTTTACTTCAAAAGAATGATCTCTTGGGTAATCCTATGTATTTTATTTTATATAAATAAATTATTTTGAAAAGGGGTTCACCAGACTGTCCACAGAATCCATAGAAATATATATATATATATATATATATATATATATATATGTTAAGAACCCTTAGTGTATATCAATCTTGGAAATTAATTTATATTACTATTAATTAATATTTATAATATACTACTAATAATATAGATAATATTTATTAATATTATCTAATATAAACTTCAGAACAACTTTGGAAAATAGTTACTGTTAAATGTTTTTATTTTACATATGAGGAAGTTGAGGCAAACAAAGAGGTTAAGTGATTTGTCCAGGGTCCCAATGATTGTAAATATCTGAGTATTTGAACTCAGATATTCCTGACACCTGACTCAACATTCAATTATCGTGGAGGGGACCCTCTTTTGTTGCCTCATATTTATCACTTTGAACTGAGTCAGTTCTCATGAAGAACAATATCATGACCCTTTTGAAAAGCAGGAACTTTTCTTTATGTCTTTTGGGAGGAAGCCTGATAGATTGCCCAAAATCTGGATCAAGGCTGACCTCTATTTCAGTAATAAGTGTGTATTAAATAATGCAATGTCTGCCCATAATAAAATAATAAATACTTCAACTTAATTGTTCCATATTACAGTCTTTCACATCAATTTTATATTCTCTGAACAAGTTGACAATCACTTCTGCTTCTTCATACATTCTCCTCCCTGAATTTTTGTGACACTGCTCTGCCAATCATTTCTTGCTACCTAACTACTTTTTATTCTTCCTTTCAGTATTGTCACACTCATAAACTTATATTTGTGGCTGTATCCCAAGCCTTTGTCCTGCCATCTCTTCTCTTTTGTATTCACTGACTCTTTTGGTGATGTTATCAGCTTTCATGGATTTTTCTTATTTAGAAGACTTACCAGTCAACATATCCAATACTTACCTTTTTCTTGAGTTCCATTCCCACATATTCATGTAATTGCTGCGGAATTTCCCACCCCCTACCCTAGAAATCCCATAAGTATTAGACATGTCCTAAACAAATTTTATTACATTGCTCTATGATATGGCTTAACTTCCAACCCTATATATTCCCCATTTCTGTTGAGGATACTGTAATTTTCCCAGGAACTCAGGCTTGTAATATAGGAATGAATAGATAATAGTTGCTTCTTCATCTCTTTATCCTAATTTTCATTATCTGCTCTATTCCTCAATACTCAATAAATTTCCTTTACATCTCTGTCACCTCTAACCAGACTTTTTGCAATGGTCTCTTGATTGATATCCATACATTTAGTATTGTTCCTTCTCTAATTTATATGATAGCAAATATATTTCTAAAACACAGATATGTCATTCTTCTGCTCCAGAATCATCAGTGAATCTCTATTGCTTCAAATGTGAAAAAAAAGTCTATTAAAAATTAAAAATTTGACAATCTGATTCTAATGGATCTTCTATGCTTCATACACTCTTCTCTCCCCCATATAGTCTTGATACTAGTCAAAGTCATTTATTTACTATTCTCAACATGTAATTCCAACACCTACTCTGTGTTTTTATGCATCACTCTTCTCTCATGCATTGCATGCTCTAATTTTTCACCTCTGTTTCTCGAAACTTAAGAGCATGATCTAACCTCAACTCAAATGATGTCATTTAGGAAACTGTTCTGAATTCCCACAGTTGTTAGTTTCTTCTTCTTCCAAATTATTTGGTATTTATTGTAGAAATATCTTCTGTTTACTTAGCTGTGAACATTTTCTATTCTCTTGGGAAGATTTCATTTTAAACTCATGCTATAAGTAGCAGCATTTGGATTTGAACCTATTACTGTGATTCTATATCTCCCCTCACAGCGCGATAGTGTCCCAATATCCTAACACTATGGTTCACTTTGTATTACATCCTTCATATGGGGAGAGCACAGATTAATTATAGGCTATTTCCCCCTCCCATTTAGTTTTTAAATAACTCCAAAAATATCCTCAAGCAAGCTGACATTTTGAATAAGCTTTTGTGGTGTAATTATGTTTAACTAAATATTTTATGTAAGCTTTCAACAGAAAAAAAAAAAAAAAAACTATGTTTAGTCACAGGGCACTGATAAAAATACCAACAGCTCTCTGCTAATTTTGATATGTAAATGAACACTAGCTATGGTATTAAAAATGAAATTTACCATCAATTTACATATCATACCTTTCTTCTTAGCATTCTTTTTTTTTTTTTTTTTGTCTTATGACACACTGAGAGAGGGAAATGTAACAGCTTATTTCCCATGTAAGGTAAATTCTGCAATAGCAATAACTGATGGGATCGGATTTATGAAAAGAATTAACAAAAGTTATTCATGTCAGGAGAAAAAGAATCATAGGATGTATACACATACACACATTTACAAAGCACTCAATTCATTCCAAATGTGCAGTAATATTGACTATATAGTAATATTTTAATATAGTAATAATATAATATAGTAATATACAGTAATATTGACTATAGTAATATATGAGAATATTAATATGAGACTATGAGAATAAAGGATATGCACAATTTGAAATTATTTTGGGCATAGTTCCAAATCGCTCTCCAGAATGGTTGGATCTGTTCACAATTGCACCAACAATGTATTAGTGTCCCAATTTTCCCACATCCCCTCCAACATTTGTCATTTTCTTTTCCTGTCATCTAAGGCAATCTGAGAGGTATGTAGTGATATTTCAGAGTTGTCATAATTTGCATCTCTCCAATCAGTTGTGATTTAGAGCACCTTTTCATATGATTAGAAATGGTTTCAATTTTTTCATCTGAAAATTATCTATTCATAGCCTTTGACCATTTATCAATTGGAGAACACCTTGAATTATTATAAATTTAAGTCACTTCTCTATATATATATTTAGAAATCTTTTTTCAGAACCCTTGAAAGGAAATAATGTTTTCCCAATTTATTGCTTCCCTTCTAATGTTATCTGCATTAGTTTTTTGTGCAAAATCTTTTTAACTTAATAGAATCAAAATTATCTATTTAGTATTTACTTATGAGTTCTACTTCTTTGGTCATAGATTCCTTCCTTCTCCACATATTAGATAGGTAAACTATCCTTTGTTCTTCTAATTTGCTTATAATAACACTCTTTATGTCTAAATCATGAACCCATTTTGACCTTATCTTGGTATATTGTGTTAGATATGGCTCAGTACCTAGTTTCTGCCAAACTAGTTTCTAATTTTCACAGCAGTTTTTGTCAAATAATGAGTTTTTTCCCAAAAGCTTGGATCTGGGTTTGTCAAACACTAGATTACTGTTGTCATTGACTATTTTGTGCTGTGACCCTAATTTATTCCACTGATGGGCTATTCTATTTCTTGCCTGTTAAAAATGATTTTGATGTTCACTGCTTTATAATATATGTGTCAGGCACAGCTAGGCTACCTTCCATTGAATATTTTTTTTTTATTAATTCCCTTAAAATTTTTGAGTTTTTGTTCTTCCAAATGAACTTTGTTTTCATTTTGTCTAGATCTGTAAAATAATTTATTGGGAGTTTGATTGCTATGGCACTGAATAAGTGTTGGATAAATAGATTAATTTAGGTAGTATTGTCATTTTTGTTATGTTCATTTGGCCTACCCATGGGCACTTGATATTTTTCAGGTGTTTAAATCTGAATTTATTTGTGTAGAAAGGTTTTTGTTATTGTGTTCATATAGTTCCTAACTTTGTCTTGGCAAATACACTCCCAATATTTTTTTTTTATTGGCAGTTATTTTAAATGGAATTTCTCTTTTTATTTCTTGCTGTTGGACTTTGTTGGTAATATATAAAAATGCTGATGAATTATGTGGACCTATTTTGTACTCTGCAACTTTAATAAAGTTGTCAATTGTTTCTAATAGTTTTTAGTTGATTTTCTACAGTTATTTAAGTATACAATCATATCATCTGCAAAAAGCGATTATTTGGTTTAGAAGAAAAATTCTTTAAGAAATTAGTGTGTTCAGGAAAGAAGAATCAGTCTCAAATAAAAAGACTTAGATCTTAATAGTGATTAAACTCTCTTCTCCTTTTCTCCATAATTGCCATAAATAGTATGGCTCTAAATTTATAATCATTCCTTGAAGATTTAAAGATCTAGAAAATAATTAATTTAATCTTATAAATTTAAAATATGATATTCCTTTTCACAAGTAGATTGTGTTCATTCAGGAAACATAGGCATGAGAGCTAAGGTCAATCAGATCTCAAAGATTTTAAAGTCTAATCTATCATTTAATAGATTAGAAGATTAAGGAGTAGATAATGACCAAATTAGAATAATAAAGTAAAAATGTGAACCCAGTGCCATTATTTCTAAATCCATCATTCTTTTTACTATCCCACATTACCTCTCAAAAGATGTAATTTACTTTAAAACTTTAAAGGTTTCTGATTTCACTTTTATAAATACTTTATTTAAAAATACTAACACCAATCCATATTATCAAAAAGGTGTCTGCTATTTAAAAAAAAATATGTTGTGTGAAAAAAAGAAATCAATCTGGCTGATTTTCAGACAACAACCATATATATATATATATATATATATATATATATATATATACAGTACATATATATATGTATATATACATATATCTATATCTATATATATGTAGTACATTGCTGGTCCCATCCATATTGACACTTGTTGTATCATTTTATTCTCAATATTAAATGTATTTATTTTATATATCTTTATAATTGTTCCTTCTCACTACCCAACCCTACTGAATCAACACCAACCACCACCACCGCTATTCCAAATAAATAACCAACCAAACAACCAACAAATACCTAAATGAATAAATGAAATCTTAATCATAAAATGTGTAGTCCAGATAATTCCCACATAATTATTCCTACTAATCTCTGTCTCCACCTTCCTTCAAATTTTGGAATCCTCACCTCTCTGGAAAGAAATGAGTATTGTGTATCACTTTAATACTTCATTCTTTTGACTTGTCATTGGATTAATTGGAGATTTAAAGTATTTCGAAGTTGTTTTTCTCCCTAATAATATTGTTATTGTATAATCTTTCACTTTATGCTGAATCAGTTCATAAAAGTTTTCCAATTTTCCATGACAACTTTTCATTTTATAATATATAAGATTAGTTTTAATTTATAAACCCTAATATGTTTGACTATTTGATGAGAGGAGAATACCATAGACTCCAAATCTTTACTAGTATATAAAGAGAAACTCTATAAGCTTTTTTGTTTATATATTTTTTCCTACTTGTTTGTTTGTTTTTTGGGGGGAATGTATATAACAATGATGTAACCGATTCAGAGTGTGCACAGTGCAGCAACTTTGGTGCAATAGCTCCAAATTGCTTTCCAAATGGCTAACCCAATTGACAACTTCATCAATATCACATTAGTGTCCCTGATTTCTTGTAGCCCCTTCAACATGTATTATTCAATATTTTTATTAACTTTGGCAGCTATATTCATGTGAAGTAGATCAAAGTTACTTTTCTTTCATTATCACCGATTTAAAGAATTTTCTTAAATATGTTAATAGTTTGAATTTCTGCTTTTAAAATCAGTTATTTCCATAATATTCTTTGTCATTTGGGGAGTGACAATTTTGTTTGCTGAGGCAATTGGGGTTAAGTGACTTCCCCAGAGTTTCTCAGCTAGGAAGTGGTGAATGACAATTATTAAATCTTGAATTAGTTCCTCACATGTTTCAGGTAAGAAACTTTTATTTCTCAGTAATTTGTTGCAGAATTATTTGACTTCTCCTTTTATTCTTAACTAAAACAGGCCCATTTGTGTCATAAAAGACATATTACAATCAAGGGAAAGAAGAGAGAGAATTGAGCATTGTATAAAGTTTAATCTCATCAGTTTGGGTTCTAAGAGAGAAAAAACCTAATCATTCAGTTGGGTAAAGAAATTTATCTACTCCAATAAAGAAGTAGAAGGAGAAAGGAGAAAGAAAAGGAGGGAGGGTGATAAAAGATAAGGTAATGGGTGGGATGGGTCAAAAAGAAAAAAAAAACACTAGTAAGATTAAGGTGGAAAGAGAACAAAGTACATATAGGGGAAAAAAATAGGATAGAGGGAAATAGAGAGCTGGTAATCATAACACTGAATGTGAATGAGCTTAATTCTCCCATAAAAAGGAATAAATAGCATTGAATTAAAAAGCAGAATCCTACAATATGTTGTTTGCAAAAAACATGTCTGACACAATGAGACCCATACAGAGTAAAGGTAGAATACAGAAACAGAATTTATTATGTTTTAGCTGAAGTAAAAAAAAAAAAAAAGTGTAGAAATTCTGATCTCAAATAAAGTAAAGGCAAATCTAATTAAAATAACTAAGGCAGGAAAGGACGTCTTGGAAAAGAGTGTAAAGAATTAAGTATTAATGATATTAAATATTTATGCAACAAAGATTATAACATACAATTTCCTAGAGAATATATTAAAACAGTTATAATAAGAAAGAGAAAGCAAAATTATATTAGTATGGGATATGAAATTTCTCCTCTCAGAATCAGACAAATTTAATCTACAAAATAAACAAGAAAGATATTAGAGAGGTTAATAGGATCCTAGAAAACCTAGATATGATAGACCTTTTAAGAAAATTGAATAGAGACAGAAAAGAATACACATTTTTCTCAGCAGTACATAGCACCTACAAAAAATTTGACCATATATTAGAACAAAAATCTTCACAATCAAAGGCAGACAAAAATAAAGAAATACTAAATGCTTTCTTTTCACACCACAATGAAATAAAATATAATATAAAATCATATTCAATAAAGGGCCAGGAAATATAGAATAAGATACAACTGGTAATTAAATAATATAATTTTATAAAAAAGAGTGGGTCAAACAACAAATCAAAGAAATAATTCATAATTTCATCCAAGAGAATGACAATAATGAGACAATATACCAAAACTTATATGACACAGCCCAAGCAATTCTTTTTTTTTTTTTTTAATTATTATACCTTTTTATTTACAAGATATATGCACAGGTAATTTTTCAGCTTTGACAACTGCAAAACCTTTTGTTCCAATTTTCCCCCTTTTCCCCCATCCCTGCTCAAGATGGCAGGTAGATCAATATATGTTAAATATGTTAAATACCATATATGTATACATATCCATACAGTTATTTTGCTGCATAAGAAGAATCAGACGTTGAAATAATGTACAATTAACCTGTGAAGGAAAAAAAAAAGTCAAGCTGACAAAAATCAAAGAACTGATTTGGTTCATCTTATTGTTGAAGAGAGCCACCTGCATCAGAATTGATCATCATGTAGTATTGTTGGTGAAGTATATAATGATCTCCTGGTCCTGCTCATTTCACTCATCATTAGTTCATGTAAGAGTCTCCGGGCCTTTCTAAAATCATCCTGCAGGTCATTTTTATAGAACAATAATATTCCATAACATTCATATACCACAATTTATTCAGCCATTCTCCAGTTGATAGGCATCCGCTCAGTTTCCAGCTTCTAGCCACTACAAAGAGGGCTGCCACAAACATTTTTGCACATACAGGTCCCTTTCCCTTCTGTAAGATCTATTTGGGATATAAGCCCAGAGTACTACTGCTGGACCAATGGGTATGCACAGTTTGATAACTTTTCCAGCATAGTTTCAACTTGTTCTCCAGAATGGTTGGATGTATTCACAATTACAACAACAATGAATCAGTATCCCAGTTTTCCCACATACTTTCCAACATTCAGCATTATCATTTCATGTCATTCTAGCAAATGTGAGAGGTGTGTAGTGATATCTCAGAGTTGTCTTAATTTGCATTTCTTTAAATGATAATGACGTGGAGCATTTATTCATGTGGCTAAAAATGGTTTCAATTTCTTCATCTGAAAATTAGCTACTCATATCCTTTGACCATTTATTAATTGGAGAATGGCTTGACTTCTTATAAATTAGATTCAATTTCTATATATTTTAGAAATAAGGCCTTTATTGGAATCTTTGACTGTAAAAAAATGTTTTCCCAGTTTATTGTTTCTCTTCTAATCTTGTCTGCATTAGTTCTATTTGTACAAAAGATTTTCAACTGCATATAATCAAAATTTTCTATTTTGTGATCAATAATGATCTCTAGTTCTTCTTTGGTCACAAATTCTTTCCTCCTCCACAGGTCTGAAAGGTAAACAATTTTATGTTCTTCTAATTTATTTATAATCTCATGCTTAATGTCTAGATCATGAACCCATTTAGACCTTATCTTTTTGTACTGTGTTAAGTGTGGGTTAATGCCTACTTTCTGCCATACTAATTTTCAACTTTCGCAGCAGTTTTTGGCAAGCAGTGAATTCTTATCCCAAAAGCTAGAGTCTTTAGGTTTGTCCAACACTACAGTTATAGTTGCTGACATTTTTGTCCATTGAAACTAACCTATTCCATTGATCAACTAGTCTATTTTTTAGCCAATAAAAGATTTTGGTGAGTGCTGCTTTATAATATAGTTTTAGAGGTGATACAGCTAGGCCATCTTCATTTGATTTTTTTTTTTCATTAGATCCCTTGAAAATATTGGCCTTTTGTTCTTCCAGATGAATTTTGTTGTTATTTTTCCTATGTCACTAAAATAGTTTTTTAGGGGTCTGATTGGTATAGCACTGAATAAATATTTTAGCTTAGGTAGTATTGTCATCTTGATTATATTTGCTCAACATATCCAAGAGGACTGAATATTTTTCCAATTGGATACCTCTGACTTTATTCGTGTGGAAAGTTTTTTTGTAGTTTTGCTCATATAATTCCTGACTTTCCCTTGGTAGATAGATTCCCAAATATTTTATACTATTGGCAGTTTCTTTAAATGGAATTTTTCTTTGTAACTCTAACTGTTGGATTTTGTTAGTGATATATAAGAATACTGATGACTTATTGTGGGTTTATTTTGTATCCTGCAACTTTGGTAAAGGTGTGGATTATTACTAATAGCTTTTGAGTAGAATCTCTGGGGTTCACTAAGTATATTATCATATCATCTGTAAAAAGTGATAATTTAGTTTCCTCATTAACTACTCTAATTCCTTTAATCTCTTTCTCAACTCTTATTGCTGAAGCTAGCATCTCTAATACAATATTGAATAGTAATAGTGATAGTGGGCAACCCTGTTTGGCCCCTGATCTTATTGGGAATGGTTCCAGTTTATCCCCATTACATATGATGCTTACTGATACTTTGAAATAGATGCTACTAACTATTTGAAGGAAAAGTCCATTTATTCCTATACTCTAAAGTGTTTTTAATAGGAATGGATGTTGAATTTTATCAAATGCTTTTTCTGTATCTACTGAGATGATCATGTGATTTTTGTTAATTTGGTTATTGATTTGGTCAATTTTGGTAACAGTTTTCCTAATATTGAACCACTCTTGTATTCCTGGTATAAATACTACTTGGTCATTATGTATTATCCTGGGGATGATTTTCTGTAATCTTTTTGGTAATATTTTATTTAAGATTTTAGCATCAATATTCATTAGGGATATTGGTGTATATTTTTTTTCTCTTTTTTCAACCTACCTGGTTTAGGTATCAGTACTATGTCGGTATCATAAAAGAAATTTGGTAGAATTCCTTTGTTGCCTTTTTTTTCAAATAGTTTATATAATATTGGAGTTAATTGCTCTTTAAATGTTTGATAGAATTCACATGTAAATCCATCTGTTCCTAGGGTTTTTTTTTTCTTATGGAGTTGATTAATAGCCTGTTCTATTTCTTTTTTCTAAAGTGGGACTATTCATGTAATTTACTTCCTCCTCTATTAATCTGGGAAGTCTATATTTTTTAAGGTAGTCATCCATTTCACTTAGGTTATCAAATTTATTGGCATAAAATGGGCAAAGTAACTCCTAATTATTGCTCTAATTTCCTCTTCATTGGTGGAAAGTTCTCCCTTTTCACTTTTAAGAGTAACAATTTGATTTTCCTCTTTCCTGTTTCTACTCAGATTTACCAAATGTTTATCTATTTTATTGATTTTTTATAAAACCAACTCTTAGTTTTATTTATTCATTTTTTACTTTCAATTTTATTAATTTCTCCTTTTAATTTTTGAATTTTAAGTTAATGTTTGATTGGGGGGGTTTTAATTTGGTCTTTTTATACCTTTTTTTTTTTAAAGTTGCAAGCCCAATTCATTGATCTTCTCTTTCTCTATTTTATTCACATAACCCTTTAAAGATATAAAATTTCCCCTTATCACTGCTTTGGCTGTATCCCACAAATTTTTGTATGTTGACTCATTGTTGTCATTCTCTTGGGTGAAATTATTCATTGTTTCTACCATTTGTTCATTCATTCATCCATTCATTCTCTAGAATGAAATTATTTAGTTTCCAATTATTTTTTGGTCTATTTACCCCTGCTTTTTGTTGAATGTAGTTTTTCATTGCATTATGATCTGAAAATTTACAATTTCTGCCTTTCTGCATTGAATTTTGAGGTCCTTATGTTCTAATATGTGGTCAGTTTTTGTATAGATTCCATGAACTGCAGAGAAGAAAGTGTATTCCTGTCTTTCTCTATTCAGTTTTCTCCAAATATCTATCAAAACTAACTTTTCTAATATTCTATTTACCTCTTTAACTTCTTTCTTACTTGATTTGTGGCTTGATTTATCTAATTCTGAGAGTGCAAGTTTGAGATCTCCCACTATTTAGTTTTGCTGCCTATTTCTTCTTGCAACTCTCTTAACTTCTCCTTTAGGACGTTAAATGCTATACCACTTGGTCCATATATGCTTAGTTTTAATATTGCTTCATTGTCTATGCTACCCTTTGGCAAGATATAGTTTCCTTCCTTATGTCTTTTAATTAGATCAATTTTTCTTTTACTTGATCAGAGATAAGGATGGCTACTCCTGCTTATTTTTACTTCACCTGAAGCATCATAGATTCTGCTCCAGCCTTTTACCTTTACTCTGTATGTATCACCCTGCTTTAAATATGTTTCATGTAAACAACATATTGTAAGATTCTGGCTTTTGATCCAGTCTGCCATCTGCCTCTGCTTTATGGGAGAGTCCATGCCATTATCATTTATAGTTAAAATAATTCTGAATTGCTTGCCATTTTATTATCCCCAGATTATGCTTTTGTTTTTCTTTCCCCTCATTCCCAGTATTAAAAGTTCTCCCTGTTTAGAACCCCTCAAAGCCCTTTTGCATCCCTTTCCCTTTCTTATATCTTTCCCTTATTATTCTTTTCCTTTTCCCTTTTCCTCTCCTAGTTTTTAATGAGATGGGAGGGAGAAGTTTCTCCATAAACCAAATATGTCTACTATTTTCTCTTTGAGCCAAATCTGATTAGAGTAAGACTCACACAATTTTCCTCCCCCTCCCTAAATTCTCTCAGATATGATAGGTTTCCTTTGCCTCTTAATGGGATGTAATTTCCCTCTTTTTATCTCCACTTTGGTAGATACTATTTCTGATACTATCCCCTTTCTACTTCTACTTCTTTTTTTCTATTATATCAGTAAAATCAAATGATATATGCACTCTTTCTGTATGTCCATAATAGAAATGCAGTTCTCAAAAGATTTTTTTTAATTTTTAATTTTTTATTATTTATTTTTTTGCCTTTTTCTACTTCCTTCAGTCTTATAATTGGAGGTCAAAATTTTTTGTTTAGTTTTTTTTTTTTTCATTAGAAACAAATGGAATTCACCTGTTTCATTAAATGCCCATCTTCTTCCCCAGAAGAAAATGCTCAGCTTAGCTGGGTAGTTTATTCTTGGCTGCATTCCAAGTTTTTTTGTCTTTTGGAATATCTGATTCCAGGTCCTTTGATTCTTTAATGTGGAAGCAGCTAAATCCTGAGCAATCATTATTGTTGCTCCTCAGTATTTGCATTTTTTTTGGCTGCTTGTAATATTTTTTCCTTAGTCTGATAGTTCTGAAATTTAGCTACAATATTATTGGAGTTTTTATTTTAGGGTCTCTTTCAGAAGGTGTCCAAAGAATTTTTTCAATGCCTGTTTTACCTTCTGGTTCTATTACATCTGGACAGTTCTTGTGATGACCTTGTATTTTTAAATCAGCTGAAGTCAGGAATTCAGGTGAGGGGAAAATTGCCAGTCTTTATTCTCAGTGAAGAAGGATCGGAGGTGGAAGAGAATCGGTGATAGCAGTGTGTGCAGATGAATCAAGAAGCTAGCTAGACCAGTAGCCACACAACCAGCAGCTAGGAGTCTCGAACCCAGGCCCAATCTCTCTCAGCTTCTCTTCCTGTCTCTCTCTGCCTCCACCCACCAAAAGTGTCATTTCCTATGCAACACATCAGGACTTGCATGGAGAGTGGGCAGGGAACATTCTTTATCCAATCATGTATATTAATAAAGTATAGCCCAATTACAATTTAGCCTCACGGACTTGGGACCTCAGTGCATCATCTCAAACCTCAGCCCATTACATCTCCCGCTTTCTTTTATTTTAGAACACAGGTGGTCATGCCATCCCTGACTCCTCAGGGAGGCCAGAGCCCCAAGGGAGGTGATCCACCCTCCTAACTTCTCAGGGAAGGAGGTGAAAGCACCGAAAGGAGGTGATCACAGCCTCCTGACTTCTCAGGAAAGGCGGTGAAAGCACTAAAAAGGAGATGATCATGCCCTCCCTGACATCTCAGGAAAGGAGAT
Source organism: Sarcophilus harrisii (assembly GCF_902635505.1). Taxonomy (NCBI): domain Eukaryota; kingdom Metazoa; phylum Chordata; class Mammalia; order Dasyuromorphia; family Dasyuridae; genus Sarcophilus; species Sarcophilus harrisii. The sequence continues at coordinate 523,177,105 of NC_045426.1, forward strand.
GAAAAGCACCAAAGGGACGTGGGGGTTGCTAGCGGGTTTCTGGGCTGAAGGGTCTTATTATGCACAAACCCATCAGCATGGGAGGTATTACACAAGTACATAGCAATAACACAGAGGCTATTAGGGATGACTCTCCCCACAGTCAGTGCAGGCTCCACGTGGTGTAACAAACATGAATTGTACATGCAAGTAGTGGAACAGCAAACAATATAAATCAACATGGTGTTGGAAAAGATCACCAGAAGTCCTAGAAGGTGGGTATGTAAACAATAGTCACACATACACCTTCTTCAGCAGCCAAGAGATAGTCCAAAACCAATCTATTGTCCATTGTTTCACATGTCAGGAAATCCAATGATCCCCTGAGGTTTTTGAAGTCCTGCAAAGAGTCTTTTTATGTGTTAGGGAATCCAATGATTCAGCAGATTTTGAAGTCCTGTAACAGTCTTATCATTTCTCAGAGAATCCAATGATTCCTGAGAGTTTTCAAGTCCTATGTCTCAGATAATCCAATGATTCCTGAGGGTTTTGAAGTCCAACAATCTTTGATGTCCATGAGTCAAACGCCATAACTGCCACACTCTTTCAATGGTGAGCACAATCAGCAACAGAACCACCCGATATTTCTTGGGTCGTCTCCTTTGTTTCAAGGGTTTGCTTTGTCTCTCTGCGATGGACAAGGCGAATATGGCTCGTTGGCACCCATCTGATTCCTTCTCCACCTGTAGAGATACAAGCAAACCCTCTCCCCAAAGCGGTTAGCCTATCTGGTCCTTTCCATTCACCACTTTCTGGGTCTCTCCACATCACCTGGCGATTATGTAAAGATAGTGGAGCTGCTCGCACTGGACACTGACCTTCCGGTGGGTTATAAAACCTGTCTGCCAGAGCCAGTCCATCTTTATCAAAAATCAAGAAGTTAATAGTTTAAAGGGTTAGATTTAGAAGTTCTCTAGGGTTACCTGTGGCTCCCCCTTTCTTTTGTTTTTGGAGGAGCGTCAATATCTCTATTTCTCCTCTCCACTATTGCCTGTCCTTCAGGATTAAAAGGTATGCCCGTGGTGTGTAAAATCTTATACTATGCACAAAAGTGTACAAAATGTTTTGAAGTATAAGCAGGACCATTGTCTGTTTTTATTGCTTGTGGCACACCCATAATGGCAAATGCTTGTATGAGGAATTTAGCGACCACTTGGGCTGTCTCTTTTGCTACTGGTATTGCAAAAATGAATCCCGAAAAGGTGTCTACCACAACGTGGATGAAAGACAGACGACCAAAAGATTTATAATGGGTCACATCCATTTGCCAGATTTCATTGGGTCTCAAACCATGAGGGTTCTTCCCTGGAGGCAGTGTAAGAGCGTGGAAAGGAAGGCAAGCCATACAGGCTTTTACTATGCTCCTGGCTTCCTCTCTTGTTATTCCAAATTGTAAACGTAAAGCTTGAGCAGCCTAATGATATTTAGAATGAGATGCCTGGGCTTCTTGCAATAAAGGAGTATTGACCAACATAGTTAGAAGGCTATCTGTCTTTGAATTGCCATCAAATATGGGACCTGGAAGTCCGCTATGAGAATGGACATGTAATATATACATCTTACCTGGATGCTTTCTCACTTGCTCTTGAAGTTTCTTAAAGAGCTGATATATGTTAGAGGCTGCAAATTTTATTTGGGCTGTGGCAATTCTTTGTACCCAAAGAGGCCATTCTCGGATAGCAACTTATGTCAGGAGATGAAGTCAGGCTGAAGAGTTCCACTAATTTCCATCTGTTCTGATTCACTTTTCTTAAATCCGTTAGACATGCCTCCATTTTGCCAAGATTTCTTTTGTCACAACAAACACTTGGAATTCCAGAGGACTTAGAGAAGGTTTAAGTGTCCATTGGTCAAACTGCTCCTGTACTATATCTAATAAGGCCTGAAATTTGTATCGTTACTTAGGGCCACTGTTCTATCCACACTGGTGTATCAGTTTTCCATTGGATAGGAACAGGTGATATTGTGCAGGCCTGTCAGATTTGCAGCTCCTGCTTAAAAAACCAAGTACATCATTTTAACCCTCATTGTCTGGTGTGCAAGACACTCTCTTCCCACAGATTGATAGGAGGTTTTTTCAACTGATATAAGGGTAAAACTCCTATTTTGCCTTCAAAAGTCCATCTCACAGGGCAGCACTGCTGCTCTGTAAGATCCTCCTACACCAGACATGTAGGATATCTGCTATCAATCTCTGGCCAGTGACTGTGGCCAGCTGGCACCTTCTAATGACGTGTCCGATCTGCACCTAGTGTCTATCAATCCTTCCAATGGAAGGCCATTTATATAGATCGTGAGCATAGGTCAGTCAGTTGAATTTGCTGCTGTCCAATATGTTGCTGGATTTTTGTGATCTGAAATTAGATCTCGGGTGACTATCACCAGGCTGTCATCATTAGGATTCTGTATGCATAAACCTGATTACTATTTCTCCTGGGTGATAAGTCACACATCTGTCTGCTCTGTATTGGTGACTGGGAAAATGTCATTTACATTCCCCAGTTTCGCACATCAGTGTGTGGATGGACACTGTTTTGTACGTTCTCTCAGGAGGTAAAATGGTCAAACCTACTGTGCCTGGGGCAAAGGGATCCATAGGCTGGAGAGGAAGGAATTTCACCTCTCCAGGGTATCTCAGTTGTCTCAGGTGCATACAACTCTATTCTCCCTAATTGTAATCCCTTTCTCCCATCAGGTTGTTTCCTGTCTGGTTGATTGTGTAATCCCTTTCTCCCATCATATGGCTTCCTGGCTGATTGGTCATGTCTGGGTATTGGACTTCTAGGCACTCTCTGGGTGCACCATTGGCTGCCATCATGCCCCAAGTATTTTTTGCTTGGGGCCCTGGAAACTGGGCCCTCATCCCATTTCCCTAACCTGTCTATATTCTGAGGCCCAATGGAAGCCTCTGTTGCATTTGGACATGGGGTGCTTTGGGTCTTTTCTCCCACCCTGTTTCTCACTCTGCCTCTATAACCAACATTGAGCTTTCAGATGCCCTACTTTACCACACTGAAAGCATTGATGTGTCTCTCTAGAAGTCCCTTGCCAGAAGGGACCCTGTCTTCCCATGTTCGGATCCTGGGAAGTCTGCTTCACAGTCTGACTATAAAGGCATTTGTGCCCACTGTGGCACAGCATCTTATGAACTCCTCTAAAGGAGCATCCTTGTGCAGTCCTAGTATAATTCTTCTGCACATCTCATTAGCATTTTCCCTAGCAAGTTGCCTTATTAAAACATCTGTTGATGAATTTTCCCCATTAGTTCTTGTTATAGCAGTCTGCAAACGTCCCACAGTCAGCAAAGGGTTCATCTGGCCCTTGCGTTTTCTTGTGAAGGCCTCACCTTTGTCATTTTTATTGTAAATCGAAGTCCATGCTTTGATAGCATTAGCAGCAATTTGCTCATATGCTGCTACTGAATAATTAATCTGTGCTGTGACATCTGCACAGGGACCTATACCTGTTAGTAGATCATAGGTGATTGCAACATGAACAGCATTTTGACTATTTTGTTGGGCTTGTATCCTACAGAGCTCACTATATTCAGAAAGCCACATGTAATTTTGTCCAGGTTCTAGGCATACTCTTGCTATAGATTTCCAGTCATTAAGTCAAGATTTCAAAAGCCAAATTTTAACAGCATCTTAACATAAGCTGATGTAGCCCCATAAAAGTCAAAGCCTTTTCAAGTCTTTGATGATTTCTATGTTAAAAGGGGCATATCTTCGACTTTCTTGACTGGAGGCATTAAACTGGGAAATTACAGGAAAGATATGTGGCTGGAGCTCCCTGATGTCCACGCCCTTTTCTTTGGCCTTCATTAAGCCCTCTTGTAATCTACAATTGGATACTGGGGGGGAGGTGCTGTTGTTGTCTCTGCCTCCCCCACTGCCCCTCCTCCCTCCATCCTGGAGGGTGCGGTTGATGGAGGAGAGTCAATCACTTGCTCCTGAGGTGGGGATGAAGCTGCCTCCTGAGGTGGAAAGTCACCACACTCTTGCTCACTGAAGTCTCCATGCCCTGTGGGGATATGGTCATTAATCTCTTCATTGTCTTCCTCCTTAATATCAGGCATCCCTCTTTGGCTATTCCGAGCAGGAGCAATGGGTTTTTTCTTTCTTCTAGGGATAGGGTTTCTTAGCGCTATAAGTGCTATTGTATAAATAAAATGCCTCGATGGAAATTGAATGAGAACCATAATTTCACTGTATTACGTGGACAACTGTTGTCCAACCAGGGACCAGTTATCTCCAGAGATCTGCTCCTGCTCTACAAACCAAGGGGAGATGTGGATTAATGTACCCACAAGTCTAGCTACCTGTTCCCAAGTTATAAGTAGCCCTTGTCCTTCTATCAGCTTAAGCATGCTTTCTATAGCACCACTAGTGGGTGGGGTTGAAGGGGTTGAAGGGGTTGGGGGTGGGGATGGAGAGTCTTTAGCTAGCATTTGTCCCATTTTAGCCAAAAAAAGATTACTGGTTTTGTTTTTAAGAAAATAAGTTCCCTGTTTGTCTATTAACAATACTCACCCAAGTTCCTGGTCACCAGAGACTTCTTCAGTCCTTGGTTCCCACCGTTGGGTGCCAAATGTAATGACTGTGTATTTTTAAATCAGCCAGAGTCAGGAATTCAGGTTAGGGGAAAATCATCAGTCTTTGTTCTCAGTGAAGAAGGATCGGAGGTGGAAGAGAATCGGTGATAGCAATGTGTGCAACTGAGTCAAGAAGCTAGCTAGACCAGCAGCCACATGATCAGCAGCTAGGAGTCTCGAACCCAGGCCCAATCTCTCTCAGCTTCTTTTCCTGTCTCTCTCTGCCTCCACCCACCAAAATCGTCATTTCCTAGACAACACATCAGGACTTGCATGGAGAGTGGGCAGGGACCATTCTTTATCCAATCATGTATATTAATAGAGTATAGCCCAATTACTACTTAGCCTCACAGACGTGGGACCTCAGTGCATCAACTCAAACCTCAGCCCATTACAAGTTCTCTTTAATGATTTCATGTAAAATATTGTCTAGGCTCTTTGTTTCATCATAATTTTCATGAAGTCCAATAATCCTCAGATTATCTCTCCTAGATCTATTTTCAAAGTCTGTTGTTTTCCAAGTATATATTTAACACATTTTTCTATTTTTTTCTTTTTTTTTTTTTAGTTTTGCTTGACTGATTCTTGATGTCTCAATGAATCATTCATTTCTATTTCTTCAGGAATGATTTTAATTAGTTATTTTCTTCATTAGCTTTTTAATTTACTTCTTTTTTGTATATGTCCAATTGACTTTTTAAATGCGTTGTTTTGCTCTATAGAATTTTTTTTTCCATTTCAATATTTGTTTTTGCTGAGTTATTTTCTTTTTTTCAATTCACAAATTTTACTTTCCTGGGAGTTCTTTATCTTTTGCAATTCACCAATTCTGTTTCCTTGGGAGTTCTTTACTTTTTCCAATTCACATTTCAAAATGTTTTTTTTTTCTTTTCCACTTTTATCAAATTTTTCTTTTAGTGAGTTATATGCCTTTTCTCTACTCTTTTGCAAAGCTTCTCTTTCTCCATTTTTCTTCTAGTTCTCTTTTAAGCTTTTTAATATTTTTTTCTGAGAGCTTTTTGTGATGGAGACTAAGTTACATTCCCTTTTGGGGTGTTGTCTTGAGACTGTTTGCTATTAATCTTCTTTGGGTTGAAAACCTGCTCTCTTTCTTTATAGAAGCTATCACTAGTTAGAATTCACTTGGATTTTTTACTCAATTTTTAAAAGCCCTTAGAGCCTGTATTCAGGGCAAAGACATTATCAGCTTCTTCTACAGAAGAGGGATAGATAGATGAACAGTAGCTGTCCTCCAAACAGGCTGAGCTGTGGAAGTGCCCTGGGAAGAGCCCCATAGAAGAAGTGTCACTGTCTGGGGAAGCATGGCTGGGTTGCAGAAGTTCCACTTCCCTGGGCAAAGCCCTACTCCCTCCCCTGTACAGAAGTGTGCCTGACTTAGGCAGAAGTCCCTGCTGTTCAATTGTGGCTACCCTGGGCAAAAGCCCCACAGCTGCAAAATGTGGCTATGGTCCGTGCTGTGCTTTGATATGTTCTGAATCATTTCCATTGCTGGGTGGATATAGGCAGCAACCAAAGCAGAGCAGCCAACCCGTGGTAGAGTCCTCCCTGCCAAACTCTCCATCCGTGGAGCCCACCCCTGCCCCCCAGTTCACTCAGTGTGCTAGCTTCTTTGTTCTGCCTCCCTGTCTTCACTGGCCTCCTTCTGCCCTATCAGGAAAAATCTTTGCTCGCAATTTTCCAGATTATCTTCAGCTGGTAATTTGCTGTACTTTTAATATTTGTGGATTTTACCAGTCAAGCACTATTTCTGTGGCTGAATTTGATAATTAATAGTGAGGGTAGAAGGGGAGCTTAGAATGGCATGTGTGTCCTCTCTGCCATCCTGGCTCCACCCCCAAAAGAGAAAAGAACCTATATATACAAGAATATTTATAATAGGTCTCATTTCAGGGCAAAAAAAAATGGAAATTGAGAGTTTGCCCATCGATTAAAGAATGGCTAAATAAATTGAAATATATAGCTGTCATGAAATATATTTTTTTCTATGAAAAATGATAAGCAGAATGCTCTCAGGACAAAAACCTAGAAAGTTCTCCATGAAGTTTAGAAAAATAAGTTATTGTATACAAAATAATAACAATGTTCTGGGATGATTAGCTGTAAATGACTTTATTATTCTCAGCAGTACAATGATGCGCAACTACTCTTAAGGACTTAGGATAAAAACTCCTCTCCTTACCCAGAGAAGAAACTGATTGTGTCTGGATACAGATTGGAAATGCTCTCTTTCTCTTTTTTAAACTTTATGTTTTGAGAGTATTTTTTTTTTAAATTAGGATGGGAGATCTATGTTTTCTTTCACAACATGAATTTTATGGAAATGTTTTGCATATCTTCACATGTGCTTTCTTAATGTGGGCTGGGAGTGGGGATAAGGGAGAGAATCCTTAACTCAAAAGTTTTAAAAACAAATGTACAAAAATATTTTAAATGTAACTGGGGAAACATTAAATAAATAAATGAAAAAAGCAGAAAAAATTAAATTATTGTAGTAATTTAATATACATTTGTTGATACACAGAGATACTCTCAAAAGAAAACAATAGATTTTCTAAATATTACTAGAGCTAATCATGTGACTTTTCTGGGACTCATCTTAGAATTATGGGGTTAAACTTGAGAATTTATAAAGAATTTTTAACTTTGAAAACAATGATTCAATGTTTCTAATTCTCAGATTTCTTTCTTCCTTTTATGAAAAATTTCCCATATGTGATTTGAGAGAACAGCATATTACTTATGCCAGTGTCTCCTTTATAACAGCCTATTTCCCTTTATGGTATGTTTATTCTTAAAAATTGCATAGAGTACTCTAGTCCTTCTAAGGAAATAAGCATTTGAGAATGACTAAAAATTACATGTGTGTGATTACAGAAAGCATACTGTGTGGGTGGTCTAAAATGAGAGTCAAAATATTATCTAACAGATTCTCTAGGAAATAATTCTATCTCTTCTCACCAAAAGAAACCCACTTGAATTGTGGTTTAAAAAAAAGTTCCACATTATTCTTTTTAAATTTTCTTCCTGATAAATTAGCAACTCTTTTATAAGGAGAATGTTAAGATAATTCTCTGATCATCAAGGACAGAATTTTTTTTTTTCTGGAGTTATTTACCTATTTCTAGGTAATCATGACAATCCTTGTCTCAACTATGTATCTTTGTGTACATATGCTAACATGTATAAAGACAAGTATAACTATATCAACCCTATGGTATGTGTTTCTCGAGATTTTTCATGTTTGTCATTCTTCCCACTATATCCATGACAAAAGATTTATACCAAGATACAGCTTTTTGCTAATGCAAAAATATTACCACTATAGATATTTTGGAAGAGATGAAATACATCTATCATTGACCTCCTTAGGATATATGACTAGTGATTAGATGATTTAGTCAAACGATTTGAATTTTTTTACATTCATTGAAAATTTAAAATTTCAGTATTTGAACCAATTCATTGCTTGGCAATTATCATATTAGTGCATGTATTCAATTCATTACTACTCTATTGGAATGATCTAGTTCATCATATTGTTGAAGAGGGCCAGGTCCATCAGAATTGATCACCATATACTATTGTTGTTGAAGGATATAATGATCTCCTGGTCCTACTCATTTCACTCAGCATCAGTTCATGTAAGTCACTCCAGGCCTTTCTGAAATCATCCTGCTGGTGGTCATGTCTTACAGAAAAATAATATTCCATAATATTCATATACCACAATTTATTCAGCCATTATTTAATTGATGGCATCCACTCACTTTCCAATTTCTGGCCACTACAAAGAGAACTGTCACAAACCTTTGTGCACATATAGGTCCCTTTCCTTTTTTAATATTTCTTTGGGATATAAGCCCAATAGAACCACTGCTGGATCAAAGGGTATGCACAGTTTGATAACTTTTTCAGCATATGTCCAAATTGCTGTCCAGAATGGCTGCATGTATTTACAATTCCACCAACAATGCATCAGCATCCCAGTTTTCCCACATCTCTTCCAACATTGTGCATTATCTTTCCCTGTCATTTTAGCAAATGTGAGAGGTGTGTAGTAGTATCTCAGAGTTGTCTTAATTTGCATTTCTCTGATTAATAACTTGGAGTATCTTTTCATATAGCTAGAAATAATTTCAGGTTCTTCATCTGAAAATTGTCTGTTCATATCCTTTGACCATTTATCAATTGGAGAATGGCTTTATTTCTTATAAAGTAGAGTGAATTCTCTATATATTTAGGAAATGAGACTTTTATCAGAACCTTTAATTTTAAAATGTTTTCCCAATTTGTTGCTTCCCTTCTAATCTTGTCTGCATTAATTTTGTTTGTACAAAAGTTTTTCATTTTGATATAATCAAAATTTTCTATTTTGTGATCAATAATGATCTCTAGTTCTTGGTCACAAATTCCTTCCTCCTTCACAGGTTTGAAAGGTAAACTATCCTATGTTGTTCTAAATTATTTATAATCTTATTCTTTATGCCTACATCATGAACCCATTTTGACCTTATCTTGGTGTACAGTGTTAAGTGTGGGTCAATCACTGGTTTGTGCCATACTAATTTCGAGTTTTCCCAGCAATTTTTGTCAAACAGTGAGTTCTTATCCCAAAAGCTGGGGTCTTTGTATTTGTCGAACACTAGGTTATTAAAGTTATTCATTATATCATCCTTTGAAACTAACCTATTCCACTGATCAACTATTCTATTTCTTAGCCAATAACAAATGGTTTTGGTAACGACCACTTTATAATTTTAGATCTGGTACAGCTAGGCAACCTTCATTTGATTTTTTTTTTTCATTAATTCCCTTGAAATTCTTGACCTTTTGTTTTTCCATATGAACTTTGTTGTTGTTAAGTTCTTTAGGTCATTAAAATAGTTTGTGTGTGTGTGTGTGTGTGTGTGTGAGTCTGATTGGTATATTGCTAAATAAATAGATTACTATAGGCAGTATTATATATTTTTTTATTTGATTGCCCTATCCCAGAGTATTTAATATTTTTCCAATTGGTTATATCTGATTTTATTTGTGTGTAAAGTATTTTGTAGTTTTTCTAATATAGTTCCAGATTTTCCCTTGGCAGATAGATTCCTAAATATTTTATATCACTACTTACTTTAAATGGAATTTCTCTTTGTAACTCTAACTGTTGGATTTTGTTAGTGATATATAAGAATGCTGATGACTTATGTGGGTTAATTGTGTGTCCTGCAACTTTGACAAAAGTGTGGATTATTTCTAATAACTATTTAGTAGAATCTCTGGGATTCTCTAAGTACACCATCATATCATCAGCGAAAAGAGAGATAATTTGGTTTCCTCATTACCTATTCTAATTCATGTAATCTGTTTCTCAACTCTTGTTGTCAAAGCTAGCATTTCTAACACTATATTGAATAGTAACGGTGATAGTGGGCAACCTTGTTTCACACCTGATCTTATTAGGAATGGTTGCAGCTTTTCACCATTACATATGATGCTTTTTTTTTTCTATTTCTATTTTTCTATTCCCTTTTAAATAGATGCTACTGATGATTTTAAGGAAGAGTTCATTTATTCCTATACTCTAAAGTGTTTTTAATAGGAATGGATGTTGGATTTTATCAAATGTTTTTTTCTGCATCTATTGAGATGATCATATGGTTTTTATTGATTTGATTATTAATATAGTCAATTATACTAATAGTTTTCCTTATATTACAACCAACCCTGCATTCCTGATATAAATCCTACTTGATTATGGTGTACTTTCCTAGGGATGATTTTCTGTAGTTTTTTTGCTCATATATTGTTTAAGATTTTTTCATAATTATTCATTAGAGATCTTGGTCTATAATTTTCTTTCATTTTTTTCAACGTACCTGGTTTAGGTATCAATACCATGTCTGTGTCATAAAAGGAATTTGGTAGGACTTCTGTATTCCTTATTTTTTCAAATAGTTTATATAGCATTGGAGCTAATTGTTCTTTAAATATTTGGTAGAATTCACATGTAAATCCATTTGGCCCTAGGGATTTTTTCTTAGAGAGTTGATTAATAGCTGTTCTATTTTTTTTTTTTCTGAAATGGGACTATTTAAGCAATTTACTTCCTCCTCTGTTAATCTGGGAAGTTTATATTTTTTTAGGTATTCTTCCATTTCACTTAGGCTATCAAATTAATTGGCATAAAGTTGGGCAAAGTAACTCCTTATTATTGCTCTAATTTCCTCTTCATTACTGGAACGTTCTCCCTTTTCATTTCTAAGACAAACATCTAATCATATTTATGAAAGGTTTATATATTTTATTTTTTTCCATAAAACTCACTCTTAGTTTTATTTATTAATTCAATAGATCTTTATTATTTTCAATATTATTAATTTCTCCTTTTTCATTTTAGAATTTCAAGTTTAATATTTCATTACAAGCTTTTAATTTGGTCTTTTCTTGCTTTTGAATTTGCAAGTCCAATTCATTAATCTACTATTTCTCTATTTTATTCAAGTAAGCCTTTAAAGATATGAAATTGCCGATTATTAGCATTTTGGCTGCATCTCACAAATTTTATTATGTCTCATTGTTGTCATTATCTTGAGTGAAATTATTGTCTATAATTTGCTATTTCACCCAATCATTCTTTTTTTATTATTATTATTATTTAATAGCCTTTTATTTACAGGTTATACGTATGGGTTACTTTATAGCATTAACAATTGCCAAACCTCTTGTTCCAATTTTTCACCTCTTACCCCCCACCCCTCCCCCAGATGGAAGGATGACCAGTAGATGTTAAATATATTAAAATATAAATTAGATACACAATAAGTATACATGACCAAACCGTTATTTTGCTGTACAAAAAGTATCAGACTTTGAAATATTGTACAATTAGCTTGTGAAGTAAATCAAAAATGCAGGTGGGTAAAAATATAGGGATTGGGAATTCAATGTAATGGTTTTTAGTCATTACCCAGAGTTCTTTCTCTGAGTTTAGCTGGTTCAGTTCATTACTGCTTCATTGGAAATGATTTGGTTCATCTCATTGCTGAGGATGGCCAGGTCCATCAGAACTGGTCATCAAATAGTATTGTTGTTGAAGTATATAATGATCTCCTGGTCCTGCTCATTTCACTCAGCATCAATTCGTGTAAGTCTCTCCAGGCCTTTCTGAAATCATACTGTTGGTCATTTCTTCTTCTTTTTTTTTTTTTTTTAATAGCCTTTTATTTACAGGATATATACATGGGTAACTTTACAGCATTAACAATTGCCAAACCTCTTATTCCAATTTTTCACCTCTTACCCCCACCCTCCCTAGATGGCAGGATGACCAGTAGATGTTAAATATATTAAAATATAAATTAGATACACAATAAGTATACTCTGACCAAAACGTTATTTTGCTGTAAAAAAGAATCAGACTCTGAAATATTGTACAATTAGCATTGAAGTAAAATCAAAATGCAGTGTGTGCATAAATATAGGGATTGGGAATTCAATGTAATGGTTTCTAGTCATCTCCCAGAGTTCTTTTTCGGGGCATAGCTAGTTCAGTTCATTACTGCTCCATTAGAAATGATTTGGTTGATCTCGTTGCTGAGGATGGCCTGATCCATCAGAACTGGTCATCATCTAGTATTGTTGTTGAAGTATATAATGATCTCCTGGTCCTGCTCATTTCACTCAGCATCAGTTCATGTAAGTCTCTCCAGGCCTTTCTGAAATTATCCTGTTGGTCATTTCTTACAGAACAGTAATATTCCATAATTTTCGTATACCACAATTTATTCAGCCATTCTCCAACTGATGGACATCCATTCAGTTTCCAGTTTTTAGCCACTACAAAAAGGGCTGCCACAAACATTCGTGCACATACAGGTCCCTTTCCCTTCTTTATAATCTCTTTGGGATATAAGCCCAGTAGTAACACTGCTGGATCAAAGGGTATGCACAATTTGATAACTTTTTGAGTGTAGTTCCAAACTACACTCCAAAATGGTTGGATTCGTTCACAACTCCACCAACAATGCATCAATATCCCAGTTTTCCCACATCCTCTCCAACAATCATCATTATTTTTTCCTGTCATCTTAGCCAATCTGACAGGTGTGTAGTGGTATCTTAGAGTTGTCTTAATTTGCATTTCTCTGATTAATAAGGACTTGGAGCATCTTTTCATATGACTAGAAATAGTTTCAATTTCTTCATCTGAGAATTGTCTGTTCATATACTTTGACCATTTTTCAATTGGAGAATGGCTTGATTTTTTTATAAATTAGAGTTAATTCTCTATATATTTTGGAAATGAGTCCTTTATCAGAACCTTTGACTGGGGGGGCGGAGCCAAGATGGCGGAGAAGACACACGCGACTTTCTAAGCTCTTCGCTTACCCTCTTTATCAATATTATATCGAGCCTCAAAAATAGTCTTGACTGCTACAATTCGTAAAGATAAGAAGTACAAAAACTCACCGGCCAAAGAAAATCTGCAGTCTCGCCAAAAAGGTTGGTTCGGGGCCAGGGGGGAGATCGGCGCAGACTGGGAGAGAAATTAGGTTCTGAGAAGAGTCTCAAACCGAGGGTGAAGGCACAGATCTCAGCACAAGCCCACAGCCCCAACCTGCAGTACGGGCTTTTCCTTGGGGCAGTTGTGATCCTGCACAGCAGGAGGACGCAGCCCGGGTTAGCCTCCAATCTGCGCAGGGGGGGCTCGGCTTGGGGCCATAGAGCTTTTCCAGGGCCGATTTGCATCAGGCAGAGACCCTGGGCAGAGTTTGTGGCTGTCTGCATTCTGCAGTCAGCTGCTAATACTCACAGTCCCACAAGAGACTCCGCCTAGGGCGGTGACACTTTCACCACTTAGTCTCTAGCCTAGGGCAATCGATAATCCACTCAGCCCTACTAAGCAGTTTGATAGCTCTGCCAGTGCTGAATCCACTTCCTGTTGGGGGAAGGGAAAACTCTCACCCAGAGCACTCCATACCTCAGAGCTGGAAAGCAGTTAACATCTTTCCCTGCTCTGCAGAGGAAGCTGGTAACCCCCTTGCCTAGGAGACCTACCCTAAAGGCTTTAAAACATGAATAAAAAGATGAAAAGAACAATTGACAGCTTCTATGCAGAAAAAGAGCAGGTCAGCAAACCTGAAGAGACCTCAAACAGCAAAAATGCATCAGACTGTCCTCCTTTACATAATGCTCTCATAGAAGAGACCATTAAAAATCTCAAAAGAGAGTTAGAAGATAAACAGGAAAGGAAAGAGAAGCCTTAAGAGAAACAACTTCCTGAAATACAATTGAAAAGTAAAAAAATTCCCAGGAAGTGCAGGGAAACAAAATTGGTGAATTGGAAAAATAAAAAATCTCAGGAAAGTAAAAATTGTAATTGGAAAAAATAAAGAATTCACTAGAAAGTAGGATTTGTGAATTGAAAAGACAAAGAACTCGCAAGAAAGTAGGATCCGTGAATTGGAAAAGACAAAAACACACAAGAAAGTAGGATCTGTGAATTGGAAAAGAAAATAATTCATAAAAAAAAAAATTAGTGAAATGGAAAAAATTCCACAGACCAAAACAATACATTCAAAAACTCAATTGGACATATACAGAAAAGATAAAAAAGCTATTGAAAGAAAATAATTTTTAAAATTAGAACTGAACAAATTGAAACTAATGATTCATTGAGACAGCAAGAATCAGTCAAGCAAAAACAAAAAATGACAAACTGAAAAAACCACGAATTATCTACTTGCAAAAACGACAGACTTGGAAAATAGATCTAGGAGAATAATCTGAGGATTATTGGACTTTCTGAAAACTATGATGAAAAAAAAGAGCCTAGATACTATTTTACAAGAAATCATCAAAGAGAACTGCCCAGATGTAATAGAATCAGAAGGTAAAATAGGCATTGAAAGAATTCATCGAACACCTTCTAGAAAGAAACCCTAAAATAAAACCCCAAGTAATATTGTGGTAAAATTTCAGAACTATAAGATTAAGGAAAAAATTTTACAAGCAGCAAAAAAAAACCCTTTAAATACCGAGGTGCCACAATAAGGATCACCCAAGATCTGGCTGCCTCTACATTAAAGGAAAGAAGGGCCTGGAATATGATATTCCGAAAGGCACAAGAACTTGAGATGCAGCCAAGAATAAACACCCAAGCTAAGTGAGCATTTTCTTCCAGGGAAGAAGATGGAATTTAATGAAACAAATGAATTCCATTTGTTTCTGAAGAAAAACCAGACCTAAACAAAAAATTTGATCTCCAAGAATAGAACTCCAAGAGATGCAGAAAAGGTAAAAATAACTCTTGAGAATTGTATTTCTGTTGTGGATATACAAAAGAATACATGTATAATTTGATTCTACTGATATAACATAAAAAGGGAAGTAGATAGAAAAAGGGATGATGGCAGAATAAGGTGGGAAGGAGGGATAAAAAGGAAACCACATCCACAAAGAGGCTAGGAAACTTATCATATCTGAGGGAATTTAGAGAGGGAGGAACATTGTGTGAATCTTACCTCATCAGAGTTGGCTCAAAGAAAAATAATTGACATTTGTTTTAGAGAAAATTCTCTCTCCTCATTAAAAGGGGAGAGGAAAAGGAAAAGAAAAAGATGTAATAAGGGAAGGAAGGGGAAAGACTCAAAGGGGGAGGGAGGGATTATAAAGAGGATAAGTATCGTGATACAAGAGAGGGTCATAAGTTTAAAAGGGGAAAGAGGGTTGGGAGGCAAGAAAAGTAAAGCACAATCTGGGGTTATTAGGATGGCAGGAAATACAGATTTAGTAATTCTAACCATAAAATGTGAATGGGATGAATTTCCCCATAAAGGAGGCAGATAGCAGACTGGATCAAAGTCAAACTACAATATGTTGCTTTAAGAAAACATTTAAAGCAGGGGATGTATAGAGTAAAAGTAAAAGGCTGGAGCAAAATCTATTATGCTTCAGGTGAAGTCGAAAATCAAGGTAGCTATCCTTATCTCAGATCAAAAAGTAAAAAATTTATCTAATTAAAAGAGATAAGGAAGGTAACTACATCCTCTAAAAGGTAGCATAAACAACGAAGCAATATCAATATTAAACATATATGCACCAAGTGGTATGGCACTCCAACTTCCTAAAGGAGAAGTTAAGAGAGTTGCAAGAAGAAATAGACAACAAAACTGTAATAGTAGGAGATCTCAACCTTGCACTCTCAGAATTAGACAAATCAAACCACAAAACAAATAAGAAAGAAATTAAAGAAGTAAATAGCATATTAGAAAAATTAGGTATGTTGGATCTTTGGAGAAAATTGAATGGAGATAGAAGGAATATACTTTCTTCTCAGCAGTTCATGGAAACCTATTAAAAATCTGACCATATATTAGGACATAAAGACCTCAAAATTAAATGCAAGAAAGCAGAAATAGTAAATGCTTTCTTTTCAGATCATGATGCAATAAAAACTACATTCAACAAAAAGTTAGGGATAAATAGACCAAAAAGTAATTAGAAACTAAACAATCTTATCTTAAAGAATGATTGGGTAAAGCAGCAAATTATAGATACAATTAATAATTCACTCAAGATAATGACAATGATGAGACATCATACCAAAATTTGTGGGATGCGCCAAAGGGTAATAAGAGAATTTTATATCCTTAGAGGCTTACTTAATAAAACAGAGAAAGAAAAGATTAATGAATTGGGCTTGCAACTAAAAAAACTAAAAAGACCAAATTAAAACCCCAATCAAATACTAAATTGGAAATTCTAAAATTAAAAGGAGAAATTAAAAATATTGAAAGTAAAAAAACTATATCTAATTAATAAAACTAAGAGTTGGTTCTATGAAAAAGCCTAATAAAATAGATAAAGCCTTTGGTAAATCTGATTAGAAAAAGGAGGGAGGAAAAATGAAATTAGCAGTCTTAAAAATGAAAAGGGAGAACTTTCCACCAATGAAGAGGAAATTAGAGAAATAATAGGATTATTTTGCTCAACTTTATGCCAATAAATTTGATAACCTAAATGAAATGGATGACTACCTCCAAAATACAGACTTCCCAGACTAACAGAGGAAGAAGTAAATTTAATAGTCCATTTCAAAAAGAAAATAGAAACAAGTAATTAAACAACTCCCTAAGAAAAAAATCCCCAGGACCAGATGGATATACATGTGAATTTTACAAACATTTAAAGAACAATTGGCCCAATGCTATAAAAATTATTTGATAAAATAGGAATGAAGGAGTCCTACCAAATTCCTTTCTATGACACAGACATGGTACTGATACCCAAACCAGGTAGGCTGAAAACAGAGAAAGAAAATTAGAGACCAATCTCCTTAATGAATATTGATGCTAAAATCTTAAATAAGATATTAGCAAAAAGACTACACAAATCATCTCCAAGATAATACACTATGATCAAGTAGGATTTATACCAGAAATGCAAGGACTGAGTTCAATATTAGGAAAACTATCAATATAATTGGCCATGTTATAATCAAATTAAAACCATATGATCATCTCAATAGATGCAGAAAAAGCATTTGATAAAATCAACATCCATTCCTATTAAAAACACTTGAGAGTATAGGAATAAATGGACTTTTCCTTAAAATAATAGCAGCATCTATTTAAAACCATCAGTAAAGCATCATATGTAATGGAGACAAATGCAACCATTCCCATAAGATCTGAGTGAAACAAGGTTGCCCACTATCACCGTTACTATTTAATATTGCATATAGAAACGTACTATAGCAATAAGAGCTAGAAAGAGATTAAAGGAATAAGAAAGCAATGAGGAAGCAAATTATCACTCTTTGCCGATGACATGGTGTATACTAAGAACCCCAGAGATTCTGCTAGAAAGTTAGTTAAAATAATCCACAACTTTAGCAAAGTTGCTAGTTTTAAAATAAACCCAAATAAGTCATCAAGCATTCTTATATATCATAATAAAAGTCAACAGTCATGAGTTATCAAAGAGAAATTCCATTTAAAGTAACTACTGATAATATAAAATATTTGGGAATCTATCTGCCAAGGAAAATCTAGAAACTTTATGGAGCAAAATTACAGACCACTTTTCAAAATTAAGTCTGATCTAACCAACCTGAAAAATATTAAATGCTCTTGGATAGGAACAAATAATAAAGACACAATATTACCTAAATAATCTATTTATTTAGCGTTATACCAATCATGACTTCCAAAAACTCATTTTAATGACCTAGAAAAATTAAACAATTCAAAGTTCATATGGAAAAACAAAGGTCAATAATTTCAAGGAATTAATGAAAAAAAAATTCTTTCTTCTGTTTCAAAGTACCTGGTTTAGGTATCAATTACCATGTCTCATGCCATAGAAGGAATTTGTGAGGACTCCTTTCATTCCCTATTTTTCAAATAATTTATATAGCATTAGGGCCAATTACTTCTTTAAATGTTTGAGAATTCACATGCAAAATCCATCTGGTCCTGGATTTTTCTTAGGAGTCTAGTTTTAACTTACCTGCTTCTATTTCTTTTTCCTGAAATGGGTACTATTTAACAATTTACTTCCTCTTCTGTTAGTCTAGGAAGTCTATATTTTTGAGTGTCATCCATTTCATTAGGTTATCAAATTTATTGGCATAGATTGAGCAAATTATACTTCCTTATTGTTCTCTAATTTCTTCTTCATTGGTGGAAGTTCTCCTTTTCATTTTAAGACTACTAATTTCATTTTCCTCCTCCTTTTTATTCATGATTTACTAAAGCTTATCTATTGTATTGGCTATTTCTAGGAACCAACTCTTAGTTTTATTAAGTAGTTCAATAGTTTTTTACTTTCAATATTTTTAATTATCTTTTAATTTCTAGAATTTCAAATTTAGCTATTTGATTGGGGTTTTATTTGTCTTTTTTTAGTTTATTTTATATTGAAGCCCAATTTTAATCTTTTTCTTCTTCTGTTTTAAATTCAAGTAACCTCTAATATAAAATTCTCCTCTTATTGTTGCTTTTGGTGCATCCTCTGAATTATTCAGTTGACGCATCATATTCATTATCTTGAGTGAAATTATTAATTGTATCTATAATTTGCTGCTTACCCAATCTATTTCTTTAAGATGAGATTGTTTAGTTTCCAATTACTTTTGGTCTACTTTATCCACTAACTTTTGTTGAATGTGAGTTTTTATTGTTTGATCTAAAAATGAAAGCATTTATATTTCTTGCCGCATTTAAGTTTTAGGTCTTTATGTCTCTAACATGTGGTCAATTTTGTATAGATTCCAGGAACTGCTAAAAAGATAAGTACTCCTTTTTGTCTCATTCAGTTTCTCAAATCTATGCATACCTAATTTTCTAATATTCAATTTACCTCTTATTTCTTCTCTTTGTTTTATGGCTTTGATTTATCTAATTCGAGAGTGGATTGAGATCTCCACTATTATAGTTTTGCTGTCTGATTTCTTCTTGAAACCATTTTCAACTTTTTTTCTTTAGGAAGTAAAATGTTATACCACTTGTGTACATAGTATCTTTATATCTGATATTTTTCACTGTCTTGCTTACCTCTTTATGCTAAACATAATTTCCTTTCTTATCCCTCTAATGATTAGATTCAATTTTTTTACTTTTGCTTGATCTGAGATATGGATCATATCTCTTTTGTTTACTTCACCTGAAGATAATTGATTTTCCAGCCTTTTACCTTTACTAGTCTGTATCTCCCTGCTAATGTGTTTCTTGAAACAGTATTTTGGGTTCTGACTTGCTTTGATCCTTTGTTCTGCTATCCACCTCCACTTTATGGGAGAGTCCAACTCATTCACATTTATGGTTAAAATGATTTATTCTATATTTCTTGACATCTTATTATCTCCAGATTATTCTTTTCTTTTTCTTGCCCCCTACATTTCCCAGTATTAAATTTATGGCACCACTTGTGTCACTCAGCTCTCCTTCTTTAGGATCCCTCCCATCCCATTTGAATCCCTTCCTCTTTCTTATATCCTCTTCCTTTTATGCTTTTCGCTTTATTCTTTCTTTCCCATTTTATAGGGTGAAAAGATTGTCTTTAACTAAATATTCAATTATTTTCTTCTTTGAGGCATTCTGATGAGATAAGATTCACCATTTTCCTCCCCCTTCTAAACTCCTCAATATTGATATGTTTTCTTTTTTACTTCATTGTGAGATTTCACTTTTTTATCTCCCCTTTTTTTTCTGAAATCTTCCCTTTCCTATTTATAATTTCTTTTATGTTATATCCTGAAATTCAAATTACACAATGCCTATTGCTTTATGTTATCACAAATGAATACTGTTCTTTAATGTTCTTTTTTAATACTTTTCTGCCCTCTTGAACTTAATGGTTGACATCAATTTTTATGTTTAAATCCTGTTTCCAGTTTTTTCTTAGAAATAAATCTATTCATTGTTTTATTAAGCTCCTAATTCTTTTCTTTCATGGTAAGAGATGTCTCAATTAAATCTAAATTTGTGTTTATTTTGGCTGCATTCATTTTTGTCTTTCAAAACACTAGTATTTCAGGCTTTCTTTGATCCATTCACTTTTATGTGGACATCAATAGAAATTAATGCGTCTCTTATTTTGGGTACACTCCTAAGGTATTTGAATTGCGTTTTCTGTTTTTTGATTGTTTAATTCTGGACAATGCTTTAAATTTTCCTAAATGAGTGATCTGAAGATTTGTTTCCCAATATTCCTTGGAAGTCTTTACTTTCTAGGGCCTTATTCGACAGGTTTTCAATGAATTCTTCTAATTGCCTATTTTTAACTTTTCATTCATTCTTATTTTACATTTGGTTTTATTCTCTTTTCATGATTTTCTTTAAATATATCTATTGGTCTTTTTCATCATAATTTTCTAGGAAGTCATTTATGACTAATCTTTTCCTAGATGTTATTTTCCAGGTCTCTTCGATTTCAAAGCTTAATTTTTCTATTTGATCTTAATATTTTTCATTATTTTTTTTTTTATTTTACTTAAGACTATCCTTTTCCATGGAATTCATTCACTTTATTTCTTCAGTTCTGGATTTTTAATTAGATTATTAATTCTTCATTAGTTATTTTTTGAACTTCTTTGTAGTCATGTCCAATTTTATTTTGAAATGAGTTTATATTTCATGGAATTTCTTTTTGCCATTATCCTATTTTTTTAAACTGGAGTTATTTTCTATTATCAAGTTCTAAACCTTGTTTTTGGACTTCTTTTCTAATTCATGAAATTCTACTCTCTTTTGAGTTCTTTAATTTTTCCAATATCTTTCACTTTCCTGGGAGTTCTTACCTTTCTAAGTTCCTCTGCAAATTTGGGAGTTCTTATCTTTACAAATTCAATTTCAGAAGTTGTTACTCCTTGCATAGCTTCTCTCCTAATCCTCGATTTTCTTTAGTCTCTTTAAGAATTTTTGATTTTCTAGGAAGCCTTGTGTGATGAAAGGGACCTAGGTTAAGATCACTCTTGTGTGGTTTTCAAGATGCAAGAATTGCTTTGCTATTAGTCTCTCTGTGAGTTATGCAAAACCTTTCCTCTTTCTGTATAGAAGCTATCAATCATCCTTTTGATTTTTTTTACTAATTTTTTAAAGTCTTTAAGGTCTACCTTCAGGGCAAGGAGGTTACCAGCTTCCCTGCAGAGCAGGGATAGGTATATGGACAGTATTTATCCTGTCAGTGGACTGCAAAGAGTTGCGAGGTGCGGGAGTGCTCTGGGAAAAGTTCCCCACTAGAAGTGACACAGATTTGGGTATCACAAGAGAGTTGTGGAAGTGCCCAACAAAGAACCCTGTTTGTGTGGATTAGCAACTGCTCGGGGGCTAAAGGCTGAGCAGTGAAAGTGTCACTACCTTAGGCCAAAGCCCTCTGTTGGGCTGTAGGTATTAGAAGTTGCCCAGCGAATAGCCTTGCACTGCACCAGAAGTGTCTCTACCCAGGGGAGCACAATCATGCTGCAGAAGTTCTATTGTCCCAAGTCCTTTGCCTATTATTGTACTCATTTGCTTTTAAACTTAATTATCTATTTTGTGCTAACATTCAGTTTCCCTCCTTACAATACAAGAGTTTTCATGATTCATTCTTCATAATTTAATTTAAAATTCATTACTTCAGTCTTTCCATTAAACATTAAAATTATTTTAATGATATACTTGATTGGTCTTTCAAATTCCAAACAAAATTTTTTCTTGATGTAGTTTCTTCATTTTATTATATGTTCAAAGACTATTTTTGACATTGACAATCCTGTTATTTATACATTTCATTATTTTTTTAAATGTGATATGTAATTACAATTATATCAATTCTATGTTTGAACCTTTGGGAAGTACATTTCTAAATATTTTTGGTAATTTTTTAATAATTTTATTAAAATGGAATTTTTCTTTTCCCCATTCACTTGCAGATTTTGTTAATAATATCAGAAATGATGATTATTAAAATTTTATTTTGAAGTTTTAAATTTTCTATAGATATTTAATCATCATATGTTTTTATATTTTGACAATTCTTTCTATAATAGTTATATTTTCTTCCTTTTTGGTATTTTTTAATTTATTTCTCCTGCCTTCCTTAGAAGACTGTGATTTCTAGTTCTATCTAGCAAGTTAAATAAGAGTGCAGAAGTAGAACAACATTCTTTTCTTACATGGGGAAAATTTTGAGCATGTCTCTGTTATATATAATGCTAGCCCTTGATTTTGTTCTGTTTTTCATATTTTTTATTGAATTGAATAGAAAATAAGGGGGAAAACAATAGAAAGAGAAAAAATAGAAAAGAAAAATTCAAAAACCAAAATATTGCCTTCTTTGTCCAGCACAACATCAGGGAGGATTCAAAATGTATAACAATATGTTTCCTTTTCAAAAAAGCTTATAATAAAAGAGATTATATTCATGATTGTCCATCTTTGCTTTCTTGTAGGTTATTCTTTTGGTCTCTGATAATTTTTTTTTTATCATTAAAAGAATGAGGGTTCTATTTCTATAGAAAATTTAGGTGTTGAAAGAAATAGAAGTGCAACATTGTGTAATTTGTTCTACATTAAGCTAATAACAATTCTTTTTATTATTAGTTATATGAAATAATTATCAATATTTAATATTTTCTCTCATTATTATAATGAAAATTCATTGTAACTAATAGTTTCTGCTAGAGTTTTATTTAAAACTTTACACCAACATTTATTATATTGACATTATCAATATCCATAATGACATTTATCTTTAGTTGTTTTCTTATATTCTTTCTTCACTTAGTTTATTAGAATGATATTCAGCGTATTCAAGGAGTACCATATACTATTTGTTTTTCTATTTCAGAATAATTTTATACAAGAGAGATTTTTTTTAAAAGATACAATCACATGATCTGATGCTAGATGAAGTGAGTAGAATCAAGAGTACTTTATTACACAGCAATAACAAGATTATGTGATGATCAACTCTAATGGACATATAGCTCTTTTCAACAATGAAGTGATTCAGGCCAATTCCAATAGACTTGTGGTGGAAAGAGCCGTATACATCCAGAGAGAGGACTACGGGAACTGAATGTAGATTACAGCATAGCATTTTCATCTTTTTTATTGTTGTTGCTGGCTTTTTTTTCTCATTTTTTTTCCCATTTGATCAGATTTTTCTTGTGCAGCATAATAAACATGGAAATATGTTTAGAAGAATGACACATATTTAACATATATTTGATTAGTTGCTGTCTAGGGGAGGGAGTGGGGAGAGGAAGGAAGAAAAATTTGGAACACAATATTTTGCAAGCATGAATATTGAAAACTCTTTGCATGTGTTATGAAAATAAAATGCTATTATTAAGAATTAAAAAAAAATACTTGAAATGATTTATTTGTAAATTTACCTAGACTGGATCCTCTCTCTACCCTTAAGCTCCTGTAATTTTTATAGGTCATATAAGCCTTACTTAATTTTTTCTTCCTGAATTTGATTCATTTAATAACTCTCTTATGATTTGATTAATTTTAAGTTTTAAATTTTGGAAAATTTAATTTCTCTATTTTCCTGCTTCTGACCTTGTTACTGGTAGATTTGTCAAATTATGAAATAATTAAAAAAAAAAAAAACTACTTACTTTCCAATGAATTTATTATTTTTTTTAATTTTCAATTTTATGTTTGTTCTGTATTTAATCATATTTCTCTTTTGTACTCGAGTTTTTTTTAACTTTTAAATAAAGTTTTTCTGGTTTATTAATATATGGTTTGAGAGATTAAAGATTTCCTTCTGAGGACCTGAATTGCATAAATTTCAATGCTTCTCCTTATTAGAATTCTATTTAAAATAACTGTATTATTTCTACATTTTTTTTTTTACAAACTCATACTCTAAAATAAAAACTGTGCAGGGCAAAAAATAAATTATCAAGCTTTTTTTTAATAAAAAAGAATAAATAAATGATAAATAAATTAGGAGAAAAATGAGGATGAGGAAAAATAGAAGCATTCCTCAGTTTCTGCTCAAATTGTCAGATTGGGTCCCCAGAGGGCGAGTACTAGTCTCAGATAACATGGTAAAGACAGTTAATACACCATGTTCTCCTAAGGACCTGGTTTAGTTTTTCCCACAAATAGACACAGCATCCATCAGAGAAGTAAGTTTAAACTTAAAGTATGATAGTAATGAGACACATGTGCAGTAAATATGAGTAACAAGTTTGAATTCATAACATCTGCTCTGGAAGTCCTTCTCTCAGTGTAGAGACTTCATGCAGAACCCTTGTTGTTTGTTCTTTGTTCTTGAAGAAGATCAGTGACATAGTGAGAATGATGTCTTGATTTGGCTATGGGATATAGAGGGAAAAGAAAAAAAAAGTATGACTGAACATTTAAGTCTACAAGACTGAAAAAATCAGTGTCATCAATAGATATAATGAAATTATGAGGAGGATAAAGCAATCACCTTGAAATGTAAAAAGAGGACTCAGGGAAAAGAAATGATAAAATCTCTTCACAAGGACTTTGCCACCAAAGGTAGGAATTAGTATACAAACATGAAGAAATATATTTAGTATAAAATATTTTAAAAGAGTATTTTTGAATACTGCCAGAATATTTTAAAAATAATACTTTTAATATTACTCCAATAAAAACTGAGATGAAAATATGAACAAATTCTGAAACTTTGAAACAATTCATTTTAAAATATCTTAGGAAAGAAAAACTGGAAAAACATATTATTTTTGTAATATGCAATATGTATATATATATATATATATATATATAATTTTGTATGTATACAAATAAAGAACTTTGTATATATTTGTAACAATGCCATGTAAAATGTTGAGTGAAATTAAACTTTAAATTTAAATGAGGAAACTTTTGTCACTGTTCCATTGAACTTGAATTCACTACTAATTTGTGCTTATTTACTGATGAAAAAATTACCTGATGAAAAAAAGGGCAGGAAAAGCATTTTTGTAATAGGGCAAAGAAAATGACAATAAGTGAATTGAAATATTAATTCCTCCTTTCTGTATACTTAATTTTACTCTAAAAATGCATTAGTTTATATTCAAATTTTGATGCAATGTTGAAAATACAATGGGTTTTGAGTGGGAGGACCTTGTTTTGAATTCCAATTTGAAATATTGCCCATGCTAGAAGAGGATCAAAATGACATCAGTAAGTTAGGGTCAAGGTACAGTGTGTCTGACTGTGGATGATCAGAACTACATGGCTTCAGAATGCACTACCATAGGTTACACACAAATAATTCATGTGCACATTTGGAGTAACAGTGTCCCTAAATTTGTACATCTCACATTTCTTTGAAGTAATGGAATTCTGTTTCCCTCTTAAAGTACAGCACCTTCTTTGATGGAAGAATGCCATTTTGTTGTACAGTGTCCCTTTTCTTATAGTTGATTCCAAATTTTTCAGAGAAACTTGGAGAGTATCCTTGTATATATATATATATATATATATATATATATATTTTAATTTCTATGTAAGTATTTATCTTGTAGGAGTTCTTCCTAAACCAATTTTTTAGGTAAATATGCATTTGGCATTCACATAATATGTTCAGCTCATTGGAATTGTACTGTACAGTAGAGTTTAAATGTTTGGAAATTTCAACTCAAGAAAAAATTTTAGTATTTGGTACCTTATCTTGCCAGGTGATCTTCAGAGCTTTAAGACTTTGGGTAAAGCAATTTCCCTCATAGGCCTTCATTCCCTACTATGTAAAATGCAAGTTAGAATCCTTTCTTTCTCTAAGCACTGTTTGACTATTAAGTATATTGCTTATTTATGATTTTGTTGTTGTTATGATTACAATTATCTATTTATATGACTTTTCCAAAGAAGAACTTGAAATGCTATGACTGATGGAGCCATCCTAGGACAAACCGAAATAGTCAATACCATCCAGTTAAACTGTGTAGGCAAGAATTTTGACTTTTTTAAACTTTCGTCTTTGAAATTACCAGCACAATTCCCTACATAATTGATCTGCAACAAAACATTTGTTGTATTGATTTCAATTTGAGAAGTTTATCAGTATACATCATTTTTTTTTTCTGGGTACATACTAGTTGAAATAAAATACTAACTTCTACTATACATTTGCATGAAATAATTGCTTAAGTGATTTGGGGCTTGGCAAAATTAGGTGGAGAAGGTTTCACCTTCAGAGAAATTAATCTCACATTATAATATGTTATGTTAAAGTAAATGGCACAAAATGACCAAATCATAGGATTTTACTCTTTCAGATTTTTGAAGTAATATGTTTTATTCTGTGTTCTTTATATTATATGTGGTTCCAAATGAATATTTTCCAAAATGAGTATTTTCAAGTGTATTCACTTCCTACACAAAAGTTAGCAGTCAATAGAACTGTGCAAATTAGCATAGAAGATGCCTCTTTATTTGAAAAATGATAGTATGTCCTCAACTTGCTTTTTTTCTGAACCCACAAAAATACTGTTTTGAGTTTCTTAGTAATGAAAATTCTTAATTGTCTCCTTCACATTAAACTTACTTGAGTCTAATACTAAAAACTAATATCTGAAATTTGGTTTAATGGTAAAGCTTTGTTGTTATTTAGTTGTTTCAATCTGATTCTTTGTGATCCCATTTGAAGTTTTCCTGGCAAAGATACTGGAGTGGTTTGCCATTTGCTTCTATTGATTGTTTATGGTTGAAGATACTGATACAAACATTTGTAAGGGTCACATAGCTGATACAAGTCTATATTCAGATTTATATTCAGGAAGATGAATCTTCCTAACTCCAGGCCCAGGTCCTATACACTGTACCACCTACCTGTCCAATGGTATATCTATCTAGGTATTAAAGTTGAGAATGTAGCTGTGGTTTTAGTAACAATGAGCAGAGGAGTTTTTTATAGAATTATAAAGCTGAAAGAAACCTTTTATTTCAATTCCTTCATTTTACAGGAAATAAATGCAGATAGAGTTGTAAAGTGACTTTCTCTAGATCATAAAGTTAATATATTTGAGATGAGATATTCTCGGATCCTTTCATTGCATTCTTATACCAGATATTCAGAGCTGGGAATATTTCAGGGGTCCTCAAACTTTTTAAATAGGGGGCCAGTTCACTGTCCCTCAGATTGTTGGAGGGCTGGACTATAGTAAAAACAAAAACTTTGTTTTGTGGGCCTTTAAATAAAGAAACTTCATAGCCCTGGGTGAGGGGGATAATCGTCCTCAGCTGCCACATCTGGCCCAGGCCGTAGTTTGAGGACCCCTGATTTACAGGTTTTGAATTAATGTAAGTTAATACTATTTGCTTTCCACTTCTGACTTGGTTGCTGCTTATCTATCTTTTATTACCAGAAAATGCTCAGAGAAAATAGAATAGGTGAAATTAGGAAGAGTAAAATCATTCTCATTAGTGCCTATTTACTTTTTAACACCCAAGAATTCAGCAATTTTTCCTACATTAGCAATCACTTACAAACAAATGACTCCATTTAAAGAAGAAAAAATATTTTTTAAGTTAGAATTGTTTTTCCCAATATCAACTTCATTCTCAGACTAGCTGCTGTCTTTTGCCACTTTGTAACCATTATTAGCCAAAATATTTGGGTTCAGAGTTGTGGTAGAAGCACAGTCAAAAATCAAAGAAAAAGAAACAATATCAAAAGTGATTATCTCCTTGAACTCAAAAGTAGTTGTGGAAATAAATGAATTGAACTCACCTTTGATTTGAAAGCCAGACTAACTTTTCTTTTTTATGTTTTCCATTACAATA
This sequence comes from Sarcophilus harrisii, assembly GCF_902635505.1. Classification (NCBI taxonomy): domain Eukaryota; kingdom Metazoa; phylum Chordata; class Mammalia; order Dasyuromorphia; family Dasyuridae; genus Sarcophilus; species Sarcophilus harrisii. The sequence continues at coordinate 523,205,017 of NC_045426.1, forward strand.
TCTTTTGGGTTTGGATGATAAATTTTACAACAGAGTATTACCTATTGGTAGTTATTTGAGAAAGAGAATGTTAATAATATAAAGACCCAAATTTCTCCAAAGAAGTGGAAAAGGGATTGTAAAGTTGTTTGTTATTTTGTTTTCACAGAGCTTGGTTACACAAGCTGCATTTTAAAGGAACTGAAGGATAATTACCCCACTGTAATGAGGCTAAATGAAATTAGTGCCTCAGGTCATTCAGTGAGTCAGCAAAAGTTAAAGGCATTAAAGATAACTAGACAGGTTAAGAATCTACCCTTAGTGAGTCACAAACAATTTAGAGAAAATTTAGTCTACTGAAATGACAAAATGCTAAAATTCATCACCTAAGGCAATTGAAACACTAAAAAATGTATATATATGATTACAGATACCTATGTATAGCTTATGTATGTCTGTGACTGTTTGTATGGGTACCAGTTTAAATGTAGCCTTCCTGTAGAAGGTAGGAAGGAAGGAAAAAGGGAAAATAAATGCACAGCACATAACAAAAGAAAATCAATAAGGAAGTAAAGAAAAAAAAAATGGACGTAGAACACAAGGTATAATATATATTATATAGCAGGGGTCCTCAAATGATGGCCCATGGGCCAGATGTGGCCTGCTGAAGACGTTTATGCAGCCCACCGGGTTATGGCAAAACCAGACCGGAAATGACATTTGACCTAAACTCGCGTTAGCAACTCACACTTCCAGGACTGGGCTGAAATGGCAGAGACAGAGAGTGAGGCAATACTGAGGTGAGGTGAGTTCCCAGGCGGGGTGTGTGGTGTGGGGAAGTGAGAGAGATGCAGAAGACAGAGAGTTGATGGCCTGCAGTCTTGTACAGTAACGGCAGCCACCACAACAGACATGCAAGGGGGATGTAGAGTGCATGCTGCGCATGTCATGGCAGCTGCAGGGGGAATTCACTGCAGCAGTGAAGGTCGGAAGTGGGGGCCTGAAGAGCTGGAGAGAGAGTGCAGGAAATGGAGGCATCACAAAACAAAGGCAGCTAGGAGGAAGTTGGGCATTGCAATCTGTTTGTCTCTGTGTGAGTAAAGTCATTGCTGGTATATTGTTTTTGTAACATTGGTATATATATATATATATATATGCAATTTAGAATCCCTAGGATATAATGATGTCAAGAAAAAGAAAAATTGACTTGGAGTGTAGGATATTCAAAGAACAGTGGACTTATGATTACTTTTTCATGCAGTACAAGGAAAGAGCTGTGTGTCTGATATGCCAGAATATAGTATCTGTGTTCAAAGAATATAATTTGCATGGAGACTATGAAACTCAACATAAAGATAAATATGATTGTTTGGTTGGAGAAGTGAGAAAAGATAAAATATTGAAACTGAAAAATACATTGACAACTCAGCAAAATGCTTTTGTGAAGCAAAAGAAGCTAAATCTTTCATTACTGCGAGCAAGTTTTCAAGTTGCCAAGCTAATAGCATGCACTGGCAGACCATTTGTGGAGGGAGAATTTGTTAAAGAATGCTTTCTTTCTGTTGCCAAAGAGATGTGTCCAGAGAAGGCCAATTTATTTAGTACAGTGAGTCTTTCAGGACCTACAATCACATGGAGGATTGAAGAAAAGGGAAACAATCTGCACCAACATTTGCAAAACTCCATTAAAAAAAAAATTCATATTTTTCCTTGACACTCGATGAAAGCAATGATGTTCGTGATTCTGCACAACTTCTAATTTTTATTTATGGGATCAATGATTATTTTGAAATCATAGAAGAGCTTGCTGCACTGCAAAGCATCAAAGGAACAACTACAGGAGAGGATATCTATTAAAAAGTTTGCCAAACTATGAATGGTTTGGAGCTAGACTGGGCTAAACTAGCCAGTGTGACAACTGATGGTGCTCCTAGCATGGTGGGGTCTAAGAAAGGAGTAATTGGTCTCATTAACAAAGAGATGGACACACATAACCATTCTCAGCCTTATGCACCAACAAGCACTGTGTAGTAAATCATTGAAGTTGGACTCTGTTATGAAAATTGTGGTATCTTGTGTTAACTTCATTAGAGCTAATGTACTAAATCACAGACAATTTCAGGAATTTCTGTCTGAGCTAAATGTTGAGTATGAAGATCTTCTATATCACACAGCAGTCCATTGGCTGAGTCGAGGGAGAGTTTTGAAACATTTCTATGACTTACTTCCACAGATTACAACTTTTCTGCTTTCAAAAAACAAAGTACCAGAGATCAATAATGCAGAATGGAAATGGCACCTTGCCTTTCTGACAGATGTAACAGAACTGCTCAATAATTTCAATATGCAACTTCGAGGAAAGGGGAAGTTCATCTGTGATATGCAATCACATGTCAAAGCATTTGAAGTAAAATTAGGCCTCCTCATCAAACAAGTGAAGGAGGAAAACTTCTGCCATCTCCCCACAACTCAAAATCTGTTAGCGGAAAAACCACTGATTGCATTCCCAAACAAAACATGTGTGGATTCACTGGAAAAATTGCAAAATGAGTTCCAATTTAGATTTAAAGAGCTTCATCTCCATGAACAGGACATACAGTTTTTCCATAACCCATTTTTTATTGACATTGAAAATGTGGATACAATTTACCAAATGGAACTGGCTGAACTGCAGAATTGTGACTCTCTGAAAGACATATTCAAGTCAAGCAGCTTTCATAATTTCTATGTATCTCTCCCCTCTGAGACATATCCTCATCTCAGGAAACATGCACTCAAAATGGCAACCATCTTTGGCAGCACTTATGTCTGTGAACAGACTTTTTTCTAGAATGAAACATTTGAAATCTCCAACTAGATCAAGACTAACAGATGCACACTTAAATCACTTGTTACAACTAGCAGTGACAAATATGGAACCAGACATTGAAGGAAGGGAAAATTGCAACACAAAGTTTTCCAAGGGCTAATGTTGAAGAATTGTCCGTGCATATGTTTTGAAATATAAAAACCTTTAATATAAAAAAATAAAACCCATTCCTAGGTTTACTGTCAATTTTATTAATCTTTTGATTTCAAGTATGTCTAATTTAATTTTATTTGAAGATTTCTATTTGGTTATAAGTTTTTTTTTATTGCATCCTCCTTTATAAATCTGCTATTTCTCTCTGTGTATGTTTATGTGTGTGTGTTAGAACTTATAGATATGTATTTTCCCCTAAGACTTGCTTTGACTACACATTTATTCTTTGCTCAATTTATTCTTTTTTCCCCCTCACTCATTATTTAGGATTATTTAGTTTCCAATTAAGTTTTAATCCATATTTACATAGAACTGTTTTTAATGTAATTTTTACTGTATTGTGATCTGAAAATATTACTTTAATATTTTTAATATTCTATGTTTGGATTTTGGCTTTCTATGCCCTAATACATAAACAATTTTTATATAGTTACCATATACCCCTGAGAAAAAGGTATATATTGTTTCCTATTCTCATTCATTTTCTTCAGAATGGTGTTCTATATAAGGTTTCTAAAATTCTACTTATTTCCTTAAATTCTTCTTCAACATTTAATTTTTAGATTGATCTAATTCTAAGAATGTAAAATTATAGTTTTTCACTAGTATGGAATCACTGTTTACTTTCTATTATAAAATCTTTAATTTTTCCTTTAAATAATTAGATGATATACCATTTGGTATATCATGTTTAGTGCTGATATTACTTCATTGTTTCTTGCACCTTTTACCAAGATGTCGTTTTCTTCTTTATCTCTTTTAATTATATCTATTTTTGGTTTTTCTTTGAGGTCAGGAATGGTATAACCTGCATTTTTTTTCAGCTGAAACATGAGATACTGCTCCATTCTCTTACTTTTATTTTATTTGTGTCTTTCTGATTCAAATGTATTTCCTGTAATCTTGTAAGAGAGTCCATTACATTCATATTTACAATTATGATTAATAATTGTGCATTCACCTTTAGCCCAATTTTCTACCATTTATCTTTTCTCTGTCTCTCTCCCACCCACTTTCAAACTATCCTTCTTTCTGTCATTGTCCTATAATGTTCAGATCTCCTCACTGGAGGATTTCAGTACTGGCCTGAATCCTGATCATGGGTAAGGAGTGAAGGAAAGGAACTCATGTGGATGGTCAAACATGGAATTCATTTTTTCACATTCTCTCAGCCTTAAATACCTTAGTACACTTACATCACTATAGCACACTGCACATGTGCTAACTATACTAGGCATGTGACAACTATAGGATATTGTGCATGTGAAGCCAAATAAGCAACTTGCTATTGTGTATAGATGTCCTGCCACGTTAGCATAACTCTGCTCCAAACACAATTCAGGTTGTCACGACCCCCGACTTCTCATGAAGGCCAAGACACCCTCAGGGGAGATGGGGAGCTGAACCAGACATGTCAGCAGAGTTTCACTGGAATAAATGGTCTTATACCTCACCAAGAGTTCCCCACTATCTGACTCTCTACAGTGTCCCATCTTATATCTCTCTCTCCTTCTACTTCCTTATCAAAATATATTTTTATACATCATTAAGTATGCATTTTGATCTTTGAGCTAATTCTAATGTGTAAGGTTGAAGTTACCTATCATATTCCCCCTTATCTTCCACTCCAATATAAAAACCACTTCATTTCATACCACTTTTATATGAAATAATTTACCCATTCTACCTTTTGAGGCTCCCTTCTCTCAATTTATTTCTCTTCCTCACCCTTTCATTTTATTTTCTAAAAATCATCCCATCCCAGTATGCTTATACTCATGTTCTCTGGATATGTATACTCCTTCTAACTGCCTTAATAATGATAAAGTTCATCTTAGGAGCTATAATCACCTACTCATGTATGTAAGAAACAGTTTAGCCTAATTGGATCCCTTATGATTTTTTCTTCATTTTTAACTTTTTATGCTTCTCTTGAGTCTTGTATTTGAAAGTCAAATTTTCTGTTCAGCTCTAGTCTTTTCATCAGGTTGCTTGAAAGTACTCTATTTCATTAAATATTCATCTTTTCCAAGAAGGATTACACTCAGTTTCATTGAGTAGATTATTCTTGATTACAATCCTAGCTCCTTTGCATTCTGAAATATTACAGTCCAACACCTCCCCACCATTTCCCTTCACACCTTTAATGCAGCAATTGCTACTACTTGTATTATCTTGACTGTAGTTTCATGATGTTTGAATCTTTTTTTTTTCCTGGCTTCTTGCATTATTTTCTACTTGAACTGGAAACTCTGGAATTTGGCTATAATATCTCTCCAAGATTTTATTTTGTGATCTCTCTCAGGAAGTGACATTTAAATTCTCACAAGATATTACTACAGTATAGTTTGAAAAGAATTTATCATTACCAAAACGGTGTCATATCTGGAATATGGAATCAGTTCAGTAATGGAAAATTAATTACCCAAATTCTTTTAAACACACACTCACACATACACACACATACACACATTTTAAGTAAGTATATGTGAGAAAATTATGAATAGCTACTAAGAAAGAAGAAAAGCATTCAGAAGATAAAAAGTGCTTCATGGCCCTTCAGTTCTATGAATAAGCATGAGCAGTGGTACTGACAAATGGTAGGATACATGATGCTACAAAGAAGATTTAGATTTGCTTCTTTGCTTTTATCATCATTACTAGGTAGATTCATAGAACTAAATGGAAGGAGAGCTTTAGAAATGGCCAAAAAGTGACCCAGATTTAAACCTTTCTTATTGATCATTATGTACATTATGATTCAGAAAATTTGTTTATTTTATAAACCTGGATTAATATGTTTACTAAATTGCTAATGATCAGTAAAGAGTCATGTAATGTCCTGATTTGCTTTCTGGGGGATCTTGGGATCAGCCCAAATCCTTGGTCTTAGTGGAGGAGTAAAGGAGACAGGAGGGCCACCACAAGGCTGGTCAAAGATGGAATCCAGAGTGGCTGAGAGAGCCTTTTGGGTCTGAGACTCCCTTAAATACCTCAGTACGAACACATCACTACAACACACTGAGCATGTGAAAGCATTACATCATCATAGAGAACCATTATTTCACACTGAGTAGGTGCTCAACTATAAGTACCATGCTGTCCTTGATTCAAGTATAGCTTTTCAGAGTTCCAGCCCTCTACATCTCCTGCTTTCATTTATTTCAGAACAGAGGTAGTCACGTCCTCCCTGACTTCTCATGAAGGGAGGTGAAAACACCAAAAAGGAGTTGATCATGCCCTCCCTGACTTCCCAGGAAGGGAGATGAAAACACCAAAGGGAAATGGGGAGTAAAACCAGATGTTGTTAGCAGGTTTCTTCTGGGCTGAAACTGAATAATTTCAATTATTCCTGCAAGTTTTGAAGTCCTGCATTAGTCTTATCATGTCTCAGGGAATCCAATGCTTCCAGCAGCAACATACACTTGACACATAGTAAGGCTATTTTTCATTCCCTGTTGCAAAGCTGTTCATTCATATCTTTTATAAAGTTTAGCTAAATTAATGCTGGGGACTGAAACAATCCTTAATGTCTGAGGCCATTCTCTAGGCATTTGAGTAAAAGATGGAAGTCCAGGCTGAAAAGTTCCCATAGTTTCCATATGTTCATTTGCTTTTCTCAAATCTGTCAACATCCTCCATTTCCCATATTTCTTTTTTACAACACATACAGGGGAATTCTAAGGACTTACAGAAGGTTGTAAGTGCCCTTGATCAAGTTGCTCTTGTACTATATTTAATAAGGCCTGAATTTTATCACTTGTTAAGGGTCACTCTGCTACCCACAGTGCTATATCAGTTTTCCACTGAATGGGAACAGGTGAGCATACAGCCAGGCCTTCAACAGCAGCCCTGCCTAAAAAAGCTGAAGTACTCATTTGTAATCCTAACTGTTGTAAGATGTCTCTTCCCCATAGATTGATGGGGATTTTTTTCAATCATGAAAGGAGTAAAAACTCCTGTTTCATCTTCAAATATCCATCTCAAAGGGGTAGCACTAATTTCAACTGATATTGATCCTCATATACTTCAACAACAATACCATATGGTGATCAATTCTGATGGACATGGCTGTCTTCAACAATGAGATGAACCAAATCAGTTCCAATAGAGCAGTAATTAATTGAACCAGCTACATCCACCAAAAGTACTCTGGGAAATGACTATATGAACCACTTCATAGAATTCTCAATCCCTCTATTTTTGTCTGCCTGCATTTTTGCTTTTATTCACATGTTAAATTGTATACTATTTCAAAGTCCAATTCTTTTTGTACAGCAAAATAACTATATGGACATGTATACATATATTGTATTTAACTTCTACTTTAACATAGTTAACATGTATTGGTCAACCTGCCATCTGGAGGAGGGAGTGGGGATAAGGAGGGAAACAATTGGAACAAAAGATTTTGCAATTTTCAATTATGAAAAATTACTCATGCTTATATCTTGTAAATAACAACCAAAAATAATGATAATAAATAAAATTTAAAAAAAGAAAAGAAAGAAAAGAAAAAGGGCTAGCAAAACATCAAAATACATAGAAAAAATAGAAGCAAGTTCAGAAGGAGATGTAAACAATCAGGGCATTCTTGTTTTTATTGTGTAAGACACTGATTTTAAAGAAACAAATTGTTTGTGTTAGAATTCACAACTCCTATACAGTCCTCTTTTCTGTTCTTCACATATTAAAATGTTCTTATTTATTAATTCTATAAATCTCATAATAAAAAAGAATATTTTAAAAAGAGAGAAAGAGTATTCATGTATTGCCTTCATTTGATGTGAAATTTTCAATTTTTATTTTGTCTTTGTCTTGAAGTTGCAACACTTTCCTTGAAGAGAGGAGATATTTGCATCAGATTATTCACACTGTGTCAAATGACAGTAATCAAGTTATTCATTAGCATAGCATCTTCACTTCTTTTATAACAATAGTATTTAATAGGTAATTTATTCTTCAGTCATACTATGTAGATTAGTAGTAATTGAAGATAGCTGCTGCTAAACTTTGCAGTTTAGAGACACTAAAAGAACCATGTGTGCATCTAGAGTCAGCTTTCAATTTTCTGTGTTAATGAAGGGGGGAAGAGTTGAAAATTAATATGCTACAAAAGATAATGCCTAAGTCATTTTTTTCCGATTTATTTCCAGACGTATGTTAATGGGTGCAAAATGAAAAAATTGCACACCACTACTTTCCCTGTTCTGCCTTCCTTCAAAACTTGAACTAGATGCTCTTCCTTTTTGATTTTGATATCCATTGCCTGGAAATTTGCTTTGAGTGGCAAGGATAGGTAGCATAAGGAATTGTAGATTCTAAATATAATTCTGAATTTAGAATACTATTTATATGCATTATTGTTCAACACTTATTTTGTATAAATAGATATATCATCAATAGAACAATAGATATAAAAATTTTAGTGTGTGTGTGTGTGTGTGTGTGTGTGTATTTTTTTTTTAGCAGAATTGAAACTAAAAATTGGAGGCTGACTGTGAGGTATGAAGGGTTGCTTTCTTCTTCTTTTCCTAGTCCTGAATCAAAGGTCTACTGTCCTACTTCATTCCTGAACTTCTATTTACTGAAATTTCATAGCTATCTTTATGCACTCCTTGGTGGTAGTGAAAGGAGTGGTATTAACAAATCAACCCAAGTTGATGCCTTACCTAGAAATTTGATTCACACATTCCAGTTATTTAATATCTTCAAATTCTACAATCTCTCTCTGTTATTTACCTCAAAATGCATCAAAATTATCAAATGTTAGATCCCCCTTCATCCAGTATCCAAATGGCATAAGCCTCCGCATGCCAGAACTCCCAGCTATAGCAGTATTTGGAGGCATAATTTGACTAATAAAAGGAAGGTTACAGCTGTATGTGTATATATATATATATATATATATATATATACACAGACATAGATGTAATATATATGTATATATGCATATAAATCCCTCTGATTCTATTTAAAGGTATTTTATTTACTAAATTCATCTTTTTTAAAAATGTAAATAATGGGGTGGGCATATAATTAAGAATATTAACCATTTTATTGGGATTTTCCTGTGAATTGATTTATAATTGAATTTTCCAACTGACAGCTTCAGGGTATAAATATGGGGAAAAAAAGAGACAATCTAGGTTTCAAGAATTAGACACTTTTAGAGGCACAAGCTTAGAGACTTATCCCTCTCTAAGGTTAGAAGAAAGATACAGTGACTTTCAATGTTGTGTAACTGGAATTAAAAAAAAGAACATATAAACTGGCCTCCACCACCTTGTCTAAAATATTGTCTGAGGCCAGCTTTGCTATAATATAGAATCACAGAATGTTTATTACTGGAGAAACTCCCAGATGCATCTTGATCAGCCCATACTCTTAAGAATTACCATCATTGCATACTTGAGAAGGGGTTGTCTTCTCTGCTTGGAGTTTTCAGATATAGGGAAACTTAACACTTCTTAAGACAAGCAGTTACACTTCTCATTTTTTAGATAGTGAACACATTAATGTATAAGAGACTATGGTGGCAGAAAAATAAACTGAATAGTGTTCTGGACTTAGTCACATGATGTAGGTTCAATTTCTGGTTCTATCTCTTACTACCTTTGTAATTTTAATTAAATTTCTTTATTTTTCTGGGCCTAAATTCCTTATTTTTGAAATTAAAGGTTTCAACTAGATAGGCTTCAAGATTCCTTCCAGCTCAAAATATGCTCACCCTTCCTCTCTCCCTCTCTTTCCCATCTCTCCCTTCCCTTCCATCTTTCTCTGCCTTCCTCCCTCTTTCTGTCTTTTTGCCTTTCTTTCTCTCTGTCTCTGTCTCTCTATCTCTGTCTCTCTCTGTATGTCTTTCTCTCTTGTCTTGTGTTCTTTTGTTTTTTTTTCTTCCTCTCTCTCTCTCTGTGTCTCTCTCTGTCTCTGTGATTCTCTCTGTCTCTCTATGTTTCTGTCTTTCTGTTTCTGTGTCAATCGCTCTGTCTCTGTCTGTCTCTGTCTCTCTCTGTCTCTCTGTCTCTCTCTCTTTCTCTCTTTCTCTCTCTCTCTCTCTTTCTGTCTCTTTCCAATGGAATTCTGCAAGTGTTCATTACCATATATTTCAAACCTCTCAAATAAGCCAAACATTACATGGCCACCAATTGTGCCTTATATGAATAAAATCTCTCAATAAAGAACTAGAGAAACAACCATCAGATAACATTCCTTTGATATTCTATGACAAAACGAGGAGCATAAATTACATCATGATCTCATCCATATTTTCAACTCACCAAATATTTTTCCAACATTAATTTGCTGACTACTAAGATTGAAAGAGGGTGGAAAATGTATCACTTGAGTGTTACTCTTGAGTTTCTGGTCCCTGCTATCCCATTGTCATCACCCTCTAGGGAGGAATGATAAGTATAACACTCAACTGAATTCTCATTCTATTTTCTGCAGGAACCAAATTGTTCTCCAAGGGACTTTAACTAATTAAAATTAAACTTGAAGTTTACTTCTTTGTTACATAGCAGGGAAGCAGGCAGCCCCCTCCCCCCCAAAAAAAAAAGGATTCTACTTCTTTTCCCTGCTGTGGAGAATGACTTCTATGAACTTCCTTCTTAGTAGCATAACTAGATTTAATAGAAAAACATTTAACATTAACTCAGGAGAAGATCTCTTGGCTAGCCATTTTCTTGGGCTTGTCTTTATAGGGGCAAGAGGTCATATAATAAAGAAAAATATTGACTACCAACACTTTCAGTATAAAGTCATAGTAAGTCCCTCCAGTAATGAGATTTAAGCATTATTAACAAGGCTTTTAAAGACTGAAGATTATGTTTTAGAATTAGGCAAAATCACTAATTTATCAAAAAAGAAAATCAAAGAGAAGACAATATGACAAAGGAAAATTGTATTACTAAGGGAAAAGGGGAGAATCACAAGATGACAGATATGATAAAGCTGTGATAACAACTTAGCTTCATTTCCATATAAGCTAAATATTGAATATACTGAAGACCAAACTGAAAGAGAGAGCAACTGGAAACGATTTAAGGCAATGACTGAATATAAAAGAATTGTACATACTCAGGGTAAATCTTGGAAAGAGGAGATATTGGGGTGACAGAATAGATTATTTCTCAAATAAAATGAGAAGAAAATAGATTCTTAGCTTATGTATGTGTATGTGTGATCAGATGATATGTACCTCCATTTTAATCCTAAAAGTTATTATGTTAGCATTTAAAAAAAAAATTGTTCAAAGTCAAGTAACAGATTTGTACTGAATTGAAAAGAAAAAGAATCAATTGCTTCTGAAAAAAAAAAAAACCCAGCCTATTATACAAAGAAAACAATTCTGTGACAAATCTCTTAATAGCCCTTTCTGATAGTGAGGGTTGAATCAAATATATCATATATATATATATATATATATATATATATATATATATATATATATTTATTTATAATAACTTTTTTATTGACAGAACCCATGCCAGGGTAGTTTTTTACACCATTATCCTTGCACACACTTCTGTTCCAATTGTTCCCCTCTCTCCCTCCATCCCCTCCCCTAGATGGCAAGTAGTTCTTTATATGTTGAATATGTCCTAGGTACAATATATGTATGCAGAACAAAACAGTTCTCTTGTTGCACAGGGAGAATTGGATTCAGAAGGTAAAAATAACCTGGGAAGAAAAACAAAAATGCAAACAGTTTACATTCATTTCCCAGTGTTCTTTCTTTGGGTGTAGCTGCTTCTGTCCATCATTGATCAATTGAAATTGAATTAGGTCTCTTTGTCAAAGAAATCCACTTCCATCAGAATACATCTTCATAGAGTATCGCTGTTGAAGTATATAACAATCTCCTGGTTCTGCTCATTTCACTTAGCATCAGTTCATGTAAGTCTCTACGAGTCCCTCTGTATTCCTACTGCTGGTCATTTCTTACAGAAAAATAATATTCCATAACATTCATATACCACAATTTACCCAACCATTCTCCAATTGATGGGCATCCATTTATTTTCCAATTTCTAGCCATTACAAACAGGGCTAAGTCCAGTATAAGTCCAGTAATAGCACTGCTGGGTCAAAGGGTATGCACAGTTTGATAACTTTTTGGGCATAATTCCAGATTGCTCTCCAAAATGATTGGATTCGTTTACAACTCTACCAGTGTCCCAGTTTTCCCACATCCCTTCCAATATTCTTCATTATTTTTTCCTGTCATCTTAGCCAATCTGACAGGTATGTAGTGGTATCTCAGAGTTGTCTTAATTTGCATTTCTCTGATCAATAATGATTTGGAACACTCTTTCATATGAGTGGTAATAGTTTCAATTTCATCATCTGTAAATTGTTTGCTCATATCCTTTGACCATTTATCAATTGTAGAATGGCTTGGTTTCTTATAAATTAGAGTCAGTTCTCTATATATTTTGGAAATGAGGCTTTTATCAGAACCTTTAACTGTGAAGATGTTTTCTCAGTTTGTTGTTTCCCTTCTAACCTTGTTTGCATTAATTTTGTTTGTACAAAAGCTTTTTAATTTGATGTAATCAAAATTTTCTATTTTGTGATCAAAATGGTCTCTAGTTCATCTTTGGTCACAAATTTCTTCCTCCTCCACAGGTCTGAGAGATAAACTATCCTATGTTCCTCCAACTTATTTATAATCTCGTTCTTTATGCCTAAATCATGGACCCATTTTGATCTTATCTTAGTATACGGTGTTAAGTGTGGGTCCATGCCTAATTTGTGCTACACTAATTTCCAGTTTTCCCAGGACTTTTTGTCAAATAATGAATTCTTATCCTAAAAGTTTGGATCTTTTGGCTTGTCAAACACTAGATTGCTATAGTTGGCTATTTGTGTGTGTGTGTGTGAACTAACCTATTCCACTGATCAAGAAATCTATTTCTTAGCCAATACCAAATGGTTTTGGTGACTCCTGCTTTATAATATAGTTTTAGATCAGGTACAGCTAGGCCACCTTCATTTGATTTTTTTTTTTCATTAATTCCCTTGAGATTCTAGACCTTTTTTTCTTCCATATGAATTTTGTTTTTTTTTTTTTTCTAGATCATTAAAATATTTTCTTGGGAGTCTGATTGGTATAGCACTAAATAAATAGATTAGTTTAGGGAGTATTGCCATCTTTAATATATTCGCTTGGCCTATCCAAGAACACTTAATATTTTTCCAGTTATTTAAGTCTGATTTTATTTGTGTGGAAAGTTTTTTTTTTGTAATTTTGCTCATAAAATTCCTGACTTTCCTTTGGGAGATAGATTCCCAAATATTTCATGCTACCTACAGTTATTTTGAATGGAATTTCTCTTTGTATCTCTTCTTGTTGGATTTTGTTGGTGATGTATAAAAATGCTGAGGATTTATGGGGATTTATTTTGTATCCTGTAACTTTGCTAAAATTATGATTTATTTCTAAGATCTTTTTAGTAGAATCTCTGGTGTTCTCTAAGTATACCATCATATCAATCTGCAAAGAGTGATAGTTTGATTTCCTCAATACCTACTCTAATTCCTTTAATCTCTTTCTCAGCTCTTATTGCCAAGGCTAGTGTTTCTAATACAATATTGAATAATAATGGTGATAGTGGGCAACATTGCTTCACTCCAGATCTTACTGGAAAAGGTTTCAGTTTTTCCCTATTGCATATGATGCTTACTGACTGTTTTAAGGAAAAGTCCATTTATTCCTATCCTTTCCAGTGTTTTTATTAGAAATGGATGTTGGATTTTATCAAATGCTTTTTTTTTGCAACTATTGAGATGATCATATGTTTTTTGTTAGTTTGGTTATTGATATATTTGATTATGCTAATAGTTTTCCTAATATTGAACCAGTCCTGCATTCCTGGTATAAATCCTACTTGGTCATAGTGTATTATCCTGGGGATGATTTTCTGTAACCTTTTTGTTAATATTTTATTTAAGATATTAGCATCAATATTCATTAGGAAGATTGGTCTATAATTTTCTTTCTCTGTTTTCAGCCTACCTGGTTTAGGTATCAGTACCATATCTGTGTCATAAAAGCAATTTGGTAGGGCTCCTTCAATCCCTATTTTTTCAAATAGTTTATATAGCATTGGAGTTAATTGTTCTTTAAATGTTTGGTAGAATTCACACGTAAATCCATCTAGTCCTGGGAATTTTTTTTTAGGGAGTTGGTTAATGGCTCGTTCTAATTCTTTTTCTAAAATGGGGCTGTTTAGTCTATTTACTTCTTCCTCTGTTAATTTGGGATAGCTATATTTTTGAAGGTATTCTTCCATTTCATTTAAGTTGTCAAATTTATTGGCATAAAGTTGTGCAAAGTAACTCTTGATTATTGCTCTAATTTCCTCTTCATTAGTGTCGAGTTCTCCCTTTTCATTTTTAAGACTAACAATTTAATTTTCCTCTTTCATTTTTTAAATCAGATTTACTAAGGGTTTGTCTATTTCGTTGGTTTTTTTCATAGTCAACTCTTAGTTTTATTAATTAATTCAATATTTTTTTTTTACTTTCAATTTTATTGATCTATCCTTTTATTTTTAGAATTTCAAGTTTATTGTTTGACTGGGGATTTTTAATTTATCCTTTTCTAGCATTTTTAGTTGAAAGCTCAATTCATTGACCTTCTCTTTCTCTATTTTATGCAAGTAGGTCTCTAGAGATATGAAATTTCCCCTTATTACCTCTTTGGCTATGTCCCACACATTTTGGTATGACATCTCATTATTGTCATTTTCTTGGGTGAAGTTATTAATTATGTCTATGATTTGTTGTTTCACCCAATCATTCTTAGTATGAGATTAGTTTTCAAATATTTTTGATCCATTTCTCCCTGTTTTTTTTTTTTTTTGAATGTAATTTTCATTGCATCGTGATCTGAAAAGGATGCATTTACTATTTCTGCCTTACTGCATTTGAGTTTGAGGTTTTTATGTTCTAATATATGGTCAATTTTTGTATAGGTTCCATAAACTGCTGAGAAGAAAGTGTATTCCTTTCTGTCTCCATTTCATTTTCTCCAGGGATCTATCATATCTAACTTTTCTAGTATTCTATTTACCTCTTTGACTTCTTTCTTATTATTTTGTGGCTTGATTTATCTAATTCTGAGAGTGCAAGGTTGAGATCTCCTACTATTATAGTTTTGCTGTCTATTTCTTCTTGCAACTCTCTTAATTTCTCTTTTAGGAATTTAGATACTACACACCTGTCAGATTGGCTAAGATGACAGGAAAAAATAATGATGATTGTTGGAGGGGATGTGGGAAAACTGGGACATTGATGCATTGTTGATCGAGTTGTGAATGAATCCAACCATTTTCGAGAGTAGTTTGGAACTATGCTCAAAAAGTTATCAAACTTTGCATACCCTTTGATCCAGCAGTGTTACTACTGGGCTTATATCCCAAAGAGATTATAAAGTAGGGAAAGGGACCTGTATGTGCACGAATGTTTGTGGCAGCTCTTTTTGTAGTGGCTAGAAACTGGAAACTGAATGGATGTCCATCAGTTGGAGAATGACTGAATAAATTGTGGTTATAGATATTTGGAATACTGTTCTGTAAGAAATGACCAACAGTGATTTAGAAGGCCTGGAGGATTAACGATGCTGGGTGAAATAGGTAGGACCAGGAGATCATTATATCTTCAAAACTTTAAGTGAATTCTATGGACCTGGCCATCCTCAGCAATGAGATCAACCAAATCATTTCCAATGGAGCAGCTGCGCCCAGAGAAAGAACTCTGGGAGATGACTAAAAACCATTACATTAAATTCCCAATGCCTATATTTATGCCCACGTGCATTTTGATTTCCTTCACAAGCTAATTGTACAATATTTCAGAGTCTGATTCTTTTTGTACAGCAAAATAACATTTTGGTCATGTAAAAAAAAAGGAATTTAGATACTACGCCACTTGGTGCATATATGTTTACTATTGATATTGCTTCGTTGTTTATGCACCCTTTAGCAGGATGTAGTTTCCTTTCTTATCTCTTTTAATTATATCAATTTCTGCTTTTGCTTGATCAGAAATCAGGATGGCTACCCCTGCTTTTTTCACTTCACCTGAAGCATAGTAGCTTCTGCTCTAACCTTTTACCTTTACTCTGCATGTATCTCCCTGCTTCAGGTGTGTTTCCTGTAAACAACATATTGTAGGATTCTGGCTTATAATCCATTCTGCTAACCATTCCTTCTTTAAGAGGGAGTTTACCCCATTCATATTTATGGTTAAAATGACCAATTCTGCCTTACTTGCCATCTTGTTAACCCCTGTTTATGCTTTTCTCCCTTCCTTCCCCCTTACCTTCCTCCCCAGTATTAAATTTATGAGCACCACTTGCTTCTCACAGCCCTTCCTTTTTAGTATCCCTACCCCTGCTTTAGAGTTCCTCCCCCTATCTTACTCCTTTTCCTCACAATTTCTGTATACCCTTACACTTAGCTTATTCCTTCCCCATTTTACTTTTCCCTTCCCACTTTTCATTGAGGTGGGAGAAGTTTCACCATAAATCAAATATGTCTAAAGTTTTTTCTCTTTTAGTCAATTCTGATGGCAGTAAGATACACACTATATTCATCCCCCTCCATTCTTTCTCTCAGATATAATAGGTTTCCTTTGCCTCTTCATGAGATGTAGTACCGCCACTTTACCCTTTTTCTAGTGCAATTTCCTTTCCACCTCTAGTTTCTAGAACAAGGTATGCATGTATTCTTTATATATCTTTATAGCAGAAATATAGTTCCCAAGATTTCTTTTTACCTTTTTAGATTTCTCTTGAGTTCTATATTTGTAGATCAAACTTTTTGTTAAGTTCTGTTTTTTTCCATCAAAAATAGGTGAATTCTGCTTATTTTGTTGAATGTTCATCTTCTTCCCTGGAAAATATACTCATTCTGGCTGAGTAAGATATTTTTGGTTGCATACCAAGTTCCTTAGCCTTTTGGAATATCATATTCCGGGCCCTTCAGTCCTTTAATGTGGACGCTGCTAGATCTTGGGTAATCCTTATTGTGGCTCCTCTGTATTTGAATTGGTTTTTTCTAGTTGCTTGCAGTATATTTTCCTTTTTCTGATAGTTCTGGCATTTGGACACTATATTTCTTGGTGTTTTGATTTTAGGATGCCTTTCAGTAAGTGATTGATGAATTCTTTCAATGTCTATTTTACCTTCTTTTTCTATGACTTCTAGGCAGTTCTCTTTGATAATTTCCTGGAAAATAGTGTCCAGGATCTTATTTTCATCATATTTTTCTGGGAGTCCAATAATTCTCATATTGTCTCTCCTAGATCTATTTTCCAGGTCTGTTGTTTTCCCAAGAAAGTATTTGACATTTTTTCCCATTGTTTCTTTTTTTTTAATTTTGTTTTGTTTTGTTTTTTGTTTTGTTTTGCTTGACTGATTCTTCTTGTCTCCTTGAGTCATTCAATTCCATTTGTTCGATTCTGATTTTCAATGAAGTATTTTCTTCATTCTTTTTTTCTTCTTTCTAATTGAGTTTTTAAGTGAGTTGTTTTGTTCTTTGGAATTATTTTCCATTTCACCAATTTTATTTTTTACAGAGCTATTTTCTGTTTACAATTCACTAATTCTATTTTTCAATGATTTGATTTCTTTATCCAGTCTATCTTTAAATGAGTGGGAAGACTTTTCCAGACTCTCTTGCCCAACCTCCTTTTTCTTTTCCTATTGTTCTTCTAACTCTCTTGTGAAAGCCTTTTTAATTTCTTCTATGAGATTCATTTTCCTGAGGAACAGATGATCTCCTCCTGTGGGGATTCACCTGGAGACAGTCTGTTTTTAGTCTCCTCAGGGTTTAAAGTCTGCTGTCTATCCATATAGAAATTATAAATGGTTAAGGTCCTTTTAAACTTTTTGTTCATTTTGTCAGAGAAGAATCAAAGAAGGCAAACTAGCAAAGAAAAAAAAATGGAATCTGCTTTTTTTTGGGGGGTGGGCCTGGGTGGTGTTACAGAGCTTCCTCTATAGACTGAGGGGTGCAGCAGTGAGGCACTATTAGGACAGCAATGTCTGTGCTGCACCTGAACTCTGAGATTCTGAAAGCGTGCTGAGACACTGGGGGTTGGGAGTGGCCAGGTCCCGAGAGACCCTAGCTGTTTGGGGTTGTATTCTTCACCCCCATGTTTTTAGCTTCTCTGCTTGTCTACTGGCTTGCTGGCAGGCAAAGTATCCAATACTGTGATAAATCTCTCCCTGCAGAGGCGGCTGAGACCCCACCCCACCCCCCTATGGTCTGCTCAGCTGTGAGCTGCCTGCTGTGCTCTTGCTTCTGCTGCCTGCCCTCAACCTTCGCCTGATCAATCTAAAACCTCCCCCGCCCTCCAGCAAAAACAGACCGTTCCTGGCAAATTTCAAGGATGTCTTCTCTTGGTAATTATTTCTTTTTTTTTTGTTTTGTTTTGTTTTTTTTGTTTTTTTCAGTCAAGCATTAATTCTGTGGCTTGTCATGAATCAAATTCTGAGAGAAAACTTGGAGCCTAAGCAAATGTGTGCTTCCTCTCCATTATCTTGGCCAGAAGTCCTCAAATATTCTTTTGCAGGAAAAAGTGTTCTCCTTTTGGGAGTCCTATGTCATGAGGAAGAGAAGAGTTTCGGTGATTTAATATATATACATATGCATACATATATACATATATATATATATATATATACACACACATACATACATATATATATATTATATCATTTTGAATGTGCAAAAATTACCTAGAAATTTTCTGTAATTCCTGTACAAATTCATTTTAAAAATTATGAATTTAACTTTAAAATTCAAATAAACTTTTTCCCCATTAGATTGTTTTTCAAGAATAGTGACTAATTTTGCCTTTTTAATAAATCCTCAGTATTTAGCATGGTTATTGGTACATAGCAGTAACTTAATAAATGATTCTTGAATTGAAATAAAATTTATTTTTCATTTTTATTTAGTATTTTATTTCCCCCCAATTATACATAAAAACAATTTTAACTTTCATTTTTTACAACTTTGTGTTCCAAATTCTCTTTCTTCCTTCCTCCTAATCCCCCTCAAGAGAATGAAAGCAGTTCAATATAGGTTATACATATATAACCATGCAAAACGTTTCCATAATAGTCATATTATAAAAGAAAACATAATCACCCCCTAAAAAAGGCCTCAGGAAAAATAAAGTTAAAAAAAAGTTAGCTTCAAACTGTCTTCAGACACCATTAATTATTTATATGAGTATGGATATCATTTTTCATTATAAGGTCTTCAGAATTGTAGATCATTGTTTTGCTAAGGCAGTTATGTCATTCACAACTATCTTACAAAATTGCTCTTTCTTTGAACAGAATTAATTTGTATCAGTTTCCAGACATTTCTGAGAGTATCCTGACCATCATTACTTATAGTACAATATTATTCCATCATAACAAATATCACAATTTGTTCAGCCATTCCTCACTTGTTGGGCATCCTCTCAATGGTCAATTATTTGCCCCCAGAAAGGAGCATTTTTTCTCTCTTTTTTTAAATCTCTTTTGGGATACAGGGATAGTTGGTAATATTGCTACATCAAAGGGTATGCATGCATGCTTTTTTAGCCCTTTGAGCACAGTTACAAACTGCTCTACAGAATGGTTGAATCAATTAACACTTCCAACAATGGTGCATTAATGTCTCATTTTCCTGCATACCCACAACATTTGTTATTTTCTTTTTCTGTAAAAAAAAAAAAAAAAAAAAAAAAAAAAAAAGGTTTTTAGATTAGGTTTCCAATCTAGCAGGTGTTGGTAGTATTTCAGAACTATTTTGATTTGTTTTTCTACAATTCATAGCGAGTTAGATCATTTTTTTTTTCATATGCCTATAGAGAATTATGATTATTTCATCCTGAAAACTGTCCCTATCTTTTGATTATTTATCACCTGGGGGATGGCTTTTATTCTTTTCTATAAACTTGATTCATTTCTCTACATATGTTTGAGAAATTTGCCTCAGTTTTATCATAATTAAAGTTAATAACTTTATTTCTCCCCTCCCCTCATTTATTCTACTCTCTCCTTTCACCATGTCCCTCTTCAAAAGTCTTTTGCTTTTTACTGTCTTTTTTCTTCTACCACTCTCTCCCTCTCTTTGCTTTTCTTTTTCCCCTCTTAATTCCCAACAGGCAAGAGATATCTCTATATCCAACTGAGTTGTGTATGTTTTCCTTCCATGGTACATTTTTTATGAGAATCAAGTTAACTCATTCTTATCTCTCCTCTCTTCCTGTTCATTGTAAAAGCTTTTTCTTCCCTCTTTTATGTATGATAATTTACTCCATTCTTCCTCTCCCTTTCCCTTTCTATTTCACCACTTTATTTTATGTTTAAATATCATCATTTTATATTCAACTAACACCTGTGCCCTCTGTACACATGTATTCCTTTTAAATGTTCTAATAATGAGGATGTTCTTATGGATTACAAGAATCATTTTTCCATATAGGAATGTAAAAAGCTTAATATTATTAAATTACTTATGATTTCCTTTTCACATTTACCTTTTCATCATGCTCTAGACTCTTTGAAAATCAAATTTTATATTCAACTTTTTTTTTTTTTTTTTTGCACAAAGATACTTGAAAATCCTTCATTTCTTTGAAAGTGTATTTTTCCTCCCAAAGAATTATAGTCAGTTTTCCTAATAGGAGTTTCTTGGTTGTAATTCTAGTTTTTCTTGCCTTCCAATATATCATATCCCAAGCCCTCTAGTCTTTACTGTAGAAGCTGCTAAATCTTGTTTTATGCTGACTGTGACTTCATGAGACTTGAATTGCTTCTTTTGGACTACTTGCAATATTGTTTCCTTAACCTTGGAGTCTGGTATTTGGTTATAATATTCCTGGAAGTTTGCATTTTGGGTTCTCTTTCAGAAGGTAACCAATGGATTCTTTCAATTTTTATTTTTCCCTCCTTTTCTAGACCATCAGATCAGTTTTTCTTGACTTATTTCTTGAAAGATGATGAATAGGCTATTTCTGTGATCATAGCGATCAGGTAGTCCAATAATTTCAAATTATCTCTACTGAATATATTTTCCAGGTCAGCTGCTTTTCCAATGAGATATTTCATCTTTCATTTTTTTTTCACTTTTTGGGTTTTTTTTTTAGCTTCCATTTGCTCATTTCTAATTTTAAGATTGTTTTTTTTTTCCTTCAGTGAATTTTTGTTTCTCTTTCCATTTGTCGAATTTTGCTTTTTAAAACATCTTCTGCTTATTAGCTTGTTGTACTTGCTTTACTACTTAGCCTAGTCTGTTTTAATATGTTATTTACTTTAATATTTTTTGTATCTCCTTACCAAGCTCATGACTTGTTTTCGATAATTTTCTTACATCACTCTCATTTCTCTTCCAATTTTCTCCTCTCCCTCTGTTACTTGATTTTAAAAATCTTTTTTGAGCTCTTCCATGGCCTGAGTTTTTTTTTTTTTTCTTTTCATATATTTTCTACATTCTTTGAATATAGGAACATTGACTTTGCTATCTTCTTCTGAGTGTGTGTTTTGATTTATCTTGTTACTACTATAACTTTCTGTGGTCAGGATTTTTTTTTTATTTGTCGTCTCATTTACCCAGCCTATTACTTGACTTTAAACTCTTGTTAATGTAAAGTTCTGCTTCCAGGGTGAAGGGTATACTCTCCCAAGTTTTAGTGGTTTTATTCAGCTTTTTTTTTTCAGAGATACTTCTAAGAATCTATAAGTTTTAAATTACTCTAAGGTGGTATGATCCAAGGGCCGGTGTGTTCACTAGTCTCCTGGTCTGTGTTCTGGTCTATTAGTGACCACAAAGCACTCTTTTCTGCCTTGAAACTGTGAGGAGGATCATTACTACACTGTGGCCAGAAATGTGGGTGTGCTAGTATTCTTCTTCATCCTGGGATTGCCATCTAGGATTGTGGCATGAATTTCAGTATAGGGAATTTGAGTGTTAGCAAAGAGACTCCTATAATTTCCTTCTGACCAGTTGCTCAACCACCTTACAATCTGTGGACCAAGAACTCTGGAAGCAGCTGCTACTGATGATGATTCAATGGCTCCTGACACTTACTTCTGGTCTTCTGGGGCTGGGTCTATGTTGGGACAGCCTCTGTTCCACTCTCTCCCTGGTGCAAGACATTTCTTGCTGACCTTCTATGTTGTCTTGGTTGGAAATTGTTTTACTCTCTGTTTTTGTGGGTTCTGCTGCTCTAGAATTTATTTAGAGTCATAATTTAAAGGGATTTTGAAGGTTTGGGAGAAAGTTTGTCTAAGTCTCTGCCTTTATTCTGCCATCGTGGCTCTGCATTTCTGAAATGAATTTTTGATAAGGATTATTTGCTAGTAATTAACTTTAAAATGAAAGTAGCTATGATGACTTATTAGTTATTTTGTGTTTATATTATGATACAATACATAAAAGAAAAAGGGAAATTTGGAATGGAACTTAGAAGGTTGTGAGTACACACTTTGGATCAAGATGATTGATGTGGAGATCGAGGAGACTGAAGACAAATAACTTCATGTTATTTCATATATCTGCTTATTTCTCATTTTTTTTTCCTTTTTTGGATTGTGGCCTGAATTTCTATATATTCCTCATATCTGATATTAAATAGATTGTAGTTTAATTTAATCGATTTATTTAAGCTTATATAGACAATATTTAAGTGGCAGATAATTAAAGCATTCCTCCTTTATTTTCTTTTGTTTTCACAATTATATTCTTAAAATATTTTTTGAATAACAACTATATTTTCTTTTCTTTCTCAGCTTCCATAACTACCATCATCTTAAAATAATTATTGATCTATCATTTCAGAGATCTTGATTCAGAATCAGATATTCCTGGTTCATGTTCTAAAACTTATTACTTTGGCCATCATCATTTCCTGATAACCAGATTTGTTACAGTTTACCCTTTCAAGATTCTTCAGCAAATATTAGAAGATATGGTGTGCCTAGGCTCCTTGTCATTGACTTTATACTTAAGTAATGTTTCATCTTAAAATACAGGGAGTGAAAACAATTTAACTACTAACAATTAGACAAGCTTTTACAAAGCAAAATTTACTTCAAAGATATTATCAAAAATGAAAAAAAAAAACTTACTCTCCATCCCTTGTGGCTTAATCCCTCTTCTACATGATGGCAATATCTGGAGTTGGGAAAGAGACTAGGTTCACAATTTAGATCAGTCCCTATAGAGTAGAGTCCTACATTTTCAAGTCCAAAGCCTAACAAGAAAGGGCTTTAGTTCTAGGCACTCTGGCTTTTCTAATATCAGTCTTTCTCCATTCAGTTGGTTCATAGTGACTGCACTAGGGGTTAATTGTGTATGATCTTCACCTTCACCTTCACCTTTTATATTATAAAAGAATGTGCGGGAAAGAGGTTGTCATGGCTGAGTAGTTTTTGTATATTCAGTCTATGCCAGCTATGCAGCAAATCCAAGTTGACTGCTCTCATCCACAACATAGGAAAACACAGAATGCAGATCACCAAATTAAGTGATCTGGACATGATCTTAGGTCCTATTACCCTATGATCCTTTCTCATTAGATTGTGATCTTATTTCTGGAAATAATTGGTTTTGCATTTCTTTGTATCCTTTGAAGTTAATATCTGACTCACATGCTTAATAAATACTTATTGACTTATTGCCCTTTCCTGCCTCATTCTAATCCACTCAGATTCTTGCCAGTTGACAATATTCCCTGACACAAGAGTAGTTTCTCTCTGGAATTCCTTCACTAACATATGTCCCTTAATTCTTGAATAAATCTGCTTAGCTACACTTTCCTTCCTTTGGAAAGAATTATGAGATCATCCACTTGTTCTCTACTTGGATTCTGAAATTCTCTGGGTTAGAGCTACAAAACAATTCCAAATAAAAAGCTCTATGAACAACTCCACAAACAACGACCACTCTCAGGTGAACATCACATATGATACATAACAAAAGAAAGCACACTTTACTGCAAAAGTCCCTTGAAGGAAGGAGTTATTTTACCCTTCAGACACATTATACTGTCTAGATTATCCTTTAATTCCCCTCTGAATTTAAAACAATCTTTCTCCAAAGAAACTCTGACTCACTACAAGGCCTGTTAATTCCTGCCTCACCTGACAAAAACAAATTTTCTTTTTTTTCTTAAGTAGAATTTTCACAAAAATCATGTATCTGATCTACTAAAATCCTACCATTATACTAATATGAGAGTCAAATATGGAATGCAATGATTATCCTGTCATTAGGTTACCTCATTGTCTTTTTCTTCTAATGAAACACATAATTGTAAGATTTCTTAGCTGTGAAAATGCATACTAATTGATTTTTAAATGTTAATTTTAAGTGCTCCTCAGTAATTTAAAAAATTGCATATAACACAGGCCATTTATATTGCAAAGACTTTTATATTAAATCACAAGCATTAATAAGTTAAATAGCTGACTACCCAAAATCATGAGAATATGCAAAGGAAAAAGTGTATACCTAAATGACACTTTTTCTCCAAAATGGAAGCTGTTTATGCTATATGATCAAACTATAGTGCTATGGATTCTGTGATAGCATCATTTTTAAACCATTTCTATCAGCAATTTTAATTACTGCAGGTTTCACACCCCCATTTCATATCATTTGCATGTATCTTCTTCAACCTATTACCTTATTGTACAAAAAAAAAGCCTTTGATTAACTGTGGAGTATCCACGTGTAAAGATGATGATATACCCTTTTCTAGATTGATTTTACATGAGAAAGGAGTCTCTGGTTGAAGATAGCATTGGAGTGAAATAGGAAGGGGTGTCTTTTCTCCCATTTGATGTCAATTTAGATATCAATATTGCAATCTGATATTTTTGCTAGTTTGTTTTTTTTCTGTTTTTTTTTTTTAATATTGTGTGTTTATACTTTTTGGATTTTAGGTAACTGACCATTTTGAGATAGAATTAAGCAGGTTTATGACTTCACAAGCTTCAAAAAAGTCAGATTAGCCAAATTCTAACTTCGTAATATCTGATAAGAATTTTGAAAAGCTGATCAGACTAAACAGATAGGTATGATTACCAGCCAGTTGACTGAAAATAAAATGATTGCTAATGCATTATTACTATTTACTAATTTTTATTATTTTTAACTAATAAATATTATTACTATTAGGGATTGCTATTAGCTGATGTTGTTCTCTGTTAAAACCCTTTTCACTTATTATAAATCAAAAAACATTACTTTTAGAGTATATTACTCAGATGTTATCACCATAAATACTTCCTTTCATCAGGCAGTGAGGAGCACATAATTCAGAGCTGTGAAGAATTTTAGAAATCTAGTCCAAACCATCAATTTTTAGCAATAAAAAAGTAAGCCTGGAGACACTAATTGGTTTAACCAAGATTACAAAGAAAGTAAGAAGCTGAGGATTTGAAATATTTGATTATTCAAAATTCAGCACTCTTTTCTTTATCTTATGCTATCCAGTTAATAAGTGTGTATGGGCATGCACATACATGTATGAGTTTGTGTGTGTGTGTATGTGTGTGTGTGTGTGTGTAGATACAAACAGGGGAACACTGACATTCATTTTAAAAAAAGAAGGTTGGTGACTTTTGAGAAGCAAGATGATAGAGTAAGCAGTAAATCACTGTAACTTCCCCATATTCATCTCCAAACAACCATAAAATAAAATATTTCCCCAAAACAAATTTTGGAAAAGCAGAACTAGTAAAATGATGGGATGAAATATTCTTTGAGCACAAGAAATTTGGAAGATCACCAAACAAAGTTTGTCTCACTCAGACAAAAGGAGAACACAGTCTAAAAAGAAATATCCCTGTAAGGTAGCAGCAAGCCTACTTCAGCAAACCAGTAGGAGATTCTGAGCTCCAGTGTAGTGGAGCAAGAAAATGCCAATCCAAAGATTCCCTACATACCTCAGCATAGACAGAGAATTGGGTAAAGTTCAGCTTCAAAAACTACCTTGTGTTTTGCATAACCCCAGGCATTCAGGCAACCTTTAGAAGCTAGACCTCCATATGTATAGCCCCGAAGAAATAGGCAACTGTCAGCAATCAGATAGCCACGTGCTTTAGTTTATCCTGGGAAAATGCAGAAGCACCTTACTGAGTTTTATACAGAACCAGATATGAGGATTCCCTGGAGACTTACAAAAAACATCACTCCAACATTAGGTAAACATGCTATAAGAAGCATGAGATAGTGTCCCTTATAACCTCAGGAGCAGAACTCAAATTTAAAATAAAGGAAAAATACCAAAAAGATGAGCAAAAAAAAAAAAATAAAATAAAAACAAATAATCTGACAAAAGAAAGCTAATATGGTGACACATCAAAACATAAACTCAGAAGAAAACAATGTCAAAACACCTATAGATAAAGCTACCCCACCAAAAATGGGAAAGAGACTCAAGCCCAAATAGAACTTAGCAGAGTGAAAAAAAATCTTCAAATCATATGAGAGATAGAAGAGAAATTGATAAAATAGAGTGATGCAAGAGAATTATTTGGGGAAAAAATTAACAGCTTGGAAAAAAGAAACAACTGTTTAAAAAGTAGAACTGTTCAAATGGAAAAGAAAATACAAAAGCTAACTGAGAAAAACAAAAGTTAGAATTGAGCAAGCAAAAGCTAATGTCTCTATAAAACACAAAGTATTAACTAAACAAAGTCAAAAGAATGAAAAAATAGAAGAAAATGCAAAATATGCATTAGTAAAACACCTGATTTGGAAAATAGATCCAGAAAAAATAATGTCAGAATTGTTGACCTACCTGAAAGCCATAATCAAAAAGAAAAAAAAGAAAAAAAAAAAGAACATAAGCACCATCTTTCAAGAAATTATCAGGGAAAACTGCCTTCATATTATAGAACCAAAGGGCAAAATAAGATTGAAACAATCCCCTGATCACTTCAACAAAATATCCCAAAAGGTCAAGATAAAAATACTACAAGAAAGAAATAGTTCAAACATTGGAGAGCCACAATCATGATTACACAGTATTACCCAGCTGCACCATTACATAAGATTACACAATTGTAATATTAAAGAATCAGAGGTCATGATACATGATATTTCAGAAGGCAAAGGAGATAAAATTACAAACAAAAGTCACCTTTCCAGCAAAATTACCGTATAATACTTTAAGGGGGAAAATAGTCATTCAAAGCAGGATTTCAGATTTTCATAAGAAGACCAGAATTGGGGGAGGAAGATGATCTCTAATATCAAGACTCAAGAGAACTAAAAACAGAAAATAAAATATAAGAGATTCAATGACACTAAATTGTTTACATCCCTACATAGAACAATGACACTAAATCGTTCTTAAAAATTTTACCCCTACTTGTACACCCAGAAGGAATATACATAAACACAGGGTAAGGATATAAGGTGAATTTAAGGGAATAAAGAAAAATAACAAAGGGATGAAAAAGAGGAGTACACTGGGTGCAAAAAGAAGGGAGAGGCAGAATGGAGTAAATTACTCCACATGAAGAGACATGTAAAAACCTATTACAATAGATGGAAAGATGGGAAGATAGGTGATGGGCACTGTTTGAACTTTTGTTTCATGAGTACTAACCCCAAAAAGGGAATAATATAAACAATCAGTTGAACTATTTTACCTAATGAAGAAGTAGGAGAGAAGAAAATTAAGTAAAGGGGAGAATTGACAGAAGAGAGGGCAGATTGAGGAATGTGACAAGCAGAAGCAAATGAAAAGGATAAAAGAAGAAAATAAAGAAGAAGAAAAATATGATGAAGGAAAATATACAATTATCATGATTATGAATGTGAATGGAATTTTCCAATAAAGCAGAAGTTGATAGCAGGATGATCAAAAACTAGAATCCTACAATATGTTGTTTACAAGAAATGAAGCAGAGAGATACACACAGAGTAAAGATAAAGGGATAGAGCAGAATCTATTGTCCTTTAGCAGAAATTAAAAAAAAAATAAAGCAGGAGTAGATATCCTGATTTGAGATAAAGGAAAAGGAAAATCAAAAATATAGCAAGGAAAAAGAGATAAGGGAAAAAAATTACAAATTGCTAAAATTACATACAACTTCTTAAACTATAGTTTAAGGATTCATATGTGGTCTTATAATTGAACATAGGGATTGTGAAATTATGACTGATTATTAGTATATATTTGATTTGCATGTCTATTTTATATACTATTTACCTGGGGTCATGTAAAAATTTCTCAGGCAAACAGGGGTTGAGGCTGGAATGATCCTCTATGAATGACTTTGATATACTCAGCAACACAGTGATCCAGGTCTATTCTGAAGGATTTATGATGAAAAGTGCTATCCATATACAGAGAAAGAACTAATTGTGTCTGAATACAGACTGAAACATACTTTTTTTCTTGAGGTGCAATGGGCAGGAAGAATCTAACATGAGTTTATGGAAATGCTTTGCAAAATTTCACATGGAACTTCTAAATGGGGAAGAAAACAAGACAATCTGGAATTTGAAATTATATATATATATATATATATATATATATATATATATATATAATTTTTTTACAGGTAACTGGGGAAATAAAAATATTTTTTAAAAAGTAGTTAAGAGTGTAAAAAGTTTAAGTCCTGCTATAGGTAACAAAGCAATGTCAATGCTAAATATATATTCACTAAGTGTTATGTATTCCAAATTCTTAAAGTACAAATTGAGCAAATTACAGATTCATGACCAAACAAGATATAGAGAGCATTATGGAATTCAAAACATAATTTTTTATATTAAATTTCAAAACTTTTGCTCAAACAAAATCAATGCAACCAACTTTAGAAAAAAAGCAGAATTCTGGGAAACAATCTTTACAGCAAGTATCTTTGATAAAGACCTTGTTTCTCAAATACATGGCAAACTGAATTTATAAGAATACAAGCCATTTCATAATTGACAAATGGTCAAATGGTATGAGCAGGTAGTTTTCAAATAAAGATATCAAAGTTACTTACAGACATAAGAAGTGCTTTAAACCATTTTAAATTACAGAAATACAAATAAAAACAACTTGGAAAGTACCACCTCATATCAATTAAAGATAAAAAAGGAAAATTATAAATGTGGGAGATGTGGGAAAATTGGAATGCTAATGCATTGTTGGTGGAGTTTTGAACTAATCCAACCATTTTGGAGAATATTTTGGAACTACTTTATGCCCTATCAAACTGCATATATTTTTGAATCTATCAATGCCACTACTAAATCTCTGTCTGAAAGAGCTCATTAAAAAGCAGAGAAGATCTACATGTGTAAAAATACTGTAAGCAACCCTTTCTATGATGACAATATTTGGAAATTGAAGAGATGATAATTAATTGGAGAATAGTTGAACAAGTAGTGGTGTATGAATGTAATGGAATCTAATATACAATAAGAAATGATGAACAAGCAGATTTATATGAATTGATGCAAAATGAAATGAGCAGAACCAGGAAAATATTGTACATAGAATCTTCAACACTGTGTGATGATCAGCTATAAATGACTTCACTCTTCTCAGCAACACTATAATCCAAGACAAGTACAAAGGACTCATGAGAAAAAATGGCATCAGATTCCAGCTAAAGAACTGATGGACTCTGGATGCAAATCAAAGCATACTTTTCCCCACTTACTTTTATTCTTTTACAAGTTTTTTTTTCCCTTTTCATCTGTTTCTTCTTGAACAACTTTGACTAATATGGAAATAGGCATTCAATGACAGCACATGTATAACCTATAACAAACTGTCTAACATTTTAGGGAGAAAGAATGAAAAGAAGGAGAATGGGAAAAAATTTGGAACTAAAAATCTTATAAAAAAACAAATGCTAAAAATTGTTTTGACCTATAGTTTGGGGGGAAAAAAGAGCAAATACCATTGAAATGTATGACTGAAGAGATTTCTTCTTTCTAAGATGATGTTCAAATTGATTCATGTATAGCCCTCTTGGTCTAGTACTGGTAGTACTTTATCAGAATCACTATTCTTTCCCATCCCCAATTATCAGTTTCTAGTTTTATGACCTACCCAATCTCCTCAGGGTTTAATCTGTTGATATGAAAAGTATATTGTCTCATTAAAAATAGTGAAATTTTTCTGATATGGATGAGCCACTGATCTGATTCATCTCTAAAATGACAAGTGGATAGAGCAATAGACTTGTAATCAAGAAGGCCATAGTTCTTTTACTATTATCAAACTCTTTGTGCTTCAGTTTCCTCTTTAGAATGACTTCACTTTCTCCAAGTTCTTTTCCATATCTAAATATATGATCCTATGTTACAATGTTTAAACTAATGTTAAGGTCAGAAAGGTCCCACAAATTCCACTAAATATGCACAAAAAGTTATGTTAATATAAAATATGAGAGGAAACTCTAGTAGAAACGGAAATCTTTTTCGGGGGGACAAAATGTGAGGTTTCAATAACCTTAACATATTAAATTACAAACGATAGCAATAAAATTCATTGTATAAAGACTATTTTCCTTGTTTTCTCAAATGAGAGAATGAATTCCCAAGAGAATGAATTCTAGGAAGCCTTAAAAATGGTCTTGCAATTGTGAAGACCTAAACGTTAAAACATGCATAAAAATATCCTACCTGGTTCTAATCCACAAGAAGATTTTGTAATCCTCTAGTCAAATTTAGTGTAGAGGTTCATCCATCCTCTTCTTTCATGGACTTTAAAGGTATTTACTTCTATTTATTGTTATCTTATTACAGTGATGAAAAATATTTGATTGTCTGTGGAACCAGAGTTGATTGTGCTTTTTCTAAGCCTACTAAATGGGGGGGGGGGGGAAACAGCATCTAACAAAACAAAAACAAACAAACAAACAAAAAAAAAACTGCTATGTGTCTCAGTTGAAAGGTGGGGCTGGGGGAAATGATAATGGGTGCAGTAGATAGGGCTATTCTTATCTCTCATCCAACGTTAATCTAGGTGTCAATAATTAACACTATTTTAATTTATTTTTTAATATATCTTTTACACTTGTTCTTTTTGGATTTTATGTGACTAAGTAATCTGAAATTTAATTAAGCAAATTTATGTTACCATGAACTTGAAAAAATTCACTAAATTAAGCTAAGGAACAAGCAACAATGTTTTCTGGTAAAAGTCCACAGAGAAATCTTTTGAAGAGATTTGAGCATGTGAGCTATCTCTCTAGCTTTGGTTGGTTGTTAAGAAGAGGCCCTCTGATTAAGGGAATGACTTATTGGTTACCTCACAGCAATATATGAATGTGATAGGGACTACTTCATTCTCTATTGTCTAAAAAGATGCCCTCTTTATCCATTCCAAAAAAGGAAACTGTTACTTGATCTTCCATTCTTGCTATATTCTTATACCTCTTATAAAAATCTAATCCTTTAGAGTAACCTCTAGGACTTGGAGGAGTGAAGATTCACCTAATCTTCCAAGAATAGGAGTTTGAAAATATGCTTAAAAGAATTATCACACTAAGCTTCCTCCATTCACTGCCTTTAGTGAATTGAATAATTCCAAACAATTACCTGAGAAAATACTTTTCCTTGAAGAAACAGGAAGAAGAGACAATAAAGATGTTCATTATCTTCATCTTTAATTGCTGATAGGGTATCTGTCAAAGTAGAAGAGTTGCATGATCCTTCTCATTGGGAAAGTTCTTAGGAGTCTGGAAGAACAGTAGTCAGTTAGTTACAAATCCAATTTTGGTCTCCATAAAGAGAGACAGTTCTTAAGAATTCTGATTCTGAATTCTCACTATGCACCCCTCTTTAGACTTTTAGGAATCACAAATCCTCTGCTAGAAGTAAAACTTAACTTGTATTTTCTTCTCTTGGATGGAAAACACTGAGCTAAGTATTTCCCTTTATTGAGAGTTTTAATCTTACCTGAGCCAAATATAGGCAAACTATTCACAAGGAGTTAAAGCACAGTTCCAAAAGGAGCTACAGGTACTACAGGACCTAATGCTACTTTCATTGGGAAACAAGGATTCCCAGGAATAGCCATGCCTATTGACACTTCCTGGGAGCTACAGAGATAGGAAAATAGATTTTTAGACTAAATAATTGGAATCTTTGGAGACATTTATTTGTTGAAAGATGTCTGGTTGTTCCTCTCTCCATTTTCCTTCTCAATAGAGTAGCAACTGAGAATTGGTGTCAATATATCAATCAATCAATAAACAATAAACTACTATGTACTGGGTACTGTGCTAAGAGCTGAAGATAAAAATACAAAAAACAACAATAAAAACAAAACTTTGTCTGTTCGTGGGAGTCTATATCCTATCAAATAAAAACAACATGTGAACATATGAACATTCACATATATATGTAAAGTACATTAAATATATCTGAATAAGAAGCATTAGCAGTGACATTTATAGGAAAAGGAACCATGAAGAAGGTAGCAGTTCAATTGAACTTGGAAGGAAGCTAGGAATTGAAAAGGCAGAAGTAAGAAGGGCATACATTTCAGGGATCAAGAGCAGCATGGGCAAAAGCACAAAGGAAATGGAGTCTTGGATGTAAGAAATAGCCTCTAACCATGTTTGGCTGGATTGAAGATTGCATAAAGAAGAGGAATTTATAACAAAGCTGCAAAGGCAAAGTGGTAGTAGGTTTTTAAAGGTTTCAAATGATACAAAGAGGAGTATGCTTTTGATAAAAGAGGAGTGCTAATTTGACATTTAAAGGTGGTAATTAATTTATCCAGATATTGAGGTAGGGGAAGAAAGGAGAAGGTTAAGCACTAGAGAATTAAGAAATCTCCCTAAGTCAACTTGGAACTATTGTTTTATTGCTGCCTGTAACATAAGGATCACATCTGTTATTCTACTTAGCATTAATAAATGTCAATATTTTTACCCCCTTCTTTGAAAGTGAGGACATCAAACATCACGTTCATTTTTGCAAAAGGACAAGTACCTAGAGGCCACCTGGACGCCAATCTGATGCATCATATAAAAGTTACTTAAACATAATTAAAAAATAATTCTTGTAAGATTTAACAACAGATGTTAACCTTTGCAGTTTAAAATTTAAGAACCAAATGTGCACTTTGTAGCTTACCAAATTTTACATAAGTTTTGGAAAATAACAATTTAAAATATTAAGTTTCTCTTGCCTCCTTTCCACACACCTAAATTTCAGTTTTTTTTTTTTTCCTGTAGCCATCCTTCTGTCCTCCCTTTACTTGGAAAGGGAGAAAAAGTTAAAATATATGAAGTATTAATTTAAATTAGTAAGTAGTGTTGATTATTTAAATAAAATTCTCAGAAAAAATATCACAACAAAGTGATTCTCTTGCATAAGACTTTTTTTATGAAAGGTCATGTGTTAGACTTAGGCTTTCCTCTTTTTCTGGAACTGGTAGTAATCAATTAATCAACAAATATTTATTAAATGCTTACAATGTGCTATCACTAGGGATAAGGAGAAAAAAAAGAAACTTTTTTTTTTTTTTTTTTTTGCCATTGAAGAGCTTATGTTTTATTAGGCAAAACAGCATGTGTCTATGGGAATGCTTATTGGCAAGATGAACTGAAGGAAATGTTACTATTTTCTAGCTGAAAATAAGACTTAAGAAAAGTAGGAAATAAAGAACTAAACTATTGGAAAGTGGGGCAGATATATAGCACAGTGAATAGAATACTAACCCTGGAATCAGAGAGACCTGAGTTTAAATCAGGCATCAGGAGCTTAACACTTACTTATTAGCTGTATAACCCTGGTTAAGTCATTTAGCCCCAACTACCTCACCAAAAAATACATATATAAATGAATGATTAAGAAAAATAGTAGGAAGCCTAGACACCTCTGAGCCCTTGGTGAAGGAAGAGAGGGCAGAAATGTGTTAGTGCTAATAAGAAGGTAAATTCAATTGAATGGTTTTATACTCTGAAGTGAATGGAATCATGAGTAATTGAAGCTTTTTTTTTTTTTTTTTAAGGTTTGCTTAGGTAAAATTGTATAGTTTCCCTTACTGACCCTGCCACTTGAATTTAGTGATATATATATATATATATATATATATATATATATATATATAATTTCCCCCAATTATATGTAAAACAATTTTCAACATTTATTCCAAATTCTCTCCTTCCATCCCCACACCTTTCATTGAGAAGGCAAGCAATTTGATATGTCATACATGTGGATATATGTAATATGCAAAACATATTTCCATATTAATCGTGTAGTGGCAAAAAATAGATCAAAATAAAAAGCTAATAAAAATGAGGAACAAAAAAATATGTTTTGATCTGTATTCAACTTCATCAGTTCTTTCTCTGGGAATAGGTAGCATTTTTCATCATGTCTTTCAGAATTGTGTGGTTGAGAATATCTAAATCCTTTACAATTGATCATCTTGCAATATTGCTATGACTATGTACAATGTTCTCCTAGTTCTACTCATTCCATTTTTCATCAGCTGATGTAAGTCCATTTTTTTCCTGAGAGCATCTAGCTCAACATTTCTTTTTTTTTAATATATTTTATTTTTTTTTATTTAATAGCCTTTTATTTACAGGTTATATGTATGGGTAACTTTACAGCATTAACAATTGCCAAACCTCTTGTTCCAATTTTTCACCTCTTAACCCCCACCCCCTCCCCCAGAAGGCAGGATGACCAGTAGATGTTAAATATATTAAAATATAAATTAGATACACAATAAGTATACCTGACCAAACCGTTATTTTGCTGTACAAAAACAATCAGACTCTGAAATATTGTATAATTAGCTTGTGAAGGAAATAAAAAATGCAGGTGGGCATAAATATAGGGATTGGGAATTCAATGTAATGGTTTTTAGTCATTCTTTCTCTGGGCGTAGCTGGTTCAGTTCATTACTGCTCCATTGGAAATGATTTGGTTGATCTCATTGCTGAGGATGACCAGGTCCATCAGAACTGGTCATCATATAGTATTGTTGTTGAAGTATATAAGGATCTCCTGGTCCTGCTCATTTCACTCAACATCAGTTCATGTAAGTCTCTCCAGGCCTTTCTGAAATCATCCTATTGGTCATTTCTTACAGAACAATAATATTCCATAATATTCATATACCACAATTTATTCAGCCATTCTCCAATTGATGGGCATCCACTCAGTTTCCAGTTTCTAGCCACTACAAAGAGAGCTGTTACAAACATTTGTGCACATACAGGTCCCTTTCCCTTCTTTATGATCTCTTTGGGATATAAGCCCAGTAGTAACACTGCTGGATCAAAGGGTATGCACAGTTTGATAACTTTTTAGCTCAACATTTCTTATAGCACAATAGTGTCCTATCACAATCATACCACACGTTCAGCCTTTATCTAATTTGTGGACAGCCTCCCAATGTTTACATTATTGCCATCAGAAAATAACTTCTATAAATATTTGATCATAGTTCTAAATGTTTCTACATAACGGCTGAATCAGTTAACAACTCCAGCAACAAAGCATCAGTGTCTCATTTTGGAATGAAGTTATTTTTACCACTTACTTCTTTTCCCCTTCTCATTGCTTCCTAGGGAACTAGCATGGTTCAGAAAGTTTTTCTTCTCCTTAAATAGTATTTTTCTGCTGTATGTAATGTCTTTCTTAAATAAAATTTTATTTTTTCAAAAATTTTAGCATTCATTTTTATAAGATTTTGAGTTCCAATTTTTTTACCCTCATGCCTTTTTTTTCCTTTCCTTTAAGATGTTAAGTAATTAGATACAGATTATATATGTGCCATAATGTAAAGATATTTCCATATTAGTCTTGTAAAAGAGAAAAAAACATCAAAAGGAGGAAAAAATTAACAAAAGTGGAAATAGTATACTTTGATCTATATTTAGACTTAATCAGTTCTTTCTCTAAATGTGGATAGCATTTTCCATCAGGAATCTTTTGAAATTGTCTTAGACAATTATATTCCTGAGAAGAGCTAAGCCAATCACAGCTGATCATCACACAATGTTGCTATTATTTTATATGGATGTTCTCTTGGTTCTACTTACTTCACTTTGCATCAGTTTCAATGTCTTCCTCGATTTTATTGAAACTATCCTGTTTATCATTTCTTATAGCATAATAGTATCCCATTACATTGATTGATCATAATTTGTTAGGCCCTTCCCTAATTGATGAACATCCACTGGTTTCAATATTTTTGTCAACACAAAAAGAGCTTATATAAATATTTTATATGTGGGTACTTTTCCTCATTTTAATGATCTCTTTGAGATACAGACCTAGTAATGGATTTAAAGTATATGATTCTAAGTGTATGATTAGTTTGTTCTTTGGGAATATTTCCAAATTGTTCTATAGAATGATTAGATCACTTTACAACTCCACAAATGATGTATTAGTGTTCCAATTTTCCTACATCTTCTTTAACATATGTAATTTTCCTTTTCTATCATATTATCCAATCTGATAATCAGATTTTACTTCAGAATCCTTTTAATTTGCTTTTCTCTAATTAATAGTGCCTTAGAGCATTTTATTTTGGATATTATTATAGAAAGCTTTGATTTCTTCATGAGAAAATTGCCTATTTGTATTCTTTGACCAGGTATCAGTTGTTAAATACTGTTTGAAATTTCAAAAATCAGTTTTGTCTGTCATCAATGATAAGATGATTTTTATGACATTATGAACCAATTTGTTTTTCTATAAAGGAATGCATCATGAAATGGAGCAATGATAAAAGAGAATCCCTAGATCAATATCTTTTAACTTAATCACAAATCTATTACTTTTTCTGAATATATAAGATGGTCTTTATAAGTATGTACAAAATTAATATGTACATGTCAGATAATTTTGTCAAAGAAGACACAATAACCTATAGAATCAGACTATTGTTATTGTATAGAATAGAATAGGTTGTCAAAAAAGCTTCATGTGGAAGGCTATACTTGAGTTAATATCTATAGAAAACATAGAAGTCTAAGAAACAAATATTAGGAATCAATGTTTCATATTGTAAAGGAAAGCCTTTATAAATGCCCAGAGACACAGAAACAGAAGACAGAATTATATATGGAAAGAATAACATTAAGGCTAATATAATGAATCAAATAATCATTAGAGGAATTTGAAGTACATAACCCTAGAGTTTATAGGGACCCAATGGATTTTTGATGAGTGGTGGAGTAACTTGGTCAGATCTGTGCTTTAGATTCATGCAAAAGAAGAACTGAAGAGGAAAGAGATGAATCTGAGAGAACAATCAGGAAAATATTAGAAATGTTTGTTTTGTTTTCCCTTTAGAAACTAATCTGAACATATGTAATTATTGACTGATTTAGTTAACATGAAGATAAAATTCATGAAATAAGAAAATGTTTATGAAAATAACATGCTATATTCCAAATCTTACATGTAAAATAATAAATTTTGGGAATTTAAAGCCCTTTGATACCTGACTATTGCTTCCCTTAACAAGCTTTTTAATTGGAATGGTTGTCCATTTCTTTCTCCATCTCATTTTACAGAGGGGCAAACAGAGGCAATCTGAGTTTACTGCCTTACCCATGGTCACACAGCTAGTAAATATCTGAGGCCAGATATGAACTCAGGAAGATGAATCTTCCTCATATGGCACCAAGTCTATATTCAATAACATTTTTTTAAAAATGCATGCATGAAAGGAACAGGTTCACTATCTTATTTCCCATTAAAATATTTACCATCTCCTGTTTTGCATGTAGATTTTGTTTCTGCCTCTTCCCCTGTTTGATCATACTTGTCTTCAGGACTGTCAACTCTGAACAAGGATTGTTTCTCTATGTGGACACCTTATAATTTCTGTAGACAGTGTACTCTGTAGATAGTAAATGATGATATCAGCAAATACCAATTAAAGCCTCATAATGATATAACATGATCATCATCAAAGGTCTGTAACAACTTATGACCTCAATCCAAAGTATGCCTGTGACATTAAAGACAGAATATTGAAAGAGCTCACATAAATTCTCTAACAGCCTGACAGTCTGGGCTAATGTTTACTGTACAAATTATATCAGATGTTAAAGCAGAAAATAGCTAGTCTATTGGGACAGGAAAACAGACAGACATAAAACAAAACCAAAGCATTATCATAATTACACACACACACACACACACACACTATAAAAAATATAGCCTGTATAAAAACAATGTGAAAAGAAAATTCTCAAATTTAATTTTTTGAAAATTTCACTAAGTTAATTATAATCAAACACAGAATTATACTTCCATGGACTTTAATTTATCCACCATTCAAATTTTAACAACTATTATTTATGGTTCATAAATCCATCCTATAACCTTCAAAATTAAGAAACTTGTGAATATAAATATTTTGTTCAAAATTAAAAGAATGTTTATATACACACACACACATATATATATTTACACATATAATTTTCAAAGCTCATGACAAAATTTGGGAAAGAGTAAAGCAAATTCTTATTTGTTTTAGTTTTGTGGCTACTTAATTACATTGTACTTTTGTAGTGCCAAATGGAACCTAATCAGTCTTTCTGAGCTAGGTTTTTGATCCATTCAGTTAAAGCACTCATTTTAGAGAAAGGCTCAAACAAAAAGTTGTTTGCTATGAATAGAGTACTAAATATTCTATTGATATTTTATTGACTATTATTTTAACTGGTCAATATTTATGCTTCAAAAAATCTCTTTCTTGGTGCCCCTGAACAAATGACAAAATTAATATAAAGAACTAATCAAAACTGTAAGTAAGATTTTTGCAGTGTCTGAAGGACTTACATGGGGGATATTAGGCCCACTCTTACATAGTAAACTATACTATTGATAAAAATGTCAAATTATCTTACAACTGAAAAATGATAAGAAAGATTTTAGTAGCCTATTTTTTTATGTTATACTTAATGAAATGACCTTTTAATTTAAGATATCAAAATTTCCCTCCTGATTTAGGAGTACTGCTATGATGCCTTAATATTGCTTGAAGATTACTTTGAATCTTGAGGTTTACACTCATTAAGCATATTGGGAAGGTTTTAAGTTCTATCGCTATCACTTATGTCATGGATCATGTGTGTGTGTGTGTGTGTGTGTGTGTGTGTGAGAGAGAGAGAGAGAGAGAGAGTGAGAGACAGAGAGACAGAGAGAGACAGAGAAGAAGAGGGAGGAAGAGGGAGAGGGAGAGAGACAGAGAGAGAGTGTTACTGAGGAAATTTACAACTTTTATTGCCAAATCAAATTTGAGCTCCATAATAATATACAAAAATCCAGAATAGATTTTGAAAAATTATCTAAATAATCATTACTATGCAATAATGAAAATGAAAGTAGGTGAAATTTTGTAAATGTTTGTGTAATTTTCCATAATAAATAGCAGTTGTTTTTGTCAACTTAAGTGCCATGTCAGATTTTTTTTTAATATAATGGGGAAA
Source organism: Sarcophilus harrisii (assembly GCF_902635505.1). Lineage (NCBI taxonomy): Eukaryota > Metazoa > Chordata > Mammalia > Dasyuromorphia > Dasyuridae > Sarcophilus > Sarcophilus harrisii. The sequence goes on from NC_045426.1 coordinate 523,244,490, forward strand.
TGGCATTTACTTTTGGATTCTTTCAGTTTTTCTCAAATTAGATATATAAATTATCATCAAAACAACTTCAATGAAGTTTCAAATCATATTACCAGTTAAAAATTTCAATGAATAAATGAATGAATGAATAAAAACTTATTTATCACTATATACCAACTTTTATCTTTAGTGTTGAGTATAGAAATGGAAATATTAAGGAATTTTCTGTCCTGAGGAGTTCACATTTTAACTGAAGAAGATAACATTTAATAGAGGGTGGATACTAAGGGGCAAAAATCCCAGGGGAGGTACAAATGACAAAGTCCAGGAGCTCAAGAAGTGCATTGGCAAGTTACATAGAAAAAGTCAGCCCATAAAGAGTTCTATCATTCTTGTGATCCTTATTTAGACCTTTTTAAAGAACTCCACAATTGCATTGTAAATTAAATTATACTTGATTTTATTTATACAATTTGAAAAGATTGATTTTAAAGAACATTAATAAAAATAAGATGGCAATAGAATTAGAAATGTTTGTAGGAGATATTTGAACACTGACCTACTGTTATAAAATGTACTGCTAAAGTCTTAAGAAGAATTATCAACACTAGCTACCTTTAGAACTTCCTCTCTTCTCAGTGATTTCTAGTTCCATTACTTAATGGAAGGTATTATTTTAAAGGTTACCAATAATATATTTTTTTTAAGTTGCAAATTCCCAAGGCCTTTCTCCAGTTCTCCTCTTTTACTTTTCTATATTCTTTGATATTGAAAATCATACCCTCCTTCTGGGTATTTTCTCCTTTCTTTACTTCTGTGCCACTATTGTCTTATAGTTACTCTTCTATCACCTTGACTGATTCTTCTTAGTGTCTTTATGAATAATTATCCATTTCTCAACACTTTAGCATAGGTATTCCTCTAGGCTTTTGCCTGAAACTTCTTCCTTTCTTTTGTTACTCTTAGTCTCTTGGAGATCTTGGCAGATTTTTTGACTTTAGTAATCTTTTGTACATAGAAGAATTCCAAATCTATACCTTTAGCATTCTCCAGAATCCTTTCCCATATTAGCAGTTGCTTGTTGAACATTTCCCTCAGGAATACTGTCAACACCTCACATTCATCATGCCCTAACTTGTAACCTCAAAAACCTCCTTCTCTCTCTCTTAGCTCCCACATCATATCTGTGGCTAAATCTTATTCCTTCTACCTCCACAGTACTTTCATATTCATTCCCTTCTATCTATTCACCCATCTCACTCTTTCAAATTTCTTTCATCTTTCATGTGGAGTAATTTCCTTTCTTCAAATCTTTCTCTTCTCTATTATTTTCTTCTATACATTTTAATAAAATAATCTACCTCATTCACCTGATAATCATTTCATGCTCCTATTGGAAAGCTTCTAGTAGTTCCCTACAACTTTAAGGATTAAAGCACCTGGCACATAATAGATGCTTAATAAATGTTTATTTACTGGCTAACTCTTTCAAAGCCTGTTACTCATGGTTTTCCACAATCAGCTTCCTTCTTCCCATTGTATCCTTTTTTGGTACAACTTCCTTTCCATGAAATGTATGTCCCAGTCAAATTGAAGTACAAGTTTATTTCCCTAACCAACTTTCTATCTTTCACTTCTAACATTAGAACAATTCATCTACAATGTCTGGAGTGGACTTCCTTTAAACTTCTGACTCACAAAAGATTTTTTAATTTAATTTTATTTATGTAACATTTCTCCCCAGTTACATTCAAAATAATTTTTAGATTTTTTGTTTTCAAAATTTTTGAGTTCTAGGTTTCTCCCTTGTTGCTACCCATGATTAAGAAATCACATGTAAGGTTAAGCAAAACATTTTCATAAAAGTCAAGTTGTGAAAGAAAACAAAGATCTCCCATTCTAATGAAAATAAAAACTCTCAAGAAAAATTAAGATGAGAGAGAGAGAGAGAGAGAGAGAGAGAGAGAGAGAGATTGCTTCAATCTATATGAAGACACAATCAGTTTCTTCTCTGGGTATGGATAGGATTTTTCATCATAAGTCCTTCAGAGTAGTTGTGGGTAATTGTAATACTGAGAATAACAATCATTTACAGCTGATCATCCCAGAACATTGCTGTTACTTTGTATAGAGCAGATTTCACTTTGTTCTTAAAGGACTTCCCAGGTTTTTTGTTTGTTTGTTTGTTTGTTTCCTGAGAGCATCCTGCTCATCATTTCCCATAGTACAATAATATTCCATCAGAGAAACTTGCTTTGAAAATTATTTTTTTTACAATTAGTATTGATAATAGTATTTTCCTCCATTTATTCTTTCTTCTTTTACTCTGTCCCTCCTCAAAAGTGTTTTGCTCCCAACTACTCTTTCCTCTAATACACTCTCTCTTCTATCACTCTTACATTCTTTCCATATCCCATTCCTCTCCTATTTCCTTCAAGGCAAGATAGAATTCTATACCCTTATTGAGTATGTCTGCTATTTTAAAGAGAATAAGGTTACTCACTCTCTGTTCCCCTTCCGCCCCTCCACTGTAAAAGCTTTTTCTTGTCTCTTTTTTATGGCAGACAATTTGCACCATTCCACTTCTTCCTTTCCTCTTCTCTCAGAACATTCATCTCACCCCTTAATTTCATCAATTTTTTTTAGAAAAAAAATTATAAACATTCATATTCATGTCACACCTTTGCCTTCTGTATATATATATATATATATATATATATATATACCTCTAATTGCCATAATAATGAGAATGTTCAACTGAGTTATAAGTATTCATGTAGGAATGTAACAGATATACCTTTTTTAGTCCCTTATAATGTCACTTTCCTAATTACCTCCTTATGTTCTCCAGGGTCCTGAATTTGAAAATCAAAATTTTCATTCAGCTCTGGTCTTTTCATCACAAATACCTGAAAATCCTCTGTTTCATTGAATGACCACCTATTCTTCTGAAGAATTATACTCAGGTTTTTTAGGCAGATTATTTGTGGTTATATTCCTAGCTCCATTGCTCTCTGGAATATCATATTCCCTGCCATCTGGTCCTTTGTGTTATTGTAAGGGTGGCTCCACTCTGCTTGAATTGTTTTGTTTGTTTGTTTGTTTTTTCTGGATACTTGCAATATTTCCTCCTTGATCTAGGAATTCCAGAATTTAGCTATAACATTCCTGAGAGTTTTTATTTTGGGATCTCTTGCAGGAGGTAATCAAGGGATTCTTTCAATTTCTATTTTACCTTCTTGTTCTGAAATATCAGGACAGTTTTCCTTGATAATTTCTTGATGATGTTCAGGCTTTTTTTTTTTTTAATCATAATTTTCAAGTAGACTAATATTTTTTTAAGTTATCTCTCCTGAACTATGCTCAAAAAGTTATCAAACTGTGCATACCCTTTGATCCAGCAGTGTTACTACTGGGATTATATCCCAAAGAGATTTTAAAGAAGGGAAAGGGACCTGTATGTGCATGAATGTTTGTGGCAGCCCTTTTCGTAGTGGCTAAAAACTGGAAACTGAATGGATGTCCATCAGTTGGAGAATGGCTGAATAAATTGTGGTATATGAATATTATGGAGTATTACAGTTCCATACTGTATATATGGAATATACAGTTCATACTGGTCCTGTATGACCAACAGGATAATTTCAGAAAGGCCTGGAGAGACTTACATAAACTGATGCTGAGTGAAATGAGCAGGACCAGGAGATCATTATATACTTCAACAACAATACTATATGATGACCAGTTCTGATGGACCAGGCCATCCTCAGCAACGAGATCAACCAAATCATTTCTAATGGAGCAGTAATGAACTGAACTAGCTATGCCCAGAAAAAGAACTCTGGGAGATGACTAAAAACCATTACATTGAATTCCCAATCCCTATATTTATGCACACCTGCATTTTTGATTTCCTTCACAAGCTAATTGTACAATATTTTAGAGTCTGATTCTTTTTGTACAGCAAAATAACGTTTTGGTCATGTATACTTATTGTGTATCTAATTTATATTTTAATATATTTAACATCTAATGGTCATCCTGCCATCTAGGGGAGGGGGGGGGGGTAAGAGGTGAAAAATTGGAACAAGAGGTTTGGCAGTTGTTAATGCTATAACGTTACCCATGTATATATCCTGTAAATAAAAGGCTATTAAATACAAAAAAAATAAATAAGTTATCTCTCCTGGATCTATGTTCCAGGTCAGTTGTTTTTCCAACGAGTTATTTTATATTTTTCCCTATTTTTTTCATTTATTTGGTTTTGCTTGTATCTTGATTACTCACAAAGTCATTAGCTTCCATTTGCTCAATTCTATTTTTTATGGAATCATTTTCCTTAGTGAGTTTTTGTACTTCCTTTCCCAATTGGCTAATTTTGCTTTTTAAGATATTCTGCATCTCTCTCAATTATTTTCCTAATTTTTTTCTCTTGATTTTCAAAGTTCTTTTTGAGCTCATCTATGGCCTGAGGCCAATTCTTATTTTTCTTGGAGACTTTAGATGTAGGAACTTTGACTTTGTTAACATCTTCTGAGTGTGTATTTTGATCCTCCTTGTCACCATAATAGCTTTCCATGGTCAGAAACTTTTTGTTGTTGTTGTTTTATGCTCATTTCCTTAGCCTATTGCTCTGCTTTTAACTCTTTGTTAAAGTAAGACTCTGTTTACCAAGCTGAGGGTGCATTGTTCCAAGCTTCAAGGGTTTTGTGCAGCTGTTTTCAGAAATCCTTCTCACAATCTTACCACAAGCACTCTTTTCTACCATGGAACTGTTAGGTGTGTCCCCACCTTACATTAGCTGTAAGGTCTAATGTGCTGGCTAAGACTGTGGGTCTACTGGGAAGAGCTTAACTGGTGCTGAAGATCAGACTCCCATCTCATTGTCACAGACCCTGTCCACTGACTTTCTGAGTCCTCTGTCTCTGGGTTCAGTGGTCCAGCCTCCTGATTCAGCCTGCTGCTGATACACAGGTCTTGCCTCCATGAAGCTGGTCAGGGCCACAGCTGAAGCCAGAGTCAGATATGTGTTGGGTTTGAAAACCAGTGTTCTACTATGGTTTCACAGACCTTTCCTCCTGACCTTCCAGGTTCTCTTTGGTGTCTCTGGGCTGAAAGGTCTGGAAGCCACCAGTACTGCTGCTGATTCAGCTGTCAACTTGGGCCCACTGGGGCTGTATCCGAAACTGCACCAGAACATGTGGACTATCTGCTGGATTTTCATAAGCATATAACTGACCTTTTCTGCTGAGCTTTTAAGTTGCCTTCAGCTGAAAAATGTTCTATTCCGTCTTTTGGAGTGTTCTGATACTCTAAATTTGATTCATTATTTAAAGGAATTTGGAGCCATTTTGGGGAGAATTTGGGTAAGTTCCTGCCTTTACTCTGACTCCACCTCTACAAAACTTTTTTTTTTAATCAATATTCCTCTCCCTTCATAAATCTCCATCCCCATTCAATTTCCTCTGTAAAAGCAATTCCAATTTCTCTAGTTGTTTGAGTCTTTTTTTTTCTCCTGGAATTCTCCTGGATTAAAAAAAAACTTATCTGTGTATATGCTGTAAATATTCAATAAAATGTAAGTCATTTGAGGGCACAGGCAACTCTTTTGTCTTGAGTGAAATTCTGAGGGACAAATTTCTGAGCACAATAGCAAGACTAGAAATTATTAGCAAGATGTCAGAGCAGAAATAATATATGTTCTTCTTTTTGGCTGATGACATTTTAGTGAGAATATATCATTTGAACCTCCTGTTCTGAAACACCCTTAAGATAGACAAGAGCCTGATTCAAATCATAAAATAAAAGGTTTTCAGGTGATGGGATTATTCTGCAGGATGCATGAGAGTTGCTACAATAGATTAATCTTAATCAAATTTCTCTGAAAATTAGCTTATTGGTGGAATTACAAAAGTAGAAGTAATTATAAGCTTGACCTTTAGCCAAATTTTTCCAGGTAGTGGCTGACCCTTAAAACGGAAGAATTAGGAAGATTCTGGTTTAGAAAATTTCAAGTTCTCTGGATTTCCCTCAGAACAACAAAATTGCACCTCAGGTTGAACATAGACCAATTAAAAATAAATAAGATTTGGAGTAAAACAATAGTCATCCTGGGCCAACCTGAGACCAGAAGATTGACTCCAGGATACAGTTTTAATCTGGTGAAGTGTAAACTTCTCCTCCTAGACAACTTGGGGAATCAAGGGTATGAGTTCAGGAAGACTGAGGGAATCTCTGCTGATTAGGAATGTCAGACCAACCTGTGCTGCAGAGAAATGATCATGGGTGAGAAGGAACCAGCCCAGTAGGTAAGTGCAAAAGCAGTGGAACAGGAATGCTGCTGGCTGGGGACAATTGCAGAAGGGGGGAGCTTTTGGTCTAGGGTTCCACATCAGAAGGAATAGTTGAAACAGAGGCACCATTTCCCCCATGCCCCAGGATTCAATGTGGTTACAGTAACAGTTCTCATTAGAAAAACAAAAATGGGGGTGGAGCCAAGATGGTGGAGAAGACACACGCGACTTTCTAAGCTCTTCTCTTACCCTCTTTATCAATATTATATCGAGCCTCAAAAATAGTCTTGACTGCTACAATTGTAAAGATAAGAAGTAGAACAACTCACCAGACAAAGAAAACTGCAGTCTTGCCAAAAGGTTGGTTCCGGGCCAGGGGGGGATCGGCCAGACTGGGAGAGAAATTAGGTTCCGAGGAGAGTCCTCAAACCGAGGGTGAAGGCACAGATCTCAGCACAAGCGCGCAGCCCCAACCGCAAGTACGGGCTTTTCCTGGGGCAGTTGTGATCCTGCACACAGGAGGACACTCCCAGGTTAGCCTCCAATCTGCGCAGTGGGAGCTCGGCAGGGCCATAGAGTTTTCCAGGGCCGATTTGCATCAGGCAGAGACCACTGGGCAGAGTTTGTCAGTCTGAGGTCTGTGGTCAGCTGCTAATACTCACAGTCCCAAAGAGACTCCGCCTAGGGCGGTGAACACTTTCACCCTTAGTCTCTAGCTGAGGGCAATCGATAATCCACCAGCCTACTAAGCAGTTTGATAGCTCAGCCAGTGCTGAATCCACTTCCTGTTGGGGAAGGGAAAACTCTCACCCAGAGCACTCCATACCTCGGAGCGAAATCGGTTTACATCTTTCCCTGCTCTGCAGAGGAAGCTGTAACCCCTTGCTTAGGAGACCCTACCCTAAAGGCTGTAAACATGAATAAAAGATGAAAAGAATAATCGACAGCTTCTATGCAGAAAAAGAGCAGGTCCAGCAAACCTGAAGAGACCTCAAACAAAAAATGCATCAGACTGTCCTCCTTAAATAATGCTCTCATAGAAGAGACCATTAAAAGTCTCAAAAGAGGTTAGAAGATAAATGGGGAAAGGAAAGAAAGCCTTACAAGAGAGCAACAACTTCCTGAAACATGAATTGGAAAAATAAAAATTCACTAAAAGTAGAATTTGAATTGGAAAAGACAAAAGAACCTGCAAGAAAGTAGGATCCGTGAATTGGAAAAAGACAAAGAACAAAAGGTAGGATCTGTGAATTGAAAAAGAAAATAATTCACTAAAAAAAAATTATGAAATGGAAAAATTCACAGACCAAAACAATACATTCAAAAACTCAATTGGACATATACAGAAGGAAGTAAAAAAAGCTATTGAAGAAAATAATTCTTTAAAAATTAGAACTGAACAAATTGAAACTAAGATTCATTGAGACAGCAAGAAATCAGTCAAGCAAAAACAAAAATGACAAACTGGAAAAACCACAATTATCTACTTGCAAAACGACAGACTTGGAAAATAGATCTAGGAGAGATAATCTGAGGATTATTGGACTTTCTGAAAACTATGATGAAAAAGAGCCTAGATACTATTTTACAAGAAATCATCAAAGAGAACTGCCCAGATGTAATAGAATCAGAAGGTAAAATAGGCATTGAAAGAATTCATCAACACCTTCTGAAAGAAACCCTAAAATAAAAAACCCCAAGAATATTGTGGCAAAATTTCAGAACTATAGATTAAGGAAAAATTTTACAAGCAGCCAAAAAACCATTTAAATACCGAGGTGCCACAATAAGGATCACCCAAGATCTGGCTGCCTCTACTTAAAGGAAAGAAGGGCCTGAAAGATATTCAAAGGCACAAGAACTTGAGATGCAGCCAAGAATAACACCCAGCTAAGCTGAGCATTTTCTTCAGGGAAGAAGATGGACATTTAACGAAACAAATGAATTCCATTTGTTTCTGAAGAAAAAACCAGAACTAAACAAAATTTGATCTCCAAGAATAGAACTCAAGAGATGCAGAAAAGGAAAAATAACCTTGAAATTGTATTTCTGTTGTGGATATACAAAAAGAATACATTATAATTTGATTGTAATGATATAACATAAAAGGAAGTAGATATGGAAAAGGGATGATGGCAGAATAAGGTGGGAAGGAGGGATAAAAAGAAAACCACATCCCACAAAGAGGCTAAGAAACTTATCATATCTGAGGAATTTAGAGAAGGGAGGAACATTGTGTGAATCTTACTCTCATCAGAGTTGGCTCAAAGAAAAATAATTGACATTTGTTTTAGAAAATTCTCTCCCTCATTAAAAACGGGAGAGAGGAAAAGGGAAAAAAAAAGAGTAATAAGGGAAGGAAGGGAAAGAGGGGGGAGATAAGAATAAAGTAAAGAACAATCGGGTTATTAGGATGGCAGGAAATCAGATTTATTAATTCTAACGTAAATGTAAATGGGATGAACTCCCATAAAGAGGAGGCAGATAGCAGACTGATCAAAAGTCAGAACCCTACAACATGTTATTTTTACAAGAAACACATTTAAAGCAAGGGGATACATATAAGTAAAAAGTAAAGGCTGGAGCAAAATCTATTATGCTTCAGATGAAGTCAAAAGAGGGTGCCATCCTTATCTCACATCAAGCAAAAGTAAAATTGATCTAATTAAAAAAGGAAGGTAACTACATCCGCTAAATAGCATAAACAACGAAGCAAATCAATATTAAACATATATGCACCAAGTGGTATGCACTCAACTTCCTAAAGGAGAAGTTAAGAGAGTTGCAAGAAGAAAAGAACAACAAAACTGTAATAGTAGGAGATCTCAACCTTGCATTCTCAGTTAGACAAATCAAACCACAAAACAAATAAGAAAGAAATTAAAGATAAATAGAATATTAGAAAAATTAGGTATGTTGATCTTTGGAGAAAATTAATAGATAGAAGGAATATACTTTCTTCTCCAAGTTCATGGAACCTATTCAAAAATGACCATTAAGGACATAAAGACCTCAAAATTAAATGCAAAAGAATGCAGAAAATAGTAAATCTTCTTTTCAGATCATGATGCAATAAAAACTACATTCAAAAAAGTTGGGAAATAGACCAAAAGTAATTGGAAACTAAACAATCTCATCTTAAAAATGATTTGAAGCAGCAAATTATAGATAAATTTAATTCACTCAAGATAATGACAAGATCAGACATCATACCAAAATTTGTGGATGCAGCCAAAGCGTAAAGAGGAATTTTATATCCTTAGAGGCTTACTTGAATAAAACAAGAAAGAAAAAGATTAATGAATTGGGCTTGCAACTAAAAACTAAAAAAAGACCAAAATTAAAACCCCAATCAAATACTAAATTGGAAATTCTAAAATTAAAAGGAGAAATTAAAAATATTGAAAAAGTAAAAAACTATTGAACTAATTAATAAACTAAGAGTTGGTTCTATAAAAAACAATAAAAAGATAAGCTTTGTTAAATCTGATTAGAAAAGGAGGAGAAATGAAATTAGTAGTCTTAAAAAAGAAAGGAAACTTTCCTGAAGGAAAAGGAAATAAAAAAATAAATTATTTTGCTCAACTTTATCCAAAATTGATAACCTAAGAAAATGACACCTCCAAAACACTGACTTCCCATACAGAAAGAAGAAATTCTTGAAATCCCATTTAGAAAAAGAAATAGAAAGGCAATTAAACAACTCCTAAAGAAAATCCCCAGGCAATGTTTACATTAATTTTACCAAACATTTAAAGAACAATTCCCAATCTTATAAGTATTTGATAAAAAGAATGAAGGAGTCCTACCATTTCTTCTAACCAACATGGACTGATACCCAAAACCAATTAGCAAAACAGAGAAAGAAAAAACCATCTCCAATAATATTGTAAATCTTAAAAAATATTGCAAAACAACAAATCATCTCCAAAAATACACAGATAAGTTTATACCAAAACAGGCTTTCAATAGGAAAAACTATCTACAATTGGCCATGTAAAACAATCAAAAACCAATTGTACAATAGGCAAAAAGATTATAAATCACCCCATTCCTATTAAAACACTTGAAAAATAAAAGACTTTCCAAAATAATCAGCAGCATCTTTAAACCATCAGAGCATCATATGATGGAACAAGCTCCACCATTCCCAATAAGTCGAGTAAACAAAATTACCCACTATCCGTTACTAAAGATTAGAAACACAGCTTTGCAATAAGAGCTAGAAAAATTAAAGGAAAAAAAATACAACATGAGGAAGCCAAATATCCTCTTTCCAGCATATGGATACCAAAACCCCAGAGATTCTGCTAAGATTAAAATAACCACAACTTTAGCCAAATTGCCTTATAAAATAAACCCACATAAGTCATCAGCATTCATATATCACTAACAAAAATCAACAACAGATTACAAAGAAAATTCCATTAAAATAACTAAAATAAATGCCAGGAATCTATCTGAAGGAATATCCAAAACATGAGCAAAATACAACCACTTTCACACAATTAAGTCATCAACCAATTGAAAAATATAAATGCTCTTGGAATAGGGGAGCAAATATAATAAAATGACATATTACCTAAACAATCTATTTTTAGCTATACAATAACCTCCCAAAAACTTATTTTAAGACCTAGAAAAAACAACAAATTCATATGGAAAACAAAAGTCCAAGAACCAAGAATTGAAAAATCAAAATGGTAATTAGTTACCAATCCTATTATAGAGCAAGTACCAAAAACTATTTGAGGCCTAAGGAAAATTAGTTGTCATGGAAAGATTATTCAAAAATAAAAACAACAAATATCAACCTATCTTTGCAAAGCAAACATTTGAATAAGAACTTTACTTTGAAAAATTCTGAAAATGGAAACTATATATCAGAAACTAGCATTAATCCATACTTAACGCCTACACCAAGTAAAGGTCAAAATGGTTCAGACCTAGCATAAGAAGAAAATTAAAATTAGAGGAACATAGGATAGTTTACCCTCCAACCTGTGGAAGGGAATATGCAAAAGAAAACTAGAGATCATTCTGATCACAAATAGAAAATTCAATTATACCAAACAATTTTGACAAACAAAACTAATGCAGAAAGATTGAAAACAAAAACTAATATTTTCAGTAAAGTTCTGAAAAGGTATTTCCAAAAATATGAGAATTACTCTAAATTTATAAAAAATCAACCATTCTCCAAAATTGAAAAATGTCAAAAGGAATATAACAACAATTCTCAGATGAAGAAGAAACATTTCTAGTCATATAAAAATGCTCCAAGTCATTATTAATCAGAGAAACAAATTAAACAACAAAATACACACACCTGTCAATTGTCCTAAATGCAGGAAAAAAAGATTTGTTGGAGGGAATTTGGAAAACTAATTATGCATTTTTATTGTGAACAATCAACCATTTTGGATATTTAAACTATCTCAAAATTATCCAACTTGCATGCCCTTATCCAGCATATTATACTATTATATCCAAAGAGATTATAAAGAAGGGAAAGGGACCTGTATGTGCACGAATGTTTGTGGCAGCCCTTTTTGTAGTGGCTAGAAACTGGAAACTGAATGGATGTCCATCAGTTGGAGAATGGCTGAATAAATTGTGGTATATGAATATTATGGAATATTACTGTTCTGTAAGAAATGACCAACAGGATGATTTCAGAAAGGCCTGGAGAGACTTACACGAACTGATGCTGAGTGAAATGAGCAGGACCAGGAGATCATTATATACTTCAACAACAATACTAGATGATGACCAGTTCTGATGGATCAGGCCATCCTCAGCAACGAGATCAACCAAATCATTTCTAATGGAGCAGTAATGAACTGAACTAGCTATGCCCAGAAAAAGAACTCTGGGAGATGACTAAAAACCATTACATTGAATTCCCAATCCCTATATTTATGCACACATGCATTTTTGATTTCCTTCACAAGCTAATTGTACAATAATTCAGAGTCTGATTCTTTTTGTACAGCAAAATAATGTTTTGGTCATGTATACTTATTGTGTATCTAAGTTATATTTTAATATATTTAACATCTACTGGTCATCCTGCCATCTAGGGGAGGGGGGGGGGGGGTAAGAGGTGAAAAATTGGAACAAGAGGTTTGGCAATTGTTAATGCTGTAAAGTTACCCATGTATATATCCTGTAAATAAAAGGCTATTAAAAAAAAATGAGCTAGTAAAGAAGAAATAACCCAAACATATAGACTTACTGTGGGAATAGGGAAGACTGGGGTTCATCTTCAGAGGACAATAGTGAAGAAAAAAAAGCCTCGTTTACTCTAAAGAGTGGCTACTGTCCCAGAAAGAATTTATAGACAAACTCAAAAAAGACTTCAAAAATCAAATGAGAGAGACTGAGAAAAGGCAAGGTAAAAAGGATCAAAAAAAGAGGATATTGAATCTAGCTTTGAAGTCTTGGCAAAAGAGATTTAAAATCACTTTTTTAGTAATACTAATAATAGTCTTAATCCATCAAGTATTTTAAAGTTTGTAAAACACTATATATATATATATATATATATATATATATATATATATTTCCTCTCCTCCCCCCCTTCCCCCATTTTACCCTTACATAACACTGAGAAGTAGGTGACTTCCTGACTTCAGGTACACTAAAAGTCATTCAACAGATTGAGAACTAAATCTGGGTCAGGAATATAAGTTCAAATTAAACATGAGATGCCCACTGATCTTGAACAAGTAATTTATCTTCAGTTTCTCCATCTATAAAATAGGGATAAAAATAATACTTCCCAGGGTTGCTTAAAAAACTAAAATGTATATATGGATATAGAACTGATTTAATGGTTAAACTCAAAGATTAGCCATTACGAATTAACTGATGTCATCTTTATTGGAGGTTTCTCATTCAGTGTCCCAGGAGCTTGTCTTGTTCAGTTGAACAGTTCTATAAATGACAAATAAAGTTTACAGTAAGATGCTATTGAAATATACAGATGGGAAACTGAGTGGATACCCATCAATTGGAGAAAGGCTGAATAAATCATGGCATATGAATGCTACAGAATACTATTGTTCTGTAAGAAATAATCATCATGATTTCAAAGAGGCTTGGAAAGACCTACATGAACTGAGGTTGAGTGAAATGTATAGAAACAGGAGATCATTAAACATGGCAACAACAAGACTACACGACAATCAATTCTGATAGACATGGATCTACACCCATAGAGAGAACAATGGGAACAGAGTGTGGAACACAACATAACATTCTCATTCTCTCTATTGTAATTTGCTTTCTTTTTGTTTTCTTTCTCAGTTTTTCTTTTTCTTCCTTCTTGATACGATTTTTCATGTGCAACAAGATAACTATAAATATGTGTACATATATTGGATCTAACATGTATTTCAACATATTTAACATGTATTTGACTACCTGCTAGTTAGGGGAGGGGATGGGGGGAAGGGAAAATTTAGAACAAAAGGTTAGGCAAGGGTCAATGTTGGGAAAATTACCTATGCATACACTTTGTAAATAAAATGCTTTAATAAAATAAAAAGAAAAAAAAAAAAAAGGAACATACAGATCCATCAAGTTGAAGATGAACAGAGCCAACACACTAGATATCAAAGACATTCTCTTATAACATTTTTGTGATAGCTATGGTTTGAATCAAACAAAATGAAATCTAATAAGAAAACCTAAAGAGTTTATTCATGTGTTTAAAAAATTACCTACATGTACCTGCTAGTTAGCAGATTGTCTGAAAACAATTTCTGTATTGTTTCTGTACTTTCCCTCTTCTCACCATCTTCTTAACCTTCTGCAGTCTAACTTCTTACCTCATTATTAAGCTGAAATTGCTGTCTCAATGAGTTCCAGTAATATGAGATACATTATCAAATCTAATGTTTTTGTTAATGTTTGTTCTCAACGCCATCTTTCTTGAGTCTTTTGCAGAATTTGAATTAGTTATTTTATTTTCCTATATATAACCACATAAAAAATATATACATAAATACACACATATAAACATACATAATATGGTGAGGGGAGGAATAACATTCTTGGTCCTTCTTATACTTGTCTGTTTTCTCCACCCCCTTGCTGATTTTTCATCTGTGTCATGCCTCCTGGAAGCATTTTCCCAGGTTCTGTTATAGGTTCTATTTTTCTTTCTCTATATTTTTTTTCTTTTTCTTATTATTTCTGTTTATGAGGTCAGAGGCAAGAAGAACCAAAGGACATGAGGTTAAGGGCAAATCTCTATTCCCACTCCAGATATCAAATAGAAAAATGAGGACTGTGATATTTACATGAGATTTTTGCTTCAAGTCCTTCTTTTCTGGAATTGTTAATGTGAATCTTGGGAGTTGGTTAAATAAACAATTCACCAGACATTTATTTTTTTTTTTTATTTTTTTAATTTAATAGCCTTTTATTTACATGATATATACATGGGTAATTTTACAGCATTAACAATTGCCAAACCTCTTGTTCCAATTTTTCACCTCTTACCCCCCCACCCCCTCCCCTAGATGGCAGGATGACCAGTAGATGTTAAATATATTAAAATATAAATTAGATACACAATAAGTATACCCGACCAAAACGTTATTTTGCTGTAGAAAAAGAATCAGACTCTGAAATATTGTACAATTAGCTTGTGAAGGAAATCAAAAATGCAGGTGTGCATAAATATAGGGATTGGGAATTCAATGTAATGGTTTTTAGTCATCTCCCAGAGTTCTTTTTCTGGGCATAGCTAGTTCAGTTCATTACTGCTCCATTAGAAATGATTTGGTTGATCTCGTTGCTGAGGATGGCCTGATCCATCAGAACTGGTCATCATATAGTATTGTTGTTGAAGTATATAATGATCTCCTGGTCCTGCTCATTTCACTCAGCATCAGTTCGTGTAAGTCTCTCCAGGCCTTTCTGAAATCATCCTGTTGGTCATTTCTTACAGAACAGTAATATTCCATAATTTTCATATACCACAATTTATTCAGCCATTCTCCAACTGATGGACATCCATTCAGTTTCCAGTTTCTAGCCACTACAAAAAGGGCTGCCACAAACATTCGTGCACATACAGGTCCCTTTCCCTTCTTTATAATCTCTTTGGGATATAATCCCAGTAGTAACACTGCTGGATCAAAGGGTATGCACAGTTTGATAACTTTTTGAGCATAGTTCCAAACTACTCTCCAAAATGGTTGGATTCGTTCACAACTCCACCAACAATGCATCAATGTCCCAGTTTTCCCGCATCCCCTCCAACAATCATCATTATTTTTTCCTGTCATCTTAGCCAATCTGACAGGTGTGTAGTGGTATCTTAGAGTTGTCTTAATTTGCATTTCTCTGATTAATAATGACTTGGAGCATCTTTTCATATGACTAGAAATAGTTTCAATTTCTTCATCTGAGAATTGTCTGTTCATATCCTTTGACCATTTTTCAATTGGAGAATGGCTTGATTTTTTATAAATTAGAGTTAATTCTCTATATATTTTGGAAATGAGGCCTTTATCAGAACCTTTGACTGTAAAAATATTTTCCCAGTTTATTGCTTCCCTTCTAATCTTGTCTGCATTAGTTTTGTTTGTACAAAAACTTTTCAGTTTGGTATAATCGAAATTTTCTATTTTGTGATCAGTAATGATCTCTAGTTCTGCTTTGGTCATAAAGACCTTCCCCTTCCACAGGTCTGAGAGGTAAACTATCCTATGTTCCTCTAATTTATTAATAATTTCATTCTTTATGCCTAGGTCATGAACCCATTTTGACCTTATCTTGGTGTACGGCGTTAAGTATGGATCAATGCCTAGTTTCTGCCATATTAGTTTCCAATTTTCCCAGCAATTTTTATCAAACAGTAAGTTCTTATCCCAAAAGCTGGGATCTTTGGGTTTGTCAAAGACTAGGTTGCTATATTTGTTGACTGTTTTATCCCTTGAACCTAATCTATTCCACTGATCAACTAATCTATTCCTTAGCCAATACCAAATAGTTTTGGTAACTGCTGCTCTATAATATAATTTTAGATCTGGTACAGCTAAGCCACCATCATTTGATTTTTTTTTCATTAATTCCCTTGAAATTCTTGACCTTTTGTTTTTCCATATGAACTTTGTTGTTATTTTTTCTAGGTCATTAAAATAGTTTTTTGGGAGTCTGATTGGTATAGCGCTAAATAAATAGATTAGTTTAGGTAATATTGTCATCTTTATTATATTTGCTCGCCCTATCCAAGAGCATTTAATATTTTTCCAATTGGTTAGATCAGACTTAATTTGTGTGAAAAGTGGTCTGTAATTTTGCTCATAAAGTTTCTGATTTTCCCTTGGCAGATAGATTCCTAAATATTTTATATTATCAGTAGTTACTTTAAATGGAATTTCTCTTTGTAACTCTGACTGTTGGATTTTGTTAGTGATATATAAGAATGCTGATGACTTATGTGGGTTTATTTTATAACCAGCAACTTTGCTAAAGTTGTGGATTATTTCTAATAACTTTTTAGCAGAATCTCTGGGGTTCTCTAAGTATACCATCATGTCATCGGCAAAGAGTGATAATTTGGCTTCCTCATTGCCTATTCTTATTCCTTTAATCTCTTTCTCAGCTCTTATTGCTATAGCTAGCGTTTCTAATACAATATTAAATAGTAACGGTGATAGTGGGCAACCTTGTTTCACTCCAGATCTTATTGGGAATGGTTGCAGTTTGTCTCCATTACATATGATGCTTACTGATGGTTTTAAATAGATGCTGCTGATTATTTTAAGGAAAAGTCCATTTATTCCTATACTCTCAAGTGTTTTTAATAGGAATGGATGTTGGATTTTATCAAATGCTTTTCCTGCATCTATTGAGAAGATCATATGGTTTTTGTTAATTTGGTTATTAACATGGCCAATTATATTGATAGTTTTCCTAATATTGAACCAGCCCTGCATTCCTGGTATAAATCCTACTTGATCATATTGTATTATCTTGGAGATGATTTTCTGTAGTCTTTTTGCTAATATCTTATTTAAGATTTTAGCATCAATATTCATTAGGGAGATTGGGGTATAATTTTCTTTCTCTGTTTTCAGCCTACCTGGTTTAGGTATCAGTACCATGTCTCACCAGACATTTATTAAGGAATTCTTATCTGCTATTTACTGTGTTAAGTATTTGTTAGGGAAAAGTTCTGGCAGGTGGGGTCACCTGGCATCCAAGAGATCTGGTAGGTATGAAGGAATTATCATGGGACTCTTAGGGGACAAATTTGATATCAGTGCTGTTGATGATATTGAACCAACATGTAGATAAGATAAACAAACATTCAGAACATACTAAGAAGCAGAAAGTACAAAACAAAACAAACAAACAACAATAACAACAACAACAACAACAACAACAACAACAACAACAACAACAACAAAACCTAGTACTGAGCAATGGAGGTGAGTCATCTCAATATAGAGACTGATGCTAGAAATTTGGCCATAGTGGGGAAAATGCATAGGGGCCAAATGAGAGTCATAATAGTCCCATATTTTCCCCGACCTTTATCAAGGAACTATTTACATCTGGTTCTGATACAGAGTTAGCCCCTTCTTCCAAAATAATAATTGTTCTTAATCAGAGTGGGTACAAATGGTTGAAGAGGGAGACCAAAAAAGTTCAATACAATGAGTACCAATATGCTAATTAGTCAATCCTATGGTAGTGGGAAGGGATTCTGATAGTAATGGATTGGCCTGTTCTGATCAATTGGCAGGATACCTAGGAATAAATAGGCCAAAGGTTATTACTTGGTGATTTCCCATGGGTCTATTATCTTAATTCACATGACTCTCAGATTTATATATCATCCCTAATATCCCACAGAAGGTCTACCCCTGAATTCTTATCATCTGAACTAGATATCATTTTGAACTAGATATCTCATAGATATTTCAAATTCAACATGGACAAAATAGAATTCATAATTTTATCTCCAAAATGAATCCCTTATTCTGTCACTATCCAAAGTACCAACTGATAAATCAAATTTGAAATCTTATCTTCACTTACTGCTCACTTTCACTTATCTTTTTTATTCAATAAATTGCCAAGGGTTACCATTCCTTACAATATCTTTTATATATTATTAAGTTACTTTATCAGTTTAAGCTTTCATTGCCTCTCACATGGACCATTATAATCTTCTTCGAATTGGTCTCCCTGCCTTTCCAGACAAAACCATTTTTCACATGCCTGTTAATGTGATTTTTATTAACAAATTAAAATACAATTTCCCTATTCAACAAGTTCCTGGAGCTCCCTACAAGATTAAATAAAATGTCTGTTTAGCATTCAAAATTCTGCACACCCTGGAATCTTTCTATCTTTTTATACCACAATCCCCACCATGTACTCTGTGATCTAGTCATATATGCCTACTTGTTATTCACGAACCCCTCCCTGCCCAGTCCTTCTCTCTATCTCTATGTAAAACACTCTCCAAGGAGATTTCAAAAACAGACTTATTACCCCTGAATGTTACAATGTTAAAGTCATCTATCTGTTCTGAATGTATCTGTTCTATTTCCTAGTCTCCTCTCATTCCCCCATTAGATTATCAGTTCCTTGAGGAAAGAAATTTTTTGCTTTTCTTTATGTCCCCTATTCTTAACACAATCCTAGAAATGGCATAGATCATAAACTGAGAATTTGTGTATTTAGTTGACTATAAACTTGGATAATGAGTCAGCAGTTAGGTGGCAAACAAACTCCCCCCCCAATATATTCTTATACTACATTAAGAGAGGGAGAATGTCCAAGAGAAAGGAGGTCATCTTCCATGGTTGTAGTCTATCATGATGAATCTTTTTTCTAGAGTAATGTGTTATGGCAACCATAATTTAGGAAAAACATTACCCTTTGGGACCAAACAGAGTAAGTCTAATTCTTTATCCATGTGACAATACTTTAAATACTTTGAAGACAATAGTCATTTCATTACTGAATTTTTTTTTCTTCCAGGCTAAGTATTCCTAGTTCCTTCAACTTCTAATTCTTATGCCATATAAGAACATGAACATATATTATATGTTACATAAGGATAAATTAAATGAATTAAAAATCCCTAATTATTCAGAATGCTTAGCCTTAGCATTTGAAGTATTTTCTCATGGAATCAGTATTTACCTTAATCAATTTGATTCCAAAGGGTAGAACAAAAAGTCAATGTTTAGAAAAATCATGAGAAAAAATAGTTTTTATATCAGGAAAAAATTCCAACAATTAGAGCTATTCAACAATGTTATGTCCTGTGTCAGGAAGCACTGGGTACTTTCTTTTTATAATTCATTAACCAAAGTTTAGATGGTCTCTCTATGAGGATCTATATGGGACTAAATATAATGATGAGGATTCATATTTAGGTAGGAATGTGACTATTCTTTAAAGTTCTCCCATATTCTTATACCCCAAAGAGATACTAAAGAAGGGAAAGGGACCTGTATGTGCCAAAATGTTTGTGGCAGCCCTGTTTGTAGTGGCTAGAAGCTAGAAAATGAATGGATGCCCATCAATTGGAGAATGGTTGAGTAAATTGTGGTATATGAATGTTATGGAATATTATTGTTCTGTAAGAAACGACCAGCAGGATGAATACAGAGATGCTTGGAGAGACTTACATGAACTAATGCTGAGTGAAATGAGCAGAACTAGGAGATCATTATATACCTCAACAACGATGCTGTATGAGGATGTATTCTGATGGAAGTGGATATCTTTGACAAAGAGAAGATCTAACTCAGTTTCAATTGATCAAGGATGGCCAGAAGCAACTACACCCAAAGAAAGAACAATAGGAAATGAATGTAAACTGCTTGCATTTTTGTTCTTCTTTCCGGGTTATTTATACCTTCTAAATCCAATTCTCCCTGAGCAACAAGAGAACTATTCAGTTCTGCACACATATACTGTATCCAAGATCTACTGTAACCTATTTAACATGTATAGGACTGCTTGCCATCTGAGGGAGGGTGTGGAGGGAGGGAGGGGAAAAATCAGAACAGAAGTGAGTGTAAGGGATAATGTTGTAAAAAATTATCCTGGCATGGGTTCTTTCAATAAAAAGTCATAAAAAAAAAAAGTTCTCCCATATTAATTGTTTGGTTGAAATGTAAACTCCGAATGTGCTTGTGTATTATAATTTGTCTGATTGCATTTTTCTCTCAGAATAGTATATAAATAAAAAGTAGAAATTCCTTTGCTTGTCTTGATATCACCTCTCTGATGTCATAGTCCTCTTTCAAACCAAAGGACAAACGACAACAAATCATCCATTCATGCACATATTTACCTTATTAAATTTCTTATGTTTTCTTTTTCTTATTTACCTTTTTATATTTTTCTTGATTGTTACATGTGAAAATCATACTTTCTGTTCAGCTTTAGTCTTTTCATATTGAATGCTTAAAAATCTTCTATTTCATTGAATGTTCTTTTCCCCTTAAGGATTATAATGAGTTTCACTGCATAGGCAATTTTTGGTTGTAATTCTAACTCCTTGGCATTCTGGATTAACATATTCTAATTCTAAATATTCTAAAATCCTTTTAACATAGAAGCTGTTAAACACTATGCAATCCTGACCTTGGCTTTATGATAATTGAATTGTTTATTTCTGGCTGCTTGGAAAATTATCTCCTTAACCTGAGAGTTCTAGGATTTGGCTATAATATTCCTGGCAAGTTTTCATTTGGAAATCTGTTTCAGGTAGTGATCAGTGAATTCTTTCAATTTCTATTTTACCCTTTGGTTCTAGTATATCAGGACAGTTTTACTTGAAAATTTCTTTTTTTTTTACCAGTAGATGTTAAATATATTAAAATGTAAATTAGATACAGAATAAGTATACATGACCAAACTATTATTTTGCTGTACAAAAAGAATCAGATTCTGAAATATTGTACAATTAGCTTGTGAAGGAAATCAAAAATGCAGGTGGGCATAAATATAGGAATTGGGAATTCAATGTAATGGTTTTTAGTCATCTCCCAGAGTTCTTTCTCTGGGTGTAGCTGGTTCAGTTCATTACTGCTCCATTGGAAATGATTTGGTTGATCTCATTGCTGAGGATGGCCAGGTCCATCAGAACTGGTCATCATATAGTATTGTTGTTGACGTATATAATGATCTCCTGGTCCTGCTCATTTCACTCAGCATCAGTTCGTGTAAGTCTCTCCAGGCCTTTCTGAAATCATCCTGTTGGTCAGAAAATTTCTTGAAATATGATATCTAAATTCTTCTTTTATGACTTTCTGGTCATCCAGTAATTCTTAAATTATCTCCCTGGATTTACTTTTCAAGTCTGTTTTGTTTGTTTGTTTTTGTTTTCTTCCAAAAAGATATTTAACTTTCTTCTATTTTTTACTTCTTTTGATTTTGTATGTTGCTTCTTGTCTCCTGGAATCATTAGCTTTCACTTGCCCAATTCTAAATTCAAGAAATTATTTTCTTCACTAAAGTTTTTACTTCCTTTTCTATTTAACTAATTCTAGTTTTTAAGGAGTTATTTTCTTTAATGATTTTTGTACATCTTTTTCCACTCATTTTTTTGTGCTTCTTTTACAAAAGTATTGACTCTTTGTTCATGATTCTCTTACATCACTTTCATTTCTTTCACCAATTTTTCTTCTCTTATTTGATTTTTAAACCTTCCCTGAACTTTTCCATAAGTTCTTTTTCTTCTAACATCAATTAACATTTTTTGAGTCTTTGCATATAGCCATTATGACATTGTTGTCCTCTACTAAGTTTGTGTTTAAATTTCCTTGTTATTTTAGTAACTTTTTATGGCTAGCTCACATTTTATTTGTTTTGTTTTTTTTTTCCTTTTCTTATTTTCTTAGTCTATTTCTTGACTTTTAAATGTATGCTAAACTTGAGTTATATTCCTGCAGTACATGGGGCACCGTCTGTCCCATGTTTATTATACCAGAGGAGAGAGTACTTACCAGAACCAAACCTATGGCTGTGGCTGCAGGGTATGAGGTCTTCTCATGGGCCTAGGCTGAGGATCAGGATTACTTACTGGACAATATTATTCCTTTACACTAGTGAAGTAAACAATTTTGCTGATGTTCTAAGTTGTTTGGGGCTAGAAAATTGTTTCATCACATTCTTTTGTTGGTTCTACCTCTCCAGAATTTGTTTCCAGACCTCAATTTATAGTTGCTTAGAGATGAATTTGAGAGTTCTGGTGATTTCCTGCCTTACATTTGCTATCTTGATTCTGCCTTCTTAAAAATTTATGAATACTTACAGCAACCCTCAAATGGAATGAGATACCTTATGAGTCAATCACTATATCTTCCTCACTTTCTTTTTATAATTCATTAACCAAAGTTTAGATGGTCTCTCTATGAGGATCTATATGGGACTAAATATAATAATGAGGATTCATATTTAGGTAGGAATTTGACTATTCTTTAAAGTTCTCCCATATTCTTATACCCCAAAGAGATACTATAATCATAAGAGGAATCATAAGAGATGATATTATTATGAGTGGAACAATTATTGTTCTGCTGCAATCAGCTTTGACTGACTTATGATTAACTGTTAAATCATCAGTAAGAGGTTTCAATTCAGAAATTAGCAAATGCTACAAATCTTGTTTTGTTGATGAAACCTAAGAAAGTATGAAGTAAATATTAATATTAACACAGTGTTTTGGAGAGTTTGTTCTTAAACATTTAATCAACCAATAAGCTGTTTTTAAATACTTGCTTTTTGTCAGGACTTCTGCTAAGTACCAGAGATAAAAAAAAAAGTAAAAAACAATCCATATTCTCAAGGAATTCACAATCTAATGGAGAGAGAAAAGATACAGTGTCATGTACAAACAAGCTATGTAAAGGAAAAATAGAAAATCATCATCAGATGAAATTTAGATTAAAATGGGGTCAAGAAAGACATTCTGTATATTATACATTTTAGTTGGGATTTGAAGAAGCAAAACAAGAAATTATCAGCATATTTCTAAAGTAGATGATTTCTAATCCTCATTTCAAATATATGAATATATAATTCCATAGTTTCTTGTCCTAGAAATAATGAAATCCTGCAGCAGATTCTGTTAGGGGAAAGATAATAGAGAAGTATTAGGTAACTGAGAGTGTCTAAGGAGAGGAAACAGGACAAGTATTAGAATGATTAGGCTAGGGAAGCACGAGAATTTTATTCTGAGACTTTTGCTACAGCCAGGTCTGAAATGCTAGTAATAGTTTTCATTTTTTCAAATCTATGTTTTCTCTAATCATGTATGTGATTAAAAACATTCTGTGAATGACTTTCCATCAGTAACAAGGAGGTTGAGCCTAAAAAATACCAGCGATGTGAGTCTGATGTGAAATTCAGGAAATTATGCCAGCATTCAGCATCATAAGTCACACAAAGTACATAGAGAGTTTCACTAGGCTTAGAGGGAAAAAACTGCTTTCTAATAAATTCAAAGCATAGTCACTTGATAAACTACAGAGGAATAAGCTAGCAAAAAAGATTTGTCGCTATTTGTGGTAAAAACACTTTAAAGCATCATTAATCACAATTGAAAATTGAAAATGCCCAACCTAATTCTAATTTTTGTGATGTTTTATTAATAGATATCCAAACCAGTTTATAATGTGAAACATTATAATGCAAATAGATTTTAGCTCATAAATTTCAGAAGGGTTTTAAGATTCAAACAGAATATTTAGTGAAATGTTGACAGCTCAAAGAACAGGTTGGCTGATGATAATTTAGAGGTAAAACTAGCACTTTAGCTTTGAAAATAATTTTATTGTAAGGACAATTTTTTCCTGGATTTGTGCTTCCTTCTCCCTTTTAATGAGCTCATGACGCAATTTATAAAGCCTTCAAGTCCATGGGATTTTGTTGAGAATTCTATGAAAAGAATTGGTATTTATGAAGTGTTGTGTTCTCTGAGGATACCAAGGCACTTTACACATATTAACAAACCATTCTTTATAAATCCTTTAGAAGTAGATGCCAAGTATTATCAATTATCTCAGTCTTATAAGGAGAGGAACTGAAAAACTAAATGAATTAAAATCAGCGTACAGGAATTTGAGCCATGACTTAACTTAATATTATGTCCAGATGTGATATATCACAGATATTCTATTGGCTCAGATAGGTGTTTACCTATTTGTAGCTATAGATCTTTTCACTGTTTCATGCAATTGTAGGGGTCTGTGGAAAGGGAAAAACTCAAATCTGTGATTACATAATGGAAGTTCACATTTTTTGATAAATTAATTTCATGGTATTTTAAAAATTGAAATTTTTGGTTTTTTTGATTATTAGTAAATTTATAATAAAAAAGGTAGAGTAGGTGTTGGGGGGAATCTGATTTCAAAATATTAGCACTCTTCTCAGAGGACATTTTGGCCTTGGAAAGTGGGGAAATGGTATTGACAGTTAAAAGCAATAAAGGTAAAATCTCAGGAATTATTTCTAAAATATTCTTCCTCCTTCATAAAGATATGTGTTTTTTAGAACAGAATGGTTCTCTGATATTTTGTCTTTTATAGAGGTACTTTTTTTTAGCAAAACACTGAACTTGAAATAATATGTGGCCTACAATATTCACACATGACTGAAAATGCTTGTTTTAACTGAATCTACACATACACACACACACACACACACCTATACTAATACAACATTTATGTGATTTTTAAAATTATATTCCCAGAATAAGTTGTATTCACTGTTGCCATTGGCTATAGAATAATAGTAATGAAGAAAAAAAAAAGGGAAATTGTTCAGGGTGGGGATATGCTTCTTTAGATGCTGAAATAAAACAGATAGTTTAGCATAGCAGCAAGCTCATAGTTCATTCAATAAGAGGCAATCATGTTTTTGCACAGTAGTTCACTAGTGCTTAGGGAAAGAAAAAAAAAACACTTCTATGATGGTTGAAAAAAATATAGTAATTCAATCATTTCTGGTGGGTGCCCTTACTCATACAAAGGCATTAAATTGATTTAGACAAATTACTTTGCTTCCAACTTGGCTAATATAAACATTTCCACAGGTTAGTCAGGAGTAACCTCAATCCAGAGAGCAAAATAAAAATCTTAAGTGATGACCTCAAAAGTATTAACATAGGAGGAAATTCAGTAAAAGCTGTTTGAAAAGCCTATGATTTTTCCCAAAGTGTTGGTTTTCCCTTATTCGTTCCTCCCTCCCTTCTTTCTTCCTATTTTCTTCCTTCCCTTCCTCTCTTTCTTTCCCTCCCTCCTTCCATCCTCCCTCCATCCTTTCCTCCCTTCCTTCCTTGTTAAACAGAAAAAAGGAATAAATGAAAAAAAGAGAAAGATTGATAGATAGATCGTTTATTAAATGCTTCACTTCTAGTATAAAAAAACAAGGGGGAAAAAAGAGTCTTTGCTCTCAAGGAACTTATATTCCTACTAAAGACAAAAGCAACTAGTAAAATAAAATAAAAAAAGGAGCTAAAATCCTCACTTGGGGGAAAGGAAGAAGACAATAAGCTAAAGGTAAAATGAAGTGTGACTGTTTTCCAGTTAGAGTAGCTATGTTTGAAATCAACTGGACTGAACCAGCCTCTAACCTATAGATGAAGAGTCAATCAACGCAGCTAGAAACAGGAAAGTCAGGAATCAAACAGAAATTTAATTTTAAAGTGAGGAAATGGTTCTCAAGGAAAGCCACATATGCCAAGGCCCTGGTCCAGGTGGGAGACCTGAGGTAATCTGTGGAGTTCTCAGTGCTTATACAAATAACTACATAATGAGCTGCAATCCTGACAATGATAGTAATGGTAAAAATGAGATAAGTCTGATTCATATCAGGGCTTCATGACCGGAACATGGTTACTTACCTGCTGCTTATTTGAGCTCACAGAACACCTGGTGCTCATCAAAACAATACAATAATTATGTGATTTTGTCAAAGAATGAAATCATCCAGAGGGATAGTGCAAAGGATTGTTGTTATGTTAAGTTCAAGGCACAGCCTACTTGCTGGGCCTTAGCTCTGAAAAATAGGGAGTCTATTGATATCTTAACATTAATCTGGAGGACTTCTGGCCAAAATGTCAGAGAGGACACACACATCTCTGTCTTTGCTCTTAGAATTTATTTCATGACAAGGCCTTGGAATTAGTGCTTGACTGAAAAAAAAAAAACACAAACAATTACCAACAGAAGATATCCTTGAAATTTGCCAGAAAAGGTCTGTTTTTGCTCGCGGGTGGGGACAGTTAGATTGGGAGCAAACTGAAGGCAGGCAGCAGCAGCACAGCAGACAGAGAGCATATGGAGCCAACGAAGGGGAGTGGGGTATGATCTCAGCCATTTCTGCAATGAGATCTTTAACACAGTGTTGGCTACTTTGTCCTGGCAGCAAGCCAGTAGATCAGCAGAAGAGTTATAAACACAGGAGGTAAAGACTATAACCCCAAAAAGCGAGGGTCTCTCGAGACCTGGCCACACCCACCTCCAGTGTCTCACACACTCTCAGAGTCTCAGAGCACAGACGCAGCACAGCCATTGTGGTCCTTCTAGTGCCTCATTCCTGCTCCCCCCCAGTCCCTGCAGTCTGTAGAGGAAGCTCAGTAATACCATTCTGCCGCAGCCCTGTCCACCCCCCCATCCCTGCCAAAAAAAAAAAAAAAAAGCAGACTGCATTTGTTTTTCTGCTAGTTTGTTTTCTTTGATTCTTCTTTGACAAAATGAGCAAAAAATTAAAACGTACTCTATTGATAGCTTCTATATATAAAGCAGACTTTAAATCCTGAGGAGACTAAAAACAGACTGTCTCCAGATGAATCTCCAAAAGGAGATATGATCTGATCCTCAACACACAAGACTCTCATAGAAGAAATTTAAAAAGGCTCTCACAAGAGAGCTAGAAGAAAAATGGGAAAAGGAAAAGGAAGCTTGGCAAGAGACTCTGGATACTTCATCCCACTCATTTAAAGACAGAGTGGATAAAGAAATCAAATCTTTGGAAAACAGAATTAGTGAACTGGAAAAAGAAAATAGCTCTCTAAAAATAAAATTGGTGAAATGAAAAAAAATTTCATGGAACAAAACAACTCACTTAAAAACTCAATTGGACAGTTATTTAAAAAGTGAGTGAAGAAAATAATTCATTGAAAATCAGAATTGAATAGAGCAGTAATGAATTAAACCAGATACACCCAGCAAAATAACTCCAGAAGATGACTATGAAGCACTACATAGAATTCCCAATCCCAGTATTTTTGTTTGCCTGCATTTTTTATTTCCTTCACAGGTTAATTGTACACTATTCCAAAGTACGATTCTTTTTGTACAACAAATAACTATATGGGCATGTATACATATATTGTATTTAACTTATACTTTAACATATTTAACATGTATAAGTCAACCTGCCATCTGGGGAAGGGGATGGGGAGAAGGAGGGGAAAAATTGGAACAAAAGATTTTGCAATTGTCAATGCTGAAAAATTACCCATGAATATATCTTGTAAATAAAAAAAGCTATAATAATAAAAAAATAAAAAATAAAGAAAATCAGAATTGAACAAATGGAATTGAATGACTCAAGGAGACACTGAGACTCAGTCAAGTAAAACCAAAGAAATGAAACAATGGAAAAAATTTCAAATATCTTCTTGGGAAAACAACAGACCTGGAAAATAGATTTAGAAGAAACAATCTGAGAATTATTGGACTCCCTGAAAAATGTAATGGAAAAAAGAGCCTGGATACTATATTCCAGGAAATTATTAAAGAGAACTGCCCAGAAGTTATAGAAACAGAAGGTAAAATGAACATTAAAAAATTAATCGATCACTTACTGAAAGGGACCCTAAAATCAAAAATTCCAAGAAATATAGTGGCTATATTCAAGTACTATCAAACCAAGGAAAAATATTACAAGTTGCTAGAAAAAGTCAATTTAAATATAGAGAAGCCACAATAAAGATTACCCAGGATCTAGCAGCGTCCACATTAAAGGATCAAAGGACCTGGAATCTGATATTCTGAAAAGCTAAGGAACTTGGTAGTAAGCCAAAAATAACTTACCCAGCCAAAATGAGCTTTTTTTTCAGGGAAGAAGATAGACATTCAATGTAATAAGTGAATTTCATCTATTTCTTATGAAAAAAAATGGAATTAAATAAAAAGTCTGATCTCCAAATATAGGACTCAAGAGAAACATAAAAAGGTAAAAAGAAACATAAAAAGGTAAAAAGTTTTGGGAACTATGTTTCTGTTATGAATATGCATAAAGAACACATGTATAATTTAGTTTTACAATTATAATGTAAAAAATAAAGTAGAGGTGGAAAGAAAATTATACCAGTAAAAGGGTAAAGTGGAGCTACTACATCTCAAGAACAGGCAAAGAAAACCTATTATATCTGAGAGAAAGAAGGGAGGGAATGAACACAGTGTGTATCTTTCACTCATCAGAATTGGTTTAAAGAGAAAAATATTAGACATATTCTATTTACAGAGAAACTTCTTCCACCTCATTGAAAAAGCTAAGGAACTTAATCTGCAGCCAAAAATAACTTACCAGCCAAATTTTTTCCAGGGAAGAAGATGGACATTAAATAAATTAAGTGAATTTCATCTATTTCTGGTGAGAAAAAACTGGAACTAAACAAAAAGTTTGATCTCCAAATATAGAACTCAATAGAAACCTTAAAAGGTAAAAAGAAATTTTTGTAACTATATTTCTGCTATAAAAATATATAAAGAACAAATGTATACTTTGTTCTAGAAACTAGAGGTGGAAAGGAAATTGTACCAGAAAAAGAGTAAAGCATGGGTACTACATCTGAAGAACAGGCAAATGAAACCTATTATATCTGAGAGAAAGAATAGAGATGGATGAACATAGTGTGTATCTTACTGCCATCAGAATTGACTTAAAGAGAAAAAATATTAGATATATTTGATTTATTGTGAAGCATCTTCCATTTCATTGAAAAGTGGGAGGGGAAAAGTGAAAAGGGTTGGAGTAAGCTAAGTGGAAGGAATACAGAAATTGTGAGGAAAAGGGGTAAGATAAGAGGAGGAACTCTAAGGTGGGGGAAGAGATACTAAAAAGAGAGGGCTATGAGAAGCAACTGGTGCTCACAAATTTAATACTGGGGAGGGGGTTAAGGAGAAAGAAAAGGAGAAAAACATAAGCAGGAGTTAACAAGATGGCAAGTAATACAGAATTGGTAATATTAACCATAAATATGAATGGGGTAAACACCCCCATAAAGAGGAAGTGGTTAGCAGACTGGATTAAAAGCCAGAATCCTACAATATGTTGTTTACAGGAAACACACCTGAAGCAGGGCGACACATACAAAGTAAAGGTAAAAGCTTGGAACAGAATCTACTATGCTTCAGGTGAAGTCAAAACAGCAGAGGCAGCCATCCTGATCTCAGATCAAGGAAAATCAAAAATTGATCTAATTAAAGGACATAAGGAAGGGCACTATAACTTGCTAAAGGGTAGTATAGATAATGAAGCAATATCAATATTAAACTTATATGCACCAAGTGATGTAGCATCTAAATTCTTAAAAGATAAATTAAGAGAGATGCAAGAAGAAATAGGCAGCAAAACTATAATAGTGGGAGATCTCAACTTTGCACTCTCAGAATTAGATAAATCAAGCCACAAAATAAATAAAAAGAAGTCAAAGAGGTAAATAGAATAGTAGAAAAGTTAGATATGATAGATCTTTGGAGAAAACTAAATAGAGACAGAAAGGACTACATGTTCTTCTCAGCAGTTCATAGAACCTATACAAAAAATTGACCATATATTAGGACATAAAAATCTCAAACTCAAATGCAGTAAGGCAGAAATAGTAAATGCATCTTTTTCAGACTATGATGCAATGAAAATTACATTCAATAAAAAGCCAGGGGAAAATAGAGCAAAAAAAAATTGGAAACTAAAGTATCCCATACCAAAGAATGAGACATAATAATAACTTCACCCAAGAAAATGACAATAATGAGATGTCATACTAAAATGTGTGGGGTGCAGCCAAAGTGGTAATAAAGGGAAATTGTATATCTCTAGAGGCTTACTTGCATAAAATAGAGAAAGAGAAGGTCAATGCATTGGGCTTACAACTAAAAAGATACATATATATATATATATATATATATATATATATAGAGAGAGAGAGAGAGAGAGAGATATCTGGGATATACTATAACTTGTTTAACATGTATAAGATTTCCTGCCATTTAGGGGAGGGGATAGAGGGAGGGAAGGGAAAAATTGGAAAGAAGTGAATGCAAGGGATAATGTTGTAAAAAATTACCCATGCATATGTACTGTCAATAAATAGGTATAATAAAAAATTAATCTGGCTCTATTATTTAATTACCTCTTGATCTTCTAACAGTTTTCATTTTTTTAATATTTTCACTTAATTCCATCAAGATTTCTAACCTCTCTTTCCATTTCTTTATCTGCCAAATAAGGAGGTGGTTGGACTTAATGAAATCTTAGATCCTTCTCCTCAATGTCTTGATCTATCATCATATAACACTTTTCATGAAATTCACAATGGAGAAGGTGAGATAAGCTACATATATAAATATAGAAGATAAAATATATAATAATTGTGAGAAGCAAAAAAGTGCTTGAATAGTTAAGAAAAGGGACACAAAACTTAGACATGGGTGAATGTAACAAAGGATTCAAAACCTTTTTGTATTCATAAAATACTATTTATCTTGCATTTTTTCATGTTCAAAAATGTAATTTTCCAACATTTTGTTTCTATAAAGAAATAGGTAATATGCATCTTCATAAGTTCCCTGGAAATATAGCTATTTATTATACCCATCAGAATTCTTAGGTTCCAAGAATCATGTGGCAGAAATAGAAAATACCCATCAGAATTCTTAGGTTCCAAGAATCATGTGGCAGAAATAGAAAATTTTTATATAGTTTTATTGATGTATTTTTGACATCATGAGAGATTCCCAGAATCTTTTCCCATTTTTTTTCTCCCAAAAAGCTATCTCATAAACCAAACAATAATTTTAAATAAAAAGGGAAATCAGAATAACTGGAGAATACATTTAAAAAGTCTAAAAATACATTCAGTTAGCACTTGTGTGTAATCTTGTCTCTAACATATAATCTTCTCTTGTTGGGGTTTTCTCGGGGTCTCTGGGAGGAGCCTTCGTTTCAGTTCAGTAATCACCTCAAATGCAGTCAGGGGTTAAAGTCCAAATCCTTAATTCTCTCCTTCAAAGTATTGTCTCCTTCACTTAGGGCTCAGCTAGTTTCCTTAGAGGCCTTCCAGGTCTTGGTTTTTCAGTGGAGAAGCAAAGGAGGAGAGCCTGTCACCACTTCTCTGGTCTTCCCTTGTTCTCATTCTGTCTGAGCTTGTGCGAGCTTATATGGTTTCTTATCAAAGGTGTGAATCTTGTAGAACTCTAGTAATTACCAAGTACATTACTGAACTAGAGAACTG
The DNA here is from genome assembly GCF_902635505.1 of Sarcophilus harrisii. Lineage (NCBI taxonomy): Eukaryota > Metazoa > Chordata > Mammalia > Dasyuromorphia > Dasyuridae > Sarcophilus > Sarcophilus harrisii. Next base: position 523,276,284 of record NC_045426.1, read on the forward strand.
TTAAGCACCATGCTAAATAATCATTGTCTCTACCAATTCCACTGACTTGCACCTTATTTCAAGTTTTGGTCCATAACATCTCCAGCTTTCTTTTGTTTTTACAACATAGGTGATCATAACCTCCTTGACTTTATAAGGAGGTTAGAACCCCAAAAAAGATGATCACTCCTTCCCTGACTGCTTAAAAAAGAGGTGAAAGCACTATAAAAGGAGGTGATCACACCCTCCCTGACATATCAGGAAGGGAGATGAAAACATCAAAGAAAATGGGAAGTCAAATTAGATTAGCAGGTTTCTGAAGGGGCTAACTTCTGAAGGGGTTTCTGAAGGTATACATATGGGAGTTATTAAATAAATTACATAAGCACATAGTACTTAATAATACATAATACAGGCTAGTAGTGGTAACAAATAACACGAATCAACATGAGGAATTATACATGTCCATAAGTTTTAGAAATAGTCCAAACCCAATCTGTTGTCCATTACTTTGTGTGCCAGGAATCCAATAATTCCTTCAAGTTTTGAAGTCCTGCAATAGTTTCACCCTGTGTTAGGGAATCCAATGATTCCTGCAGGTTTTAAAGTTATTTAATAGTCTCATTATCAGCTATGATCTTTCAGTGTCAGGTGTTTTTTAAGTTTTGAGGTTTTTCTCTATTTTCTGTCTCTCTCCAATGGGCAAGGAGACTATGGCTCGTTTGCACCCATCTGATTCCTTCTCCATCTATAGAAATACAAGCAAACCCTTTTCCCCAAGCAGTTAACTTATCTGGTCCCCTCCATTCACCACTTTCTGGATCTCTCCACATCACCTGGTGATTACATTGGAACTGCTTGCACTGGACACTGCCCTTCTGTCCTGTTAAAAACCCTATATTCTCTTCAATTGTAATCCCTTTCTTTCATCTGTTGCCTTTTTTCTTGATTGATCACATCAGAGTCTTGAACTTCTAAAGGTATAACCTCAGCTGCTATCATGTCCCACTTGTCTTTTGTATGATATTTTAGAGCTGGGCCCTGCCTCACATTTCCCTGGGTCAATCTACATTCTGAGGGCCAGTAGAAGCCCTTGTGGCAATTTGGACATAGGATTTTAGGTCTTCTCTCAATCTGTCTTCTCACTCTATCTCTTTGCCTACATTGGGCTCTCAGATGTCCTATTTTTCCACACTGAAAACATCAATGATTTTCTCTATAAGTCCCTTGCCAAGAGGGACCCTGTCTTCCCATGTTCATCATAATGTGGGTATAATAAGCATTTGTGCCCACTGTGGCACAGCATCTTATGATCTCCTCAAAGAAGCATCTTTGTGTAGGCCCCCTATAATTCTTCTGCAAACCCCATTAGCATTTTCCTTAGCCAGTTGTCTGATCATTATTTCTGTAGCTCCATTTTCCCCAGTAGTTCTTGTGACAGCTGTTTGCAGATGTCCCACAAAATCCACAAAAGATTCATTGAGACCTTGCTCTATTTTTGTGAAAGCTTCCTCTTGATGTTTTCCTGGGAGAGAACCCCATGTTTTTATAGCAGGGGCAGCAAGTTGTTCATATGCTAATATGGGGTAATTAATTTGAGCTGAATTGTCTACATACTGACCTTCACCTATAAGTTGGTCAAAAGTGATTTGTATGTTAACTGGTTTGCTTATTGCATTGGGCTTGAATCCTACATAATTCACTATATTCAGAAAGCCACAACAAGTTTTGTCCAGGTTCTAAACATGTCATTGCTTTGTATTTCTAATCATTGGGGGTTAAAATTTTATAAGCCAAACTCTCTAGTAACATCTTCCCCTTTGTTTACCTGAAGAATCAAGCTCTTCAATCACAGGGTATGCATTTATTAAATCAGATATATCCTGTCTTTCATTTTTTGTCTTAACCAGTGCTTTTTGTAATCTTGTCATAAGCTGCTTCATAAGAGGTGCTGATTGTGTTACTACTTCTCCCCTTCCTCCTTCTCCCTCCACCCATGAAGGGTTAATTGAGGAGGGAGGGTCATGAGATGGTGAATGCCCATCAGAATTGTACTTAATTTTCTTGTCTAATTCTTCATCCTTTTCACCTAGTTTATTTGGATCCTTCCCCTCCTGCTCTTTCTTCTTTTTCCTTATTCTATTACATATAATTTCCTAAAGCCAGTTGTATTAAATTATATGTATAAAGTGTTTCTTTGGAAATTGAGTCAGGTCCATAATCATTGCAGAATTGACATAGTTGCTCTAATAGTAATTTCCATTCCTCTAGATCCAATTCTTTTTCCTTAGAGAACTAAGGAGGTGTGTACTGTACTGTTTCTAAGAGTTCAATGATCTGCTCCCAAATAATAATCAAACCTTGGTTTTTCATAAGTCTGACAATGCTCTCTACATATTTTCCTTGAATTGAAAAGAAGGATGTTTTCTAAACATCTGTTCCATTTTAGCTGAAGTACTGCTTTAGCACTTTAACAAAGTTCCCTAATCTATTTTTGTACTCACCCTAATTTCTGGATAAAGGAGACTTTTTCACTGAAATCAGGATCAGAGATTTTTCCATGGAAATCAGGATCAGAGGCTTTTCCACTGAAATAAGGATCATGTCTGTCCCATGTTCGGATGCCAAAATGTAATATTCTTATCTAAAATGTAATATTCTCTTGTTGGGGTTTTTGGGGGGTCTCTGGGAGCAGCCTTCCTTTCAGTTCAGTAACCACCTCAAATGCAGCCAGCAGTGCAAATTCTTAATTCTCTCCTTCAAAGTCTTGTCTCCTTCACTTGGGGCTTGGCTAGTTTTCTTAGAGGCCTTCTAGACCTTGGCTTAAGTGGAGAAGCAAAGGAGGAGAGACTGCATGATTTCTCCGGTCTTCCCTTGTTCTGATTCTGGCTGAGCGTGTCCGAGCTTATATGGTCTCTTATCAAAGGTGAACTATAGTAAATACTAAGTGCATGCACTGAACTAGAGAACTGTTAAGCACCATGCTAAATTAAAAAAAAAAACTATTGTCTCTATCAATTCCACTGACTTAGCCCCTTGTTTCTTTTTTTTTTATTTTATTTTAATAACTTTTTATTGACAGAACCCTTGCCAGGGTAATTTTTTACAACATTATCCCTTGCACTCACTTCTGTTCCAATTTTTCCCCTCCCTCCCTCCACTTCCTCCCCCAGATGGCAAGCAGTCCTATACATGTTAAATAGGTTACAGTAGATCTTAGATACAATATATGTGTGCAGAACCGAACAATTCTCTTGTTGCACAGGGAGAACTGGATTTAGAAGGTATAAATAACCTGGGAAGAAAAACAAAAATACAAGCAGTTTATATTTATTTTCTAGTGTTCTTTCTTTGGGTGTAGCTGCTTCTGTCCATTCTTGATCAATTGAAACTGAATTAGATCTTCTCTTTGTCAAAGAAATCCATTTCCATCAGAATACATCCTCATATGGTATCATTGTTGAGGTATATAATGATATCCTTGTTCTGCTCATTTCACTCACCATCAGTTCATGTAAATCTAGCGAACTCTCTCTGTATTCATCCTGCTGGTCGTTTCTTACAGAACAATAATACTCCATAACATTCATATACCACAATTTACTCAACCATTCTCTAATTGATGGGCATCCATTCATTTTCCAGCTTCTAGCCACTACAAACAGGGCTGCCACAAACATTTTGGCACATACAGGTCCCTTTCCCTTTTTCAGTATCTCTTTAGGGTATAAGCCCAGTAGAAACATTGCTGGATCAAAGGGTATGCACAATTTGAACATAGTTCCAAATTGCTTTCCAGAATGACTGGATGTGTTCACAATTTCACCAACAATGTATCAGTGTCCCTGTTTTCCCACATCCCCTCCAACATTCCACGTTATCTTTCCCTGTCACTCTAGCTAATCTTACAGGTGTGTAGTGGTATGTCAGAGTTGTCTTAATTTGCATTTCTCTGATCAATAGTGATTTGGAACACTCTTTCATTTGAGTGGTAATAGTTTCAATTTCATCCTCTGAAACTTGTCTTTTTATATCCTTTGACCAATTATCAATTGGAGAATGGCTTGATTTCTTATAAATTAGAGTCAATTCTTTATAGTTTTTGGAAATGAGGCCTTTATCAGAACCTTTGAATGTAAAAAATGTTTTCCCAGTTTATTGTTTCCCTTTTAATCTTGCCTGCATTAGTTTTGTTTGTACAAAAACTTTTCAATTTGACATAATCAAAATTTTCTATTTTGTAGTCAATTGTTGGAATCTTTACAAACTGTTAAGCTATTGGAGTTGATAGAGACTATAATTATCTAATTTGGCATGGTTCAAAATGATTGATTTGATCTTAGAAGGAGATATTTTGGGCCAGAACTTGAAATAAGGTACTAAATACAACTGATAGAAATGATGCTTGTGTTCACAGCTTTAGAGAGCTCATAAGTATCTAAGTACTCAATGGAGTTCACACATTTGGGAGATTTCAGGACTTAGTTTGGCTTAGTATGAGATATCCGAATTCACACCTCCCTTAGGACCAGAGAGCACTCTGGGAGATAACCCAGAATCCCTCTCTCTCCAGAAGGAGGAGTTAACTTTTAGGAGATCATATATATACAGGAAGCTCTTAGAGTTTGAGAGAGTTTTTCTTGGGAACATTGACTGGGGTCGAGAGGAGCACTCTGGGAGGAAGCCCACAAGTTCTATCTCTGAGGAAAGAGAGATTCCTTGTATCTTCTACCTTGGTGCTGGCTGGAATCAGAAGGACAAACCTTTGGATTTGGAGACATTCGGGCGGAGCTCTTAGAACCAAGCAGAGACATAGGCTTCTGAGCTAACCAGGCTATATTGAAGGACACAATAAAAGATCTGAACTTTTATCACCTGGTTGTGTTTTGGAAAAAGAACACCACAGTCAATAGTGATCTCCAGTTCTTCTTTAGTCATAAATTCCTTCCTCTTCCACAGGTCTGAGAGGTAAACTATCCTATGCTCTTCCAATTTATTTATAATCTCATTCTTTATGTCTAGGTCATGAATCCATTTTGACCTTATCTTGGTGTATGGTATTAAGTGTGGGTCAATGCCTAGTTTCTGCCATACTAATTTCCAATTTTCCCAGCAATTTTTGTCAAATAATGCATTCTTATCCCAAAATGTGGGGTCTTTGGGTTTGTCAAACACTAAATAATTAAAGTTGTTGACTGTTTTGTCCTTTGAACCTAACCTATTCCATTGATCAACTAGTCTATTTCTTAGCCAATACCAGATTTTTTAAATAACCACTGCTTAATAATATAATTTTAGATCTGGTATAGCTAGGCCACCTTCATTTGATTTTTTTTTCATTAATTCCTTTGAAATTCTTGACCTTTTGTTTTTCCATATGAACTTTGTTGTTATTTTTTCTAGGTCATCAAAATAGTTCTTTGGGAGTCTGATTGGTATAGTGCTAAATAAATAGATTAGTGTAAGTAGTATTGTCATCTTTATTATATTTGCTCACCCTATCCAAGAGCATTTAATATTTTTCCAGTTGGTTAGATCAGACTTAATTTGTGTGGAAAGTGTTTTGTAGTTTTGCTCATAAAGTTTCTGATTTTCCCTTGGCAGATAGATTCCTAAATATGTTTTTAATCAGTCATTACTTTAAATCGAGTTTCTCTTTGTAACACTAACTGTTGGATTTTGTTAGTAGTATATAAGAATGCTGATGACTTATGTGGGTTTATTTTGTATCCAGCAACTTTGCTAAAGGTGTGGATTGTTCCTGATAACTTTTTAGTAGAATCTCTGGGGTTCTCTAAGCATACCATCATATCATCAGCAGAGAGTGATAACTTGATTTCCTCATTGCCTATTCTTATTCCTTTAATATTTCTCAACTCTTATTGCCAAAGCTAGCATTTCTAATACAATATTAAATAGTAACAGTGATAGAGGGCAACCTTGTTTCATTCCTGATCTTATTGGGAATGGTTCCAGTTTGTCCCCATTATATATGATGCTTACTGCTTGTTTTAAGTAGATCCTACTGATTATTTTAAGGAAAAGTCCATTTATTCCTACACTCTCAAGTGTTTTTAATAGTAATGGATCTTGGATTTTATCAAATACTTTTTCTGCATCTATTGAGATGATCATATGATTTTTGCTACTTTGTTTATTAATATGGCCAATTATCCTGATAGTTTTCCTAATATTGAATCAGCCCTGCATTCCTGGTATAAATCCTACTTGATCATGGTGTATTATCCTGGGGATGATTCTCTGTAGTCTTTTTCGCTAATATTTTATTTAAGATTTTAATATCAATATTCATTAGGAAGATTGGTCTATAATTTTCTTTCTCTGTTTTTAAGCTACCTGGTTTAGGTATCAGTACCATGTCTGTGTCATAAAAGGAATTTGGTAGGACTCTGTCATTGCCTATTTTTTCAAATAGTTTATAAAGCATTGGGACTAATTGTTCTTTGAATGTTTGGAAGAATTCACATGTAAATCCATTTGGTCCTGGGGATTTTTTTTTTAGGGAGTTAAGTAATAGCTTGTTCTATTTCTTTTTCTGAAATGGGACTATTTAAGCAGTTTACTTCCTCCTCTGATAATCTGGGAAGCCTATATTTTTAGAGGTAGTCATCCATTTCATTTAGGTTATCAAATTTATTGGCATGAAGTTGGGCAAAGTAAGCCCTTATTATTTCTTTAATTTCCTCTCCATTGGTGGAAAGTTCTCCCTTTTCATTTTTAAGACTATTAATTTGATTTTCCTCTTTCCTTTTTCTAATCAGATTTACCAAAGGTTTATCAATTTTATTGTTTTTTTTTTTCACAAAACCAACTCTTAGTTTTACTTATTAGTTCAATAGTTTTTTTAAACTTTCAATATTATTAATTTCTCCTTTTAATTTTAGAATTTCAAGTTTAGTAATTGATTGGGGGTTTTTAATTTGGTCTTTTTCTAGCTTTTTCAGTTGAAAGCCCAATTCATTGATCTTCTCTTTCTCTATTTTACTCATGTAAGCCTCTAAGGATATAAAATTTCCCCCTATTACTGCTTTGGTTGCATCCCACAAATTTTGGTATGATGTCTCACCATTATTATTATCTTGAGTGAAATTATTAATTGTGTCTATAATTTGTTGTTTCCCCCAATCATTCTTTAAGATGAGATTATTTAGTTTCCATTTACTTTTTTGTCTATTTACATCTAATTTTTTGTTGAATGTAGTTTTTATTGCATTGTGATCTGAAAAGAAAGCATTTACTATTTCTGCCTTCCTGCATTTAATTTTGAAGTTTTTATCTCCTAATATATGGTCAATTTTTTTGTAGGTTCCATGAACTGCTGAGAAGAAAGTATACTCCTTACTGTCACCATTCAGTTTTCTCCAGAGATCTATCATACCTAATTTTTCTAATATTCTATTTTCCTCTTTAATTTCTTTCTTATTTGTTTTGTGATTTGATTTATCTAAATCTGAGAGTGCAATTTTGAGTTCTCCCACTATTATAGTTTTGCTGTCTATTTCTTCTCTCAACTCTCTTAACTTCTCCTTTAGGAAGTTAGATGCTATACCACTTGGTACATATATGTTAAATACTGATATTGCTTCATTGTCTATAGTACCCTTTAGCAAAATATAGTTTCCTTCCTTATCTCTTTTAATTAGATCAATTTTTGCTTTTGCTTGATCTGAGATAAGGATGGCTACCCCTGCTTTTTTGAATTCATCTGAAGGATAATAGATTCTGCTCCAGATTTTTACTTTCACTCTGTATGTATTTAAATGTGTTTCTTGTAAACAACATATTGTAGGGTTCTGACTTTTGATCCAGTCTGCTATCTGCCTCCTCTTTATTGGAGAGTTCATCCCATTCACATTTATGGTTAAAATGACTAATTCTGTATTTCCTGCCATCCTAATATTCCCAGATTATGATTTTCTTTTTCTTTCCCTCTTTCCCCCCTTCCCTAGTATTAAACTTATTGGTCCTACTTCCTTCACCCAGCTCTCCCTCTTTAGTATCCCTCCCTCCTCCCTCTGAATCCCTTCCCCTTTCTTCTACCCTTCTCTTATTACTCTTTTTCCTTTTCCCTTTTCCTCTCCCACTTTTTAATGAGGTGAGAGAGGATTCTCTGTAAAACAAATATGTCAATTATTTCCTCTTAGAGCCAACTCTGATGAGAGTAAGATTCGCACAATGTTCTTCTCCCTCTCTAAGTTCCCTCAGATATGATAGGTTTCCTCATTGTGGCATGTAGTTTCCCTCTTTTTATCTCCCCTTTTCCCTTTTTCTCACACTATCTCCTTTCCATTTCTACTTCCCTTTTTTATGTTGTATTGGTAAAATCAAATTATACTTGTGGTTTTTATGTATATCCACAACAGAAATACAGTTCTTAAGACTTACTTTTATCTTTTTCTACTTCTCTTGAGTCCTGTTGTTGGAGATCAAATTTTTTGTTTGTTTTTTTCCTTAGAAACAGATGGAATTCCACTGTTTCATTAAATCTCCATCTTCTTCCATGGAAAAAATGCTCAGCTTAGCTGGGTAGTTTATTCTTGCCTGCATTCCAAGTTCTTTTGCCTTTCAGAATATCAAATTCCAGGCCCTACGATCCTTTAATGTTCAGGCAGCCAGATCTTGCATGACCCTTATTGTGGCACCTCGGTATTTGAACTGTTTTTTCCTGGATGCTTGTAAATTTTTTTCTTTAGTCTGAAAATTCTGAAGTTTGGCACAATATTCTTCAGAGTCTTTATTTTAGGGTCTTTTTCAGAAGGTGTTCGATGGATTTTTTCAAAACCTACTTTACCTTTCGGTTCTATTACTTCTGGATAGTTCTCTTTGATGATTTCCTGTAACATAGTATCTAGGCTCTTTTTTTCATCATAATTTTCGGGTAGTCCAAAGATCCTCTGGTTATCTCTCCTAGATCTATTTTCCAGGTCTGTTGTTTTTCTAAGTAAATATTTGACATTTTTTCCCAATCTTTCATTTTTTTTTTTTTGCTTGACTGATTCTTCCTGTCTCAATGAATCACTCATTTCTATTTTTTCAGTTCTGGTTTTTAGTGAGTCATTTTCTTCATTAGCTTTTTTTACTTCTTTTTGTATATGTCCAATTGAGTTTTTAAATGAGTTGTTTTGCTCTATGGAATTTTTTTCCATTTCACTATTTTTTTTAGTGAGTTATTTTCTTTTTCCAATTCACACATTCTGTTTCCCTGCACTTCTTGGGAGTTTTTTTACCTTTTCCAATTCACATTTCAGGAAGTTGTTTTCTTTTTCCACTTAATCAAATTTTTCTTTTAGTGAGTTATTTCTTTTCTGTACTCTCTTACATAGCTTCTCTTTCCTTTCCCCATTTTTCTTCTAGTTCTCTTTTAAGGTTTTTAATAGTCTCTTCTAGGAGAGCCTTTTGTATTGGGGACCAACACTTGTCTGGATGCTGTCTGCTATTAGTCTCTTCAGGGTTGAAAAGCTGTTCTCTTTCTGAATAGAAACTATCAATTGTCCTTTTGATTTTTTTACTCATTTTGTTAAATCCTGTAGGGTCTTCCTTCAGGGCCAGGAAGTTACCAATTTCCTCTCTGGAGCCATGAAAAGTGCATGGATGGGTAGCTGTCCTGCTAGTCAGCTGCAAAAAGCAGCAAGGTACTGGAGGGCTCTGGGAAAGAGTTCCCCACCCCAGAAGTAACTCAGGCCTGCAGGGCCAAGCTGGGAAAGTGCCCTGCAAAGAACCCCCGCTGTGTGAGATAAGGACTGCCCTGGTGCTAGTCACTGAGCAGTGAGAGTTTCAGTACCCCAAGCCAAAATCCCACCCTGGGGCTGTGGGTTTTAGCAGCTGAGCAGTGAATGCGCTAGCAGGGATTGGAAGTGTCTCTACCCTGGGAGGCACAGTCCTGCTTGGGAAGTTCTATTGCCCCAGTCTGAGCCCCGCCCCCTCCTGCTGTGTCATTAGAGGCTGCCCAGACTATGCCCCCCTGCCATGTGGGTTTGTAACTGCCCCTGCAAAAACCCCGAAGTACAGGATGTGGCTGCAGGGCTACATTACAGTCTGCCTGAGTCACTTCTGGGTTTGAGTAGTTACAGCCAGATTTTGTTAGTTTCTGACATTTTTTAGAGTACCCTCTGTTTTAGGCTTTAATTTATCTGCCAGTTTTCTTCTTTGTAATCAAGGCAGAGCAGTTAGTCTATAGCAGAGTGGTCTCTATAACTTCTCAAGCCACAGAGATCATCCCCACCCCTGGTCTGCTCTGGATGCTAGTCTCTCACTGCCTGTGCTAGTCTATTCCTGGCCCCTCAGGACAAACTTTTCCTGGCGATCATCCAGATTGACTTCATCTGATAAGTTGTATGCTTCTGATCTTCATGAATTTAAGCAGTGAAGAGCTATTTTTGAGGCTAATTAAATAGTTGGTTATGAGGGGAATGAGAGGAACTTAGAGAGTTGCATGTGCCTTCTCTGCCATCTTGGCTCTGCCCCCAACAGCACCTTGTTTCAAGTTCTGGCCCATAACACTTGTGGACACCTCATCTTAGAGGCTCTGGTAAAAATGTCATATAGCTCTTCTCAGCCATGCCTGATCAATATAATTTCATAGAATTAACTTTTTTATTTTTTTGATAATTGTTCTTCTTCCCATTTACACTGTTGTACTATGTATGGTTTTCTTGACTTACTACATTATGTATTAGTTTAGATCTCTGTATTTATCATTTTCATCATTTCTTACAACACAATAATGTTTCATTACATTCATGTTCTATGATTTGTTTTATTATTCCCCAATCAATACACATCAACAATGTTACAAAATATTTATTATTGAACTGTATACTGTTAGAAATATTCTCATATAAGACAGTCAGTTTTCCTTAAGGTAAAGAGATTTTCCAAAAGGCACAAAAGAAGGCCTAATATAGAAGGAAAACTCAAATGAATGGTCCCCAGACAGTGGTGTGGCTGAGATGAATAGGAAGAAATTTACTAAAGGTGATATTGAGGAAGATTTTTTTTCATTTTTTCCCTTTGTTTTTTTGATTCTGAATAAAAGAAGAAATGCAGAATAAATATTGGCCTGAAGATATAAGGGAAAGAACATATTGAGTAAACTGAATATTCTGATGCAAAGATTCTAAACCAATATTTTCTATATTTCCAAATGGAAGGCTGGTGCATGTTCCAGTATCCTGGAGACTTCAATTATATAACCTTCTCACATATAAATTTGGAGCCAGCAAGATTAGGAAAAACAAATAAACCATACAGATTCTCATATCAATTACAAAACTCTCCTTCCAATATTAGTAATTTTCTTAGAGTAAATTGTTTGTGTTTTTCTTTTGTCCTGACAATTTCTTTGGAGTAAGTTTCAGGTTTGAAGACTTATGGGAAAAATATTTCCAGTATGAGTTCATATCGTAGATAAATGCTATCACAATGCAGAAATTATGAAAGTAAAACTTAGATTTTATTATTATACTTAAGTACAGGCTCAGACATCATAGAAATTCTGAACAATTATGAGGATTCTGACAAGGCTGCCTATAAAAAATTGTCAGAGTGAAGGAGAAATAATTCAACTATATTACAATCTTATACATTTGTCTTAAGCCATAAAAGTTAGAGTAGATAGATCCATAATCTTGTGCTTCTTTCTGTGTTATAAAATTAGAACAATCTTGGTTAAACAGAGGGCCTTACCTGCATCTATCCTCTGAGGAAACAAATTTCATTTTAATTTTGTCATTGTGGTAAGACATTGCATGTATTATTTTTTCTTATTGTACTTAACTTGACCTTACAGTGATTGATACAAGTCTTCCTAAAACTCCCTCTCATCTTCTTTTTTGATTATTATGTGATACATTGATATTTCATCATATTTTAAGATGATCTCATTACCCATTCCTAATCCATGAATGCCTACTTTCTTTCCAGTTCACTAGAAAGCATGCTAAGAAAAGCATATTTTTTTAATATTACACAGATATATTGCCCCCCCCAATTGAGGTGCAAGCCTTCCTTTTCATAGACTTTAAGAATCAAATTATATAGATATTTTTGTTACTAACTTTCCAGGTTGCCAAATAAATTTTTTTTTTAGAGTTAGCCATTGTGGAACATATAAAACTCACCATTCCATCAAATGTGTATTTATGTTCCTATCTGTCTACTCTAAAATCATTACCTCCACCTTTTGTTATTTAGGTATATGAGTTAACTTTAGGAAACAAGAGCAGTTTTGATAAGCAATGCTCTCATTATAAGTTATTTGGAATAATTTTTGATATAATTGTTAGTAGTTCATGCTTCTTTCAAGATTTATTTTATTTTTCATATCCTTTAACTAGTTGGTCTTTGTGGAATGAATTTTATGTCATATTTCAGCTGGTTTCATATATATATGTGCGTGTGTGTGTGTGTGTGTGTGTGTGTGTATCACTTGACAAAAAGAGGGGAGATTTTAACAATGAGTGAGAAAAGTAACTGCTTTTCAAAAGAAACTTTTTCTATAGAGTATTTTGAAAATATATGGTTAGATTCCCAGGACCATAGGGATTTACATGTGAATTCTACCAAACATTTAAAGAACTATTAACCCCAAAACTATAAAAACTATTTTTAAAAAATAGGGAAGGAAGAAGCCCTACCAAATTCTTTTTATGAAACATACATGGTTCTGATATCTCTCAAGTGGAAAAGACTAATACCCACATTTTATAACAGGAAATAGCTCAAGATTCACACATCTGGGAAGTATCTGAGCCAGGATTTGAATTATAAACTCCTAACTCCAAGACTAGCACTCTATGAACCCTGCCCCACTGCCTCTTAGATAGTTTTAGAGAGACCAAATGCTGTTCTTTGTTACTAATATTATATTTATTATTAATTTGCTATTTTACATTGGGGAATATGCATAGTACTCAATTAAATTTAGCTTAATTAAATATTATTTAAATGAATAGTAAAATCAAATCAAATAGAATATTATTAAAATAATAAATGGGAAAAACAGCTTTTTCTAGATTTTTTATTATATTAATTCTCTAAATATTCAGAAATCTGACATTTCATTATAAGAATATATATCTAGAGCTGAAAAGGATCTTAAAAATCATCTATTATAATCCCTAAGTTTTTAAATGAAGAAATTGAAAACTGGCAAAGTTAATTTACTTAACTAATATGTTCCAAACAGTATGAGAATCTGAATTCAAATGTGTCAAAAGTTCATAACTTAGAATTGGAAATACTTCATAAGACATCTATTCCATTTGTTCATGAGGAAACTGAGGTCCAGGAAGTGCAGTGGAAGATTTCCATTGGCTAGAGAGCTAAACCTGGTGTCAGGAAGACTCAGTTCATATTAAATTTAAATATTTACTACCAATGTATCTCTGATTTAATCACTTTAATTCCATCTTCTTCAGTTTTCTCAATAATAAAATGAGGATAATAATATCATCTATATCCCAGACTGGTTGTAAAGTAGTAACTGGCACATAGTAGACATTTAATAAATGCTTGTTTCTGGAATTAGGTTTCTATCTTTCCTTAGATTACTTGCCCAAAGTCACAGAAGTAGTGAATATCAAAAGTTGTTTGAACTAAAATAATTTGACAATGGAATCAGCATTCTTTTCATGACCCCACACTGTCTTCCCTCTGAAAGATTTTAGCTAAATATCCTCCAGAATTCTTTTTAAAGACCATGTGTCTCTGTCACTGCTGTGTCTAAAATAATATTCAAGACAAAGCATATATCTTTTCTTCAGATTATGGCTAAAAATGCTAATTAGAAGAATCAATCTTTTTTATTTTGTTACTAATATAAAGTATGAGTTTTATGATTCTCGTTAGTAGCAAGCAGTCAGTGTGGAATAAGTAAAAGAAAGTGTAGGTGAAAAGAGAATATGAGTTTTTTTTTTGTTGGTTTTTTTTTTGTATTGTTTTGTTTTTTGATTCAATGGAATCAAATTGGGTCCCTGAATAATTTACCTGCTATTGTATAGGGAAATAGGAAAGTCTGAATACTCAATAGCAGCTGGATTAACATACAGACTCTCCTCTCTCTGGGCAGCATCTTAAATTGAAAGTGTTCTAAGGTCAGCAAGGTTAATGAGTCTTATTTACAGGAAGTAATTTAAGTACCAATTTAACTTTCATATCATGTAGGACTGAGCCTTGACCTACTAAAGCAATAAATAAAGAGTTCTTTAGATTCCTAATTAAAAAAGGAAAAAAAAAAACCTAGGGCTAAAATACATTTCTTCTGAAACACATCAAAAGAAAATGTACATGTCTAATCATTTATTTGACCCTCTGAAATAATAAGACATAATAAGAGAGGGAGGAAAACAATGTTTAATAGCTGAGATGTGGTTTATTAATATGGTGACTGATGTAGATATGGGTCAGGGCTTAAAGAGACTAGAACAAATTAAGAATAAGGTGATAAAGACAGTGAGAGAATTTAAAATAATCTCATATAAGGATTAGCTAAATGAAGGAATAAACTGAAGAAAAATTGAATGAAAAAATTCTCTCTTAATTGAAAACAAAGGAAAGACACAAGAACTGTTTTCACTTGGCAAGTTCTTTTTTAAAAGATTTTTTTTGTACATAGTACTCTCTAGAAAGATGGTATAATATGTTTGAAAAGTATATCTTTGTCAATATTCCCTGGACCCATTCTTTTACATTCACTGATTTTCCATAAATATAGCCTTACATTACAAAATTATTTTCATCCACTTATGTATATGTATGTGATTTTTGCATGGTTCACACAACTTCTTAGAAAGGTAAACCAGTATGAACATAATAGATAGTAGTAGTAATCAAATGACTTTTTATGAGAACAGTGGAGATAGCTTAAGTATATAACACTTACTGTGTTTCAGGGACTGTGCAAAGTGCTTTACTAATATTATTCCATTTGATTCTCAAATAAGTAAATGCTACTATTATCTCCATTTTACTGTTGAGAAAACTAAAACTAAGTATTCTGAGTCTCATACACACACACACACACACACACACACACACACACAGAGATTATGTACTTCTAATATAACAGAAAGAAAAAAACAAATAAATTACTAGTTGCTAGCTAGAAATCATGTCATATGAGGATCATTTAATGGAAATTTTCAATGGAGACACTTTTAAAATGATAAGTAACATCTATCTAAAAGCAAGACTAAGGATTATCTGCTATGAGGATAAACTCGAATCATTCCTAGTAAGATCAGGAGTGAAGCATGGATATCTATTATCAACATTTTATTAGAAATGCTGGCTATAAATGGACTTTTCCTTAAAATAATCAGCAGCATCTATTTAAAACCATCAGTAAGCATCATATGTAATGGAGACTGCAACCATTCCCAATAAGATCTGGAGTGAAACAAGGTTGCCCACTATCACCGTTACTATTTAATATTGTATTAGAAACGCTAGCTATAGCAATAAGAGCTGAGAAAGAGATTAAAGGAATAAGAATAGGCAATGAGGAAGCCAAATTATCACTCTTTGCCGATGACATGATGGTATACTTAGAGAACCCCAGAGATTCTGCTAAAAAGTTATTAGAAATAATCCACAACTTTAGCAAAGTTGCTGGTTATAAAATAAACCCACATAAGTCATCAGCATTCTTATATATCACTAACACAATCCAACAGTCAGAGTTACAAAGAGAAATTCCATTTAAAGTAACTACTGATAATATAAAATATTTAGGAATCTATCTGCCAAGGGAAAATCAGAAACTTTATGAGCAAAATTACAGACCACTTTTCACACAAATTAAGTCTGATCTAACCAATTGGAAAAATATTAAATGCTCTTGGATAGGGCGAGCAAATATAATAAAGATGACAATATTACCTAAACTAATCTATTTATTTAGCGCTATACCAATCAGACTCCCAAAAAACTATTTTAATGACCTAGAAAAAATAACAACAAAGTTCATATGGAAAAACAAAAGGTCAAGAATTTCAAGGGAATTAATGAAAAAAAAATCAAATGATGGTGGCTTAGCTGTACCAGATCTAAAATTATATTATAGAGCAGCAGTTACCAAAACTATTTGGTATTGGCTAAGGAATAGATTAGTTGATCAGTGGAATAGATTAGGTTCAAGGGATAAAACAGTCAACAAATATAGCAACCTAGTCTTTGACAAACCCAAAGATCCCAGCTTTTGGGATAAGAACTTACTGTTTGATAAAAATTGCTGGGAAAATTGGAAACTAATATGGCAGAAACTAGGCATTGATCCATACTTAACGCCGTACACCAAGATAAGGTCAAAATGGGTTCATGACCTAGGCATAAAGAAGGAAATTATTAATAAATTAGAGGAACATAGGATAGTTTACCTCTCAGACCTGTGGAAGGGGAAGGTCTTTATGACCAAAGCAGAACTAGAGATCATTACTGATCACAAAATAGAAAATTTCGATTATACCAAACTGAAAAGTTTTTGTACAAACAAAACTAATGCAGACAAGATTAGAAGGGAAGCAATAAACTGGGAAAATATTTTTACAGTCAAAGGTTCTGATAAAGGCCTCATTTCCAAAATATATAGAGAATTAACTCTAATTTATAAAAAATCAAGCCATTCTCCAATTGAAAAATGGTCAAAGGATATGAACAGACAATTCTCAGATGAAGAAATTGAAACTATTTCTAGTCATATGAAAAGATGCTCCAAGTCATTATTAATCAGAGAAATGCAAATTAAGACAACTCTAAGATACCACTACACACCTGTCAGATTGGCTAAGATGACAGGAAAAAATAATGATGATTGTTGGAGGGGATGTGGGAAAACTGGGACATTGATTCATTGTTGGTGGAGTTGTGAACGAATCCAACCATTTTGGAGAGTAGTTTGGAACTATGCTCAAAAAGTTATCAAACTGTGCATACCCTTTGATCCAGCAGTGTTACTACTGGGATTATATCCCAAAGAGATTATAAAGAAGGGAAAGGGACCTGTATGTGCACGAATGTTTGTGGCAGCCCTTTTTGTAGTGGCTAGAAACTGGAAACTGAATGGATGTCCATCAGTTGGAGAATGGCTGAATAAATTGTGGTATATGAAAATTATGGAATATTACTGTTCTGTAAGAAATGACCAACAGGATGATTTCAGAAAGGCCTGGAGAGACTTACACGAACTGATGCTGAGTGAAATGAGCAGGACCAGGAGATCATTATATACTTCAACAACAATACTATATGATGACCAGTTCTGATGGACCTGGCCATCCTCAGCAACGAGATCAACCAAATCATTTCTAATGGAGCAGTAATGAACTGAACTAGCTATACCCAGAAAAAGAACTCTGGGAGATGACTAAAAACCATTACATTGAATTCCCAATCCCTATATTTATGCCCACCTGCATTTTTGATTTCCTTCACAAGCTAATTGTACAATATTTCAGAGTCTGATTCTTTTTCTACAGCAAAATAACGTTTTGGTCATGTATACTTATTGTGTATCTAATTTATATTTTAATATATTTAACATCTACTGGTGATCCTGCCATCTAGGGGAGGGGGGGGGGGGGTAAGAGGTGAAAAATTGGAACAAGAGGTTTGGCAATTGTTAATGCTGTAAAGTTACCCATGTATATATCCTGTAAATAAAAGGCTATTAAATAAAAAATAAAAAAATAAAATCCCCATAGCCTAACAAAATTCTGCTATGATGTAAATGATTTATACCCTGGATCTTCTGCACTTAGAGATGTGAATAGTTGAGATACGCATCAGAGTAAAGTTTATTATACCATTCTCTCATGTATCTTTATCCCAAATATCTTTAGTCTCCTTGTGGACGTTCTTTCCTGTCCTAAATTCAAAAGTTTAGCTTTTAATCCAAAGAGGAGAGTTTGCATTTTGCTTCAGTCCCTAGATAATTAATTGATTATATTGACAAGCAGTCTCTGGTATTTCAATAAGGGATTTTTGGTGAGCCAAGTTACTGTAAGACTCAAAACCTGGAATAAAGTCTTACCTCCTGGCCCTCTACAATGTAGGTCTCTCAAGTCAACTATCATAGACAACAGCTATAAGTTATCTATAAATACAAGACAGAAATCAGCAATTAAAACTCCTGAGCTCAGAAGTCATAACCAGCACGACTCCCAATGCAGAAGGAGAATTAGAAGTTGTCTCATCAAGATTGGGAGAGAGATATTTTATTACTAAAATATGGCCATTAAAAAAAAATAGAGACAAGAAGGATGTATATTAAGCTTGGTGTGTTCATTTAAGGAATTCTAGGAATCAGTGAAAAGCAGGGGAGACCCAGGAAGAGTGTGTACGTGAAGATCAGTGGGAGACCAAAACAAGTAACATGGTCATCATTCATTTCAGTGGGGACCCATTTGGGGTTTTCTTGGCAAAGTCGCTGGAGTGCCCTATCATCTCCTTCTCTAACTCATTTTACAAATAAAGAAACTTGGTCACAGTTCTGATGGACCAGGCCATCCTCAGCAACGAGATCAACCAAATCATTTCTAATGGAGCAGTAATGAACTGAACCAGCTATGCTCAGAAAAAGAACTCTGGGAGATGACTAAAAACCATTACATTGAATTCCCAATCCCTATATTTATGCCCACCTGCATTTTTGATTTCCTTCACAAGCTAATTGTACAATATTTCAGAGTCTGATTCTTTTTCTACAGCAAAATAACGTTTTGGTCATGTATACTTATTGTGTATCTAATTTATATTTTAATATATTTAACATCTACTGGTGATCCTGCCATCTAGGGGAGGGGGTGGGGGGGTAAGAGGTGAAAAATTGGAACAAGAGGTTTGGCAATTGTTAATGCTGTAAAGTTACCCATGTATATATCCTGTAAATAAAAGGCTATTAAATAATAAAAAAAAAGGAAAAAAAAATGCTGGCTATAATAGTAAGAAAAGAAAGCACAATTGAAAGGATATCAATTGGCAGTGAGGAAGCAGAACAATCATTCTTTGTAGATGATATCATGGTATACTTATAGAACCCTAGAAAATAAACTAAAAAAGCTAGTTGAAATAATTAAAAATCTTCAGCAAAGTTTCAGAATATAAAGTAAACCCACACAAATCACCAGCATTTTTGTATACCAGCAGGGAGAAATATAAAAAGAATTCCTTTAAATAAAAGCAGAAAATATAAAATACTTGGTAGTCTATCTGCTAAGACAATACCAGGAGCTATCTGAGCACAATTATATAACATTTTTAATACAAAAAAAGACAGAGCTAAACAATTGGAGAAATATTGATAGCTTATAGGTAGGCCAAGAATAATATAACAAAAGTGACAATTCTATCTAAGCTAATTTAATTATTCAATATCAGTCACAATAAACAATCTACCAAACAATTATTTCAGAAACCTTGAAAAAATAATAATAAAATTTATTTAGAAATACTACAGATCAAGAATATCAAGGGAATGAAGGGAAGGAGGCAGGAGTGAAGTAAGGTGCCCTAGGAGTTCCAGATTTAAAATTGTATAGCAAATGATTATAAATCAATCTAGAAAACACCAAGATAGTACCCCTAAACCAATAATCCCTTTATTTTCCAATGCATCATATTCATTATGTTAAAACAACAATAACAAATGTCAGTTTTACTCAAGAATGTATTTAATGAAGTACTTAAATTCTTAATTTTATTAAAGCTTGATCTTTAAATACATTCATTTTAATGTTCTTTGTGATAAAAATGAATATATATATATATATATATATATATATATATATATATGTATAAAGCAGTTGTGCTATATACAGAAACAGGATAGTTTCAACAACTATTTGTGAACTTGAGTTTTGAACTGAATCGACAAATTTTTTCATAGACCACCATTTTTACTTAATAGAACAACTGACATATATCTGACATATATATGATAATTATTCAATCTTAGGTATCTGGTAGCCATTTTCAGGAAACTGAATGAAGTAAACCTGTCATTTGAAGGAAAATAACTATAATATTGGTTGCCAATATGTAACATTTGAGCTTTCAAGTAAAAATTACATTTCTGTTGAGCTTATATATTGCCACTGTGAGACAGTTTTCTAATAAATAAAGACTTTTCTAATGAGTTCAGTGGTTTTATTGAAGTACATTAATTTTTGCTATTTTGTAAGTATGTCTATATTTGCAAGATCATCATATCTCAGTGAACTAACATTTTCCAAATGAAAAATTCAAAATTACAAAATCATACATGGATAAAAATATCTATTCATAGTACAAGTTAAGCTAATGGTATTTAATATAGCAATATGAAAAATTGCTTGATAACTTTTAAGATTCCATATTGCAGCTAACTTTTAATATATTATAACTTGTCATATTTTGGTGTAGTATCAAAGAAAAATATTCAGAATTTTCTGAAAATTCTATTAAAATATTTTTTCTCTTTTTTCTAACTACATATCCAAATGAACCTGGATTATTTTCAGGTATTTGAATCAAAATATCATATCATAACAGACAATGTCCAAGCAAATAAGTGAATTCAGCTATCTTCTGTTAAGTGAAGCTTTACATTTTCAAAAATATAAAACAATGCCATTTTCTATTTTTTTGGAAATTTTTCACAAGTATATCATATTAATTCATAATTTTATTAAATAATTTTATTTTTTAATTTGTTGCTGTTATTTAGTAATTCGGTCATGTCTCAATTTTTGTAATCCCATGAACATAGCAAGCTAGGACCTTCTTTCCTCCACTATTTCTTAATGTTCAAATTTGTGAAGATCGTGTATTTTTAAATCAGCAGGAGTCAGGAATTCAGGTTAGGGGAAAATCATCAGTCTTTATTCTCAGTGAAGAAGGATCGGAGGTGGAAGAGAATCGGCGATAGCAATGTGTGCAGCTGAGTCAAGAAGCTAGCTAGATCAGCAGCCACACAACCAGCAGCTCGGAGTCTCCAACCCAGGCCCAATCTCCCCCAGCTTCTCTTCCTGTCTCTCTCTCTGCCTCCACCCACCAAAATCGTCATTTCCTATACAACACATCAGGACTTGCATGGAGAGTGGGCAGGGACCATTCTTTATCCAATCATGTATATTAATAGAGTATAGCCCAATTACTATTTAGCCTCACGTACTTGGGACCTCAGTGCATCAACTCAAACCTCAGCCCATTACACAAATTCATATTAATTATGTGCATATTGTTATTAATTTATCGCATTCCCTTGCATCCCCTTTTCCTTTTGCCATCAATATTTCTTAACAATAGGGTCTTTTCCAATAAGACCTATCTTATTGTTTAGCCAAAATATTTAAGCTTCAGCTTTTGTATTTTATCTTCCAGGGAAAAGCCTGAACCAATTTCTTCAAATATTGATTGATTTGAACTCCTTGTATTCCAAAGGACTCTCAAAAGTATTCTGCAATGTGCAGCTTCCCTTATACTCCAACTTTTATGATCATACAGTGCTACTGGAGATAAAAACAAAACAAAACAAAACAACATATCTTTGATTTTTATGGACTTTTGTTGACAAGGTGATGTGTCTATATTTTTGGGTACTGTCCAAATTTTCATAGCTTTCTTTCCAAGGAGCAAATGTCTTTTTAATTTCTTGGTGGCAGTCACAATCTGCAATGGTTTTTAAGTCCAAGAATATCAAATGTGACATTCCTTCTATTTCTTTTTTCTTTTTTTTTTCTGTTTGTCAGGAATTGATGGAACTGTTGAAACTGTTTTTGTTTATTTTATTTTGTTAGTGGTCATTAAGCTTTCATCAACTTTTATACTTTCTTCTTTCATCCTTATCAAGAGGTTTCTTAGAGAGTGAGATCGTTGATATTTTTTGCAGCAATCTTAATTCCAGCTTTTGATTTGTCCATCTTTTGGATGACATAGTACATATAAGTTGGATACATAAGATAACAATAAAGTCTTGTCATATTATTTTTCCAATCTTAAATTTATCAGTTGTTCCATATTTAGTTCTAATTATTGCTTATTGCCCTCTATACAGATTCTTCAGGAGGAGATATCTCTTTGAGAACTTGCCACATTATTGTTATTGTTTTCTGGTCTATACAATCAAAGATTGTAGGGTAGTTAATGAATTATTAAGAGTGGATATTTTCTCTGGAATTTCCTTGCATTCTATATAATCCAACAAGGTTGGCAATTTGGTCTTTGAAAATCAGCCTGCTCTTCGTGTAATTCTCAGTTCACATGTTGCTTAAGCTTAGCTTGCAATATCATAAGCAAAATTTTGCTGCCATATGAAATGAGAATACTGGTAATTTGAACATTTTTTGGTGTCACATTTTTAAAAATTGGTATATAATTTGATATTTTTCTATTTAGTAGCCATTGTTATGTTTTCTAAATACCCTGGCATAATCAGTGCAGCACTTTAGTAACATTACTTTAAAAGTGTTAAATTGTTTAGCTGTAATTGCATTAACTCCACTGGCTATTGGTAATATTTTCTAAGGCCCATTTGACTTCATTCTGCAGGATGTCTAGCTCTAGATCAGTAATCATATAATCATGGTTATCAATAGTGTTTAGATATTTTTTGCATTGCTCTTTTGTGTATTCTTTTAAAAAATAATTATTTAATTAAAACAAATACAAAATAGAAAAAATAACAATAACATTATGATATGCACAACAAAAAAATAGGAGAGAATTCAAAATATGAGACAAGAAATTTCCATTTCAGGAGCTGCCGGTCTTTTTATTCCTTCCTTGTTTTTGTTTTCTGCTTTTTTACTTTATTGAACTTTTTTTTTTCTTCTTTCCTCCCTACTATCCCCCCAAGAAGGCTACAACTAAGCACACATATATACTCATACATACCCATACTTATACATAGATATCTATAATCATACATATATATGCATATATACATTATATACATCTGTGTAAGGCCATACTATATTTGTCTTCTTTTTCTCTGAAAGTGGATAATATTATCCTCTAATAACTAAAGTCCAAGTCTTTCCATATTTTTCTAAATATATAAACTCATCATTTCTTGCACCACAATAATATTCAACCTATGCTATCTCATTATTTTAAATAATTTAAAACAATATTGACTAATATGATGTTTACAATAGTGGTTTCCCTATTTTTCTTTTAGTTAAATCTATTTTACTTTTAACTTTGAGACCAATGATTACTACCCCTGTTTTTTCCCTAAAAAATTCCAGTTTTGATCATTATTGTTATGTTTATGTATATCTCTTATTTAGTATTGTACTCTTCCTTACTTCTACATACTACTTGTCTAGCTTTTACTTAATGTATTTCTCCTCCAAGGATTCTTTCTTTATCCTCTCCTTCCACCATTTTAATCCCTCTTTATCCCATTTCTATTAATCTACAAACCTTATATCATTCCTATTAATTTACCTTTTCATATCCACCCTATATCCTGTTTTCTCACTTTTATTTCTTAATAAATTTAGACAATATATATGTGTATATATATAAAAATATATCCATCCATACACACATAAATACATGCATGTGTGTATGTATGCATGCATTGCTCCCTCTTTAAACCATTCTGATAGTATTTGAGAACTAACAGCCTTCTTCCTTCATCTAATTCTTCTGTCAGTTCTTTCTCTCACATCTTATTTATATAAACAAAATTGATCTTTTTTTGGTCCTTTTTCTGGATGCAGATAGTGTTCTCCATCACAAATCTGTTGGAATTGGCCTGAATCCCATAGTTGTTGAAAAGAGACACCTCCATTAGTCAATCATCACATGATCTTGTTGTGTGCAATGATCTCCTGGTTCTGCTCATTTCATTTAGCATCAGTTCATTTAAGTCTCTCCAGACTTCTCTGATATCATCCTGCTGATCATTTTTACAGAACAATAATATTCCATAACATTCATATACCATAACTTAGTTAGCCATTCTCCAACTGATGGGCATCCACTCAGTTTCCAGTTCCTTGCCACTAAAAAAAGCGCTGCCACAAACATTTTTGCACAATGGGGTTTTTAAAGATACTTTTCAAAGTAGCACATATAGTGAAAATCTGAATTAATTTTACCTATTAACATCAATATAAGTTCACTTACAAGCAAAATGTTGGTTTAACCTTTTCATCCTCTGTTTGACAGTATCCAGTTTATCTTGCTCTATTGATCTTATATTTCAGGTTCCTTTACATAATTATTTTTTACAGCATAAAATTTGCCTTGTTTCACCAGATGCATCCCCAGCTGAGTTTCCTTTTGGTTTTGACCCAGTCTTTTTATTAGTGCTGGATCTACTGGTAGTTGTCCTCATTTCTTCCCTAGGACTGCATTGATCACTTTCTAACCTGAGGGGCTTATCTTCAGATATTGTCTCTTATTATTTTAATACTGTTGATGGGGTTTTCTTGGCAAAGATATGACAATGGTTTGCCATTTCCATCTCTGTTAGATTACCTTTTATTGGAACTCTCCTCTATGACCTGTCTATCTTGGGTAAGCTTGTATTGCATAATTCATGGTTTCACTGAGCCATATACACCACTCTGCCATAAAAAGCCACTGCAAGGATATGGGACGGGAATTTTTTTTCATTTATCAGTTTACATTTCTAGTACAGTGAATTTGGTATATATGACTCATATAAACAACATTTTTGAGAATGCACAATTTTTTTTTGATAAGATGAATGGAGTTAAGTGACTTTTTCAGGGTCAAACAGCTAGGAAGTGTTAAGTGCCTGAGACCAGATTTGAACTCAGGTTTTCCTGACTTCAGGGTGGTGCTCTATTCCCTGTACCACCTAGCTGTCCTCACTATTGTTTTTAAAGGTGTTAAGATGTCCCTAAATTCAAAATGTAAAAATCAGTGATATAAAGGCAGAAAAGAAAATAGCTGGGACAAAGACATGGGGTTAGCCATGGTGAGTGAACATGAAAATACTGGGACAAAGACATGGGGTTAGTCATGGTGAATGAACATGACCTTGATAGCCAGGTCTACAGTTATCAAGAGAAAGACAGATCTCAGTGAGTGGCAGAAAATGGAGAAGTGTGAAAAATAAATTAAGAAGAAACTGAGCTATTAATTATGAAGTAGTGCTCTTAAGAGCATAGTAGAATGTTGTGGACCATATCTAACTGCAAAACCCAGAAAGCTTGTAAAGGATTAAAGGCACTGTATCATTAAGGGGCGGGTTGGTTCTCCAAAAGATCCTCAGCTGTGAATCATAACACACTTGAAGAGATTGCAAATCAGCCTTTATTGTCTCAGGAGTTGCTTGTGTATTGAGAGAATTGTTTTGATTTACATTTTTGTAATTAATAGTGAATTATGTCATTATTTTCATATGACCAGATATAGTTTTGATTATCTGAATAATATAAGGACACTGGGAAGTAGTTATGTTCCCTGACCTCTCTCCTCTTCCCTCTTTCTTCTGATTTATTTCATTCTCAATAGAAACACTGCTGGATCAAAGGGTATGGACAATTTGATAGCCCTTTGGGTATAGTTTCAAATTGCTCTCCAGAATCGCTGGATCTGTTCATACTTCGAACCACAATATAATAGTGTCCCACTTTTCTCACATCCCCTCCAACATTTGTCATTCTCTTTTCTTGTCATCTTAGCCAATCTGAGAGGTATGAAGTTGTCTTAATCTCAATTGTCTTAATTTGCATTTCTCTGATCAATCGTGAATTAGAGCACATTTTCATATGATTAAAAATAGCTTTAATTCCTTCATCTGCAAATTGTTCAAATCCTTTGGATTGCAGAATGGTTTGAATTCTTCTAAATTTGAGTTGATTATACATTTTTAGTATTTTTATATTTTATATTTTATGTGCTATATTTTTATATTATTATTTTATTATATATTTTATAAATGATGCCTTTATCAGAACATTTGAATGTAAAAATGTTTTCCAGTTTATTGTTTCCATTCTAATCTTGTCTGCATTAGTTTTGTTTATATAAATTTTTTAACTTAATATAATCAAAATTATCTATTTTGTGTTCAATAATGATTTTCAGTTTCTTCTCTGACCACAAATTCCTTCCTTTTTCACATGTATAAAAGAAGTAAACTATCCTTTTTTCTTTTAATTCACTTATAATGTTACTCTTTATGTCTACATCATGAACTCATTTTGACCTTATCTTTGTACAAGGTGTTAGGTATGGGTCAATGTGTAGTTTCTGCCATATAGTTTCCAATTTCCCCAGCAGTTTTTGTCACATGGCAGTTTTTATCTCTAAATCTGGGGGTTTGAGGTTTCCCAAACTCTAGATTCCTATGGTTATTGAAGATTTTGTCCTGTGAATGTAACCTATTTCACTGATCAACTACTCTATTTTTGAGCCAGTACCAAACGGTTTTGATTACTTCTAAAATTAATCTACTTATTCAGTTCCATATCAATCAATTAAGAAATGATTTTACAGATCCATAAAATAATAATAAACAAGTTCAGCTGGAAGAACAGGTCAAGAATTCCAAATGAATTAATGGAAAAAAAATACCAGTGAAAGTGACCTAGTTGCACTCGACCTAAAATTATATTACAAAACAGCAGTAATCATATGTAACCTATTCCACTGATCAACTACTCTATTTCTTTGCCAGTACCAAATGGTTTTAATTATTGCTATTTTGTATATATACTGAGAATGGCCTAGTTTGTTCCCATTGCCTATGATGCTTGCTGATAGTTTTAAATAGATAGATGCTACTGGTCATTTTAAGGAAAAGACCATGCATTACTTTACTCTCTAATTGCTTTTTAAATAGGAATGGATGTTGGATTTTATCAAATGCTTTTTTTGCATCTATTGGGAGAATATTTTTTGTTAGTTTAGTTATTGATATAGTCAATTCTGCTAAAAAATAATTGAACCATCCCTGCAGGTATAATCATATTTGTTCATGGTGTATTATTAGGGAATGATTTTTTGTAATCTCCTTGCTAATATTTTATTTAAGCTTTTTGCATGGAAGGGGCAGAGTGAGTCTTTTTCTGAGCTCTCCCCACAGTCCTCATAATAGTAGCAAATCCAGCCTCTGAATTAATTTTAGAGTGGTAGACCACATGAATATTTGGAATGTTAACAAAATACCAGCAGAAGATAATTTCAAATTTTGCCAAAAAATGTCTGTTTCAATTGGGCACAGAGGGAGGCAAGCCAAGTAAAAGCAGGCAGAGTACAGTACTGAGAGCAAGCAATGAACAATCATGGGGAGATGTGGGCTTCAAGAGCAGGAAAACCTACTGGGAAAAATCTAGGACCTGAAATCTGATATTCCAAAAGGCAAGAGAACCTGTAATGAAGCCAAGAATAAATTACTCCATTAAACTGAACATGGTCTTTCAGGAAGAAGATGGACATTCAATGAAATAGGTGAATTTTATTTAATTCTGATGAAAAGACAAGAGCTGAACAAAAAAATTGATTTCCAAATACAGTACTCAAGTGAAGCATAAAAAGGTAAAAAGAAAATAACTCTTGAGAACTATATCTGTGTTTGTTATTATACTTATTAATATACTTAGAGATTGAAGGTATAATTTAGTTTCCCTGCTATAATATAAAAAAGAAACTAGATGTAGAAAGGGGATGGAAAAAGGAGAAAGTGGAGGTAAAATGAGGGAAATTACATCTCATTAAGAGACAAAAATAACTTATTATACTTGAGGGAAGGAAGGGAGGGGGATGAATATTGTGTAAATTTTACTCTCCTCAGACTTGGCTCAAAGAGAGAATATTAGACATATTTGATTTCACAGATAAACTTGTCTCACCTAATAGAAAAATGGAAGGGAAAAGGAAAAGGAAAGGAGAAGGCTAACAGAAGAAAAAACAGAAATAGTAGGGGATAGGTATAAGAATGAGGGAGAGGCTATAAAGGGGTCGTGCTGCTATAGGCAAGTGGTGGTCAGAAGCAAAATACAAGGGAGGAGGGGGAAAGAGAGAAAGGAAAGAGAAAAGCATAATATGGGGTAAATAAAATGGTGGGAAATACAGAATTATTCATTAAAACTGTGAATGTGAATGGGGTGAACTCTCCCATAAAATGGAAGAGGATACCAGACAGGATTAAAACCCAGAATCCTACAATATGTTATTTACAAGAAACACATTTAAACTAGAGTGCAACATTTAGAGTAAAGGTAAAAGGTTGAAGCAGAATTTAACATGCTTCAGGCAAAATAAAAAAAAAAGGCAGGGGTAGCCATCCTGATCTCAGATCAAGCAAAAGCAAAGATAGATCTAACTAAAAGACATAAGGAAGGATACTATATCTTGCTAAAAGATATCATAGGCAATGAAGCAATATCAATACTAAATATATATGCATCAAGTGATATAGCATCTAAATTCCTAGAGGAGAAGTTAAGAGAGTTGTAAAAAGAAATAGAAAGCAGAACTATAACAGTGGGGGGACATCAACCATGCTCTCTCAGAAATAGAGTAAATCAAAGCACAAAACAAATAAGAAAGAAGTTAAGGAGGAAAATAGGATATTAGAAAAGTTAGGATTGATAGATCTTTGGAGAAAATTGAATGGAGATAGAAAGGAGTACACTTTCTTCTTGGCAGTTCATGGGACCTATACAAAAACTGACCATATATTAGGGCATAAAAAACTCAAAATGGAATGCAGAAAGGAAGAAATAGTAAATGCATGTTTTTTTACATAATGATGCAATTAAAATTGCATTCAATAAAAGACCAAAAGTTCATTAGAAACTAAATAATGTAATCCTAAAGAATGAAAAGGTGAAAGAGTAAATCATAGATACAATCAGTAATTTCGGCCAAAAGAATGACAATAATGAGACAATATAAAGTTGTGGAATACAGCCAAAGTGGTTATAATGAGAAATTTTATATCACTAGATGCTTACTTACATAAAATAGAGAAAGAGAAGATCAATGAATTGGGCTTGCAACTAAAAAAACACAAATTAAAAACCCGCAATTAAATACCAAACCTGAAATTCTAAAAATAAAAGGAGAGATCAATAAAATTTAACGTAAAAAAAACTATTGAATTAATAAATAAAACTGAGTTGTTTTTTATTGAAAAAAACAACAACAAAATAAATTAACCTTTAGTTAATTTGATGCAACACCCATTTTTATTAAAAAAAATACATTAGTAAGTATAGGAATAAGTGGAGTTTTCTTAAATGATCAGTAGCTTTTATTTACAATGATTGGCAAGCATCATATATTATGGGGATAAAATAGAACCACTAATAATGGTGATAGTAGCATAGTAACCTAGTGTTTGACAAACCCAAAAACCCCAGCTTTTCTGAGATAAGACTTCATTATTTGACAAAAACTTCTTAGAAAATTGGAAACTAGTGTGGCAGAATCTAGACATTGACCCACACCTAACAACATATACCAAGACAAGGTCAAAATGGGTTGATGATCTCTAGATCTATAAAGAATGATATTATAAACAAATAAGAACAAAGAACAGTTTACCTCTCAGATCTGTGGAGGATGAAAGCATTTCTGACCAAAGCAGAAGTGTAGAGGTAATTTTGATTATATTAAGTTAAAAAGTTTTGTATAAATAAAACTAATGAAAACAAGAGTAGAAGGGAAGCAATAAATTGAGAAAATACTTTTACATTCAGATTCTGAGAAAGGCATCATTTCTAAAATATATAATCAACTCAAATTTATCAGAATTCAATTCACTCTCCAAATGATAAAAGGTCAAGGGATGTGAACAGACAATATTCAGATAAACAAATTAAAACCATTTCTAATCATATGAAAAGGTGTTCTAAATAACTGTTGATTAAAGAAATGCAAATTAAGACAACTCTGAGATACTCCTATACACCTGTCAGATTGACTAAGATGATAGGAAAAGATAATGATGAATATTGGAGGAGATGTGGGAAAACTGGGATATTACTACATTGTTGGTGGAATTATGAGGGTGTCTAACCATTATGGAAAGCAATTTGAAACTATGCCCAAAGAATTATCAAACTGTGCAGACCCTTTGATCCATCAGTGTTTCTGTTGTATTTATATCCCAAACAGACCTTAAAGGAAGGAAAGGGACAACATGTGCAAAAATGTTTGTGGCAGTGCTTTTTGTAGTAGCAAGAAACTGGAAACTAAATGAATGCCCAGAGGTGGAGAGTGACTGAATAAGTTATGGAACAAGAATGTTATGGAATATTATTGTTCTGTAAGAAATGATCAGCAGGATGATTTCAGAGAAGCTGGAGAGACTTACATGAAATGGTGCTGAGAGAAATGAGCAGAACCAAGAGATTGTTATACATGGCAACAACAAGACTACACAATGATCAGTTCTGATGGATGTGGCTCTTTCAACAATGAGATGAGTAAGGTCAGTTCCAGTGATCAAGTGTTAAAGAGAGCCAACTACATCTATAGAGAAGACTGTGGGAACTGAGTGTGGTTCACAACAAAGCATTTCCACTCTTTTTTGTTGTTGTTTGCTTGCATTTTATTTTCTTTGTCATTTTTTCTAGTTTAATTTAATTTGTCTTGTACAAGAAGATAATTGGGTAAATATGTATGAATATATTGGATTTAATGTATATTTCTACCATGTTTAACATGACTACTTGCCATATAGGGGAAAGGCTGGAGAAGGGGGCAAAACTGTAATCTAAGGTTTTGTAAGGGTTAATGTTGAAGAATTATCCATGTGTATGTTTTGAAAAATAATAAGCTTTAATAGGACAACAACAACAAGATTTTTGCATTAATATTTATTAGGGAAATTAGTCTATAATTCCCTTTCTCTGTTTTCATCCATTTTGGTTTAGTTATCAGTACCATATTTGTGACACAAAAGGAATTTGGTAGGAGTTCTTTCATTATTTTAAAAATAGTTTGCATGGTATTAGAGTTAATTGTTCCTAAAAATAGTTGGTAGAATTCACATGTAAATCTATCTGACCCTGGAGATTTTTTCTTAGGAAGTTGATTAATATCTTGCTCTATTTCTTTTTCTAAAATGGACCTATGTAAGTAATTTATTTCCTCTCATGTTAATCTGGGCAATCTATATTTTTCTAGGTATTCCTCTTTTTCACTTTGATTTTCAAATTAATTTATGTAGAATTGGTCAAAATAAGTCCTAATTATTGCTCTAATTTTCTCTTCATTGGTGGAAAGTTCTTCCTTTTCATTTTTGAGATTAACAATTTGATTTTCTTATTTTTCCTTTTTCTAATCAGATTAACTAAATGTTTATTTTGTTTTTTTTTTCATAAAAACCAACTCTTAGTTTTATTTGTAAATTCAATAGTTTTCTTACTACTAGTCCCCTTTGAGTTTCAGAATTCCAAATTTAGTATTTAAATGGGGGGATTTAATTTTTTTCTTTTTCTAGCCTTTTCTTTTTAGCTGTAAATCTAATTCATTGATCTTGTCTTTCTCTATTTTTTGCAAGTAGGCATCTAGAGATATAAAATTTCCTCTTATTAGCACTTTGGCTGCATCCCACAGATTTTACTATATTGTCTAATTCTAGTCATTCTTTTGGATGAAATTATTGATTGTATCTATGATTTGTTGTTTCACCCATTCATTCTTAAGGATTAGATTATTTAGTTTCTTAGTAATTTTTGGTCTATTTTCTGTTGATCTTTTATTGCATGTAATTTTTATTGCATCACTGTCTGAAAAAACTACATTTGCTATTTGTGCCTTTCTGCATTTGATTTTGAGGTTTTTATGCCCTAATATCTGGCCAATTTTTGTATAGGTTCCATGTACTGCTGAAAAGAAAGTGTACTCCTTTCTGTCTCCATTCAATTTTCTTCAAAGATTAATCATACCTTACCTTTTCTAGGATTCTATTTATCTCCTTAACTTCTTTCTTATTTATTTTGTCATTCAATTTATCTAGTTCTGAGAGACTATGGAAGTTTGAGATCCCCCACTAGTATTGTTTTGCTGTCTAATCCTTCTTGCAACTCTTTTAACTTCTCCTCTAAGAATTAAGATGTTATACCACTTGATGAATATATTTTAGTGTTGATATTACTTCATTATTTATGGTACTTTTAAGTAAGATATAGTTTCCTTTTTGGGTCTTATATTTACATCTATTTTAAGTAAGATATAGTTTCCTTCTTATGTCTTTTATTTACATTTTTTTTTACTTTTGCTTGATCTGAGATCAGGATTGCTACCCATGTTCCTTTTACCTCAGATGAAGCAAAATAGATTTTACTTTTACTCTGAATGTGTCACTCACTCTGCCTTAAAAGAGTTTTTTTTTGTAAACAACAAATTGTAGGATTTGGGCTTTTAATTCAGTCTGCTATCCACTTTTGTTTTATAGTTCAGTTCATCTCATTCATATTCAAACATAAAATTACTAACTTTATGCTTCCTGCCCTCTTGTTTACCTCCAATTATACTTTTCTCTTCCTTTCCTCTTTTCTCGCCTCCCCAGTATTTTGTCACTGATCACTCCCTCTCTCAAACAATGCTCCCCTTTTGCAGCCTTACCCCCTTTCTTATTCCTTTTTCCTTCCACTTCTGTTCTCCCTTTTATTAGATTCCCTTTTTTCCTTTCCGTATTCCTCTCCTACTTCCCTTTAGGGTGGAACAACCTTCTCTGTGAAGCTAAATATGCATGATATTTTCTTTTTGAACCAAATCCGATGAAGACTAAGATATGCACAATGCTCATCTCTTTCCCTCAATTGCAATAGGTCTTTTTTTACCTTCTCATGAAATGTAATTTACCCTATTTTAACTTCATTTTTCTCTTCTTCCAGTAGAATCACCTTTCCTACTTTAGTTTCTTTTTTAAATTATCACAATAAAATCAAATTATGTCTGCACCTTCTAAGTATACCCATAACAGAGTTATAAATCTCATGAGCTAAACATACCATCTTCCCATATAGAAATATAGCTTTTTAACATTTAAAAGAATTTTTTCCTTTTCTTTTTTACTTTTTTTTATGCTCCTCTTGATTTTTCTATTTGAAGGTAAAATTTTTGTTCATCTCTGCTGTTTTCATCAGAAATAGATGAAATTTACCTGCTTCCTTGAAGGTCCATCTATTTCCCTGAAAGATGATGTTCAGTTTTCCTGGATAAGTGATTATTGGGGAATTCTGGCCAAGATGGTGGAGAAAACAAATACATTTATCAAAGCCCTTCCTTGCCCACCAACTATTTTTCTTCATGATATGGCCTCAAAATTTGTGCTTGCCTGAAAAATACCCACAAATACATTACCAACAGAAGATATCCTCACAATTCACTAGAAAAGGTCTTTTTTTTAATCACAGCTGGGGACAGTAAGACCAGGTGCAGACCACAGGCACGCAGTGAGAACACTGAAGGCAAATAACACTGATCAGAACAGAGTGGGACAGGGTGTGATCTCAGCTATCAGAAAATTTGTGGAGAGAATTTTACCCACTGTGACCTACTTTGCTCTGGCAGCAAGCCAGTAAATCAGTAGAGAAACTATAAATATAAGGGGTAAAGACTTCAATCCTGAAACAATGGGGTCTCTTGGGACCTGACTACACCCACCCAACACCAAGAGTCACTCAGCATGCTCTCAGAGTCTCAGAGAGCAGCCCCTGTATAGGCAGCATAGCCATTACTGTTCCACTACTGCCTCACTGCTACTTCCTATAGTCTGTAGAGGAAGCTTGGTAACACCACACTGCACAAAAAGCAGACTGCAATTTTTTTTTATTCTTTTTTGTCAAAATGAGTAAAAAATTAAAGCAAACTCTAAATATAGATAGCTTTTTTATGGATAGAGAGCAGACTTCAAAGCCTGAGGAGACTAAGAACAGAGTGTCTTCATATGAATTCCCAAAGGGGGTTATGATCTGATTCCCACCATATATGACTCTCATAGAAGAAATCAATAAGTTTCTTACAAGTGAGATAGAAGAAAATTGGGGAAAGGAAAGGAAAGGGAAGCTTGGCAAGAAGGTCTGGATAAGTCATCCCACTCATTTAAAGAGAGAGTGGATAAAAAAATTAAATCCTTTTTTCAACAGAATTACTGAATTGGAAAAGGTAAACAATTCCAAGGAAAACAGAATTAGTGAACTGGAAAAAGAAAATAGCTCTCTAAAAAAATAAAATTGGCGAAATGGAAAAAAAAATTCTATAGAACAAAACAACTCATTTAAAAACTCAATTGGACAATTACAAAAAGAAATTTAAAAAATAAATGAAGAAAATAATTCATTAAAAATCAGAACTGAACAAATGGAAATGAAGACACCAAGAATCAATCAAGCAAAACAAAACAAAAAAATGAAACAATGGGAAAAAATGTTAAATACCTACTTGGAAAAACAACAGACCTAGAGAATAGATCTAGGAGAGATAATCTGAGAATTGTTGAACTTCCAGAAAATTATGATGAAAAAAAGAGCCTAGATACTATTTTTCAGGAAATCATCAAAGAGAACTGCCCAGATGTTATAGAAACAGGTTGTGAAATAGATATTAAAATAATTCATCAGTCACCTACTGAAAGAGCCTCCAAAATCAAAACTCCAAGAAATATTGTGGGTAAATTCCAGAACTATCAGACCAAGGAAAAAATACTAAAAGTAGCTAGGAAAAAAAATCCAAATAGAGGAGCTGCAACAAGGATTACTCAGGATCTAGCAGTGTCCACATTAAAGGATTGAATCTAATATTCCCAAGGTCTAAGGAACTTTGTATGCAGCCAAGAATAATTTACCCAGCCAAAATGAGCATTTTTCCCTAGGGAAGAAGATGGACATTCAATGAAATAAGTGAATTTTATGTATTTCTGATGAAAAAAAAATGGAACTAAATAAAAATTTTGATCTCCAAATATAGGACTCAAGAGAAACATAAAAAGAATTCTTGGGAACTATGTTTCTGTAATGAATATGCATAAATAACACATGTATAATTTAGTTTTACAGTTATAATGTAAAAGAGAAAGTAAAGGTGAAAAGAAAATTTTATCAGGAAAAAGGTTAAAGTGGGGTACTACATCTTAACAACAGGCAAAAGAAAACTATTATATCTGAGAGAAAGAAGAGAGGGGGATGAATATAGTGTGTTTCTTTCTCTCATCAGAATTGGTTTAAAGAGAAAAATATTAGACATATTCACTTTACAGAGAAACTTCTCCCATCCTACAGAAAGTGCAAGGATAAAAGTGAAAAGGGAAGGAGAAGCTAAACAGAATGGAATACAGAAATTGTGAGGAAAAGGGGTAAGAAAAAGGAAAGAACTAAGGTGAGGGGAGGGATCTTTAAAAGAAAGGCTATGAGAGGCAAGTGATACTCACAAATTTCATACTGGGGAGGGGAGTAAAGGGAAAGGGAAGAAGAAAAGCATAATCAAGAGTTAACAAGATGGCAAGTAATACAGAAACTGGTAATGTTAACCATAAATGTGAATGGGGTAAACACCCCCATAAAGAGGAAGCTGTTAGCAGACTGGATTAAAAGCCAGAATCCTTCAATGTATTATTTACAGGAAATACACTTGAAGCAGGGCAATACATACAGAGTAAAGGTAAAAGGCAGGAGCAGAATCCACTATGCTTCAGGTAAAATAAAAAAAAAAAAAAACAGGAGTAGCCATCCTTATCTCAGATCAAGCAAAGGCAAAAATTGATCTAATTAAAAGAGATAAGGAAGGGCACTATACTTGCTAAAGGGTAGCATAGATAATGAGGCAATATCAATATTAAACATATATGTACCAGTGGTGTAGCATCTAAAGTCTTAAAAGAGAAACTAAGAGAGCTGCAAGAAGAAATAATAGTGAGAAATCTCAACCTTGTACTCTCAGACTTAGATAAATCAAACCACACTATAAATAAGAAAGAATTCAAAAGGCAAATAGAATAATAGAAAATTGAGGCATGATAGATCTTTGGAGAAAACTAAATGGAGACAGAAAGGAGTACATTTTCTTTTCAGCAGTTCATGGAACCTATAAAAAATATATATATATTAGGAGATAGAAACCTCAAGTTCAAAGGCAGAAAGGCAGAAATAGTAAATACATCCTTTTCAGACTACAATTCAATGAAAATTACATTCAATAAAAAGCCAGGGGGAAATAGACCAAAAAATATTTGGAAACTAAATAATTTCATACTAAAGAATGATTGGGTGAAACATCAAATTATAGACATAATTAATAACTTCACCCAAGAAAATGACAATAATGAGATGTCATACCAAAATGTGTGGGACCCAGCCAAAGCAGTAATAAGGAGAAAGTTTATATCTCTAGAAGCCTACTTGCATAAATTAGAGAAAGAGAAGGTACAACTAAAAAAACCTAAAAAAGGAACAAATTAAAAAACCCCAGTAAAACACTAAACTTGAAATTCTAAAAATAAAGGGAAAGCTTAATAAAATTGAAAGTAAAAAAAAAAAACTATTGGATTAATAAATAAAACTAAGAGTTGGTTTTTTGAAAAAATCAACAAAATAGATAAACCTCTAGTAAATTTGATTTAAAAAAAGGAAAGAGGAAAATCAAATTGTTCGGATTAAAAAAGAAAAGAGAGAACTTCCCATTAATTAAGAGGAAATTAGAGCAATAATTAGGAGATACTTTGTCCAACTTTATGTCAATAAATTTGATAACTTAAATGAAATGGGAGAATGCCTTCAAAAATATAGCTTTCCCAGATTAACTGAAGAAGAAGTAAATATCCTACAGAGTCACATTTCAGAAAAAGAAATAGAAGCTGTCAATCAACTCCCTAAAAAAAATCCCCAGGACCTGATGGATTTACATGAGAATTCCACCAACAATTTAAAGAACAATTAACCCCAATGTTATATAAACCATTTGAAAAAATAGGGATTGAAGGAGTCCTATCAAATTCCTTTTATGACACAGACATGGTACTAATACCTAAACCAGATAAGTTGAAAACAGAGAAAGAAAATTATAGACCAATCTCCCTAATGAATATTAATTCAAAAATTTAAATAAAATATTGGGGAAAAGATTATAAGAAATCATCCCCAGGATAATATACCAGAACCATGTAGGATTTATACCAGGAATTCAGGGCTGGTTCAAATTAGGAAAACTATTAGCATAATTGACTATATCAATAACCAAATTAACAAAAAGAATATGGTCATTTCAATAGATGCAAAAAAGCATTTGATATAATCCACCATCCATTCCTAATAAAAACACTTGAGAATATAGAAATAAATGAACTTCTCCTTAAAATAGTTAGGAGCATCTATTTAAAACCATCAGTAAGGATTATATGTAATGGAGATAAACTGGAACCTTTCCCAATAAGATCAGGAGTGAAACAAGGTTGTCCACTATCACCATAACTATTCAATATTATATTAAAACTGCTAGCTTCAGCAATAAGAGTTGAGAAAAAGATTAAAGAAATTAGAGTAGGTAAGAAGGAAAACAGATTATTACTCTTTACATGATATGATGATATACTTTGAGAACCCCAGAGATTCTACTAAAAAGCTATTAGAAATAGTCGACAACTTTAGCAAAGTTACAGGATACAAAATATATCCACATAAATTCTCAGTATTTTTATGCATCACCAGCAAAATCTAACAGCATTGAAATACAAAGAAATTCCATTCAAAATAATGGTTGATAGAATAAAGTATTTGGACAACTGTCTGCCAAAGGAAAGTCAGGAATTATATGAGCAAAACTACAAGACACTTTTCACACAGATAAAATCTGATTAAAATAATTGGAAAAATATTAAGTGCTCTTGGATAGGTCAAGCAAATATAATAAAGATGACAATAGTACCTAAACTAATCTATTTATTTAATGCTATACCAGACTCCCAATAAACTATTTTAATGACCTAGAAAAAATAACATCAAAATTAATATGGAAGAAAAAAAATCAAGAATTTCAGGTGAATTAATGAAAAAAAAAATTGAATGAAGGTAGCCTAGCTGTACCTGGTCTAAACTATATTATAAAGCAGTGGTCACCAAAAACATTTGGTATTGGCTAAGAAATAGACTAGTCGAATAGGTTAGGTTCACAGGATAAAATAGTCAATAACTATAACAGTCTAGTGTTTGAGAAACTCAAAGATCCCGACTTTTGGGATAAGAATTCACTATTTGACGAAAACTGCTGGGAAAACTGGAAATTAGTATGGGGGAAACTAGGCATGGACCCACACTTAACACCATATACCTAGATAAGACCAAAATGGGTTCATGATTTAGGCATAAAGAACAAGATTATAAATAAATTAGAGGAACATAGGATAGTTTAGTTCCCAGACTTGTGGAGGAGGAAGGAATTTGTGACCAAAGAAAAACTAGAGATCATTATTGATCACAAAACAGAAAATTTTGATTATATCAAGTTAAAAAAAAAAAACTTTTGTACAAATCAAACTAATGTAAACAAGATTAGAAGGGTAACAATAAACTGGGAAAACATTTTTACAGTTAAAGGTTCTGATAAAGGCTTCATTTCCTCTCTCTCTCTCTCTCTCTCTCTCTCTCTCTCTCTCTATATATATATATCTATATATATATATATATATATATAATTAGCTCTACTTTATAAGAAATAAAATCATTCTCCTATTGATAAATGGTCAAAGGAGATGAACAGACAATTTTCAGATGATGAAATTGAAATTCTTTCTACTCATATGAAAGGGTGTTCCAAATCACTATCAC
Organism: Sarcophilus harrisii; assembly: GCF_902635505.1. NCBI lineage: Eukaryota > Metazoa > Chordata > Mammalia > Dasyuromorphia > Dasyuridae > Sarcophilus > Sarcophilus harrisii. The sequence goes on from NC_045426.1 coordinate 523,315,022, forward strand.
TGAGAAATGCAAATTAAGACAAGTCTGAGATAACACTACAGACCTCTCAGATTGGCTAAGATGACAGGAATAGGTAATGACAAATGTTGGAGGGGATGTGGGAAAACTGGGATACTATTACATTGTTGATGGATTTGTGAATGGATCCTACCATTTTGGAGAGCAATTTGGAATTATACTCAAAAAACGTTATCAGCCTGTGCATACTCTCTGATCCAGCAGTGTTACCGCTGGGATTATATATCAAAGAGATATTAAAGAAGGGAAAGAGACCTGTATGTTCCAAATTATTTGTGGCAGCACTTTTTGTAGTATCTAGAAACTGGAAATTGAATGGATGTCCATAAATTGGAGAATGGTTGGGTAAATTGTGTTATATGAATGTTATGGAATATTATTTTTATGTAAGAAATGACCAGTAGGATGAATACAGAGAGGTTTGGAGAGACTTACATGAACTGATGGTGAGTGAAATGAGCAGAACCAGGAGATCATTATATACTTCAACAATGATACTGTATGAGGATGGATTCTGATGGAAGTGTATATCTTCGACAAAGAAAAGATCCAATTCAGTTCCAATTGATCAATGATGGACAGAATTAGCTACACCCAGAGAAGAAACACTGGAAAATAACTGTTGGACTACAAGAAATCCATAATAAAAAAAATCCTAGACATCATCTTTCAAGAAATTATCAAGGAAAATTGTCTCTATATCTTAGAACCAGAAAATAAAATAAAAATTGAAAAAGTACACTGATCAACTCCTGAAAGGAGTTACTTCCAAGATTGTTATAGCCAACTCCTAGAATTTTCAGACCAAGAAGAAAATGAAATAAGCAGTCAGAAACAATTCAAATACCATACAGCCATAGTCAAGATAATGCAAAACATCACAGATTCTATGTCAAAGACTTGCAATATGTTGTTTTGCAGGACAAAGGAGATAGGATTACAATAAAGAATCACCTATGCAGGGGGCAGAGGCAAGATGGTACAGAGTAGACACATTCCTATGTAACCTCCTCCAAGTTTCCGTCAAATAAATAGCATATGAAGTCTCAAAATTGGTTTCCAAGTGACAAAACTAACAAATATTTGGAATACAACAAATTTCCAAATGAAGATACTTTGGAAGAACTTCAGAAATGATCTGTTTCAATCGAGTAGAAGGAGAAGCTGGAGAGCCCACTTTCATGCCTCTAGGAATTAATTTCAAGGCTCCTAGATTACTCTGCCCTGTTTGCAAGCTGGTGATATAGCAGATTTGTTGTAAGACACCCAAAGCAAATTTAAAAGGCAAATAGTGAGCCTCTGAAGCTCAAAATGACATGGTACCTTTTGCTACCCATGCTCCCCAGCACCAGAAATCAGTTAGCAGAACCACCCCAGGGTAAATTGAAACTTCTGAACCCCCTTTGCCTTAAGATTTCCTTGCATCACTTCCATTTCTTTTCCCAATTTTTTCTTTACCTCTCCTATTTTATTTTTAAAATTCTCTTTGAGCTTTGCAGGAATTTGTTTCAAGTTTGAGACTAATTCACATTTTTCTTTCAAGTTTTAGATGTAGCATTTTTGGGGGGAGTGGTCTTCTTTTGAGTTTGTGTTTTAATTTTGCCTATTACTAGAGTAGCTTCCCATGGTCATATTCTCATTTATTTTTATTTATTTTTTTTTCTATTTGTTCATTCTTTCAGTTTAATTTTTGATTTTAGTTTTATGTTAAAATTGTTCTCTGCTTGTAGGGAGAGCAAGCACTGTCCCAATCTTCACATCTTATGCACAGATGGTTTAAGAATTAGTTCTTGTGATCTATAAATTTTTATTTCTTCTGAGGTGTCCTTTAAGAAGTAGGCTTGTTACTTTTCTGGCCTGTACCCTGGTCTCTAAGCAGCTCTTCTCTGCACACTCTGGTCTGTGAGCAGTCTCCTACTAATCCCTGACTTTTATGTTGCCCTAAAAAGGGAAGAAGTTAAGTAACAGGACAGATATTGACAGGTAAAACGATTCCATACTTTAATAATCTATCCACTCTCATGGGGCTTGGCCTAGGACTCAGATTGAGTGTTAAAAAAATGTCAATTGTGCTTTGGCCAGAAATCCTGAAGGTCTTCCCTTCCAAGATTCATTCATTTATTTAGATTTTTTTTTAACTTGATGAAAGAGGATATTCATTGCTTCAATTGTTACCTAGCATTAATCACTTAATAGGTGCAGCCTCAGTCAAAGTGAGACCTGTTGAAAACCTTAACTCAAAAAGGCCAAGGTCTCCCATTTCATTCAGGGCCATCCTAGTCCTCTTGATCTATATATGACCATGGAACCCTGTTGGCTCTGGAAGGGGAAGTGAGACGGATGGTTTTCACACCCCTCTCTCTCACTTCAATTCAATTCACTTGCATGTCATGTCATCACTTCCCTGATGCCATGGTCCTCTTCAAGAAAAAAAAAGGACAAACAACAAAAATCCACTCAAATGACAAGGGAAATTTTTTTCATAAATATTACTGTTTCTGTCATGCTCCTTATGTATCTCTCTGCCCACTGTTAGTCCCAATAAATGATGTTTATATAGCACTTTAAGGTTAACATAACACATCATGGATATTGTTCTATTTGACTTATTGTGAAGCAGCTACCAAGTTATCGTGATTTTTATTCTTATTTAAAAATTTTTAAAAATGAAGTCTCAAAGAAATTAAGTGGTTATGGTCTATGGTCATAGAGTTAGTGTCTGAGAAATTCAGATTCAGGATCTATGTCTAGAATAGCTTTCTTTTCTATTACAAAATGGTCACTTCTCTTCCTGCTAACATAATTGCTAACTACAATATTTTTGAAAGCATTAAATCAAGAATATAATGTCTTTTTTGATGGAATATTTGTTGATGACTTCTTTGTGTATCTACATCTGATCCTTCAGTCGGTTCTCATTCTTTCTTATTACTCTCAAGGCTGCACTTTAAGACTTCCTTCACCATGTTCCAATTATTCATCCTAAAGCTCAATCTAGCCCTTAAATTCACAATTTAGAAGTACTCACCAGCCCAGAAGTCTATTCCTTTCATTAGATGGTTTCTCTCATAATCTCCACTAAGGATAGTGCCCAAGCCAGCTATGTCTCATCCCACTCCAATCTATATTCTTGATTTTGTCCACCATGCCTGGAAATTAATTTCGCTTTTTTTTCTATGTCCATTTTCAAAGACCTTCTATGGGGTGACTTTTTCATTATAATTTAAATTTCTTCAAGAGCAATGACTGACTGTTTTTTTCCTGATGATAGTGTTTTACATACAACAATCACTTAACAAATGTTTAGAGAAAAACTACATAGTACAGTGAACAGAGTATTGTGTCTAGGGTCAGGAAGACTCATCTTACTGAGTTCAAATTTACTTAAATTTAATGTAAATATATGAAATAATTTTCTCTCCCTCATATATATATGATATATATATCATATATATCATATATATATAAATTATGAAATCAGGTAGTTAAAGAGAGAGGAAGGACTTCAATCCAAGTAAATGAAGACCAACCTGAGTCAAAACCAGTCTACTATTTAACATTATGCAATAATCTATGCCCCCAGCCTTTTTGCTACCCCTACACAAGAGATGCCTCACACTGTTTGTATAACAATACTGGAAATATAATTTCCTTGATGGAGGGATGGAAAATAGAAGCCATAGTTCATGAATTTTCCATATCAAAAAGAGCAATATACAGATGCTCAGCATAAACTTAGAATATGAAATTGATTAATGTAAGGATGGAATTATGTGGATATTTCTCTAGAATTTAGCTCAAAAATTTCCAAATCAATACATAGAATAACACATTGAAAACACTTTTCTCATTCATAACAAATGCTACAGTGTTGTCTCTTTAAGATTATAGAAATATTGCTAACACAGCCTTTGTCATATTTCAGTATTGCCATTTCTTGTGATAGCTAAAAAGTAAAATTGAAAAATATACAACATGAACTCAGAATCTCAAGCAATACTCGATTTTGATTCTGTCTTTCTGTTGATGTATTTATTCATCATTGTACCAAGACTTTTGACAAGAAAGCTTTTATGGCATAAACAACACAAGAAAGAAAGAAAAAAAAAATCTTTTGCTTCTCAAGCAAGTATAGATTATTCTGAAAGCCTTTATGATTCATTCCAAACTCTTCAAATGCCAGTTAAAAAAGGCTCAATTTTACATTTCTTCCCAAGTCAATGCATTATCTGATTTCAGTTATTGGAAAGTTTACAAGGAGTAGATCCCAATACAATAAATCCCTCTGGGATGGAATAAGCAGCTTGCTGTTTAGACTAGTTTTGTTTAGAAGTGTCTGAGAAGAATGGTCTTGGTAGAAAGATATCACACATGTGCACAACATATATATATCCTTTTGTGTTTACAGGGTAAAGGGGAAATATTAAAACGATAACACAATTCATGTCAATGAATACCACTTTGAGACCTCAAGTGAACTGAGTGCTTTCTAATATCAGATCTTCAGCTGAAATCCACACTCTTGCTTGGCTCTTACTTTACTTCAGTCCCTACTTAAGGAAGATCATATTCTGCTTTTAGGTATAATGTGATAATATCTTCCCTTCATTTGTTAAACTAAACCTGAAAGATTAGGTAGTAATCCTGGATTAGAATAGACTCCTAAATGAAAATGAATTTTCTGGATCTTTCTTATAGTACATAGGAATTTTGGGGTAAAACCCAGGATGATTTAAAAAGCTCTGGAAATGGCTTGTAACCCAAAAGTAAAAGATGATCTGACCCCCAAACATTATTATCATAACATTTATAATACAAAAAACCTGTCATATGAGTAGCCTCATTCATGTAAATTCAAGAAATATCTAAAAGCTCCTATTATATAGTAGGCATATATATAGATACATATATATACATTCACATGCATACATAAATAACTGCAATATTGGTTAACTGGGGTCTCAAAGAATATTGGAAAGGTAAGGAAAAGTAGAATAGAAGTATTCTACAGATGGGACAGATATGGATAGGTACAAGTTAATAGAAAATTTAGGAAGACTAATGTTGAAAACCACCTAGCCTCTGTGTGGAGCCAAAGGTAGAAAATTGTATTTTCCTTTGCAGTAGCAGCAGTCAACTTTGGGTATGGATAAAATAATTTTTTTAAAAAAAATATATGATCTATGCCCAGAAAAAGAACTCTGGGAGATGACTAAAAACCATTACATTGAATTCCCAATCCCTATATTTATGCACACCTGCATTTTTGATTTCCTTCACAAGCTAATTGTACAATATTTCAGAGTCTGATTCTTTTTCTACAGCAAAATAACGTTTTGGTCATGTATACTTATTGTGTATCTAATTTATATTTTAATATATTTAACATCTACTGGTCATCCTGCCATCTAGGGGAGGGGGTGGGGGGGCAAGAGGTGAAAAATTGGAACAAGAGGTTTGGCAATTGTTAACGCTGTAAAGTTACCCATGCATATATCCTGTAAATAAAAGGCTATTAAAAAAAAAGAAGAAGAAGCTTTATTGCCCTATAGAAATATATGTTTCTTTATGCAAAGTAATGCTTCTCCATGCCTTTATTGACAACTATGGGCAAAATAAAATGTCTCCCTTACTTATACCATGACTTGTAAACAAATTCTTTTTCATGAAACTACAAAAGAGAAAATTACATAAAACAACAACAACAACAACAAAAAAAAATATATATATATATATGATTAGGGGCTTACCTTTTAGGGTTAATCCTAGTCCATAAAAGTTCTAAATTTGGACTATGAGAGAAACATAGTTAGCAAATTATTAAATACTATAGGAGTAAGAGATATGTTGGTTCTGGCAAGTTATACTGGATGGCACACTGACTTAGGGGGTAGAAAACCTGGGGTAATAAAACTTATAATATGTAATCTATTGAGTTATAAGATGACAAAATATATTGAACCTTTGAACCAAAATAGTTCTTATAAATTATAAGATAATCATAAATGATTATTATTAGCATTGTGTATATTACTATTATTATTATTATAACAGCATGTTTTAATTTAGAGAACATTCAAATGAGATCCCACATTGTATAAATGGGGTATAGGTCCATTAGTACTATTTTTTTTTCTTTCTTTAATGAAAAATTTAAGAGCATGATTAGTGAGGAATGCAAAATTCATGTTCTTTGTCCTAGATCAGAAGTACTTGGATGCAAATGGAAATAGGATTGCTCTTTAGATTCCTGGTCTATACCATATGCCACATTTTGCCTTCAATGGGCTTTAAAATAAAACAAAACAAAACAAAACATTTACAGATTCAGATTTTAGGCTAAAGCTGGGCTTTTTAGACATTTTTCACTTTTGACCTCTTTTTGTCTAAGAAATTTTTTTGCAATCTTGGTTGTATAGGTATATAAAATAGGTACACAAGTCAAACATTTATTAATATGAATCATAATTTATCAACCCTCACATCCAGTTATGTGATCCCATATGGAGTCACAAACCTTAGTTTAAGGAGTTTTGGATTAAAACAATTTTATTTATTTATTTTTACTTAATAGCTGTGGTTGTAATGTCTAGATATACATTTAGCTCTGATAATTATAGGGTTAAATTTGTTCTGAAAAGTACAGTATTCTTTTTAGGAAACTGAGTTAATGCTGGCACATAAATGCAAATGTTTGCATTTGTAATTTTCTTTCATTTCTATATTGGCTACACATAAATTTCACTTAGATTTTCTTCCTTGGAGATAAATTTTATTTCTTCCATGACCAAGATACATTTTTCTTAATAATACAAGAGGGATGTTTTCTCAACCCTAGGTATTTCCATGATACATTTGTTACCATGATTGTATTTACAAATGCTCCTATTGTATTTGCAAATAAATATTATTATTCTTACTTGCAAAATCAAATAAGTTTGAATTAATTTAATGTGAATTAATGCACAGATCAATGGAATAAGATCCTAGAGATCACAATTTAAGTTTTGGCTCAAACAATTATTGTACCACCTACAATAATAACCTCTCTTTTCTAGTCTCTGAGATGTAAATAATACGATCCACACCCATAGCAGTGTCAGAAGGCTCAGCTGTTATATTTTCAGTGAAAGCACTTCATAATTTGCCAAGTACTCCATTGTATAAAGTAGAATAACTAAGTATCTCTGACTCCTCAATCCTACTTTTAGTCCATTGCAACATTCTTCTCTCTGCCTCTCTTTATGCCTGAGTTTAAAACTACCCAAGGGAATTCATTACAAAACAAATGTGCATTCTTCAAATATTGCTTTTTAATTGTGCTCAAAAGCACTAGAAACTGGAATGTGTCTTAACACAATCTGGCAAATTGTATTTTCCAATTTCTTTCTTCTTAGTTAGAATATATCTCCTTTTCAGATGTATTACAGAGCTTACAACTCAACATTTTTGACTAAGAGAAGGGCCCATCAATCTGTAGATCATGGGGAAGTCATTTTTACTTTATACTTAGTATATGCCAGCTAAACTCACACTAGTCTGACTTTTTTTTAAGACAAGAAGAGAAAAAAAAAATCATATATAGGAGTTTGAGCAAGAGAGAATTGAAAGGATTAAAAATTATCTGAATTTAAGATTGTATTTCCCTAGATCGATATGCTTAAGCCAGAGTGCAAAATTTAGTCATAAAAGACTTACATTAGCCAGCATATTTATTGTTCTTATTAAAACTCATGGAAATAATATAAATTGAGAATAGTTTTGGTATAAATCTAGAAATTTTAAAAATAAAAGGAAGTCTGAGTCAACATTTTGTTACTCTATATTTGCTAAAGGAGGTTGACAAAAATGCCTGCTTTTTTCCCCTGAGAAATTTAAATTATATTAGGTTGTCTAAAAACCCAAAGATACAATAATGTTCTTTTAGTGGGGAGGGAAAGAACAGGAATTTAGATTGTTTTAGAATTCAATACTTAATTTGTCTGAAACAACCTCCCAATGGCATTTAAGAAAGTGAGATGCACATGACTATATATGTTTTTTTCTTCATTTTTCTCCTTTTTCAAATAGTATTTTATTCTTCCAAATACATCTAAAGATAGTTTTCAATGTTATTCTTTTATAAAACTTTGTTTTTCTTTATTTTTCTCTTCCTCTCTTGCCTCCCCCTCTCTAAGGGAGTAATCTCATAAGCAATATTTCCATATTTGTCATGTTGTGCAAGAAAAAAAATCATATCAAAAGGGAAAATTATGAGGAAGAGAAAGAAGAGAAGCAAATAAACAATAAAAACAACAAAAAGTGAAAACAGTATGGTTTGATCCACATGTAGTTTCCATATTCTCTGTCTGGATGCAAATGACATTTTCCATACCATGCCTATTGGAATTCCTTTGGATCACCACATTTTTGAAAAGAGCCAAGTCCATCGTAGTTGATCATGACATAAACTTGTTATTGTGTACAATGTTTTCTTGGTTTTGCTTGCTTTACCCAGGATCAGTTGATGTAACTCTTTCCAGGCTTTTCTGAAATCAGTCTGCTCATCATTTCTTACAGACCAATAATATTCCATTACCTTTATATAGTACAATTTATTCAGTCATTCCCCAACTGATGGACATTCACTCAATTTCCAGTTCCTTGTCACTACAAAAAGAACTGCTACAAACATCTTTATAAATGTGGGTCCTTTTCCCTCTTTTATGATCGTTTTGGGACACAGACTCAGTGGAGACACTGCTGAATCAAAAGGTATTCACAATTTTATAGCTCTTTAGGCATAATGCAATTGTTCTCCAGAATGGTTAGATCAGTTCACAAATACACCAACAATGCATTAGTGATCCAGTTTTCCCACATCCCTTTCAACATTTATCATTATCTTTTATTGTCTTCTTAGCCAATCTGAGAAGTGTTAGGAAGTACCTCAAAGTTATCTTAATTTGTATTTCTCTAATCAATATGATTTAGAGTATTTTTTCATATGAATAGTAAAGGCTTTAATTTCTTCATATGACTATACAGCTCACTAATCTCTAAAATATAGTTGGAAACAAAGCTAGAAAAAGTATATCTAATTTTGTGCTGTTTAGAAAAAACAACAAAAAAAAAAACAAAACAAAAAAAAAACAAAGAGCTCTACTACACTGATACACTAATGTCAATAGCCATTATTTATATATTGTTGGTCAGTCGTCTCTAACTCTTCATTACACTATTTGGAATTTTCTTGACAAAAATAGTGGAGTGGTTTGCCATTTCCTTCTCTGATTTATTTTACAAATTAGGAAAGTGAGGCAAATACAGTTAAGTGAATTATCCAGGGTTACATAACTAATACATGTCTAAAGTCTGAGATCAAAACTTAGGAAGATGGGTGTTCCTCATTCTAGGTCTGGTACTTTATCCACTCTGCAACCTAGCTGCATTAGCATTATTAAAACCAGAATTTTAAGTTTTGCAAAGTATTTTATACAAGTCATTTCATTCCATTTTCACAAAAGCCCTGAAACATACATTGTATTGTTCCATTTTTATATATGAGAAAAACTAAAGCTCAGAGAGATTGTGACTTCCTTAGGGTCTCAAAAGTTGTAAATCTCAGAGGCAGTTTTTGAACTCAGATCTTCTAATTTCAATTTAAGAACTCTGTGTACTATGTCACTTCACTGCATCATCATGAAATAGATTTCACTCTCTCTCTTTCTCTGAGTTATCAAGGCTACCACTAAGATAATATTTTAAACCTTCTCCCTCTTTTTAAAATGTTTTGTCTCCTTCCTCTTTCTCTTCTTGAACTATTGAAAAGGTAAGCATTTAAAAAAACACAGATTTTTAACATTTTCCATGTTCCAACAAAAACATGAAAGAGAAGAAAATTTCTTATTCTATCCTTTGGGAGAAGTAGCTAGGTGACTTTGTGGAGGGAGTAATGTGCATAGAGTTAAGAAGACCTTATTTCATAAGTGGTCTTAGATGTAGAAGCTGTAATCCTAAGGAAAGCACTTAACTATTATTTGCCTCAGTTTCTTAATCTATAAAATAGGGATTATATCAGCTCTTACCTCCAAGGGTTTTCGTGAAGATCAAAGGAGATAGTCATTGGAAACTGCATACCACCAGGCCTGGTACATATTAAGTGCTATGTAAATGTTATTTATTATCATCAGTTCTCTTTCCGCAGATAAATACTGTGTTCCATTGTTACTGAATAAATTATTCTCCTGCTTCAGCTCACTTAACTTTCTAAGATTACATATAGGAGAGGAGGGACTGATCTGCAATTGTAGAAATATTGTTTTTTATCTTTACTTCCTGTAGTATTGAAATTTATTTTTCTGCTAAAAACAAAAGATTTAAAAAATATGATTTTAATAGTTTACCTTGTGAGGTTTTTGCATTTTATTTTTAAAATATTTTTTTTATTTATATAATGGTCATTTTCAAATGCATTTCTTCCTCTTCCTGGCCTCATTGAACTATCCCTGGACTTAAGAATTATGAGAGAGAGAGAGAGAGAGAGAGAGAGAGAGAGAGGAGAAAGAGGAAGGGAGAGTGGCAGAAGAAAAGAAAGAGAGGAAGGGAGAAAGACAGAGATTTTTGTGTACTCAATCAATTATTTTATTTAAATATTGCTTAGTCACTTACTCCTGAGGGTAAGCTCTCACAAATTGGCATGATTAGGTGGAGCCAAGATGGTGGGGAAGGCACATACAACTTTCTAAGCACCTCTCCTACCCTAATGACCAGCATTATATTCAGCCTCAAAAATAGCACTCAAGTGGTAAAACCCATGAAGACTAGAAATACAACAACTCATCAGCCAAAGAAAATCTGAAATTTCATCAGAAAAGGTTTGTCCTGAGGGGCCAGGGAGAAGATAAGCAAAAACAGGGAGAGAACCAGGCAGGAGTATGTACACACCCAAAACCGGAAGTGAAAGCATAGATCCCAACACAATCTTGCAGCCCCAACCTGCAGGGGCTTTTCCTTAGGGCAGTTGCAAAGCTGCACAGCAGTGGGGGCACAGATTGGGGCAGCCTCTAATCTGCACAGTGCGGGGCTCGACCTGGAGCAATAGAATTTTCTCAGAGCAATTTGCTTCCAGGCAGAGCACTTCTGGTCTGAAGAGGGCCCTGCACTGGTCAGCCACTAATATCTGCAGCCCCAATGGGGACTTTGGCCTCGGGTAGCGACACTTTCACTGCCTAGTCTCTAGCCTTAGGGTAGGTGATAAACCACACAGCGGGGTTCTCCACTGGGCTCTTCCCTAGTTTGGCCATGCTCAATCACTTCTGGTTGGGGGGGGGATCTTTTGACCAGAGCATTCCCACACCTCATGGCTTGAAGCCTGTTTACATCTTTCCCTGCTTTGCAGAGGAAGCTGGTAACCCCCTTGCCCTGAAGGCAAAATTAAAAGGATGATTGATTGCTTCTATACAGAAAAAGAGTAAGTTTTCATCCCCAAGGAGACTAATAGCAAACAGTCTCCAGACAGTATCCCAAAGGGAAATGTTACCTGGACCCTTTTATATAATACTCTCCTAGAAGAGACCATTAAAAGTCCCAAAAGAGAGTTAGAAGAAAAATGGGGAAAGGAAAGAGAAGCTTTGCAAGAAAGTAACAACTTGCTGAAATATGAATTGGAAAAGATAAAAATTCCCAAGAAGTTCAGGGAAACAGAATTTGCGAATTGGAAAAAATAAAAAAAAAGTTCAGGAAAGTAAGAATTGTGAATTGGAAAAGATAAAGAATTCACAAGAAAGTAGGATTTGTGAATTGGGAAAAGAAAATAATTCACTTAAAAAAATAGTGAAATGCAAAAAAAAAAATTCCATAGAGCAAAATAACTCAGTTAAAAACTCAATCGGACATATACAAAAAAAAGTTTTAAAAAAAAGCTAATGAAGAAAATAATTCATTAAAAATCTGAACTGAACAAACAGAAACTAATGATTCATTGAGACAGCAAGAATCAGTCAAGCAAAACCAAAAAAAAAAAAAAAAAAGATAAATTGGAAAAAAAACATGAAATATCTACTTGGATAAATGACAGACCTGGAAAATAGATCTAAGAGAGATAATCTGAGGGTTATTGGACTTTGGGAAAACTATGATGAAAAAAAGAGCCTAGATACTATTCTACAGGAAATCATCAAAGAAAACTGTCCAAAGATAATAGAACCAGAAGATAAAATAGGCATTGAAAGAATTCATGGAACACCTTCTGAAAAAGATCCTAAAATAAAAACACCAAGGAATATTGTGGCCAAATTTTGGAACTATCAGATTAAAGAAAAAAATATTACAAACAGCCAGAAAAAAAATAATTCCAATACCGAGGTGCCACAAAAAAGATCACCAAAGATTTGGCTGCCTCCACATTAAAGGATAGAAGGGCCTGGAATCTGATATTCTGAAAGGCAAAAGAACTTGGAATGCAGCCAAGAATAAACTACCCAGCCAAGCTGAGCATTTTCTTCCAGGGAAGAAGATGGACATTTAATGAAACAGATGAATTCCATTTGTCTCTAAGGAAAAAAACAGAACTAAAAAATTGGCTCTCCAACCATAGGACTCAAGAGAAGCAGAAAAGGTAAAATGAACTCTTGAGAATTGTATTTCTGTTTTGCATATACAAAAAGACTAGATATATATTCTGATTTTACTGATATAACAAAAAAAAGGGGGAGGTAGAAATGGAAAAAAGATAATGTTAAAAAAGGGGAAATGGGGGGATAAAAAGAGGGAAACTACATCCCACGAAGAGGTAAAGGAAACTTATATCTAAGGGAATTTGGAGAGGGGGAGGAACATTGTATGAATCTTACTCTCATCGGAGTTGGCTCAGAGAAAATAATTGACATACTTGTTTTACAGAAAATCTTCTCTCCCCTCATTAAAGGGGGAGAGGAAAAGAGAAAAGGAAAAGAGTAATAAGGGAAGGGTACAAGAAAGGGGAAGAGATTCAAAGCAGGGAGGGAGGGATCCTAAAGAGGGTGAGTGGTGTGATACAAGTGGGGCACATGAGATTAAAACTGGGAAATATGGTTGGGGGGGGCAAGTAAAAGAAAAGCATAATCTGGGGATAATAAGATGGCAGGAAAGACAGAATTAGTAATTTTAACTGTAAATGTGAATGGGATGAAATCTCCCATAAAGGGGAGACAAACATCAGAACCCTACAATATGTTGTTTACAGGAAACACATTTAAAGCAGGGAGATACATATAGAGTAAAGGGAAAAGACTAGAGCAGGATCTATTATGCTTCAGGTGAAGTAAAAAAAGCAGGCGTAGCCATCCTTATCTCAGATCAATCAGATGCAAAAATTGATCTAATCAAAAGAGATAAGGAAGGAAACTATATTGTACAAAAAGGGTAGCATAGACAACGAAGCAATATCAATATTAAACATATATGCACTAACTGGTTATAACTTTGTAAACAGTATATTTCATTTTGCTTGAGTTCATGGAGGATTTTCCAGGGAGTTTTTCTTCTTGGTTTTTTTGTTGTTATTGCTGTTGTTTGTTTGTTTGTTTTTTCCTGAGAGCATCTTGCTCATCACTTCCTATAGAACAATAATATTCCATCACAGACATATACCAAAGTTTATTGAATCATTGTCCAATTGATGGCCATTCCTCAATTTCCAAAAAAAATTTTTTTTTTGCCTTGAGAAGTGAGCTGGTGTTTTTCGTACATATAGGTCATTTTCCATTTTGTTTTGTTTTTTTGTTTTTTTGTTTTCCCCTGAACTTCTTTTGGAATTCATGCTTAGTGTTGGTGTTGTTAGATCAAAGAATATGGATAGATTTATACAAAGCGCTCTTGGTGAAGATCATATCTTTTGATCATTTATCAATTGGGGCATGGATCTTTTTTTTTTTTTCCTAATAAATTTGACTCAGTTCCCTCTGTGTCTGAGAAATAAGGCCTTATCAAAGAAACTTGCTCTGGAATTTTTTTTACACAATTGCTATTGTAACTGAATTCTCCCCCATTTATTCTCTCTTCTTTTACCTTGTCACTCTTCAAAAGTGTTTTTTGAACTGACTACTTTGTACCCAATATACCCCCTCTTTTATCACCTTCCCCCTTGTCCCATATTCCATTTCCCTCTTATTTTCCTGCAGATTAAGATAGATTTCTATATTCCTAATGATATTTATCTTATTTCCTCTTTGAGCTAATTCTGATGAGAGCAAGATTCAACCATTCACTCTCTCCCCTATCCTCTTCCCCTCCACTGTAAAAGCTTTTTCTAGACTCTTTTTTATGAGAGATAATTTATACCATTCTATTTCTCCTTTTCCCTTTTTCCCAGTGCCTTTTTCTTTCATCTTTTAATTTCATCTTTTTTTATCACTTCATATTCAACTCACACCTATGCTCTCTGTCTATATTTTTCTAATTGCCATACCAATAAGAAAGTTCTAATGATTTACAAGTATCATCCTTTCATGTAGGAATGTTAAACAGATAAACCTTATTAAATCTCTTATGATATAGCTTTTCTGATTATCTCCTTATATTTCTCCAGAGTCCTGTATTTGAAAATCAAATTTTCTATTCAGTTCTGGTCTTTTCATTATAAATGCTTAAAAAAATCCTGTATTTCATTGAATTAAGCACTTTTTCTTCTGAAGGATTATACTTAATCTTGCCGGGTAGGTGATTCTCAGTTGCAATCCTTGCTTCATTGCTTTCTAGAATATCATAATCCCAAACCTCCAGTCTTTTAATGTAGAAGCTGCTACATCGTGTGTTATTCTGACTGTGGCTCCACTATATTTGAATTGTTTCTTTCTGTATGTTTGCAATATTTCCTCCCTGACTTGGGAGTTTGGGAATTTGGCTATAACATTCCTGGGAATTTTAATTTAGTGATCTCTTTTAGGAGGTGATTGGTAGATTCTTTCAATTCCTATTTTACCCTCTGGTTCTAGAATATCAGGAAAGTTTCTCCTTGATACTTTCTTGAAAAATGATGTTCAAGCACTTTTTTTCATCATGACTTTCAGGTAGACCAATTTTTTTTTATTTATTTCTCCTGGATCTATTTCCCAGATCAGTTGTTTTTCCCTAATGAGATATTTCACATTTTCCCCCCTAATTTTTTTTTCATTTTTTTGTTTTGCTTTATTATATCTGGATTTCTCATAAGGTCATTAGCTTCCACTTGCTCAATTCTATTTTCTAAGGAATTATTTTTCTTTCAGTGAGCTTTTGTACTTCCTTTTACAATTAGGAAATTTTGCTATTTAAGACATTCTTATCATTAGCTTCTTGTACTTCCTTTTGTACCACTCTCAATTCTTTTCCTAACTTCCCTCTGTCTCTTTTAATTGATTTCAAAATCCCTTTTGAGCTCTTTCATAATCTGAGCGCAATTTTTATTTTTCTTGGAGGCCTTTAACTTTGTTATCATCTTCCTTGTCATCATAATAACTTTCTATGGTCAGAAACTTTTTTGTTGTCTGCTCATTATCTTAGCCTATTACTCAGTTTTAAACTCTTTCTTAGTAGGGCTGTGTTTCCAGAGTGGAGGATACAGTGTCCCAAGCTTCAGGAGTTTTGTGCAAATCTTTTCAGAGATCCTTCTAAGGACCTGACTGCAAGCACTCTTTTTTGCCCTGATGTTGTTAGGAGTGTTCCCACCCCACTGTAGCTGTAAGATCTAGTGTGCTGAAGAAATGGAATCCTTTATTTTGCTGATGCTGGGACTGATGGGCTTGATGCAGGGCCTATGCTGCCTTGGCCTGAGCTGGAATTGCACACTGGACTCCCACTCCATTGCCACAGACTTTCTCCACTGACCTTCCCAGTACTTCCTGGTGTCACTGGGCTGAGAGATCCAGAAGCTTCCAGTACTGCTGCTCATTCAGAGATGGACATGAGGCTGGGTCCAGGGCTGCACTTGAATGTTCTGCATTGGGACTGTGCATTGGACTTTCACATTAGAGTCACAGGCCTTCTCTGCTGACCTTCTAAGTTTTCTTTAGCTGAAAAGTGCTCTACTCAGTCTTGTGCTAAAATCTTTTAATGTCATTATTTAAAAAAAATTGGAGCAGTTTGGGGGAGCTATTAATTAACTGGGTGATTATGGAAAGTCTCTTTTACCTAATTTCATTCCTAAAGAGAAAATTACTGTTGATAATCTCAAGGTTTCTGTGCAGAGCAACATAACTTTTATAGCTAAATTTTGGTATACTTATGGCAGAAAAGAAAGTGAGAAATAGGAACATCATAGCAATATTTTGCCCTATACCATATAGCTTTATTCTAATGGTGCCTCCTTTCACATTACTTTCCATTATTTAGGAAAGCTTTCCTTGACTTCTACTCAATTAGTTAAGAGAATAGTTCTAATCATGATCAGTTGATTTGGGGTGACTGGCCCTACTGTCTTGCCATTTTTAACATTTAACAATTGTAAGCAGGAACCAGGTTGTATCAGTTCCATGGATTATTAAGAAATTATATTAACTACTTCTGCAAATCAAGAAAGTTTTCATACCAGTAAGGATTTAATACCTTCTACTTAATCCTCCAATATATATTAAAGGATTAGGCCATTGTAGAAAAGTATTTATAGCTTATACAGTACGTATAATTTATATAGTACTTATATTTTAGATATATTTATTGTACATATATACATTTATTATTCTGATTTATATAGGAATATAGTTACATAATAACATTATGAAAAGATTCAGTGTCTCTAAGATAGAATCAAGATGAGTGATTTCACAATTCTAAATAATGGAAGTTGAGTCAATTTTTATTTTTTAAGTGCCTATTATGAACCAAGAATTGTGTTAATTGATGGGAATACAAAGAAAAGCACAAGCAGCAACTACCATCACCTAAATAAATAAATAAATAATGCAGGTTTCTTTTAGTATTTAAGGCTTTAATTTTCTGGTATCCACAAACCCTTTTAGCCTATTCTTGTCCCTTAAGAATGACCAGGATTAAATTTTAGACCTGTTTTTGTTTGTTATGTTTGTCAACATTTGAAAACTCTAGCATCTGGATCATAGGAGAATTGAGGTTGTATTTTAAATAATTTCCTCTTAAGTGTTATTGATGTGGCAATGATCTAGGGTTCCTGAAGGCTAAGCCAGCAGCCAGTTCTGAAAGTCCTGTGGAACTACAAAAGTTTCACGTTCAAGACTGACCACAGATTCTGTACCTATTATCTGAGGAACAATCTAACTGGGCTCAGCAAACCACAACAGTATGGAGTTGCTGCGGATTATTCTTGCTGGTTGTTGCATTTAACTTAATCTCTCAAGAATCCTATGTACTGAATCATAAGAGCAGATTAAACACAATTCAAAAAGCTTCATACTCTCACAAGAAAATGTTGATAGGAAGTTGATATGCAGGACAACACAGGAAACAGTATTATTCTGCATTACATGTATCATATGCAATTGTACCACTACAGACTATGTCATTAATGGGGTTAAATAAGGCAATTTACAATTGCACAATTATCAATATTTTTTAAAAGCCCTAAAATGAGTGGAGAATATCTGCCCATCTCTTAATAGAAGATCATTAATAAATTTCAGCTCCCAAGCCCACAGCGAGCAGTCAGTCTCTTTTTGACTTAACTCCTTTGTGCTCATTTTGACAAGGATATCTAAAGTTATATCCACTAAGGGTGGCATATTTCAATTGCTTTTTAGTTAGGGTCATCAAGAGAGTTTCCATTTGAGGAAAAAACCTCTAAGAAGACTAAGAAAGAAGATTTTTTTCCTTTATTTTTTCCTTGCAATTCCTTCATTCCTATGTAGTCCTAGGAGGAGGGATTTACTCATGGTACTTGCCCTTATTTTCCACTCCATTTGTATTTTGAAATCGATTTTAATCATGTGTTGTCTAAATTGTCCACACATCATTTCTAGATTCCAATCCCAATTTCATTCACTAAGAAGGATTTTACCAATTCACTTATGACCTTTAGTGCTACATCATAGCTCAACAGTATTCTGTCTAGTGAGGAATAGTAATGCAGATAGCAAACACTTTCATTTTAGGAATATAAGAAAAGAGACACTGTTAAAGGGCTCTTGCATCTCATTATTGAACATCCGGCTAAAGTTCTTTATAATGAAAAAAAAAGAGCCCTTTCTCTTGAGGGCAGTGAACACTTCATGCTGTTCATTAAAGGGCTGAACAGAGAAGGCTCACATCTTTATTCAAAAACCAACCTTAGACACGTCTTTTAAAAAAGTATTAGAGCCCTCTTTGTCATCAGGGCTACCACATTTCTTTGACCCAGTCCTCTGACTGCACATAGATCCTTCCAAAGAGAATACATTCTATTCCCTTTACTGCAAATGAAGATGGACTTTCTACAGTGCCACATGAATATTAACCAGTCAGTGGGCACTGACAATCTGGAGTTGTATGCTGAATTTATTTCATGTCTAAAAGAAGCAAACACATTGGGAAAAAATACTTGACTTGGGGCTTCTGGGACTGATAATACAAATTATGAGAGCTATAGAGAGAATTAATGTGAGACACTGAAACTAAAGATATTTTAATTTTGCCTGACTATGATTGAAAATAATATGTCAGGTTACAGGATGGGTCAGATCAAACTCATTGCTCAGAGTAAATTAATAAGTCTCTCTTTTGGTATTAACATGATATTTTATTACAGATGATATTAACATCTTAGTTTGGGAATCAATAGAGGATGGATAATCAAGTTTATTTTCATAAATGTACGAAGTAACCTGTTTGGCCTTTTGCATCATGCCTGGAAGAACAAGCCATGTCCATTAATATAAAATCAGACAAAAAATAATGCTTTTTTTGTTTTCTTTTTGCAATTACAAATAAATATAAATTCCAAATGAAACATGTTCTAAATTATTTTTAAAGGCTATCCAGCTGCTTGTGACAATGTTCTAAAAGGACTTGTCTAACAAAAAGAAAACTTAAGATTTAAAAAAAGATATATTTATGAATATATATAGATATATGTATTCATATGCATTTATACCCCCATACACATACATATATGCCCACACACCTATCTTTCCTATCCCTGCTCACTCTTTGCTTTAATTCTGTTCCTAAATTTTCCTTGCTATTACTTAACCTACTCTTACCCTTGGATCCCTCCCTTGTCTTTTTCTAAAACCCTTTCTCTCCCTCTCCACCTGTCCCTTCCCTTTAATTTCTATTTAGATTTTGGAGGGTGGTCTACCATTTCTGATATATATGGAGTGTTGCCTACTTAACCCATTCTTCATGTGAGTAGGTTTTCAGAACTATGAGTGCTCTTCCCTGCTCTAAGCCTCTAATTTCTCTGTACTTCATTGTATAGCATATTTACTATTTTTACCTTAACTCTATCCCAATCTTTCTTTTGAGTTATGCTATTGCAGATGTATCCTAAACATATGTTATATCTATGGTCTATTGCAGATGAATCTTAAACATAAGGCATACAAGCCCCATAAGAAAAATAAATAATTTGTCCATGTTAAATTTCTTGAAATTGATCTTTAATATTGGTTCTTATATGTTAAATTTTCTATTAAGTTCAGGTTTGGTTAATAGAAAATACTGAAAATCTGCAAGTTAATTGAACCTATATATTTTTCTCATTCAATTTATGGATAATTTTGCAGGATATGATATTTTTGACCACAAACCTATTTCTTTTGATTGTTGGTAGATATGAATCCAGAACCTGTGGTCTTTTATTGTGGCTCTTCAAGCATATTGATTTATTAAAACAATTTATGCCAATTAACTAACAAATAGTAACCATACTCCTTACTCAGCTTAGGAAGATGGAACCCTTCTTTTTCTCAATCATTTCATCTTTTATCTGCCATACATTTCAATCCTATCAGAATTCTCAAAATACTGTACTAAAAAGAGACTTTAATATGTCTTTTCCAAAGGATATATTTAACAAAAAGATCAGTAAGAAGAAGCATAGAGAATTAAACATATTGTAGTTTTATAAAGGAAGTGGTATTCCATGTCCAAATATCATATCTCAAATCCAGTATAATATTAGCACTAAAAAGATCAGTATTTGATGCCATGGGAAGTTTAGAGAGAGCAACAACATCAACAATAACAACAATCATCTTTAATATTTCTCAAAATGCATCTCCCTCATTTTGTTTTATATATTCAACTATGGACCCAGTTCTTTGTTCAGCTGTACTATTTATTCTGGGTTTAAATACAATGTTGTTTATATGTTATTGTGTATAAATACAAAGGCATGTTCAAATCTGTCAATAGACATTCTTTATCTACTTGGTTTTTCCTGCATGGATAAACAGACCAAATGTCTATGAGTAAAAATTTGCTCAGGGAGGCTATGCAAAGTTACAGGGATTTATAATTTCATCACAATATTATCCACATAAAGGAGAAGCAAGAGGAATTCAGTAACCATTGGGGAATGTTGTCAGACTTGGTCTCTTTTCCTTCATCACATTTGAAAATACTCTTTGTGAGCATATAATCCCCTCAGTGGTTAGGGGTTGGGGAAAGTATGTGATCAAACCAGCTTAATCCTTGAATTATCTAATTAATTGAAAATCAAATATGGGAAATAGATGACAACACTAACTATAATAATTTTATCCAAAATTTTATCCTTGATAAATTAGTTTCCACAAAAATCATGTAAAAAACAAAACAAAGAAGTACCTCAGTTAGCAAATCCCCACCTTAGTTACCAAATGAAAAGAGCTACAAAGGTTCACATTGTGTTAGAATATAATTGCATTAGGGTCATCTAGGTGGCATAGTGGATAAAACACCAGCCCTGAAGTCAGGAGGACTTGAGTTTAAATCTGGTCTCAGACACTTAACACTTTCTAGCTGAGTGACCTTGGGCAAGTCTCTTAACCCCAATTGCCTCAGGAGGGATAAAAAGAATATAATTGCATTTATAAAATCTTACATATTAGAATGATAGGGCATTATGAACAGTATCAGCTCACTAAGCAAAGAGAAGCTTTTTGTAAAAAAAAAAAAAAGTTATTATTATTTTTTTTAGTAAAAGCAATTTAAAGAAAGTCTAGTAAGGTAGACAAATCAAAGTCATTCCACAGGTATTCAAGAATAAATATATAAAAAGAGCTACTATAACACCTACCATTCTGGTCCCTACCACCTGAAGGACAAGAGTGTTACACTTCACTCTTTCCACAGGTTTCTCCACTAGTTTTAAGGAAGATAGAGAATGTTTAGACTCTCTTTTAATGACTCCAGTCTCCAATGATGATGATCCTTTAATTTTAGGATGTGGGGTCCCCTGAACTTCAGTTTTAGTCATTAACAAAATAGCTTTCAAGAAAATATACACTTCAAAGTGTATAACAATATATCAATTTAATACCCCAATATGTGGGAGGCATAATCCTCCTTCTCCCCTTCTTGTAATCTCTTGATAGGAGAAAGTGGTTAAGTTCAAAACAAATAAATAAATATATATATGTGTGTGTGTGTGTGTGTGTGTGTGTATGTATATATATGACATACATATACATATATATAAAATCATACGAGATAATAGATTTTTCCCATTAAATTTAATATCAATACTTACATAGCACTCAATAATACAGAATGTATCAATATGTTGATGCCTATACAAAATTCAATAATAGGAATTTATTAATATTTAATAGTTAAACATTTGACAAATGAAAAATTGCAAAATTACATCAACATAATTGATGTGTAAGTAACACTTGCTTCAAAAAAGAAAACAAAAAAAGGGAATCAATTGTGCATTTACAGATTTTTTTTCCTTTTCCTACCCCCCAAAAAATTCTCTGGAATCTCACAACCTAATTTCACTTCAGAGATAAAAAAGGATATTTGAAAACACAAACATATTATAGCAAAGTACTCTGTCCATTGGGTAGAGCGTAACCCTATTTAAACCTTAATGTCACAGTCTAGAATGTGCTTTTATTGGAAATAGAAATGGCACTGGAGAGAACAAGATTAAGCCAATTTGGACCAAATATAAAGAGAGGACATCTGTGCTACAGAAAATACAGTTGCAAGGATGCTGATGGGCAGATGTGATATTTTGTCTTTCATTCTTGAAGAGGACCAATGACATTATGACTGTGATGTCTTGCATGTGAACTGAATTTGTGTACAGTATAGCTGTGCAAAGTCATCATCTTTCCCCTCCAGAGTCATCTTAGTCCTATGAGAAACAAAGACCAAGATGAATGGCAATGAAACAGGGTGCAATGGATGACTTGGACTTTCTAAGTTAATCTTTTCCAGGTCTCAGTTGTTCTGAGGCTATATCCATTCAATGACTGAGATTTGAGTAAGAGTTGAGACAAAAATAGCTCAATTTATTATTACAAAGATGTCAATCTGGGAGGGGAAGACCCTCAATACATTTATATTGATTCTAAGCCTTCAAAACTTAAATCATGAATCATAGAGGTCTGGGTTGGGTCTATTATTGGACTTTTAAGGAAACCTAGGGTGATTTTTTTTTCCCTTAGAGTCAACTATTTTCCATTAAATCACCAGGACTTTTCAGAGTTATATTTCTAGAAATCAAATATAAACCATGCAGGACCAAAGGAGGAGAGAAAAGGAGGAGGTGGAGATAAAAAGGAAAAAGAGAAGGGAAAGGAGGATGAGGAAGGGAAGGAGGAGAAGACAAAGAACAAAAAAGAGGAAGAGGAGTAGGAGAAGGAGAAGGAAAAGAAGGAGAAAACAACGATGATGACCAGGGCTCTCAGAAAACAAGTTAATACAGAATTCATAAGTAATTCACAACTTCCCACAAATACAGGTTTTGTGGGAGGAGTAAGTTTAAACATAAGCCCCATAACTACAGCCACAACTGTAGCGAGGCAAGCATTTAATAAATATGGATTCCAAAGGTTAATTGACAACAGTTGCTTTGGAAGTCCTCTCTGTGTAGACACCTTATGCAGAAGCCCTGTTTTGTTTATTCTTTATTCTCAAGGAAGACCAATGCTGATTTCTTGATATTCATGGGAATTGGATTTGAGTAGGGCAGAGTTGCACAAACTTAGGAAACTGAAGGAGGAGAAGATGTTTAAGATATGAGGTAAAATGAGATCTTACTAATATAAAAAAATGCTTGAGGGAATTTCAACAATTAACCACAGTTTTGTGTGGTTAATAGTATAGCTATTGAAGATATCAGAAACAAGAGGCAGGATTTTGCAAGTGATTGTTGCTATTTGTCCTTCATTCTTCAAGAGGACCAGAAAATCTCCAACTATTCTGGAGAGCAATCTGGAATTATGCCCAAAAAGTTATCAAACTGTGCATACCTTTTGATACAGCAGTGTTACTACTGGGCTTATACCCCAAAGAGATACTAAAGAAGGGAAAGGGACCTGTATGTGCCAAAATGTTTGTGGCATCCCTGTTTGTAGTGGCTAGAAAATGGAAAATGAATGGATGTCCATCAATCAATTGGAGAATGGTTGGGTAAATTATGGTATATGAATGCTATGGAATATTATTCTTCTGTAAGAAATGACCAGCAGAATGAATACAGAGAGACTTGGAGAGACTTACATGAACTGATGCTAAGTGAAATGAGCAGAACCAGGAGATCATTATATACTTCAACAAGGATACTGTATGAGGATGTATTCTGATGGAAGTGGATTTCTTCAACAAAGAGAAGACCTAACTCAGTTTCAATTGATCAAGGATGGACAGAAGCAACTACACCCAAAGAAAGAACACTGGGAAATGAATGTAAACTGTTTGCATTTTTGTTTTTCTTCCCCGGTTATTTCCACCTTCTGAATGCAATTCTCCCTGTGCAACAAGAGAACTGTTCAGTTCTGCACACATATAATGTATCTAGGATATACTGTAACCTATTTAACATGTATAGGACTGCTTGCCATCTGGGGGAGAGGGTGAAGGAAGGGAGGGGAAAAATCGGAACAGAAGTGAGTGACAGGGATAATGTTATAAAAAATTACCCTGTCATGGGTTCTTTCAATAAAAAGTTATTTTAAAAAAAAAGAGGACCAGAAAATCAGAGGGATGATGCTATTGATGCTATGACATGCAAATGAATTGAATGTAAGTGAGAGTTGGGCAAGGTCACCTTCCTCATTTTCCCCTTCAGAGTCATTTGGGTCCAGTAGCCAGATAGAGATCAGGACACTTTGAGATGGCCCTGGATGAAATGGGAAACCTTGGTCTTTTCAAATTAAGATTTTCAACAGGTCTCAATTTGACTGAGGCTACATTCATCCAGTAATTAAGGCCAGGTAGTAACTGAGGCAAGAATGGTCTTTCACCAAGTCAAAAAAATTATATATGTACACATACATATATGCAAATAAATAAATCCCTGATTTCTTTCAAAACATTGCTGCTTACTTTCATTCTGAGTCAATCAGGATCCAAATAATGAGGCTTTCCCTGGCAACCTATTGTTGGCCAATTCAGGAGAGGGATTTTGAGCTCATATGATTTATACAATTTCACAATAAAAAAATATAATTGTGCTATTGTTTATTGATTATTTTTTAAAAATGAAACAGCAAATTCTTCAACAAAATGCCTTACTTCAAGTTTGCTGAGATTCCTTGGAGAAGTATATCACCACAAATAACTTTGTTCAATGACCCTCGGATACTAAATATCCATTAAACCATTAGAGATAATAATAGAATAGAATAGCATTTGTTAAAGGAAATATGAGCAAAAAATACAGTTTAATGGATACTAAAAGCATTTAGAGTATACATTGGTCTAAGAACAAATCATTAAAGACAATTTTAAAATAAGCTTAAGAAAAAGGTTCCTATGTAGACTTTAAAATAAAATTCTTTTTTGATAACTAAATTTCAATAAAATTAATTTCATTATAAAACTACATTTAACATATTTTATAATTATGTGTTTTATTTAATGGAAGCTGGTTACATAGTATGTAGAGAGAAGAAAAACAGGGATACAACAAGGTTTAGAGTTCAGCCACACATCACAGGATGACCTGAATGAATATCCAGCAAAGCAGACTGAGAAGGAACTGTCAAATTAGGAAGACAAAAAATACTGATCTTAACCAATCTTATTTCAGAAAAAAAATAAAGCATTACATAAATGAATTTTCAATTGAACAAAAAGACAAAAATAACTCTGGGCCAAATGAATTTATAAATAATTTATATTACCCTTCAAATGATAATGAAAAAAGGATTATAAAATTTATCTTCTAAGGAAGGGATTGTTGTGGAGCAGAAGAACTATAGGATAAATAGGAGGACAACAAGGTAGTGGGCAGAAGTAAAGCACAGGAGCCAGAAGGGACAGGAAATAAGAGATAGACACAAACAAAATAAAAATTAGGAGTAGAATTTATTATGTTAAAAAAAAGCAGGAATAGTAATCATAATCTCAGAAAAACTTAAAGCTAAAATAGATTTATTCAAAAGAAAAAAAATAGAATAACTATATTATATGACAGCCATATTAATCCATATTGTTTTAGACTATTTAAACTGATTAGACAGTATAAGGTTGGAATATTGCTGTGGTGTAGAAAATGAGTTAGATTTAGAAAAACATGAAAAGCTTGGACTTATGAACGAAGATATTATCTTACCTCAGGAAAACAGAACTAACAAGTATTATATGGTTTATTTAGATATATTTGAAAGTATATATATATATATGTGTGTGTGTGTATTTATAGTATGATTACATAACTATATCTGTGTATGTCTGTGATTATGTGTTTTATATATAGGTTTATATGTGTATGTGTATATGTATTTGTCTTAATTGTAGCTGTCAAGCAGTAGGGGAAGAAAGGGGAGAAAAGAATAAATAAAAAGAATCACAGCAGAGAAGAAAAGAAAATCTATAAGAAGCCAAACAAAGAAGCAAACAAACTAAAATATGGACAGTTCTAAACACAGTGTGTAGTATTTAGTATATGGACTTATTTCAAATCAAAATTTATTGCTTTATATTTTTAATGTTCTATATACATGGCAATATTTTTTTCTGTTTTGTTGTTAGGTTGTAAATATATAAATAAAATTTAAAAAATAAGAAAAAGGAATAGAAGCAAAAAGAAAATATGCAAAGTTTTGTTAAAGGACATTTGAGGAGAATAATATATCAGGAAAATAATTAAGAGTGATCCACTTGGGTTTATGCCAGAGTTAAAAGGTAGCTCAGTGTAATGGGCTGAAACTGAGCAGATGCACTGAGGTCCGAGCACTTAAAGCTAATTATCAATTGGACAATATTCTATTAGCATATGCATGGAGAAAAGAATGATCCTGTCCCACCACTCTGTGCAGGTTTGAGCTGTTTGGTGTATAGTGAGATTGAGGCAGGATTTAGGGTGTGGAGTGAGAAAGCCAGAGTCACTCCTGGCCTGATTTGTGTCGCTATTCCACTCACTTCGTATTGCCATTCTATTCACCTCCACAAAGAAAAAAGATTAAGAATTTTTGTTGACCCTGACTCTGACTAATTCTAAAGTATCCAGGGTGCTAACATGGTCATCACATTTGGCACCCATCATGGAACGAAGGACCCTACTTTCACTGAAAAAGTCTCCAGTAACCAGGAAATTAGATGAGTATTTTAATAGACAAACAGGGAACTTACTTTGTTAAGGGCTAAACTAGTAACCTTTTCTGGCTGAAATGGGGCAGATGTTAGGAAAAAGATTCTCCTCCATTCCCAGCCTCATCCCCATCCCCACCCCAAAGGGACGCTATAGAAAGCATGCTAAATTTGATCAAGGTACAAGGCTTAATTATAATTTGGGAACAGATCGCTAGACTTTTGGGTACATTACAACGCACATCCCCTTGGTTCTTAGAGGAAGAAGAAATTTCACCAGACAACTGGAAATTGGTGGAACAACAACTTTGTGAATATAACAATTATAAAGGTCCTCGTTCAATTTTCATTGAAGCATTCTATGTATACAACACAATACAGTTGGCCTTAAAGAATCCTGCAAGTTATATAAAAAAGAAAAGTTCTAGGAATAGTCAGATGGCTAGAGGAAGACAATGAACAGATTAATGACAATATCCCCATGACCATATCCCCACAAGATATGGAGATTTAAGTGTGGTTCAAGAGTGTTGTGACTTTACATCACACCAGGCAGCTTCAACTCTGCCTATGGAGCAGATAATTGACCCTTTCTCATAAACTTCACCTTCTGGGTTGGAGGGAGGAAGAGTAGTGGGAGGGGCAGTGATACCACCAGCACCCTCCCCCCAGGTACCACCCCCTCCTATGCTAAATTGCAAAAGGCAGTACTCAAAATCACTTAGGATGGGAAAGATCTAAGTGAGTTAAAACTACAAATTTATCCTGTGATTTAACAGTTTAACTCTTCAGGTCAAGAAAGTAGAAGATATGCTCCTTTTGATATAGAAATCCTCAAAGACCTGAAACAGGTTTGCACTCTTTATGGGGCTACATCAGCTTATGTTAAGATGTTATTACAGAAATTGGCTTATGAAGTCTTAACCCCTAATGACTGGAAATCTATAGCAAGGGTATGCTTAGAACCTGGATAAAACTTGTTGTGCCTTTCTAAATATAGTGAGCTATGTAGGATACAAGCCCAACAAAATGGTCAAAGTGGAGTTCATACTTCAATCACCTGTGACAAATTAACAGGTGTAGGTTCTTATGCAGACTTCTCAGTACAGATTAATTATTCCATAGCAGCATATGAGCAAATTGCTGCTGCTGCTATCAAAGCATGGGCTTCTCTCCACAATAAAAAACAACAAGGGTGAAGCCTTCAGAAAAATAAAATAAGGGTCAAATGAACCTCTTGCTGATTTTGTGGGATGTTTGCAAACAGCTATCATATGAACTAATGGTGAAAATACAGTAATAGACATTTTGATAAGGCAACTTGCTAAAGAAAATGCCAATGAACTTTGTAGAAGAATTATACTAGGACTATACAAGGATGCTCCTTTATTTTTATTTTATTTTTTATTTTATTTATTTATTTAATAGCCTTTTATTTACAGGTTATATGCATGGGTAACTTTACAGCATTAACAATTGCCAAACCTCTTGTTCCAATTTTTCACCTCTTTCCCCTCCCCCCTCCCCCAGATGGCAGGATGACCAGTAGATGTTAAATACATTAAAATATAAATTAGATATACAATAAGTATACATGACCAAACCGTTATTTTGCTGTACAAAAAGAATCAGACTCTGAAATATTGTACAATTAGCTTGTGAAGGAAATCAAAAATGCAGGTGGGCATAAATATAGGGATTAGGGAATTTAATGTAATGGTTTTAGTCATCACCAGAGTTCTTTCTCTGGGCGTAGCTGGTTCAGTTCATTACTGCTCCATTGGAAATGATTTGGTTGATCTCATTACTGAGGATGGCCAGGTCCATCAGAACTGGTCATCATATAGTATTGTTGTTGAAGTATATAATGATCTCCTGGTCCTGCTCATTTCACTCAGCATCAGTTCGTGTAAGTCTCTCCAGGCCTTTCTGAAATCATCCTGTTGGTCATTTCTTACAGAACAATAATATTCCATAATATTCATATACCACAATTTTCAGCCATTCTCCAACTGATGGGCATCCATTCAGTTTCCAGTTTCTAGCCACTACAAAAAGGGCTGCCATAAACATCCGTGCACATACAGGTCCCTTTCAAGGGTGCTCCTTTAGAGGAGATCATAAGATGCTGTGCCACAGTGGGCACAAATGCCTTTCATAGCCAGGCTGTGATGCAGACTTCTCAAGATCCTAACATGGGATCCTAACATGGCAAAGGATTTCCAGAGAGACTCGTCAATGCTTTCAATATGGTTTTAGGGCATCTGAAAGCTCAGTGTTGGCATGGAAATAGAGTGAGAAAAGAGGGTGGGACAACAAGACCCAATACCCCATGTCCAAAATGCAACAGAAGCTTCCATTGGGCTTCAGAAAGTAGACTGATCCAGGAAACTGGATGAGGGTCCCAGCTCCAGGGCCCCAGGCAAAAAGCACTTGGGGCATGATAACAGCCAATGGTGTACCCAGAGAGTGCCTAGAAGTCCAGTACCCAGACATGACCAATCAGCCAGGAAACCATCTGATGGGAGAAAGGGATTACACAATCAATCAGCCAGGAAGCAATCTGTTGGGGAAAAAGGATTACAATTGGGGAGAATAGAGTTGTATGCAGCTGGGATAACTGAAATACCACCTGGAGAAGTGAAATCTGTTCCTCTCCATCCTATGGATCCCTTGCCTGCAGGCACAGTAGGCTTGACCATTTCACCTCCTGAGATTATGTACAAAACAGTGTCCATTCATGCACTGATATGGGAAACTGTGGAATGTGTAGATAATATCCCAGTCACTAATATAGGTAGACAATGTGTGACTTATTACCCAGGAGAAGTAGTAGCATCAGGTTTACTGATACAGACTCCTAATAAGCAATCTGGTGATAGTCACCCAGATTCTGACTCCAAGTCATAAAATCCAGGAATATACTGGACAGCAACTGTAACAGCTGACCGACTTATGCTCACGATCTATATAAATGGCCTACCATTAGAAGGATTGGTACAAATTGTACAGTCATTAGAGGTGCCAACTGGCCCAGTCACTGGCCAAAGATTAAAGCAGACACCTACATGTCTTGTGTAGGAGGAACAATAGAAGCTAAAGTTAGTGCTGCCCCTATGAGATGGATTTTTGAAGGAAAAAAAGGAGTTTTTACTCCTTTTATAGTTGAAAAAATCCCCATCAATCTGTGGAGAAGAGACATTTTACAACAATTAGGGTTAAAAATTAGTACTTTGGTTTTTTAGGTAGGGTTGCTGTTGAAGGGCTGCCAACACTTTCACTTGTTCCTATCCAATGGAAAACTGATACACCAATGTGGATAGAACAGTAGCCCTTAGGAAAATTCAGGCCTTATTAAATATAATACAGGAGCAACTTGACCAAGGACATTAACAGCCTTCTCTAAGTCATTAGAATTTCCCAGTATTTGTTGTAAAAAAAGAAATCTGGAAAATGGAGGGTGTTGATTGATTTAAGAAAGGTAAATAGAAACTATGGGATCTCTTCAGCCTGGACTTCCATCTCCTACTCAATTGCCTAGAGAATGGCCTCTTTGGGTTATAGATATTAAGGATTGTTTCTATTCTATCCCTCTGGATAAGGAAGATATGAAAAGATTTGCCTTTTCAGTGCCCAGTGTTAACTTAGTGGAGCCTTATAAAAGATATGAATGGACAGTTTTGCCACAGGGAATGAAAAATTGCCCTACTATGTGTCAAATGCATGTTGCTGCTGCTCTTACTCCAGTAAGAAAAGCATTTCCAAAAGTAATGGTATTACATTGCATGGATTATATATTGGGATGTGGACCTGAGGAACAAATTTTAGAAGCATGTCTACAAAAGACCATAGAAACACTAAGGAACTTCAAATTATACATAGCTCCAGAAAAAATTCAAAGACATGCTCCTTTTCAATATTTAAGTTATAAATATATCCTAAGGTGCTTACAATACAAAATACTGTCCTTAAGAACAGAGAGGCTAAATACCTTAAATGACTTTCAGAAATTGATAGGAGATATCCAATGGATGCAACCAGTGTTAGGCTTGGCTACCTATCAATTGCAAGCATTATATAACAGTGCTTTAATTTCACCACATCAGCCTACAAAAGAAGCTCAAGAGGCTTTGAGAGAAGGTGAACTGGCTTTATCCAATGTGGTTGAAAGAGTCACTCAAAAATCCTTGGAAATATCAGTTTTTCTATACAAGAGGCACCCACAGCAGTCCTTCATCAAGGAGACAGTGTGATAGAGTGGGTAAACCTCCCAGCACAACCAGAACAAAGCTTTACTCCTTACCCAGTGCTTGTGGCTAGAATTTTATTAAAGGCCATTAAGCAAGCAGTACCATTATCTGGGATAAGACCTGACAAGATTTACACCTTTTTATACTAATACACAAATTAATGCGTGCTGTGAAAGCATCCCAGAGTGGCAATTTTTATTAGCCACAGCTCCAAATTTTACACATGGGTCTCCATTAAAAATAACCAGATTATTACATAATTGACGATGGATTCTTGAAGAAAAGGTTTCTAAAGTTCTTCTTAAAGGACCAACTATCTTTACAGATGCATCCAAACATAATATTTGCATTGTAAACTCTGGTGACTTAACTATAAAGAGAGTAGTTAGAACTCCTTTTTCAGTCCACTCAGCAAAATGAATTGTATGCAATCATTCTAACTCTTACTTATTATCCAGGAGATATAAATATAATATCTGATTTGGCCTATTCAGTAGGTGTGGTACAAAGAATTGCCACAGCTCACATAAAATTTGTAGCCTCTAATATATATCAGCTCTTTAAGAAACTTCAAGAGCAAGAGAGAAAGCATCCAGGTAAGATTTATGTTTTGCATGTCCACTCTCATAGTGGACTTCCAGGTCCTATTTTTGATGGTAATACAAAGGCAGATAGCCTTCTAACTCTGTGGGTCAATACTCCTTTATTTCAGAAAGCCCAAGAATCTCATTTTAAATATCACCAGGCTGCTTAAGCTTTACATTTACAATTTGGAATAACTAGAAAGGAAGTTAGGAGCATAGTAAAAGCCTGTATAGCTTGCCTTCCTTTCCATGCT
Organism: Sarcophilus harrisii; assembly: GCF_902635505.1. Taxonomy (NCBI): domain Eukaryota; kingdom Metazoa; phylum Chordata; class Mammalia; order Dasyuromorphia; family Dasyuridae; genus Sarcophilus; species Sarcophilus harrisii. Next base: position 523,346,765 of record NC_045426.1, read on the forward strand.
CCTACACTGCCTCCAGTGAAGAACCGTCATGGTTTGAGATCCATTGAAATTTGGCCAATGGATGTTGCCCATTATAAATCTTTTGGTGGCCTATCTTTTATCCATGTTGTGGTGGACACCTTTTCAGGATTCACTTTTACAATAACAGCAGCAAAAGAGACTGCCCAAGTGGTCACTGAACTCCTTATCCAAGCATTTGCAATTATGGTTGTGCCACAAGCAATAAAAACAGACAATGGACCTGCACATACTTCTAAATATTTTGCACACTTTTGTGAACAGTATAAGATTTTACACATCACTGGCAAACCCTTTAATCCTCAAGGACAGGTAATAGTAGAGAGGAGAAACAGATATTAAGACGCTCCTCCAAAAACAAAAGAAAGGGGGAGCCACTGGTAACCCTAGAGAACTTCTAAATCTAGCTCTTCATACTATTGATTTCTTGATTTTTGACAATGATGCACTGGCTCCAGAAGATAGGTTTTATAACCCACCAGAAGGGCAGTGTCCAGTGCGAGCAGCTCCACTATCTTTAGATAATCACCAGGTAATGTTGAGAGACCTAGAAAGTGGTGGATGGAAGGGACTAGATAGATTAACTGCTTGGGGGAGAGGGTTTGCTTGTATCTCTATAGGCTGAGAAGGAATCAGATGGGTACCAACGAACCATATTCGCCTTGTCCATCAGAGAGAGACAGAGAAGACCCTTGAAACAAAGGAGAAGATCTAAGAAACATCAGATAGTTCCATTGTGCCCAGTACTGAAAGAGCATGGCAGTTATGGCAACTAACTCATGGACATCAAAAATTGTTGGACTTGAAAACCCTCAGGAATCATTGGATTCTCTGAGAAATGATAAAAGACTGTGGCAGGGCTTCAAAATCTGCAGGGATCATTGGATTCCCTGACAGGTGAAGCAATGGACAATAGATTGTTTTTGGATTATCTCTTGGCTGTTGAAGAAGGCATCTTTGTGATTGTTGTTTACATACCCTCCTTCTAGGACTTCTGGAAATCTTTTATAATACTATGTTGATTTATATTGCTTGTTATATCACTACTTGCATATACAATTCATGTTTGTTACATCATATTGAGTTTGGGTTTGTGTATACCTGTTTCTAATCAGACCCTTCAGCCCAGAAACCCACTAGCAATTCCCACTTCCCTTTGGTGCTTTTCATCTCTCTTACTGAGATGTCAGGGCAAGGCATGATCACCTCATTTTTGGTGTTTTCACCTCCTTTCCTGAGAAGTCAGAGAGGGCATGATCACCTCCTCAAGGGCTCTCACCTCCCTGAGAGGTCAGGGATGGCATGACCACCTGTGTTCTAAAACAAAAGAAAGTGGGAGATGTAATAAGCTGAAATTGAGCAGATGCACTGAGGTCTGAGCACTTAAGGCTAATTACAGATTGGACAATACTCTATTAGCATATGCTTGCAGAAAAGAATAGCCCTGCCCCACTACTCTGTGCAGGTTTGATCTGTTTGGTGTATAGTGGAGTGAGAAAGCCAGAGTCACTCCTGGCTGGATTTGTGTCTCGATTCCACTCACTTCGTATTGCCATTCCATTCACCTCCACAAAGAATAAAGGCCTTTTGCTGATCCTGACTCTGGCTGATTCAAAAGTATCCAGAATGCTAACACAGTCATCACAGCACAGTATTAAAATTTAAAAAATAGCATCATAATAAAATACTAATAGAAATAATAAAAATAATAAAATTATAATATTGCTAAAATGTTTAGAAAAATATTTTTACAAAACATAACAGTTATTGTTAAAAATTCTCCCCAAAATCTAGCAAGCAAGGATACCATAGATGAGGTCTTGAATAGTGGATGTGATTGACAGACAAATTAGAACATTGATGAAATTGTTTCCTAAGGCAGGCAGGAAGAAGATTCTGATAGAAATCAGTTTAGCTCCTGAGGAGGTCCTCCAGTCAGAAATATAAATTTTGTCAAATCCCTGAGGCACACCCTCTGTAGAGATCTTGGCAGTCTCACATTTCCAAATCTTGTCAGAAATCCCAATCTTGTTCCTGAGTTGAAATTTTCCCTATAAATTTACTTTAAGTCCCATGCCAGGGCACTGCCCATAGTGTCTTTCTCATTACCTCTCCCCATGCCACTTGGTATCTCCCCGAACTCCACTATACTTCTCCTGACCCCACTTCTTCTCCTTTAGCTAACTAATTATTTTAGGGAGCTAAGTCCCCTTAAAAATTTAGATTGCTATCTAAAGTCATTCTCCATACTGCTGTAATATAGCTTCAAGGAGAGACAAGAGTGATTGAGGTCCCCTGACCTTAGAGAGCTTCTGTTCTTAATCAGTAAGTGATTCTAAATTTTCTGGCTTTGAAGTCTGCCTCAGGGAACTCCCACACCCAATCTAAGCATAACAATCTGTCAACAAACATTATAATTAATTATAACCAAATTTGAGAGACACTCCTTGGTCCTACTTCTGGGCCAAAAAATTAGCATATCTATAACATGAAGAACTAGATAAATGTGTCTCCTTGCTTCTGTTTCTTTTCTATATTCTCTTGGAATTTAGACTGCTTGCATTACAATTACAATAAACTTTGCCTCTTGATCAAGTAATGGGTTCAAGCCTACAAATTCTTTTGAGATGCCTTGGGATACTGATCTGTTGTCCCAAACTTTTAGGGTTCCTTTCTCAACCTCAACACCACCTTATGGGGTGTTTCCTTTTTCCTGGTAAATGGCAAGCTTTACTAGGAAACTTGTTCTTTCCATCATTAATTGTTAAAATCCCTTTCTATGCTCCCCTAACTCTATTTTATATTTACCATTTCTGGTGTCTATTATATCCCATTATTTTGTCTGTAACATTTTCCCCTAAATAAACATACCTTTTGCCAAAGAGAATGGTTATTGTGAATTCTTCACATGACAGAACTCTAATCATTTGGTGCCTCCCATCATCTGAGTTTACATCAGTCATATTACCATTATAAACTTAGTTTTTAAACTGGTCTTCCATTAAAAAAATATCAATAATACCCCGCTCCATCTGCTTCCCAGAGAACTATCCCATATAAGAAATATTGTCTTTTAAAGAGGAAAAAATATCAACTGATTGATACATTGAAAAAAATTGGAAAAATGAGAAACATACAAACTATGTGGACATTCTACCTCCAAAAAGGTATAGGTTGGGGATTTTCTCACATCTCTATGCATTTTTTAATCTTAACAATTACCCTTCCTCCCTTTCTTATCTGGTACTCCACTGTATTCATTATTGTCTCCAGAAACTGATAATTCTGCAAGACAAATTAAACTCTAATTCATATCTCCTCAGCACCCTGTCTTTTAGGCCCTGCCCTCTTTTTGATTGAAAGGAGTGAAGGTTCCACATTTGACAGCTCCTCTCAGATCCTCTATTTAAGGAGGCTGGGGTGGGGGGGGGGAAGTCAAGCCGACAGTTCATCATTCCTCATGTGGCTGCTCCACTGAACTTTGTCATTGTCTTCAAGAAACTGATCATTTTTCTAAAGGAACTCAACTCTATAATTCACAGTGAAAAATGCTGAAAAGTTGAGTTTTCACAGTGTAACAAGCTTGGAGGTAGTGTGGGAAAGTGGGTACCATTGACCAAGAGGTTTTCAGAATATGAGAGGTTAAGGATAGTTAAGATTCACAGAAAAGGAAGTGATCAATAAAAGCCTGGAACAAAAGAAGGGGGTGTGGAGATCTAGAAAGCCACAGATGGATTTAGCCAATCAGAAATTGTCTTGTGGTTTTGAGAAAAACTACAAACTCAAGAAAATAGACTCTCAAGCCCAAACTAATTGGGGTCAGTGACCTTACTTGACCAAATCACTACTGAGCTACTGAGCCTGCTTAATAGCTAATTGAATATTAAACAACACACCCCAGAGGAGGAGTTTTGCACCATTTTTGAACATGGAATGTATGGGGGGGGGGGGAGAATGTTTCATACATCTTAAAGTAAAACATATAGTGGGCATATCAGAAAGACTGTAACCCAAGAAAAAAAACAGACTAATCCATTTTCTGAAGGAAGGAGCTACAACAATAAGTATAAAGGTTCCATTTCTGTACTCAGTGCTCTGTCTTCCAGAAGAAGACTGGGGTCTGCTTCTGGCCAGAAATATTGACAATTCCTTATGATTCTTCTTTAATAAAATTTCCCTGATATCTGATTTTTGGTGTCAAGAGTATTATTTTTAACAATACCTTCTCAATTTCACTGCTCCTGAGGCTTTCCTACTTTTATTTATTTAGATTTATTTATTTTTTTCACTAGGAGAAAGAGTTACTTATTTACTTCATTTGCTCTGGAGGAGAAACTAAGTTAGGTGATCTTGTACAGTCCTTTCTTCCTTAAATTCAATTCACTTGTATGTCATGGCATCACTGATTATTTCCTTGTTAAAATGTCTTTTCCTTTGCCAACTATATATCTGTACAAGGCTGAATTTTCTTCATACGCTTCAACCAAAATAGCATATTTCAACAAATTAAAAGCAGAAGCATATATGAGAATTGTTACTCTTGATGAAGTCATACAATAAAGAGATCACCAAAATTTTGTAAAACAATGCCACTATTTAAACTTTTATTTTAATTTAAAGAATAGTCATTTCATTAATAATTTATTAAATAAGATGATTTTTAATGAATTAATATTCAAAAGTATATATTTTAATGTCTAATATAATAAAATAGTTTTAATCCATATAAACAGGAAATCTTTGGGATTTTCAATAATTTTAACAGTTTAAAATTTAATGGTTCCTGATACCAAAAAAAAAAAAAATTAAAATCACTGTTGAATGGACTCAGTAAGTAGGATTTTGTAAATTTTTTCTAACTTGTTTAGCAAAAAATTAGTAAGAAAAGAGAAAACAGATGATTAGTAGTCAAACCCTAATATTTGCAGGTAACTTAAGAATCCCAGAGATAAAAATTGTGATCAGATTCAGGAGGAGGTATGTAATATTTGTGTACAGCTCTCTGTAGACACACACACATATTTGAATTCAGTATATATAGTTACATAAACTCATGTGTATGCATGTAGGCATGCATATATATATATATGTGTATATATATATATATATATACACATATATATATATATATATATTTGTATGTATGAAAGCATACATATTTACATACATAATAATGGATATATTCTGAATCCTAGAGCAGTACTGAACATATACTTAGTATAAGCACAAAGAAGAATAAAATGAAAATATTTAAGGGTCAAATGAAACAAGATTAATTACTCTTCCATTCGATAGTTTCTCTGCTACCTGAAAAGTGCTATCATGTGAACTTTATGTATTTCCATTTTTGTCAGGATAAAAATCTCTTAATTTATTTATTTATTTATTTTTATGTTTCTTTTTTTTTTTTATTTTTTTTATTTAATAGCCTTTTATTTACAGGATATATACATGGGTAACTTTACAGCATTAACAATTGCCAAACCTCTTAGTTCCAATTTTTCACCTCTTACCCCCCACCCCTCCCTAAATGGCAGGATGACCAGTAGATGTTAAATATATTAAAATATAACTTAGATACACAATAAGTATACATGACCAAAACATTATTTTGCTGTACAAAAAGAATCATACTCTGAATTATTGTACAATTAGCTTGTGAAGGAAATCAAAATGCAGGTGTGCATAAATATAGGGATTGAGAATTCAATGTAATAGTTTTTAGTCATCTCCCAGAGTTCTTTTTCTGGGTATAGCTAGTTCAGTTCATTACTGCTCCATTAAAATGATTTGGTTGATCTCGTTGCTGGGATGGCCTGATCCATAGAACTGGGTTCATCTAGTATTTTGTTAGTATATAATGATCTCCTGGTCCTGCTCATTTCCTCCAGCATCAGTTCTTAAGTCTCTCAGGCCTTTCTGAAATCATCCTTTGGTCATTTCTTACAGAACAGTAATATTCCATAATTTTCATGTGCCACAATTTATTACCATTCTCCAACTGATGGACATCCATTCAGTTTCCAGTTTCTACCACTACAAAAGGGCTACAAACATTTGTGCAATACAGGTCCTTTCCCTTCTGTATAATCTCTTTGGGATTAATCCCAGTAGTAACACTCTGGATCAAAGGGTATACTTTGTAACTTTTTTGAGCATAGTTCCAAATCTCTCAAAATGGTTGGATTCGTTCACAACTCCACCAACAATGAATCAATGTCCCAGTTTTCCCATCCCCAACAATCTCATTATTTTTCCTTCATCTTAGCCAATCTGACAGGTGTGTGTTAAATCTTAGAGTTGTCTTAATTTGCATTTCTCTGATTAATAATGACTTGAAGCATCTTTTCATATGACTGAAATAGTTTCTTTTCTTCATCTGAAATTGTCTTTCATATCCTTTGACCATTTTCAATTGGAGAATGCTTGATTTTTATAAATTAAGTTAATTCTCTATATATTTTAAATGATTTTCAGAACCTTTTGTAAAATATTTTCCCATTTTTGCTTCCCTTTAATCTTTCTCATTAGTTTTGTTTGTACAAAAACTTTTCAGTTTGGTATAATCAAAATTTTTCTATTTTGTGATCATTGATCTCTAGTTCTCTTTGGTCATAAAGACCTTCCCTTCCAGGTCTGAAGGAAAAACTTCCTATGTTCCTCTAATTTTTAATAATTTCATTCTTTATCCTAGGTCATAACCCATTTTGACCTTATCTTGGTTTTAAGTATGGATCAATGCCTAGTTTCCCATATTAGTTTAATTTTTACAATTTTTATCAAACAGTAAGTTCTTATCCCAAAAGCTGGGATCTTTGGGTTTTCCGACTAGGTTCTATATTTGTTTTTTTTTCCTTGAACCCAATCTTTCCATGATCAATAATCTATTCCTTAAATCCAAATAGTTTTTAACTGCTGCTCTATAATATAATTTTAGATCTGGTCAGCTAAACCATCATTTGATTTTTTTCATTAATTCCCTTGAAATTCTTGACCTTTTGTTTTCCATATGAACTTTTTGTTATTTTTATAGGTCATTAAAAATAGTTTTTAGAGTCTATTGGTATAGCTAAATAATAGATTAGTTTAGGTAATATTTCATCTTTATTATTTTGCTCCCCTATCCGAGCATTTAATATTTTCAATTGGTTAGATCAGACTTAATTTTGTGAAAAGGTGGTCTTAATTTTTCATAAAGTTTCTGATTTTCCTTGGCACATAGATTCCTAAATATTTTATATTATCATAGTTACTTTAAATGGAATTTCTCTTTGTAACTCTGACTGTTGGATTTTTTGTGATATATAAAATCTGATGACTTATGTGGTTTATTTTATAATCAACAACTTTGCTAAAGTTTGGATTATTTCCAATAACTTTTAAGTTCCCGGGTTCTCTAAGTATACCATCTTCATCGGCAAGGTAATTTTTCCTCATTCCTTTCTTATTCCTTTAATCTCTTTCTCAGCTCTTATTCTAATGCGTTTTCTAAAACAATATTAAATAGTAATTGATATGGGCATTTTTCCCCAGATCTTTTGGAATGGTTGCGTTTGTCTCCATTACATATGATGCTTTGATTTTTAAATAGTCGATTATTTAAGGAAAAGTCCATTTTTTCCTATATCCAAGTTTTTAATAGGAATGGATGTTATTTTATCAAATGCTTTTCTGCATGTATTGAGATGATCATTGGTTTTTTAATTTGGTTATTAACATGGCCAATTATATTGATAGTTTTCTAATATTGAACCAGCCCTCATTCCTGGTATAAATCCTCGATCATGGTTTTATCTTGGAATAATTTCAGTCTTTTTGCTAATATCTTATTTAAGATTTTAGCATCAATATTCTGGAATTGGTCTATAATTTTCTTTCTCTTTTTTCACCCTGGTTTGGTATCATACCATGTCTGTGTCATAGGAGGAATTTGGTAGGACTCCTTCATTCCCTATTTTATCAAATAATTTATATACTTGGGGAATTGTTCTTTAAATGTTTGGTAAAATTCAATTAAATCCATCTGGTCCTGGGGTTTTCTTGGGAGTTGTTTAATTCCTGTTCTATTTCTTTTTTTTGAAATGGGATATTCAAAAAATTACCTTCCCTTTAGTCTGGAAGTCTGTATTTTTTAGGAGTCATCCATTTCCCTTAGGTTATCAAATTTATTGGCTAAAGTTAGCAAAATAAATCCTTTTATTTCTCTAATTTCTCTTCATTGGTTGAAAGTTCTCCTTTTCATTTTTAAGACTACTAATTTCATTTCCTCCCTCCTTTTTCTAATCAGATTTCAAAACATCTATTTTTTGGCTTTTCATAGAACCAACTCTTGTTTTATTAATTAGTTCAATAGTTTTTCCTTTCAATATTTTTAATTTCTCCTTTTAATTTTAAATTTCCAATTTAATTTGATTGGGGTTTTTAATTTGGTCTTTTTAGTTTTTTTTAGTTGCAAAAGAATTCATTAATCTTTTCTTTCTCTGTTTTATTCAATAAGCCTCTAAGGATATAAAATTCCTCTTATTACCTTTGGCTGCATCCCACAAATTTTGGTTGATGTCTCATTTGTATTATCAGTGAAATTATTAATTGTATCTATAATTTGCTCTTCAAATCATTTTTAAGATGAGATTTTTTAGTTTCCAATTACTTTTTGGTTTTTCCCCTAACTTTTTGTTGAAGTTTTTATTGCATCGATCTGAAAAAAGCATTTACTATTTCTGCTTTCTTGCATTTTAATTTTGAGGTCTTTATGTCCTAATATATTCAATTTTGAATGGTTCCATGAACTGCTGAGAAAAGTATATTCCCTTCATCTCCATTAATTTCTCCAAGATCCAACATACCTAATTTTCTAATATTCTATTTACTTCTTTAATTTCTTTCTTATTTGTTTTGTGGTTTGTTTGTCTAATTCTAGGTCAAAATTGAGATCTCCTACTATTAAGTTTTTTTGTCTATTTCTTCCACTCTTCTTCTCCTTTAGGAAGTTGGTCCATACCACTTGGTGCATATATGTTTTAATTTGATATTGTTGTTGTTTATGCCCCTTTGGCAGGATGTAATTACCTTTCTTATCTCTTTTAATTAGATCAATTTTACTTTTTCTTGATCTGAGATGGATGCCCCTCTTTTTGACTTCACCTGAAGCATAATAGATTTTCTCCAGCCTTTACTTTTTCTCTTATGCTCCCCCTGCTTTGTGTTTCTTTAAACCATATTGTAGGGTTCTGACTTTTGATCCAGTCTGCTTCTCCTCCTCTTTTGGAGTTCATCCCATTTTTTTACGTTAAATTACTAAATCTTTTTCCTGCCATCCTAATAACCCCAGTTGTGCTTTCTTATTCTTGCCTCCCCAACCCTCTTTCCCTTTTAAACTTATTCCCCTCTTGTATCATGATTTATCCTTTATTCCTCCCTCCCCCCTTTGGTCTTTCCCCCTTCCTTCCCTTATTACTCTTTTCTTTCCCTTTTTCCTCTCCCCGTTTTTTAATGAGGCGGAAAATTTTCTCTAAAACAAATGTCTTTTTGCTGATTCTTTGCTCAATGAATCATTAGTTTCAATTTGTTCAGTTCTAATTTTTTAAAAATTATTTTCTTCAAAGCTTTTTACTTCTTTCTGTATATGTCAATTAGTTTTAATTATTGTTTTGGTCTTGGAATTTTTTTTTCCATTTCACTAATTTTTTTTTTAGTGTTATTTTCTTTTCAATTCACAGATCCCTACTTTCTTGCGTGTTCTTTGTTTTTTCCAATTACGGATCCTACTTTCTTCGAGTTCTTTGTCTTTTTCAATTCACAAATCCACTTTCTAGTGAATTCTTTTTTTTCAATTCACAATTCTTCTTTCTTGTATTTTTTTTTTTTCCAATTCACCAATTTTGTTCCTCTTCCTGAATTTTTAACTTTTCAATTTTATTTAGGGAAGTTGTTGCTCTCTTGTCATTCTCTTTCCTTTCCCCATTTATTTCTAACTCTCTTTTGGACTTTTAATTCTCTTCTTGAGAGCATTATGTAAGGAGGACATCTGATCATTTTGCTGTTTGAGGTCTCTTCAGGTTTGCTGACCTGCTCTTTTTCTGTAAAGCTGTGATTGTTCTTTTCATCTTTTTATTCTGTTTAAAATTTTGGGTGGTCTCTAGGAAGGGGTTCACTTCCTCTGCGAGAGGGAAAATGTAAACCGTTCCGGCTCTGGTTGGGTGCTCTGGGGGGTTTTTCCCCCCCAACAAGTGGATTCAGCACTGGCTGAGTATCAAACTTTTAGTAGGGCTGATGGTTATCGTTGCCCTAGGCTAGGATAAGTGGTGAAAGTTCACCGCCCTAAGGGGAGTCTCTTTGGGACTTGGTTTGAGCTGACTGCAGTGCAGACAACAACTCTGAGTGTCTCCCGTGCAAATCGGCCCCGGAAAACTCTATGGCCCAGGCTCCCCCTGGATTGGAGGGCTAACGGGGCTGCATCCTACTGCTTGCAGGATCACAGCCCCAAGGAAAAGCCCTACTGCGGGTTGGGGCTGTCTTGTGTGAGATCTGTGCCTTCACCCTCGTTTGAGACTCTCTCGAACCCTAATTTCTCTCCCCTGTTTGCGGATCTCCCCCCTGGCCCCGGAACCAACCTTTTTGGTGGCGATTTTCTTGGCAGGTGGTTTTCCTTCTTATCTTTCGATTGTGCAGTCAAGACTATTTTTGAGGCTTGATATAATATTGATAAAGAGGGTAAGAGAAGAGCTTAGAAAGTCGCGTGTGTCTTCTCCGCCATCTTGGCTCCGCCCTCTTAATTTATTTTTTAAAAATTTAATTTTAATAGTATTTTTTCCAAATACATATACAGTTTTCAACATTCTTGTTTGTAAACTTTGTGTTCTGAATTTTTCTTTTCCCTTCCTTTACCTTCTCCCTCCCAAATACAGCAAGCAATCTGATATAGGTTAAACATAGCAGTTCTTTTAAACATATTTCCATATTTATCATGTTGTACAAGAAAAATTTCCCCCAATGGGGATAAAAAGCATGAGAAAGGAAACAAACGAACAAAAGGTGATAATAGTATGCTACAATTCATATTTAGCTTTTATATTTCTCTCTCTAGATATCGATGGCATTTTCTATCCCAAAGTCTATTGGAATTTCCTTGAATCACCACAATACTTAGAAGAGTAAAGTCCATGACTGTGATCATCATATAATTTTATTGTTATTGTATACAATGTTCTCCTTGTTCTGCTCACTTCATTCAGCATCAGTTTATGTGGATCTTTCCAGGATTTTCTGAAATTATGCTGTTCATCATTTCTTATAGAACAATAATATTCCATTACCTTTATATACCATAATTTATTCAGCTATTCTTCAACTAATGAATATCCACTCAGTTTCCAATTCCTTATCATCACAAAAAGAGCTGCTACAAACATTTTTTGAACATATATATTGTAGAGAGCTGAAACTATTGAGTCGATGAACTGAGGTCAGCTCTGCCAAGCACTTGAGGCTAACTACCGATTGGACGATACTCTATGGGCATATGCTTGGATAATGGTCCTTTCCACTATCTGTACTGGCTCAATGATTGGTGTTTACAGAGGATGGTAGGAGGGACTAGGGAGTGGAGAAAGACTAGCCAGAGTCACACACTTGGGCAGTAGACAAGGGAGAAAGCAGTTGTGGAGATTCTGCTTCCATCCTGTTCAATCCTGCATCTAAAGACCAAGAATAAAGACTAAGGACTTTTGCTTATCCTGACTCTGGATGATTCTGAGACGTCATGGTCATCACAATAAATCCTTTTCCATTTTTTATTATCTCTTTGGAATACAGACCCAGTAGTGAAACTGCTGGATTTAAAAGTATGTACAGTTTTATAACCCTTTGGGCATAGTTTCAAATTGCTCTGCAGAATGGTTGAATCATTTCACAACTCCATCAACGATGCATTAGTGTTATAGCTTTCCCATATCCCCTCCAACATTTAGCTACAACAACATTTTTCCTATAATTTTAGCCAGTCTGAGAGGTGTGAAGTGGTACATTAGAGTTATCTTGATTTGCATTCTTTAATCAATGGCAATTTAGAGTATTTTTGTATTTTTATATGTATATATATATATATATATATGTATATGTATATATATATGTATATGTATATATATATATATATATATATATATATATATATATATAAAATCAATTATGCTGATAGTTTTCTGATATTGAACCAGCCCAAAATTGCTGGTATAAATCACACTTGGTCAAAATGAGTCATCCTCATGATAAATGATTGTAATCTCTTTGCTAACATTCTATTTAAGTGTTTCACATCAATACTCTTTAGGGAAATTGGTCTATAATTTTCTTTCTCTATTTTGGTCTTTTCTGGTTTAGGTATGAACACCATATCTTAGTCATAAAAGGAATTTAATAGGATTCCTTCTTCATCCGTTTTTCCAAATAGTTCAAATCTCTTTATTATCCTTATTGCCATTCATTATTTACTCTCTGGCTAATCATTAACCTTACAATGTGAAGCCCAGAAATAAATAGCATCTTTTATCTGGAGTTTGATCCAGCCCAGTTAGAGGAGGACAATCACTTCTATATTGTTGGATATTATACTAATAGTTAAAAATACAACCCCAAATTTCAAACTGGCATTTTAGGGTGCTATAATACACTGTTGATTCATATTGAGCTTTGCTATGGAGAAGAAAACCCAAATCATTTTCAGATAAGCATTGTAAGGGTAATTTTCTAATCCAACTATTAGGATCTTTTAATTTCATTTTAGATTCAGAATAATATTCCAAAGGCTAGAATATTTTACCAAATCTAAAATGAAATCATCTTAAACAATGATATCAAACTCAAGTAGAAAAAAGGACCCTGAAGGCCATATTTGTTAGGAATATATCTTGACGGGGCGGAGCCAAGATGGCGGAGAAGACACACATGACTTTCTAAGCTCTTCTCTTACCCTCTTTATCAATAATATATCCAGCCTCAAAAATAGTCCTGACTGCTACAATTCGTAAAGATAAGAAGTAGAACAACTCACCGGCTGAAGAAAATCTGCAGTCTCGCAAAAAAGGTTGGTTCCGGGGCCAGGGGGGAGATCAGCGCAGACGGGGAGAGAAATTAAGTTCCGAGGAGAGTCTCAAACCGAAAGTGAAAGCACAGATCTCAGCACAAGCCCACAGCCCCAACCCTCAGTACTGGGCTTTTCCTTGGGGCAGTTATGATCCTGCACAGTAAGAGGACGGAGCCGGGGTTAGCCACCAATCTGCGGCAGTGGGGGGCTCAGGTTGGGGCCATAGAGCTTTTCCAGGGCCGATTTGCATTGGGCAGAGACACTGGGGCAGAGTTCGGGGCAGTCTGCAGTCAGCTGCTAATACTCACAGTCCCACAAGAGGCTCCGACCTGGGGCAGTGACACTTTCACCCCTTAGTCTCTAGCCGAGGGCAATCGCTAACCCACTCAGCCCAACTGAGCATTTTGATAGCTCAGCCAGTGCTGAATCCACTTCCTGTTGGGGGAAGGGAAAACTCTCACTCAGAGCACTCCCATACTTCAGAGCCGGAAATCGGTTTACATCTTTCCCTGCTCTGCAGAGGAAGCTGGTAACCCCCTTGCCTAGGAGACATACCCTAAAGGCTTTAAAACATGAATAAAAAGATGAAAAGAACGATAGACAGCTTCTATGCAGAAAAAGAGTACTTCAGCAAACCTGAAGAGACCTCAAACAGCAAACATGCATCAGACTGTCCTCCTTTACATGATGCTCTCATAGAAGAGACCATTAAAAGTCTCAAAAGAGAATTAGAAGATAAATGGGGAAAGGAAAGAGAAGCCTTACAAGAGAGCAACAACTTCCATGAAATATGAATTGGAAAAAGTAAAAAAATCTCAGGAAAGTAAGAATTGTGAATTGGAAAAAATAAAGAATTCACTAGAAAGTAGGATCTGTGAATTGGAAAAGACAAAGAAGACTCAAGAAAGTAGGATCTGAATTGAAAAGAAAATAATTCACTAAAAAAAATTAGTGAAATGGAAAAAAATTCCACAGACCAAAACAATACATTTAAAAACTCAATTGGACATATACAGAAAGAAGTAAAAAAAGCTAATGAAGAAAATAGTTCTTTAAAAATTAGAACTGAACAAATAGAAACTAATGATTCATTGAGACAGCAAGAATCAGTCAAGCAAAACCAAAAACTTGCAACAACGACAGACTTGGAAAATACATCTAGGAGAGATAATCTGAGGATTATTGAACTTTCCAAAAACTATGATGAAAAAAAGAGCCTAGATACTATTTTACAAGAAATCATCAAAGAGAACTGCCCAGATGTAATAGAATCAGAAGGTAAAATAGGCATGGAAAGAATTCATCGAACACCTTCTCAAAGAAACCCTAAAATAAAAACCCCAAGGAATATTGTGGCAAAATTTCAGAACTATCAGATTAAGGAAAAAATTTTAAAAGCAGCAAAAAAAAAACCATTTAAATACCGTGGTGCCACAATAAGGATCACCCAAGATCTGGCTGCCTCTACATTAAAGGAAAGAAGGGCCTGGAATATGATATTCCGAAAGGCACAAGAACTTGAGATGCAGCCAAGAATAAACTACCCAGCTAAGCTGAGCGTCTTCTTCCAGGAAAGAAGATGGACATTTAATGAAAGAAATGAATTCCATTTGTTTCTGAAGAAAAAACCAGAACTAAACAAAAAATTTGATCTCCAAGCATAGAACTCAGGAGATGCAGAAAAGGTAAAAATAACTCTTGAGAATTGTATTTCTGTTGTGGATATACAAAAAGAATACATGTATAATTTGATTGTAATGATATAACATAAAAAAGGGAAGTAGATACGGAAAAGTGATGATGGCAGAATAAGGTGGGAAGGAGGGATAAAAAGAGCGAAACAACATCCCACAAAGAGGCTAAGGAAGCTTATCATATCTGAGGGAATTTAGAGAGGGGGAGGAACATTGTTTGAATCTTACTCTCATCAGAGTTGGCTCAAAGAAAAAATAATTGACATTTGTTTTAGAGAAAATTCTCTCGCCTCATTAAAAACGGGGAGAGGAAAAGGAAAAGAAAAGAGTAATAAGGGAAGGAAGGGGGAAAGACCTCAAAGGGAGGAGGAGGGATTATAAAGAGGATAAGTATCGTGATACAAGAGGGGTACATAAGTTTAAAAAGGGGAAAGAGGGTTGGGGGAGGCAAGAATAATTAAAGCATAATCTGGGGTTATTAGGATGGCAGGAAATACAGATTTAGTAATTCTAACCGTAAATGTGAATGGGATGAACTCCCCCATAAAGAGGAGGCAGATAGCAGACTGGATCAAAAGTCAGAACCCTACAATATGTTGTTTACAAGAAACACATTTAAAGCAGGGAGATACATAGAGTAAAGGTAAAAGGCTGGAGCAAAATCTATTATGCTTCAGGTGAAGTCAAAAAAGCAGGGGTAGCCATCCTTATCTCAGATCAAGCAAAAGTAAAATTGATCTAATTAAAAGAGATAAGGAAGGAAACTACATCCTGCTAAAGGGTAGCATAAACAAGAAGCAATATCAATATTAAACATATATGCACCAAGTGGTATGGCATCCAACTTCCTAAAGGAGAAGTTAAGAGAGTTGCAAGAAGAAATAGACAACAAAACTGTAATAGTAGGAGATCTCAACCTTGCACTCTCAGAATTAGACAAATCAAATCACAAAACAAATAAGAAAGAAATTAAAGAAGTAAATAGAATATTAGAAAAATTAGGTATGTTGGATCTGTAGAGAAAATTGAATGGAGATAGAAGAGAATATACTTTCTTCTCAGCAGTTCATGGAACCTATTCAAAAACTGACATTTTTTAGGACATAAAGACCTCAAAATTAAATTCAAGAAAGCAGAAATAGTAAATGCTTTCTTTTCAGATCATGATGCAATAAAAACTGCATTCAACAAAAAGTTAGGGGCAAATAGACCAAAAAGTAATTAGAAACTAAACAATCTCATCTTAAAGAATGATTGGGTGAAGCAGCAAATTATAGATACAATTAATAATTTCACTCAAGATAATGACAATGATGAGACATCATACAAAAATATGTGGGATGCAGCCAAAGCGGTAATAAGAGGGAATTTTATATCCTTAGAGGCTTACTTGAATAAAACAGAGAATGAAAAGATTAATGAATTGGGCTTGCAACTAAAAAAACTAAAAAAAGACCAAATTAAAAACCCCAATCAAATACTAAATTGGAAATTCTAAAATTAAAAGGAGAAATTAAAAATATTGAAAGGAAAAAACTATTGAACTAATTAATAAAACTAAGAGTTGGTTCTATGAAAAAGCCAATAAAATAGATAAGTCTTTGGTAAATCTGATTAGAAAAAGGAGGGAGGAAAATGAAATTAGTAGTCTTAAAAATGAAAAGGGAAAACTTTCCACCAATGAAGAGGAAATTAGAGAAATAATAAGGAGTTATTTTGCTCAAATTTATGCCAATAAATTTGATAACCTAAGTGAAATGGATGACTACCTCCAAAAATACAGACTTCCCAGACTAACAGAGGAGGAAATAAATTGCTTGAATAGTCCCATTTCAGAAAAAGAAATAGAACAGGGAATTAAACAACTCCCTAAGAAAAAATCCCCAGGACCAGATGGATTTACATGTGAATTTTACCAAACATTTAAAGAACAATTGGCCCCAATGCTATATAAATTATTTGATAAAATAGGGAATGAAGGAGTCCTACCAAATTCCTTTTATGACACAGACATGGTACTGATACCTAAACCAGGTAGGCTGAAAACAGAGAAAGAAAATTATAGACCAATCTCCCTAATGAATATTGATGCTAAAATCTTAAATAAGATATTAGCAAAAAAGACTACAGAAAATCATCTCCAAGATAATACACTATGATCAAGTAGGATTTATACCAGGAATGCAGGGCTGGTTCAATATTAGGAAAACTATCAATATAATTGGCCATGTTAATAACCAAATTAACAAAAACCATATGATCATCTCAATAGATGCAGAAAAAGCATTTGATAAAATCCAACATCCATTCCTATTAAAAACACTTGAAAGTATAGGAATAAATGGACTTTTCCTTAAAAAATCAGCAGCATCTATTTAAAATCATCAGTAACCATCATATGTAATGGAGACAAACTGCAACCATTCCCAATAAGATCAGGAGTGAAACAAGGTTGCCCACTATCACCGTTTCTATTTAATATTGTATTAGAAACGCTAGCTATAGCAATAAGAGCTGAGAAAGATATTAAAGGAGTAAGAATAGGCAATGAGGAAACCAAATTATCACTCTTTGCCGATGACATGATGGTATACTTAGAGAACCCCAGAGATTCTGCTAAAAAGTTATTAGAAATAATCTACAACTTTAGCAAAGTTGCTGGTTATAAAATAAACCCACATAAGTCATCAGCATTCTTATATATCACTAACACAATCCAACAGTCAGAGTTACAAAGAGAAATTCCATTTAAAGTAACTACTGATAATATAAAATATTTAGGAATCTATCTTCCAAGGGAAAATCAGAAACTTTATGAGCAAAATTACAGACCACTTTTCACACAAATTAAGTCTGATCTAACCAATTGGAAAAATATTAAATGCCTTGGATAGGGGCGAGCAAATATAATAAAGATGACAATATTACCTAAATAATCTATTTATTTAGCGCTATACCAATCAGACTTCCAAAAACTATTTTAATGACCTAGAAAAATAACAACAAAGTTCATATGGAAAACAAAAGGTCAAGAATTTCAAGGAATTAATGAAAAAAATCAAATGAAGGTGTAGCTAAAATCAGATCTAAAATTATATTATAGAGCAGCAGTTACCAAAACTATTTGGTATTGGCTAAGAATAGATTAGTTGATCAGTGGAATAGATTAGGTTCAAGGATAAAACAGTCAACAAATATAGCAACCTAGTCTTTGACAAAACCCAAAGATCCAAGTTTTGGATAAGAACTTACTGTTTGATAAAAATTGCTGGGAAAATTGGAAACTAATATGGCAGAAACTAGGTATTGATCCATACTTAACGCCGACACCAAGATAAGGTCAAATGGGTTCATGACCTAGGCATAAAGAATGAAATTATTAATAAATTAGAGGAACATAGGATAGTTTACCTCTCAGACCTTTGGAAGGGGAAGGTCTTTATGACCAAAGCAGAACTAGAGATCATTACTGATCACAAAATAGAAAATTTCGATTATACCAAACTGAAAAGTTTTTGTACAAACAAAACTAATGCAGACAAGATTAGAAGGGAAGCAATAAACTGGGAAAATATTTTTACAGTCAAAGGTTCTGATAAAGGCCTCATTTCAAAATATATAGAGAATTAACTCTAATTTATAAAAAATCAGCTTCATTCTCCAATTGAAAAATCGTCAAAGGATATGAACAGACAATTATCAGATAAAGAAATTGAAACTATTTCTAGTCATATGAAAAGATGCTCCAAGTCATTATTAATCAGAGAAATACAAATTAAGACAACTCTAAGATACTACTACACACCTGTCAGATTGGCTAAGATGACAGGAAAAAATAATGATGATTGTTGAGGGGATGCGGGAAAACTGGGACATTGATGCATTGTTGGTGGAGTTGTGAACGAATTCAACCATTTTGGAGAGTAGTTTGGAACTATGCTCAAAAAGTTATCAAACTGTGCATACCCTTCAATCCAGCAGTGTTACTACTGGGATTATATCCCAAAGAGATTATAAAGAAGGGAAAGGGACCTGTATGTGCACGAATGTTTGTGGCAGCCCTTTTTGTAGTGGCTAAAAACTGAAAATGAATGGATGTCCATCAGTTGAGAATGGTTGAATAAATTGTGGTATATGAAAATTATGGAATATTACTGTTCTGTAAGAAATGACCATAGGATAATTTCAGAAAGGCCTGAGAGACTTACATGAACTGATGCTGAGTGAAATGAGCAGGACCAGGAGATCATTATATACTTCAACAACAATACTATATGATGACAGTTCTGATGGACCAGGCCATCCTCAGCAACGAGATCAACCAAATCATTTCTAATGGAGCAGTAATGAACTGAACTAGCTATGCCCAGAAAAAGAACTCTGGGAGATGACTAAAACCATTACATTGAATTCTAATCCCTATATTTATGCACACCTGCATTTTTGATTTCCTTCACAAGCTAATTGTACAATATTTCAGAGTCTGATTCTTTTTCTACAGCAAAATAACATTTTGGTCAGGTATACTTATTGTGTATCTAATTTATATTTTAATATATTTAACATCTACTGGTCATCCTGCCATCTAGGGGAGGGGGGGGTAAGAGGTGAAAAATTGGAACAAGAGGTTTGGCAATTGTTAATGCTGTAAAGTTACCCATGTATATATCCTGTAAACAAAAGGCTATTAAATAAAAAAAAAAAAAAAGGAATATATCTTGACATTATCTATATTCTATCATATGTTTATTTTTTAAAAATTTCCCAGTTAGACACTAATACATTGTTGGTGGAATTGTGAATACATCCAACCATTCTGGATAGCAATTTGGAGGTATGATCAAAAAGTTATCAAACTGTGCATACCCCTTGATCCAGCTGTGTTACTGCTGGGCTTATATCCCAAAGAGATATAAAAAAAGGAAAGGGACCTGTATGTGGAAGAATGTTTGTGGCAGCCCTCTTTTTAGTGGCCAGAAACTGGAAACTGAGTGGATGCCCATCAATTGGAGAATGGCTGAATATATTGTGGTATATGAATATTATGGAATATTATTATTCTGTAAGAAATGACCAACAGTATGATTTCAGAAAGATCTGAAGAGACTTACATGAACAGATGCTGAGTGAAATGAGCAGGGCCAGGAGATCATTATATACTTCAACAACAATACTATATGATGACCAATTCTGATGGACCTGGCCATCTTCAGCAATGAGATGAACCAAATCAGTTCCAATGGAGCAGTAATGAACTGAACCAGTTATACCCAGTGAAAGAACTCTGGGAGATGACTAAGAACCATTACATTGAATTCCCAATCCCTATATTTTTGCCCACCTGCATTTTTGATTTTCTTCACAGACTAATTGTACAATATTTCAGAGTCCAATTCTTTTTGTACAGCAAAATAACGGTTTGGTCATATATATTTTTTGTGTATCCAATTTATATTTTAATATATTTAACATCTACTGGTCATCCAGCCATCTGGTGGAGGGGGTGGGGGGGAAGGAGGGGAAAAATTGTAACAAGAAGTTTGGCAATTGTCAATGCTGTAAAGTTACCCATACATATAACCTGTAAATAAAAAGCTATTAAAATAAAATAAATAAATAATTTTAAAAATTCCCAGTTATATTTTAGACTGGTTCTAGCTTTACTCAGAAAAGTCGAGTACATGATCAGTTTCAAATATTTATTGCTGGAATTTTTATCCTTCTAAAAGTAGAAAAAAGCAGTGAGGAACATTGCTATTTTGAATGTTTTCTAAATCCTACTGTATCTGGATGGAAGTGTGACTGGAGTATAAATGACAGAAAAGTAGGAAACTTGCATTAATTGATTAGTTTATCTTAGAATTTATAATAAGAAGAGTACAAAATCCAACCTATTCATATAAATAACATAATTTGAGAGAGTATGCTTCAGAGAAAACCTGAGTCCCACGACCTAAAATTTGAAAGGAGAAATTGGCTCAGAAGTGACAGGAAGCCTTGACTATTGAATTTCTATTGATATAATCTGAAAATTTATTTTTAGGAAAAGAAATATTTCTGAAGAAATCGATAAGGATGAATAGGAAACTTGTGAACCAAGTTGGATTTCTGAAAGATATATAAATATAATGAAAATAAGAAAAGTTAATTGAGTAGAACAGTCATTTAAGAACTGTGGAAGGGGCAGAGCCAAGATGGCAGAGAAGGCACATGTGACTTTCTAAGCTCCTCTCATTCCCCTCATAACCAACTATTTTATCCAGCCTCAGAAATAGCTCTTCACTGCTTAAATTCATGAAGATCAGAAGATGCAAATTACCTGCTGAAATCAATCTGGAAGATCGCTAGGAAAGGTTTGTCCTGAGGAGCCAGAAACACACCAACAAAGGCAGGGAGAGGCTAGCGTCCTGAGCAGACCAGGGGCAGGGGTGATCTCTGTGGCTAGAGAAGTTATAGAGACCACTCTTCTATAGGCTAACTGCTCTGCCTTGATTACAAAGCAGTAGACTGGCAGAGAAATTAAAGCCTAAAACAGAGGGTACTCTAAAAAACGCTAGAACCTAACACTGGCTATAGCTACTCAAACCCGGAAGTGACTCAGGAGACCAAAACACAGCCCTGCAGCTACATCCTGCAGTTCGGGCTTTTGCGGGGCAGTTACAAAACCACAGGCAGGGGGGCACAGCCTGGACAGCCTCTAATCAGCACAGTGGGGGGCTCGGCCTGGAGCAATAGAACTTCCCCAACAGGACTGTGCTTCCCAGAGTAGAGACACTTCCGGTCCCTGCAAATCCATTCACTGCTCAACTGCTAATACCCACAGCCCCAGGGTGGGATTTGGCTTAGAATAGTGAAGCTTTCACTGCTCAGCATCTAGCCCCAGGGCAGTTGTTATCTCACACAGCAGGGGTTCTTTGCAGGGCACTTTCCCAGCTCTACCCTGTAGGCCTGAGTTACTTCCAGATGGGGAACTCTTTCCCAGAGCACCGGAGTACCTCGCAGCTTTTTGCAGCCAGCTAGCAGGACAGCTAGCTACCCGTCCATACACCTCTCACTGCTCTGCAGAGGAAGCTGGTAACCTCCTGGCCCTGAAGGCAGACCCTAATGGCTTTAATAAAATGAGTAAGACAATCAAAAGGACAATTGATAGTTTTTACTCAGAAAGAGAACAGCTTTTCAACCCTGAAGAGACTAATAGCAGACAGTCTCCAGACAATTGTTGGTCCCTGATACAAAAGGCTCTCTCAGAAGAGACTATTAAAAATCTTAAAAGAGAACTAGAAGAAAAATGGGGAAAGGAAAGAGAAGTTATGCAAGAGAGTACAGAAAAGACATATAACTCACTAAAAGAAAAATTTGACAAAGTGGAAAAAGAAAACAACTCCCTGAAATGTGAACTGGAAAAGGTAAAAACCTCCCAAGAAGTGCAGGGAAACAGAATTTGTGAATTGGAGAAAGAAAATAACTCACTAAAAAAAAAAAAAAAAAAATTAGTGAAATGGAAAAAAATTCCATAGAGCTAAATGACTCATTTAAAAACTCAATTGGAGATATACAAAAAGAAGTAAAAAAAACTAATGAAGAAAATAACAAGCTAAAAATCAGAACTGAACAAATAGAAAAGACTGATTCATTGAGAAAAGAAGAATCAGTCAAGCAAAACCAAAAAAACAAAACATTGGAAAAATATCAAATATTTACTTGAAAAAACAATGGACCTGGAAAATAGATCAAGGAGAGAAAACCTAAGGATCATCGGACTACCTGAAAATTATGATGAAAAAAAGAGCCCACATACTATTTAACAGGAAATTATTAAAGAGAACTGCCCAAAAGTAATAGAACCAGAAGGTAAAATAGGTGTGGAAAGAATCCATCGAGCACCTTCTGAAAAAGACCCTAAAATAAAGACTCTGAGGAATATTGTGGCCAAATTTCAGAATTTTCAGATTAAAGAAAAAATTTTACAAGCATCCAGGAAAAAACAGTTCAAATACCAAGGTGCCACAATAAGGGTCACACAAGATCTGGCTGCCTCAACATTAAAGGATCGAAGGGCCTGGAATTTGATATTCCGAAAGGCAAAAGAACTTGGAATGCAGCCAAGAATAAACTACCCAGCTAAGTTGAGCATTTTTTTCCATAGAAGAAGATGGACATTTAATGAAACAGAGCAATTCCATCTTATTCTAAAGAAAAAACCAGACTTAAACAAAAAATTTGATCTCCAACAACAGGACTCAACACAAGTAGATAAAGGTAAAAGGAACTCTAGAGAACTGTATTCCTGTTGTGGATATACATAAAAATCACATGTATAATTTGATTTTACTGATATAGCATAAAAAGGGAAGTAGAAATAGAAAGAGGATATTGTCAGAAAAAGGGGAAAGGGGAGATAAAAAGAGGGAAACTTCATGGGTCAATGAGGCAAAGGAAACCTATCATATCTGAGGGAACTTAGAGAGGGGGAGGAATATTGTGCGAATTTTACTCTCATCAGAGTTGGCTCAAAGTGGAAATAATTGACACATTTGTTTTACAGAAAATCTTCTCTCACCTCATTAAAAAGTGGGAGAGGAAAAGGGTAAAGGAAAAAGAGTAATAAGGGAAGCGTACAAGAAAGGGGAAGGGATTCAAAGGGAGGAGGGTGGGATACTAAAGAGGGAGAACTGGGTGACGCAAGTGGGACCAATAAGTTTAATACTAAGGAAGGAGGGCAAGAAAAAGAAAAGCATAATCTGGGAATATTAGGATGGCAGGAAATACAGAATTAGTGATCTTAACCGTAATGTGAATGGGATGAACTCCCCCATAAAGAGGAGACAGATAGCAGACTGGATCAAAAGTCAGAACCCTACAATATGTTGTTTACAAGAAACAAAAACAGGGAAGTACAACAGAGAAAGGTAAAAGGCTGCAAAGAATCTATTATGTTCAGGTGAAGTCAAAAGAGAAGCCATCCTTATCTAGATCAAGAAAAGCAAAAAATTATCTAATTAAGAGATAAGGAATGAAAGTATTCTTGCAAAAGGTACTATAGACATGAAGAAATCAGATTAAACATATATACCATGGTATAGCATCTAACTTCCTAAAGAGAAGTTAAGAGGTTACAAGAAGAAATAGACAGCAAAACTATAATAGTAGGAGCCCTCAACTTGCACCTCAGATTTAGATAATCCAAACACAAACAAATAAGAAAGAAATTAAAGAGGTAAATAGAATATTAGAAAGATAGGTATGATAGATCTCAGAAAACTGAATGGTGACAGAAAGGAATACACTTTCTTCAGAGTTCATGGAACCTAAAAAAATTGACCATATTAGGACATAAGGCCTCAAATTTAAATGCAGGAAGGCAGAAGAAATGCTTTCTTCAGATCACAATGCAATAAAAAACTACTTAACAAAAAGTTAGGGTAAATAAATCAAAAGAATTGGAAACGAAATAATCTCATCTTAAAGAATGATTGGGTGAAACAGCAAATTATAGACACAATTAATAACTTCACTCAAGATAATGACAACGGTGAGACATCATACCAAAATTTGTGGGATGAAGCCAAAGCGGTAATAAGGGGAAACTTTATATCCTTAGAGGCTTACTTGAACAAAATAGAGAAAGAGAAGGCCAATTAATTAGGCTTACAACTTAAAAAGTTAGAAAAAGACCAAATTACAAACCCCCAATCAATTACTAAACTTGAAATTCTAAAATTAAAAGGAGAAATTAATAATATTGAAACTAAAAAACTATTGAACTAATAAATAAAACTAAGAGTTGGTTTTATGAAAAAAAACAATAAAATTGATAAACCTTTGGTAAATCTGATTAGAAAAAGGAGAGAGGAAAAATCAAATTAGTAGTCTTAAAAATGAAAAGGGAGAACTTTCCACCAATGAAGAGGAAATTAAAGAAATAATAAGGGGTTACTTTGCCTAAATTTACACCAATACATTTGATAACCTAAACAAAATGGATCACTACCTCCAAAAATACAGGCTTCCCAGATTATCAGAGGAGGAAGTAAATTGCTTAAATAGTCCCATTTCAGAAAAAGAAATAGAACAAGCTATTAATCAACTCCCTAAAAAAAAACCCAGGACCAGATGGATTTACATGTGAATTCTACCAAACATTGAAAGAACAATTAGTCCCAATGCTTTATAAACCATTTGAAAAAGTAGGGAATGAAGGAGTCCTACCAAATTCCTTTTATGACACAGACATGGTGTTGATATCTAAACCAGAAAGGTTGAAAACAGAGAAAGAAAACTATAGACCAATCTCCCTAATGAATATTGATGCTAAAATCTTAAATAAAATATTAGCAAAAAGACTACAGAAAATCATCCCCAGGATAATTCACCATGATCAAGTAGGATTTATACCAGGAATGCAGGGCTGGTTCAATATTAGGAAAACTATCAGCATAATTGGCCATATTAATAACCAAATTAACAAAAAACATATGATCATCTCAATAGATGCAGAAAAGCATTTGATAAAATCCAACTCCATTCCTATAAAAAACACTTGAGAGTATAGGAATAAATAGACTTTTCCTTAAAATAATCAGTAGCATCTATTTAAAACCTGCAGTAAGCATCCTATGTAATGGGGACAAACTGCAACCATTCCCAATAAGATCAGGAGTGAAACAAGGTTGCCCACTATCACCATTACTATTTAATATTGTATTAGAAATGCTAGCTTCGGCAATAAGATCTGAGAAAGATATTAAAGGAATAAGAATAGGCAATGAGTAAGACAAATTATCACTCTTCTCTGATGATTTGATAATATACTTAGAGAATCCTAGAGGTTCTACTAAAAAGTTATTAGAAATAATCCACAATTTTAGCAAAGTTGCTGGTTGTAAAATAAACCCACATAAGTCATCAGCATTCTTATATATCACTAACAAAATCCAGCAGTCAGAGTTACAAAGAGAAATGCCATTTAAAGTAACTAGTGATAGTATAAAATATTTAGGAATCTATCTGCCAAGGAAAAATCAGAAACTTTACGAGCAAAACTACAAAACACTTTCCACACAAATTAAGTCTGATCTAACTAACTGGAAAAATATTAAATGCTCTTGGATTGGGCGAGCAAATATAATAAAGATGACAATACTACCTAAACTAATCTATTTATGTAGTGCTATACCAATCAGACTTCCCAAAAACTATTTTGATGACCTAGCAAAAATAACAAGAAAGTTCATATGGAAACAAAAGGTCAAGAATTTCAAGGGAATTAATGAAAAAAAAAATCAAATGAAGGTGGCCTAGCTGTACCTGTTCTAAAATTATATTATAAGGCAGCGGTTACTAAAACTATCTGGTATTGGCTAAGAAATAGACTAGTTGATCAATGGAATAGGTTAGGGTCAAAGGACAAAACAGCCAATAACTTTAATTTTATAGTGTTTGACAAACCCAAAGACCCCAGTTTTTGGGATAAGAATGCATTATTTGACAAAAATTGATTGGAGAATTGGAAATTAGTATGGCAGAAACTAGGCATTGACCCACATTTAACACCGTACACCAAGATAAGGTCAAAATGGGTTCATGATCTAGGCATAAAGAATGAGATAATAAATAAATTGGAAGAGCATAGGATAGTTTACCTCTCAGACTTGTGGAAGAGGAAGGAATTTATGACCAAAGAAGAAATAGAGATCACTATTGACTACAAAATTGAAAATTTTTATTATATCAAATTGAAAAGTTTTTGTACAAACTAAACTAATGCAGGGAAGATTAGAAGGGAAACAATAAACTGGGAAAACATTTTTACAGTCAAAGTTTCTGATAAAAGACTCATTTCCAAAATATATAGAGAATTGACTCTAATTTATAAGAAATCAAGCCATTCTCCAATTGATATTAAATGGTCAAAGGATATGAACAGACAATTTTCAGATGATGAAATTAAAATTATTACTACTCATATGAAAGAGTGTTCCAAATCACTATTGATCAGAGAAATGCAAATTAAGACAACTCTGAGATACCACTATATACCTGTCATATTGGCCAGAATGACAGGGAAAGATAATGCAGAATGTTGGAGGGGATGTGGGAAAACAGGGACACTGATACATTGTTGGTGGAATAGTGAACACATCCAGCCATTCTGGAGAGCAATTTGGAACTATGCCCAAAAAGTTATCAAACTGTGCATACCCTTTTTTCCAGCAGTGTCTCTACTGGGCTTATACCCCAAAGAGATACTGAAAAAGGGAAAGGGACCTGTATGTGTCAAAATGTTTGGGGCAGCCCTGTTTGTAGTGGCCAGAAGCTGGAAAATGAATGGATGTCCATCAATTGGAGAATGGTTGAGTAAATTGTGGTACATGAATGTTATGGTATATGATTATTCTGTGAGAAATGACCAGCAGGACGAATACAGAGAGCATTAGCGAAACGTACATGAACTGATGCTGAGCAAAATGAGCAGAACCAGGAAATCATTAACAATTATCAACAATGATACTGTATGAGGATGTAACCTGATGGAAGTGGATTTCTTCATCAAAGACAAGATCTAACTTAGTTTCAATTGATCAGGGATGGACAGAAGCAGCTACACCCAAAGAAAGAACACTGGGAAATGAATGTAAACTGCTTGCATTTTAGGTTCTTCTTCCCAGGTTATTTATACCTTCTAAATCCAATTCTCCCTGAGCAACAAGAAAACTGTTCGGTTCTGCACACATATATTGTATCCAAGATCTACTGTGATTTATTTAACATGTATAGGACTGCTTGCCATCTGGGGGAGAGGGTGGAGGGAGGGAGGGGAAAAATCAGAACAGAAGTGAATGCAAGGGATAATGTTGTAAAAAATTACCCTGTCATGGGTTCTGTCAATAAAAAGTTATTAAAAAAATTAAAAAAAAGAACTGTGTCATGAATGCTAAAATTTAAAATAATTTAACATTGATAGTAAATGATAAGAACAAAAAGAAAAGGGCTTTTAAAAGTTTAATAAAAACTAGCAAAAGAGTAATACAGGTATTTGAAATAAAAAGATTAAAAATATCAGATGTTGAATAGTAGGCAGAACTACCCAACTCCCCTTCTCCTCCTCCCCCACCCAAGTCTCAGTGATGATTCTTATCTGATGAAGGAGAGAAGAAAAACCATTAGAAGAAATGTGTTACCTTAGTTAAGACATGAAAGTCTAGCTTCTACCCAATTAGGATCCTGGTAAATTAATTTTAGGGAACTGAATAAATTGTTATGTATGCTCATTTTCCCTGCTAATGATCTATTGAAGACTATAAATGGTTATATCTTAGAGAAACAGAATGCTGAATGGAATAGTTCAAATCTAGGCTAAGACATTTGTTAGCAGTGTGACCTTGGAAAAGTAAATTAATCTCTCTATATTTTAATTTTTTTTAATCTGTAAAGTAAAATAATTAAAGTAGTTAATCCACAGAGTTTCTTTGAGAAAAAATAGAGATAATGTATGTAAAATGCTTTGCAAAACATCAAACAATTATATGTACAAATGTTACAAATCACTAATAATTAGAATAATTAAAATAAAATTAACTTTGCAGTTTAACCTCGTATCCACAAAACTGATAAAGATGACAAAAAAGGAGGAAGATTTGTAGGAAAAAAAGAAAGAAACAATGCAACAATAACTTAAGAAAGCTTAGTAGAGTCTATGGGGCTGAATGAGGAGATGTATTTAATGGACTTTTAAAAATTTCTGGTTTAAAAAACACAGCTGAATAGAAACTCTAAAATATAAACATAAAAATTTAGAGAAACATGGATAAATGAATTTATATGAACAATTGGAAAGTATATTTATATTGTATTTATTTATAATTAATTTATTTTATACTAACATATATTAGTATTATTTAATACTGTATATTTAATAGTTACACTGAAGAGACAACTTTCTGATATCAGTATTTTCAAATGATAATAAGGAAAATAATTTAAAAATTGGAGATGGATTCATTTTGTTTTCAGGATCATTACAAGGGAAAGAGAAGGAAAAATAAAAATAATACACTAGTGAGGAAATGAAGAAGAACAAGGTAGAAATTAATTTCATTTCTTTTCTTTTTGAATAACATTTTATTTTTCCATATATGTGCAAAGATAGATTTCA
Source organism: Sarcophilus harrisii (assembly GCF_902635505.1). Taxonomy (NCBI): domain Eukaryota; kingdom Metazoa; phylum Chordata; class Mammalia; order Dasyuromorphia; family Dasyuridae; genus Sarcophilus; species Sarcophilus harrisii. Next base: position 523,375,713 of record NC_045426.1, read on the forward strand.
ACATTCAGCTTTGCAAAACCTTCTGTTCCAAATTTTTCACCCTCTCCTTCCCCACCTTTTCCCTTCCCAAGACAGTAAGTAATTTCATGTAAGTTTAACTATGTGCAATTCTTCTAAACATATTTACATACATGTCATACTACATGAAAAATAACAGATTAAAAAGGGGAAAAACACAAGAAAGGAAAAGAAAAAAAGCAAATTAACAACTAAAAAAAGTGAAAACGCTGTGCTTTGATCCATGTTCAGCCTCTATATTTCTCTCTCTAGATGTCAGTGGCTCTTCCCATCACAAATCTATTGAAATTTCTTTGAATCACCTCATTGTTGAAAATATCCAAGTCTATCATAGTTGATTATCACATAATCTTATTGTAGCACTTTATTGAAATTGTAGTAAATTAGAAAAAGAATATAAAATCATTTAGGAAAAGGATAAGGGGTAGACATAAAATGACCTTTTTCTTATCTAACATCAAAATAGGGTAGAACACACACACACACTTGATACTTATAGGCAAAACAAACAAGAGAGTATATGGGACATGGTTGAAATAAAGGATGCATGAGGAAAGGAAAAGTCACAAGCAAAACAATATTCCCAATCATGAAGAAAAAATGAAAGTGTGCAAAACAAACTGGAATCTAAATGAGTTGAGATTATCTATCCTTTGCACTATACATTTGGTGTGTACAAAATTGTTTGCATAAGATGATCTCCATTAAAACACAATCTTTTTGAGGTTTTTTGTATTCTTATTGATTCCTTCAATGCTTGGCACATTATGAACACTTAATATTTGTTCTTCAGTTGACTGATGGAGTCTTAAAATATATTGTATTTAAAAAGATAAATCTTCTCTTCCAATAAAAGACTGCCTTTACTCACAAACTCTTCTCTTCTATCATCCCTATTTCATCTTAATCCATATTTCATCTAAAGTAGGAAAATAATTTATAGGTTTTGTAGTACACATTTTTTCCTAAATAGTTTTGACTCTGAAGGAAATAGAATGTGAAGTAATTGTATTTTTGTGTACTTTTAAAGGGTAACTTTATGATGAAAAATTTCAAATCCCTTTTGTCCCTGACATTTGTAAAAGCACTGATTTTCTCTGGGGAAAAAAATTAGCTAACCCATTTAATTAAATACCTAAATTGTTTGAAAGACTTTTTAGTAATTACGTATTACATAATAATTGCTTGACATGTAAAAAAAAAACTTAACTGCTATTTATTGTGTTTGCTCAATAGCAATCTTTTTATAATCCTTAAAATATTTAGATTAAATTTAAATTTTTTTTAATTTTAAAAATAATAGTTAAGAACAATATTTAGTAATAATTAATAGTTATTCAAATGCTTATATATAGTACATGTATTTATATGTGTGTAATTTTCAATTCCTCATATAAATATTTATATGATGCCTATTTTACCTATTTTATTTTAAGAGATTTTATGACTATCTTTCTCCTTGAAAAAAAAATGACATTTCTCTTTTACTCACAAAATGCTCATACCTCCCTCAGTATTTTGAGATTGCAATATATGTGCAAAGAGTGAGCATAATTAAATGAATGAATGTGATAATCCTCCATTTGTGTCTTAGTCTACTATCAAACAACTCATCTATTATGATTCATCTGTGACCCTGATAATCCAAGTAAATTCAGACTCAAAGATAAGATTCTAAGATCCAAAATGTCACTGATGATACTCAATAGCTTTCTTGATATTCCATAAATTTTAATGGATACTTAGGAATGTTTCCTCTCTCTAGTTCCCTTTGGGAAAAAGGCTTCTGAAAATTCTATATGAGATAAGGTAGCAATGATAGACAAATTAGATAGTTTTATCATCAAGAAAAATATCTTTACAAAGAAAAATTCAAAAAGTTGCTTTCTTAATTTAACTATTACTATGTACTTGAAGATACCAAACAAATGGGTTCTTCTCTGAGATCAGTAATGAGAACAGAAGGGCTCTGGTTTCTGATATTTTCCAAAAGAAGCCTTGGGATTAATGTTGTAAACTTTAAGGAACTTACTTTATGTGTTTATGTGTGTGTATGTACATGCACACATGTTTGTGCTGTATGTATATATCTGCCTATGTATGTATATGTCTGTATGTATACATATACATGAATGTATATGCTATCATCAACAATCATCATAATTTTATTCACCATTTGACTTAATTTGTCTTCAGAAAACTTCTAAAAACATATTACTTATGTTTCTTTCTTCTTTTATTCCCACTGAAATGTTCTGAATTGTGTTTTTCACCTCAGACCCACAGATTTTAACACAAATGTATATACCATTGTGACAAGCAACACGATTCTACCACCTCTTATATTATATCTCATGACTTTATACAAGTGTATGCTTTTGTTGACTTATTCTGACCATAAAGCTACCATCACAGCAGGTATAGTTCCAAATAGACAGTTGTATATTTCCATTTGTTTTAAAGTCTAGGTTGCTTTGCTGTTGAACCATATTCAGTACACTGTAAAACTAACCCAACCAAATAAATAAATAAAGCCAAGAAGTATTGTTAAGCATTTGCTATGTGCAAAATAATGATCTAAGTAGTCCTTGCTTTCAGGAGTTCACAACTTATAATGGATCAAACTATGTATATTCAATAATATCCAGGACAAATTGAAGGTATCTTAGTAGTAAGGAATTAGTGATGAAAGAGATGAGAAAAGCTTGCCATATACAGCAGAATTTGAAGAAACATTGAGGAGGAAATCCAGGAGGTGAAAATAAGAACATTTCCAGACGTGATAGAAGGGGGCAGCTAATGCAGAGGAATGAAGTTATAATACAGATTATATTTTATAAGTAATAAAAAATTACGCCAGCATTGCTGGATCATAGATTACCCCAAGAAGATTAAAATGTAAGATAACTGGAAAGATAGGGAGAGATCATATTGTAAAAGTATATAAAAGGACAACAGAAAAAATCTGAGGCAGTAAGTATTATTGATGACCTATGAGGGAATAAGTATTATTATTTGCTGTCTTTCTGGTAACTTTCTTCTATGAATTATGGCATTCCTCTTCTATTATTCTTTTTTATTTCATTTCTGATCTTCCCCAATGTATTTAGATATATAGTTTTATCTGAGTTCCTTTTTTCTCTCCACTTATTATTTTCCAAAAGACAATCACATTAATCATAATGTTAGGGCTTTGGCCCAAAACAATTTTCTCATACTTTGTGAAAAATAACGTCTTCCCTAATCAAGAGCCTTCCATTCTTACATCTTAAGTCATAGTAAAAACAAAACAAAACAAAAATAATTGACAGGATAGACATTAGTAGCTATTTACTCAAAGCATTCTATATTTACTTTCAAAATCTTCCAAGGAGAAGCAATTCATCATAGAACAAAACAAATCTTTATTCCTTTCAACTTAATTCTGTAAAATAATCCCCAAAACAACTGTTTCAAAATCTTTATTCTATTCTCAAGCTTACCGCATCTGTCCCTGCTCTGCCTTATCATATGATTTGCTATCATATTTAACTAAGGAAATACAAGCAATTCTCTATCAGCTCTCTATTTTTTCCTCTGTTTATCTCTCCTAAACTTTTGGCATCCTAACAATCTTCCTTCTGTTGAAGAAATGATCCTCCTTCATGACAGCCTTTTTATTTGGGATTTTGATCTCATTCCATTCTACATTCTCTGAAACTTGACCCCTAAATTACCTTTTATTCTGTGTTTATTTTTAAAGAGACTGACTCTTCCTATTTTGCTCATTTTGGAAATGCAATAGCCACTCCTCAAACCAATCTCTCTATGGATCTTCAGAAAAGCTTGAGTCTACTCCATTTCCAATCTGAGCCAGTTGATTCATCCTCTTGCATAGCTTTAAGTATGATTTCTCTGTGGTTAAATTCCAGACGTATACATCAGGCACTAGTTACTGTTTCCCATTTCCCTATTACCAACTGCCTACAATACATTATCATCTAGCTGCCCTGGTGGGTACTTTAAATTCAAGTATTTCCAAAACAGAACTTGTTACCACCCCCTAAAATTCTCCAATTCTATTGAGGACTTCTCTACTGTTGACTCATCTAGGTTAGAAAATTTGAAGGTCTTGTCACCTCTTCCCTTGCACATACCCTCTCCAAATTTTCATTTTTTTGTAAAGTCTTGATGATTCTTTTTCTCAAGGTCTTAGAATCTTCTGTCCATATCCACTGCCTACACTATTTCTTTCACTTATCAATATTTGAAATCTCACTTCTAATCTTATCATTTAATTGAAGGCTTTTTGAAAAGTTACATAATCAGACTTCTGGCTAAGATGGTGGAGAGGAGCCAAACACCTGCGTAAGCTCCACATTTTCTCTCAGAATTCATTTCATGACAAGCTTCGGAATTTATGCTTGACTTAAAAAAAAAAAAAAATTACCAAGAGAAGACATCCTTGAAATTCACCAGAAAAAGTCTGTTTTTGCTCCAGGACAGGAACAGTTTTAGATTGGGTGCAGGCTGAGGGAAGGCACTGGCAACGAGAGCACAGCAGGCAGCTCACAGCTGAGCAGACCAGAGGGGAGTGGGATGTTATCTCAGCCATCTCTGCAGGGAGAGATTTACTACAGTATTGGATACTTTGCCCTGGCAGAAAGCCAGGAGGCAAGCAGAGAAGCTAAAAACTCAGGGAGTGAAGATACATCCCCAAACAGCTGGAGTCTTTCAGGACAAGGCCACCACCCCACAATGTCTCAGCACATTCTCAGAGTCTCAGAGTGTAGGTGTAGCACAGCCATTGCAGTTCTGCTAGTGCCTCGCTGCTGCCCACCTCAGTCTGAAAAGGAGGCTCGGTAACAATATCCAGTCCCTTCCCCCCCTCGCAAAAAAAAAAAAAAAACAGATTCCATTTTTTTATTTGTTTGTTTGTTTAGCTTTTTTATTTTTTGCTATTTTGTCTTCTTTGATTCTTCCCTGACAAAATGAGCAAAAAATTTAAACAGACCTTAACCATTGAGAGCTTCTATACAGATAGAGAGCAGATTTCAAAGTCTGAGGAGACTAAAAACAGACTGTCTCCAGGTGAATCCCCAAATTAGGATATCATCTGGTCCTCAACACAGATGACTCTCATAGAAGAAATTTAAAAGACTCTCACAAGAGAGCAAGAAGAAAAATGGGAAAAGGAAAGGTAGGCTTGGCAAGACAGTCTGGAGAAGTCATCTCACTCAATTAAAGACAGAGTGGATAAAGAAATCAAAACCTTGAAAAATAGAATTAGTAAACTGGAAAAAGAAAATAGCTCTCTAAAAAATAAAATTGGCAAAATGGAAAAAAATTCCAAAGAACAAAACAACTCACTTAATAAATGCAATTGGATAATTAGAAAAAGATATTTAAAAAGTGAGTGAAGAAAATACTTTATTGAAAATCAGAATCAAACAAATGGAATTGAATGACTCAAGGAGACAACAAGAATCAGTCAAGCAAAACCAAAAAAATGAAACAATAGGAAAAAAATGTCAAATACCTTCTTGGGAAAACAACAGATTTAGAAAATAGAAACAGTCTGAGAATAATTGGACTCCCAGAAAAATATGATGAAAAAAAGAGCCTGGACACTATTTTTCAGGAAATTATCAAAGAGAACTGGCCAGAAGTCATAGAAACAGAAGGCAAAATAGACATTGAAAGAATTCATCGATCACCTACTGAAAGGAATCCTAAAATCAAAACACCAAGAAATATAGTGATCAAATTCTAGAATTATCAGACAAAGGAAAAAAATACTGTGACTAGAAAAAATCAATTCAAATATAGAGGAGCCACAATAAGGATTATTGACGATCTAGCAATATCCACATTAATGGATCAAAGGGCCTGGAATATGATATTCTGAAAGGTTAAGGAACTTGATATGCAACCAAAAACAACTTACCCAGCCAAAATGAGCATCTTTTTTCCAGGGAAGAAGATGGACATTCAACAAATTAAGTGAATTTCACCCATTTTTGATGAAAAAACCAAAACTTGACAAAAAGTTTGATCAACAAATATAGAACTCAAAAGAAACCTAAAAAGGTTAAAAAAAATCTTGGAAACTATATTTCTCCTATAAAGATATATAAAGAATACATGTATACCTTATTCTAGAAAGTAGAGGTAGAATAGGAAATTGTACCAGAAAAAGGGTAAAGTGGGGGTAATGCATCTCACAAAGAGGCAAAGGAAACCTATTATATCTGAAAGAAACAATGGAGGGGGATGAATATAGTGTGTATCTTACTGCCATCAGAATTGGCTTAAAGAGAAAAAATTTAGACATATTCGATTTATGGTAAAACTTCTCCCACTTCATTGAAAAGAGGGAAGGGAAAAGAAAAAAGGGAAGGAATAAGCTAAGAGGAAGGGAATACAGAAATTGTGAGGTAAAGGAGTAAGATAGGGAGAGAAACTCTAAGGCAGGGAGAGAAATATTAAAAAGGGAGGGCTGTGAGAAGCAAGTGGTGCTCACAAGTTTAAAATTGGGGAGGGGGGAAGGAAGGGAGAAAAGCATAAACAGGGATTAACAAGATGCCAAATAATACAGAAATGGTAATTTTAACCATAAATGTAAATGGAGTAAACTACCCCAAAAAGAGGAAGCGTTAGCAGAATGAATTAAAAGCCAGAATCCTACAATATATAGTTTACATGAAACACACCTAAAGCAGGGAGATACATATAGAGTAAAGGTAAGAGGTTGGAGCAGAATCTATTAAACTTCAGGTGAAGTAAAAACATCAGGGGTAGTCATCCTGATCTTAGATCAAGGAAAAGCAAAAATTGATCTAATTAAAAGAGATAAGGAAGGTAAATATATCTTGATAAAGGGTAGAATAGATAATGAAGCAATATCAATATTAAACATATATGCACCAAGTGGTGAAGCATATAAATTCTTAAAAGAGAAATTAAGAGAGCCGTAAGAAGAAATAGACAGCAAAACTATAATAGTGGGAGATTGCAACCTTGCACTCTCAGAATTAGATAAATCAAACCACAAAATAAATAAGAAGTCAAACAGGTAAATAAAATACCAGAAAAGTTACATATGATAGATATCTGGAGAAAACTAAATGGAAACATAAAGGTGTATACTTTCTTCTCATCAGTTCATGGAACCTATACAAAAATTGACCATATATTAGGATACAAAAACCTCAAATTCAAATGCAGTAAGTAGAAATAATAAATGCTTCCCTTTCAGATCACGATGCAATGAAGATTACATTCAATAAAAAGTCAGGGAAAAATAGACCAAAAAATAATTGGAAACTAATAATCTTATACTAAAGAATGATTGGGTGGAACAGCAAATCATAGACATAATTAATAAGTTTCCCCAAGAAAATGACAATACTGAGACATCATACCAAAATGTGTGAGATATAGACAAAGAGGTAATAAGGGGAATTTTCATATCTCTCAAGGCCTACTTGCATAAAATAGAGAAAGGGAAGGTCAATGAATTGGGCTTGCAACTAAAAATTCTAGAAAAGGAACAAATTAAAAACCCCCAGTCAAACACTAAACTTGAAATTCTAAAAATAAAAGGAGAGATCAATAAAATTGAAAGTAAAAAAAAAATATTGAATTAATAAAACTAAGATTCGGTTGTATGAAAAAACCAACAAAATGTTCAAACCGTTAGTAAATCTGATTAAAAAAAGGAAAGAGGAAAATCAAATTGTTAGTCTTAAAAATGAAAAGGGAGAAATCGCCACAAACGAAAAGGAAATTAGAGTAATAATCAGGAGCTACTTTGCCCAACTTTATGCCAATAAATTTGACAACTTAATTGAAATGGAAGAATACCTTCAAAAATATAGCTTGCACAGATTAACAGAGGAAGAAGTAAATAGACTAAACAGTCCCATTTTAGAAAAAGAAATCGAACAAGGTATTAACCAACTCCCTAAGAAAAAGTTCCCAGGACCAGATGGATTTAGATGTGAATTCTACCAAATATTTAAAGAACAATTAACTCCAATGCTATATAAATAATTTGAAAAAATAGGTATTGAAGGAGCCCTACCAAATTCCTTTTACGACACAGACATAGTATTGATACTTAAACCAGGTAGGCTGAAAAGAAAGAAAGAAAATTATAGACCAATCTCCCTAATGAATATTGATGCTAAAATCTTATATAAAATATTAGCAAAAAGATTACAGAAAATCATCCCCAGGATCATACACTATAACAAAGAAGGATTCATACCAGGAATGCAGGGCTGGTTCAATATTAGGAAAACTATTAGCATAATTGACTATATCAATAGCCAAATTAACAAAAATCATATGAGCATCTCAATAGATGCAGAAAAAGCATTTCATAAAATCCAACATCCATTCCTAATAAAAACACTTGAGAGGATAGGAATAAATGGTCTTTTCCTTAACATAGTCAGGGGCATATATCTAAAACAATCAGTATGCATCATATGCAATGGGGAAAAACTGGAACCTTCCCCAGTAAGATCAGCAATGAAACAAGGTTGCCCACCATCACCATTATTATTCAATATTGTATTAGAAACACTAGCCTTGGATTCCCAAGGATTCCCAAGAGTCGAGAAAGAGATTAAAGGAATTAGAGTAGGTAAAGAAGAAACCAAAGTATCATTCTTTGCAGATGATAGGACAGTATACTTAAGAGAACACCAGAAATTCTACTAAAAGGTATTAGAAATAATTCATAACTTTAGCAAAGTTGCAGGATACAAAATAAATCCACATAAATCTTCAGCATTTTTATACATCACCAACAAAATACAACAGCAAGAGATACAAAGAAAATTTCCATTCAAAATAACTGTCGATAGCATAAAATATTTGGAAATCTATCTACCAAAGGAAAGTCAGGATTATATGAGCAAAATTATAAAACACTTTCCACACAAACAAAGTCAGATTCAAATAATTGGAAAAAATATTAAATGCTTTTGCATAGGCAAACAAATATAATAAAGATAATGATACTCCCTAAACTAATCTATTTATTTAGTGCTATACCAATCAGATTCCCAAGAAACTATTTTAATGACCTAGAAAAAATAACAACAAATTTCATATGGAAGAACAAAAGGTTGAGAATTACCATGGAATTAATTAAAAAAAAAAGGCAAGTGAAGGTGGCCTAGCTGTACCTGACCTAAAACTATATTATAAATCAGCAGTTACCAAAACTATTTTGTTTTCCCTAAGAAATAGATTAGTTGATCAGTGGAATATGTTAGTTCACAAAAAAATAGTCAACTTCAAATCTAGTGTTTGATAGACCCAAAGATCCTAACTTTTGGGATAATAATTCATTATTTGACAAAAACTGCCAGCAAAACTAGAAATTAGTATGGCAGAAATTAGTCATGGACCTACAGTAAACACCTTATACTAAGATTTCAAAATTGGTTCATGATTTAGGCATAAAAAATGAGATTATAAATAAATTAGAGGAACATAGGAGAGTTTACCTCTCAGACATGTGGAGGAGGAAGAATTTTGTGACCAAAGATGAACTAGAGATCATTATTGATCACAAAATAGAAAATTTTGATCATATCAAATTACAAAGCCTTTGTACAAACAAAATTAATGCAAACAAGATTAGAAGGGAAGCAACAAAGTGGGAAAACATTTTCACAGTTAAAGATTCTGATAAAGGCCTCATTTCAAAATATACAGAGAATTGACTCTAATTTATAAGAAACCAAGCCATTTTCCAATTGATAAATGGTCAAAGGATATGAACAGACAATTTTCAGATGATGAAATTGAAACCATTTCCACTCATATGAAAAAGTGCTCCAAATCACTATTGATCAGTGAAATGCAAATTAAGACAACTCTGAGATACCACTACACACCTGTCAGACTGGCTAAGATGACAGGAAAAAAAATGATTAATGTTGGCCGGGATGCCAGAAAACTAGGACATTGATGCATTGTTGGTGGAGTTGTGAACGAATCCAGCCATTGTGGAGAGAAATCTGGAATTATGCCCAAAAAGTTATCAAACTGTGCATACCCTTTGATCCAGTAGGGTTACTACTGGACTTATACCCCAAAGAGATATTAAAGAAGGGAAAGGGACCTGTATGTTCCAAAATGTTTGTGGCAGCCCTATTTGTACTGGCTAGAAACTGGAAAATGAATGTATGCCCATCAATTGGAGAATGGTTGGGTAAATTTTGGTATATGAATGTTATGGAATATTATTGTTCTGTAAGAAATAACCAGCAAGATGAATACAGGGTGGCTTGGAGAGACTTACATCAGGGATCCTCAAACTTTTTAAATAGTGGGCCAGTTCACTGTCCCTCAGACTGTTGAAGGGCCGGACTCTAATAAAAACAAAAACTATGAACAAATTCCTATGCACACTGCATATATCTTATTTTGAAATGAAGAAACAAAATGGGAAAAAATACCATATAAAATGAAGTAAAGTTAAATCAACAAACTTACCAGTATTTCAATCAGAACTATGGGACTGTTTTTGGCTAATGAGATGGTCAATATCTGGTTCCATATTTGTCACTTCTAGTTGTAACAAGTAATGCAAGTGTGCATCTGTTAGTCTTGATCTGGTTGGAGATTTCAAATGTTTCATTCTAGAAAAAGTCTGTTCACAGACATAAGTGCTGCCAAAGATGGTTGCCATTTTGAGTGCATGTTTCCTGAGATGAGAATATGCCTCAGAGGGGAGAGATGCATAGAAATTATGATGGCTGCTTGACTTGAATGTGTCTTTCAGAGAGTCACACTTTTGCAGTTCAGCCATTTCCATTTGGTAAATTGTATTCACATTTTCAATGTCAATAGAAAATTGGTTACAGAAAAGCTATATGTCCTGTTCATGGAGATGAAGCTCTTTAAATCTAAATTGGAACTCCTTTTGCAATTTTTCCAGTGAATCCACACATGTTTTGTTTGGGAGTGCAATCAGCGGTCTTTCCACTAACAGATTTTGAGTTGTGGGGAGATGGCAGAAGTTTTCCTCCTTCACTTGTTTGATGAGGAGGCCTAATTTTACTTCAATTCCTTTGACATGTGATTTCATATCACAGATGTGCTTCCCCTTTCCTTGAAGTTGCATAATGAAATTGTTGAGTAGCTCTGTTACATCTGTCAGAAAGGCAAAGTGCCATTTCCATTCTGCATCATTGCGCTCTGGTACTACTTTGTTTTTTGAAAACTATTAGCTTTCAAAAGTTGTAATCTGTGGAAGTAAGTCATAGAAAAGTTTCAAAGTTTCAAAATTCTCCATTTACTCAGCCAATGGACTTCTGTGTGATTCAGAACATCTTTATACTCAACATTTAGCTCAGACAGAAATTCCTGAAATTATCTGTGATTTAGTGCATTATCTCTAATGAATTTAACACAATATACCACAATTTTCATAACAGAGTCCCACTTCAGTGATTTATTGCACAGCACTTGTTGGTGGATGAGGCCGTATATGGCTATTGGATGAGAATGGTTATGTTTGTCCATGTCTTGGTTAATGCAAGCAATTACTCCTTTCTTAGATCTCACCATGTTAGGAGCACCATCAGTTGTCATGCTGGCTAGTTTAGCCCAGTCCAGCTCCAAACCATTCATAGTTTGACAAACCTTTTCATTGATATCCTCTCCTGTAGTTGTTCCTTTGATGTTTTGCAGTGCAGCAAGCTCTTCTATGACTTCAAAATAATCATTTGTCCCACGAATAAAAATTAAAAGTTGTGCAGAATCACAAACATAATTGCTTTCATTGAGTGCCAAGGAAAAATATGAAATTTTTTTATTGAATATATTGAATATATTTTTATTGAATATATGAATTAACATGAAGAATTTATACATGTCCATAAACTCTGGAAATAGTCCAAAAAGAACCCATTGTCCATTAGTTCATGTGCCAGGAGTCCAATAATTCCTGTAAGCTTCATCAATAATTTTTTCATCTCAAGGAATCCAATGATTCCTACTGGTTTTCAAGAACTGAAACAGTCTCATTTTGTGTAAGGGAATCCAATGATTCCTGAAGATTTTAGAGTTCTTTTAACAGTCTCATTATCATCCTTACTTCTTCATTGTCAGATGCTTTTTAGATCTTCTTTGTTTTGAGGTTTTTGTCCTATTCTGTCTCTCTCCAGGTGCTTGTTGCCACCCATCTATTTCCTTCTCTATCTGTAGGAACATAAGCAAACCCTCTATCCCAGGCAGTTAACCTATCTATTTCCCTTCTATTTACCATTTTTAAGATTTCTCCTCATCATCTGGCAATTACTTTGGAGCTGCTTGCATTGGACCCTACCCTGTTGGGTTAAAAAACCTGTATTCTCCCCAGCTGTAATCCTAATTGCTTTTCTGTTGGTTGATCACATCAGAGTGCTGAACTTCTAAAGACTCTCTGGGTGTAACCTCAGCTGCTATCATGCCCCATCTGTCTTTTGATTGATATCTTGGAGCTGGGCTCCACTTCTCATTTCCCTGGGTTAATCTGCATTCAGAGGCCTGGTGAAAGTTGCATTTTGGACATGGGGTTCTGGGTTTTCTCTTACCCTGTCCTCTCATTCCATCTCTGTATCTACACTGAGCTCTAAGATGTTCAACTGAAAGCATCTATGAGTTTCTCTAGAAGTCCCTTGCCACAAGGGACCCTGTCTTCCCATATTCATCATAGTCTGGGTATAATAAGCATTTGTGCCCACTGTGGCATAGTGCCTTATGATCTCTTCTAAAGGAGCATCTTTGTCTACTCCCCATATAATTCTTTGGCAAACCTCATTGGCATTTTCCTTAGCCAGATGTCTGGCCATTATCTCTGTAGCTGCATTATCTCCAATGGTTCTTGTTACAGCTGTTTGCAAACATCCCACAAAATCAGCAAAAGGTTAATTGGGACCTTGCTCTATTTTTGTGAAGGCTTCCCCTCGATCTTTTTGTCCTGGGAGGGAACCCCAAGCTTTTTTTGCAGCCTTAGAAATTTGCTCATACACTAGTATGGGATAATAAATCTGTTCTGAATTCTCTCCATATTTATCTTCACCAGCTAGTTGGTGAAAAGCTATTTGGACATTAGCTCCTATTTGCCTATTACATTGGGCTTGAATCCTACATAATTCATAATACTCTGAAAGCCACAACAAATTTTGTCCAGGTTCTAAACATGTCCTAGCTATGGATTTCCAATCATTCGGGATTAAGATCTCATGAGACAAATTATCTAGTAACATCTTAACATAAGATAATGTAGCCCCATAAAGAGTGCAACCCATTTTCAATTCCTTAATGTTTTCCAAATTAAAAGGAGTGTATCTTCTCCCTTTGTGACCTGAAGGGTCACTCTCTTCAATCACAGGATATGCATTTATAAAATCAGATATATCTTCTCTTTCATTTTTTGCCTTAATCTGTTGGTGACCGGACCATAGTCATGGAAAATTACCAGACTGCAGACCTTGCATCAAGCAACAGATGGCGGCCAAATGGCCAGGAAAGCGGAACGACCCCCGCACCTCAGAACATATATCTATGGTATTGTGTCAGCCACAGAGATGTCTCGGGGCGTAAACGACCCTGGAAACTCAGATAAGAACAATAACCACAAGATGTCCTTCCTTCTCCTCCTGAACATCTTTTCCCTTCTATAGCCCCCTCCCATACCTTTTCTCCCACGCAACGCACATAGCTTCACTCTCCCCTGCCAGCTTTTGTCCTCACGTATCACACCTAGTTCCACCCTATATAACCTGAGCTGTTTCCAGCAATAAATGAGACTTGCTTCAACCGTATGCCGTCTCCCTCCTCCTTCCCGCCCGTTTCTCTTTCAGGCTGGGTCCCCCTCAGTTCCCCACGAATAACTGAGTCCCAGTGGACAGGACATTAATCAATGCCTTTTCTAATCTTGTCATATTCTGCTTCACAGGAGATGCTGATTGTATTTCTGCCTCTTCCCCTCCTCCTTCTTCCTCCACCCATGGAGGGTTAATTGAAGGAAGTGGCTCAGGGAATTGGGAATGATCTAATTCTGATTCTTCATCCTTTTCAACTAGTTTAGTTGGCACCTCCCCTTCCTGCTCTTTCTTCTTTTTCCTCATTCTAAAACATATAATTTCTTGTAGCCAGTTGTATTAAATTGTATGTATTAAATATGTCTTTGAAAATTGAGTCAGGTCCATTTTTATTGTAGAATTGACAAAGATCCTCTCCTACTTATTTCCACTCCATTGAGTTTGGATTAGAATTGTAATATTCACATAGTCACTCTCCTACTAATTTCCACTATTTTGTTCTAATTCTTTTTCCGTAGAGAACCAAGGGCATATATGCTTTACAGTTTCTAAAAGTTCAGTGATTGCTCTAAAGTTATAATCAAACCAAGGTTTTTCATCACTTTGTCAATGCTTTCTAAACATTTTCCTTGAACAGAAACAGAAGGCTGTTTTCTAAATATCTCTCCCATCTTAGCTGAAATTCTACTTTAACTCTTTTAACACAATTTCTTTGTTGTACTCACCCTAATTTCTGAGTTGAGGAGATTTTTCCACTGGAATCAGAATCAGAGGTTTATCCACTGAAATCAGGATCAGAGGCTTTTCCAATGAAATCAGGATTCTGTCAGTCCCTGTTTGGGCACCAAAATGTGTGGTTCTCTTCTTTTGTATAATATATGATGGTTCTCTCTGGGAGCAGGTTTCTCAGGGGAGGTTCTCTGGAGGCAGCCTTAGTTTCAGTTCAAAGTAATAATCACTTCACATGCAGCCAGGAGTTAAAATCCTGTACTTTATTATGTCCTTCAAAGTCTTGAGCTTCAGCCTCTAGCTCCCTCTAAATGTCTCCAGCCAGCACAAAGGTGGAATATGGAATGAATCTGTCTCCGCCTCTGAGAGTGGGCTTCTGTCCCTGGCCCTGAGAGCTTCTTGCTTATATGCTGTATCATTATATCACTGGGAAACCATTATTTGTTGTAGGATTAAATCATTTCTAAACTAGATTTAAACATTGTATCCTCAATTCCACTTAGTAACTTGTTTCAAGTTCTGGCCCATAGCATCTCCTTGTAGGATCAGATGAATCATACTGAACCATGCTAGATTAGATAATGATTGTCTCTATCAGTTCTAATGACTTAACACTTTGTAAGGATTCCAACAACCTTTCATACAGATTATTGCAATAATTTCCTTTGATCTTGCCTTAAGTCTTTCCCCAATCCTTCACACTGCTGACCAAATGATTTTTTAAGCAGAGATCTGCTCTCTGTTCCAATGACTTTCCATTGTCTCTAAGACCAAATACATACTCTTGCCATTCAAAGTCCTTCATAAACTTGTCCAGTCTTCTTTTCATACTTCTTGTTCCTTTATTTCAGTTATGTCTGAGTCTTCGAGATCCCATTTAGAGTTTTCCAGGCAAAAATATTTGAATGTTTTCCAATTTCCTTCTCCAACTCATTTTCAGATGAGAAAATTGAGGTAAACAGGGTTAAGTAACTTGCTCAGAGTCACAGAGTTAGTAAATATCTTAAGGCTAGATTTGAATTTGGTTAGATAAATCTCCTGATTTTGGGCCCATCTGGGCATACATATCTACTTCCCTACCTAAATGCCCCATTCACACTCACACTGCTCATTCTCCACACATAGTCAATATTCCAGATAGACTGGCCTATTTGCTATTTCCTACGTTCGATATTTGATCTCACACCAACATCTGCACATGTTGTCTCCATACTTGGAATGCTTTCTTTTTCTCTCTTTTTGCCTCAGCATCCATTTTTTTTTTCTTTAGGATTCAGTTTGATAGCTACTTTCTAAGCAGTTCCATCCTGAAACTTCAGAGTAGTGCTAGTACTTTTCTCACTGAAAAAAAAGTTTCTTTCAATTTTTATTTAATGTATTTTATATTTCCTTATATGTGTTCATAAAATAGAATAAAATCTTGAATACAATACAATTTCTTTGCAAACAGGCTGACTCATAGCTATCTGGTATTCCAGGTCCTAGAAATGCCTAGTATGTAGTAATCAATAAATGTTTATTAGCTAATCAAATGAATAAGCTCATGACATTAGCCGTAAAGCACTGAAAATAATAATAATAATAATAATAAATAATAGCAAAATAAATAATAATATTAGCAAAATATAAGGGCAGGAGTAACCTAGACATGGCCCAAAAAATGTGTTTGACTGGAATCAAAAGTATTTGTAACAGCCTGTACAGAGGTTGAAAGTGGTTTTAAATAACTGTTGTAGTACATTGAGCTATGGAGAAACAAAGCTAAGGAGAAACAAATTCAATGTTTGTTCCTATTATGACATCTTACATTTATTACATTTATTACATTTTTATTATTAAGTTATTTTAAAGAGAATATACCACTTTTGAATAATTTTATAGGAACCTTGAATTTTGAACATAATAAAGTGTTTTGGATTTATAAAACAGATGTTATGAGGACTCACTTTAGTCTCATCTTATTTAGGGATTAATCTTCTTTAAGGATTTAGTTCTAGGAAACCTTGGGGAGGTTCTTCAAAAGTGGTTTTTACCCTTAAACTCATTATAATATTTCACCCTTTTTTGGACCCCTTATCCAGTTATTTCACTAAGTAGTCCATTTCCACTCTAGACTTCAGAAGTTTATATGTGAAGGAACCTTGGCTAAACCCTTAATTTTTTAAAGGAGGAAATTTAGGTCCAGTGAGATAAAATGATCATGATTATGCATAACATATTTTTGCCCTTAGCTTCTCTTCTTGGCCTTGTAATGACATCACAAGTTTCCCCCTTTCTTGCCCACTGTGGCTACTTATGAGTTGTGCATTTTTGACTCTCATTAGTCTCATGAGGCCTCAATTCCCTTGTATGACATGTATGGAACAGTTCAGAAAATCAGAATAATTTGCAGAATAATGATAAAGATTAGAAAATATAAGACTGGTACTTTAAAAATCATTATCTCTGAATTTGCAGGTTATATGGTTCAGTAGAATGAGTATTGTCTCTGGTGTGAGAGGATATGGTTTCAAATACCATTTATGCCATATATTAATTGTGTGACCACAATCAATTAATTTAAATTTTCCAGGTCTCAGTTCCTTGAAGTATAAAATAAAGGCAATCAAATAAGTTGGCCACTGAGGTCTCTTTTGAGTTTAGATAGATAAGCCTGTGATTCTATTTAAATTTAATTATCAACCTTACTTCTCTAAAATGTGGCATGTTCCAACACATACTAGTTCTACGCTGTCTGAATCCAATTTCTTCTAGTTCTCACTGTGTAAAATAATACATCTCTACTGAGGACCTGCATCTTGGATATCCCTATAAGTGAGAAGTCTCCAATATAACATTTATTTTTATATATTTAAAATTTTAAAATCATTTCTTTATAACTATTTCTTTTGAATTCTTCCTCTCTTCAGCCCCCCACCCACTGAGAAGACAAACAATATGATACAAATTATGGCTGTGACTATAGAATTTAAACTTTTAAATTATTTTTCAGGTTTCAATATTTTGAGTTACAGCTTTTTTCTTCCTTCTTCCTTCTCCATACACCTCCCAAATAAAGCAGGCAATCTAATATTATCTATATTCAATTATGTTAAACATATTTCCACATTAGTCATTGTGATGCAAGAAAAAAATGAGAACAAAATGAGCAATACATGAGAAAGGAAAAAAAACAAACCTGAAAATAGAATGCTTTGATCTGCATTCATATTCCATTGTTCTTTCTCTGGATGTGAATAGCATTTGTCATCATGAGTCTTTTTGAATAGTATTAGGTCATTGTATTGCTGAGAAAAGATAAGTCTATCAAAGTTGACCATTGTACAATATTGCTGTTACTGTGTACCATGCTGTGGTACAGATGGTACAGAGCTGTGTACAATGCTCTCGTTCTGTTCACTTCACTCAGTTTATGTTTGTCTTTACAGAATTTGCTGAAATCTGCTTACTGAACATTTCTTATAGAACAATAGTATTCCATTACATTCATATAGCTTAATTTGATCAACCATTCCCCAATAAATGGACAATCCTCTCAGTTTCTAATTCTTTGCCAACACACACACACACAAAAGCTGCTATAAACATTTTTGTTCTTGTAAATACTTTCCCCATTTTTATGGTTTCTTTGGAATAGAGACCTAATAGTGGTATTACTGAATCAAAGGTAGGCATACTTTGTTAGCTCTTTGGGCACAGTTCCAAATTTAACTTAATAATGTTTGAATTAATTCACAATTCCACTAAAAATATATTAGTGGACCAGTTTCCCACATTTTCTTCAGCAATTTTCATTTTCCATTTCTGTCATGTTATCCCATCTGATAGGTATAATATGGAATCTCAGAGTTATTTTGTGTTTTGTTAATCGGTAGTGATTTAGAAAAAAAATATGATTATACTAAGCTTTATTTTTTTCCCTGGATACTGACCATTCATATCTACTACACAATTCCATAATAACCTAATTTACCTATAGTGTCACTCTTTCATCTAAATCAAATATCCATTTTGACCTTATGTTTATATATGGTGTGAAATGTAATCTCTGCCATGATAATTTCCAGTTTTCCCAGAACTTTTTGACAAATAGTAGCTTCTTATCCCAGAAGCTGGAGTCTTTTGCTTTACCAAACAGTAGATTACTAGAGTCATTGGCTATTGTCTGTCATGTATCTATCCAATTCTTCTGATACACCACTATTTCTTAGCCAGTACCAAATATTTTTTGACAATTTCAGTTTTATTAAATTGTTTTAGATTTGTTATAGCAGAAAAAACAGCTTTGAGTTTTATATATTAGTTTAATAATTTTCCTCCTTTCAATTTTATTAATCTCTTTTATGACTTTTGGAATTTCTAATTTGGTATTTAATTGGGGATTTTTCAATATGCTCTTTTTCTAGCTTTTTTTAGTTGCATGACAATTCATTGATTGCCTCTTTTTAAATTTTTATTCATGTGAGCCTTTAGAGATATATTAGTTCCTTTAAGAATTGTTTTTGTTCCATCTCATAATCAGTAAGATAAACTAATTCTCATTCTTCTGAGTGTGGCTTTTGATATGCTGCTTTTTGATGCTGATAATGATTGCCATATAAGAACCTCTAAATCCAGAATCATAGAAATTTTGCATTGGACAGTTTCATTAATAACCATCTAATTTAAATTGCAACACATAACTCAACCATAACCATACAAGCAAGATTAAAGTCATGTGATCCTTCACCAAGGCTTAAATATTTCTAGGGAAACAGCAATAACTATCTCATTAGATAATAAAATTATTTTTTCAAAGAGTTCTTTTTTTATATACTGAACTAATGTCATTCCTACTTATAACTTTAATTGCAAATAGCAATTTTGCTATCTAAAGGGACACAAACAATTTTTCAAATATTTGAAAATGACAAATAAATAATCTCAGTATTTGGGTCTCCAGAATTTTCTCAATGTATATAAATGAATGCTCCCACCTAGAATAATTGATATTAATGTCAGAAGATATCTCAGAAGTTAGATAGTCCAAATCTCTCTTTTTGCAAAATAGTATATAAAGCTCAGGAAAACTCAGTGGTTTGCCCAATGTAGAGGGCTGAAACTCTGAAAAGGTGTACTTGACTCTGAGACAGCAGAGCACTTGAGGCTAATTACCTATTCAATGTGAAAGAATGGTTCTATATACATATATTTAAATGAGATGGTGATGTGAATGTATGTGAATGTATGTATGTGAATGTATGGTGGTAAGGTAATCGTGGGCAAGGATTGGAGGGCTGATGGAGAGAGGTCAGAGTCACTCGACAAAAGGACAAGAAGGAGAGAAACTTTAGGCTGCAGACTCCAGGGTCTAGAATTGATCTTTGGCAAGCCTTGTGGAAGCTTTCCTGTCTTCTTCACTTCTCCTCCTAAAGACCAAGGACTTTGATTCTGACCCTGATCCCGAGGTCTTCCAGAGAGCTAAGCCAGACATTATAGCCCAAGGTCACACAAGTCATAGACATGAAAGGTAGAAATCAAATCCAGATCATCTGATCCCACCTCAGGTATTTTTTTTAATAGACTGTTATTTTTGAAATCTTATTATTTCAATTATTGAAACCAACTTCTTTTTTTTAATACCCTACTTAAAATGTACATCAATGAACATACTATTTTTAATTTTTTTTTATTATAGCTTTTTATTTACAAAATATATGCATGGGTAATTTTTCAGCATTGACAAACAAACAAACAAACAAACAAAAATTAAAACATTAAGGAGAGGCAGCTGGATGGTGTAATGGATAGAGTGCCAGTCTTGAAGTTAGAATGACCTGAATTCAAATCCAACCTCAGACTCTTAATACTTTCTAGCTGTGACCCATGTTTTAATGTTGTTTTTTGTTTTTGTTTTTGTTTGTTTGTTTGTTTGTTTGTTTTCTGAGGATGCTGAAGCTGAGGTTCACTGACTGATACTCAGAGATGTTCTAGAAAGAATTTTTTGTTGGGATTGATATTGGATAATATTAATATTAAGCATACCTACAAGGAAGAAAAGAAAAGATGGACAGACATGAATATAATCTCTTCCAATTTTATATATACTTTCTCAAGAAAGCAGGAATGAAAATAAATGGAAATTTATTGTTACCTATTCTGAATCCTTCCTGATATTCTGCTGGGCACATGACAATGTCTTGTTTTGTTTATTTTAATTTATGCCTTTATTTTTCTATTGTTTTTTTCTTTAATTTCACATTTAGATTTAAATAAATATTATTTAAAATATTAAGTATAATTCCACATTTGATAATAATAAAGATTTACATACAATATCCTGAAGCAATAAATTCTCTAACAATTGAAATCAATAATATAAGATACATCTCAGCATTAGAAGAAAAAAAGGAATGAGATAAATTCTTACTTTCTCAAAAAGTTTAGAATCTAATAGGAGTTATTATGTATGTAGCATATTAACTATATTGTACAATAGAACATGAATAATTCATAGTGATGCAAAATGTTATGAAAGAATAAAGGGCAGGGAAATTACTTCAATGTAAGGAATTAGAGATAGTTGCATGAAGGATATGGCATTTGATGTGGTTTTGGAGAAATAGGTAAGTTTTCAATAAATGAAGATGGAAGCCAAATTAAAAAGAATAATAAAAAGGCAATAAAAACTGGACATATTGAAGAAATTGAGAAAATTGTTAGAGTCCTAGTTTAAAGAGAAGAAAGTACATATGTAAGAAAAAGAGAAATAAGGAATTTGATTAGATGTTATTTAAACAATCATCAAAAAATGTTTAAGTAAATTATTTTTTCTGTGACTAGATACCCTTTATAACCTTAAACTAATGATAAAAAATAAATTAAAATTGCAAATGTAGGGTGAAGGACAACAAAGTTTTGTTCACAATCCTCACAGAATTTAGATTTTGGGAAAGGATGGCAAGGAAGTAGAAAAGTCTAAAGGAAAGCGAGTAAAAATTAAAATCTCCCAATATTATGAACAAATACTACTGGATCAAAAAACTGAAGTAAAAATTTATAGACAGAAGATTTTGGGAAAATTTCTAGGTCAGAAAATTATAAGCTATCTAAATCTTCCATACACACACACACACACACACACACACACACACACACACACACAAAATAGTACCTTAGAAAAAGCATAGAATTGTAAAAATAAACACGATTTGGAGCAGAAAAAATGTTCCTCCTGGCACAACTGGAGAAGATCCAAAGAAAGATAGTAGGATTCAGCCCCTGTGAAGTGTAAACCCCTCTAAGCAAGCTCCCCTGAAATAGCAAGTTGTGATCCCTGGAGTTAGCTGTGTTAGCAGCTATAGAAATTTTCATCTCCTGGACATGGTAGGAAGTCGGTGTATGAGCAGTGGAATATAGAGGGAACTTCTGCTGATGAGGGATGTCAAGTCCAGCTGTGATGTAAAGAAGTTGTGGGTGAGAAGGAACCAACAAATCCCCGATGATGGTGGCAGTGGGTAAGGAAGCTGCTGATTGTGAGCACTTATAGGAGAGTTGAGTTCTTGGTTTCAGTTCCAGGATAGATGGAAGAACTGAAGGAAAACCTGAGATCAGAAGCCCGTCACTTCAGAATGACAGGAGGTTACAATAATAAGCTGCTATTAAAAAAAAATGAACAGGCAAAGGGGAAAGAATCCAATAATATTTTTTTAAATGTTTCTATGAGAATAGAGATCAGGATTTGTTTTTGGAGAAGGATATTGAAATAAAAATGTCTTTCTTACCCCAAAGAATTATATCATATAGGAAAAGGTATCAAAAGCATTATGTTATATGAATGAGGTGTGAGAGGAAGAACTAACATGGAGAAATAAGACAGAGGAGGAGGGCTGAGAGTTTTTGAATTCCATTCTCAAGGGTATTGGATTTAAAGGTGAATAATATATACATACAATCATACATACATACATGTCTGTAAACGTTTGTTTAAAACACATCTAAATTAAATAAAAAATAACAGGATAAGGAAATAAGGAAAGGGAAAAGGATAAAGGAGAGATTGTTAGAAGGAATCCTATTCACATAGTATCTGAATAAAAGAAAGGACAACATGTACATTAAGAAAAAAATAACAATCTTCTAAATTTGTAAAGAAATAAGATGCAAGGAATAGGATGGGGATAGGTATAGAAAGATGTTTAGATTAATGGTAATGGGATAAGGTATGTGCATTATTTTGAGTGGGATAAAGAAGGAACAAGATAGATAGATACATGTGAACACACACACACACACACATATATATATATATATATGTATATATATATATATATGTATATATATATATATATACATATATATATATATATATATAGTTATAAAAGTCTTCTAAATTCAGATGGAAACAAGAGAGCAAGGGGAAAGTATAAACAAAGGACAAAGAGTGTAAAGTAATAGAGGTGCAAGGTAGAAGTAAAACAGAGGTATCAGGAGGGATAGGAAATACAAAATACACACAGATAAAGATCAGGAGTAGAATTTATTAGGTTAAAAAATGCAGGGCTAGTGCATACACTTTGATCCAGTAGTGTTACTTCTGGGCTTATATCCCAAAGAAATTATAAAGAAGGTAAAGGGATTGGTATGTGCACGAATGTTTGTGGCAGTCTTCTTTGTAGTGGCCAGAAACTGGAAACTGAATAGATGCCCATCAATTGGAGAATGGCTGAATAAATTGTGGTATATGAATATTATGGAATATTATTGTTCAGTAAGAAATGACCAACAGGATCATTTCAAAAAGGCCTG
The DNA here is from genome assembly GCF_902635505.1 of Sarcophilus harrisii. Lineage (NCBI taxonomy): Eukaryota > Metazoa > Chordata > Mammalia > Dasyuromorphia > Dasyuridae > Sarcophilus > Sarcophilus harrisii. Next base: position 523,399,061 of record NC_045426.1, read on the forward strand.
GAGAGACTTACATGAACTGATGCTGAGTGAAATGAGCAGGGCCAGGAGATCATTATATACTACAACAACAATACTATATGATGATCAATTCTGATAGATCTAGTCATCCTCAGCAATGAGATGAACCAAATCAGTTCCAATGGAGTGGTAATGAACTGAACCACCTATGCCCAGCAAAAGAACTCTGGGAGATATCTAAGAACCATTACATTGAATTCTCAATCTCTATATTTTTGCCTGCCTGCATTTTGGATTTCCTTCACAGGCTAATTGTACAATATTTCAGGGTCCAATTCTTTTTGTACAGCAAAATAACGGTTTGGTCATGTATACTTATTGGGTATACTTTAATATAACATCTACTGGTCATCCTGCCATCTAGGGGAGGGGTTGGGGGTAAGAAGGGGAAAAAATGGAATAAAAGGTTTGGCAATTGTCAATACCATAAAATTACCCATACATATAACTTGCAAATAAAAAGCTATTTTAAAAAATGCAGGGCTAATAATCATGATCTCAAAGTTAAATCTAAAGTAAATTTAATCAACATAAAAAAATTAGGGAACCCACATTCCATGTCAGTCATTTTAATGTTGTTGTAAACTATTTTAAATAACTAGACAGTATAAGGTTGGAATATTGTTGTGGTAGGGGAAAGGGTGAATTGATTAAGTTAGAAAAATATGAAAAGATTTGGAATTATGAAGGAAGATGCTATCTACCTTCAGAGTAACAGAGGGTAAACAATAGAGTCTTACATAGATGCATATGACTGTATATGTGTATAATTATTATAGGTAGTCATGTGTATATATATATATATGCATATATACATGCACATGATACAAACATGCATATACATGTGTGTGCACAGATATATACACATGTGTGTGCACACATACATATATATATATATATGGGTACTTATGAACACAATGTATAGTCTATACAATATAGGCTTTCTTGAAATAGAAATTTATTGCTTTAATTTTGATTCCTCTCATGCTATCCTGTGTACAAGGCATTTTTTTCTTTTCCTGTTTTGTTTTTGTTTAAAATAAATAAATTTTTAAAATCTATAGAGAGATAATAATTATGCAATAAATGACTGCCACTAGAAGCCAAGAAAATTGATTCTGGAGATTTCCAAAGTAATTGAAAGACATAATTAAATGATTAAAGGAGGAAAGCAGATAAGTATTCTTAAGAAAAATGTGGAAAGTAAAAGTGTCAGTTTAGATCAATTACTAGAAAAGTGTGATAAGGTAGCAAGTAGTATACACATACAAAAAAGGAAAGGGGACTAAAGAATGTAAAAGAAAAAAGAAAAAAATAGTGAATTAGGAGAAAAAAATTTATCTTTCCAAGTCCTGACAACTAAACTTAAAGAAAATTCTAAGAATAAATTATCACTTCCTTCCCCCAGAATTATATAGGTAAATTAAGAAGCATGAATAACATATTTCAGGATAGATTTACCAAAAATTTCCTAGAAATACTTAAACTAGAGAGCAAAGTATAGAACTATTGGAAGGATTTAATATAGGAAAGAGGAACCCCAAGTTAAACTGTAGTAAAAATGTAGCATCTAAGATGACAGCTTTCTTTATGTAGAAGTACATTCTCTAAACAATCGGGAAGAGAAGATTCATGAACTGCAATAATCTAGGTTTAAGTGAACAGCACTAATCATCAATAATAAGAAATTAAAGGAAAGATTGGACGATATAAAAAGAAGAAATAAAATAAAATATCTTTTGAAAATTGGACATAATCCTATGAAGAGGCAAGGAAGATATTTTTATAGAAATCATGACTTGTAAGCATATCATTTGAAAAGTCAAAGTTGAGTAGAGTTTTGAGATGAAAAGTATGTGTTCAATACAAATGAGAGGTAATCAAGTCTAAAACTATGGCAAATAAATATGAGATGATGTTTTCAGAATTATGTGCTGAGAAGAATATAATAAATAAATAAAACAATAAAATACTATCTTATCTGAAGTTCACTGAGAAAACAAAGACATACCTCTAACTAGAATGTTGAAAAATAATTATACTACTCAGGAGAAGTGAAGAGAATATTTATTGTTTAGGCTAGAATGCTCTAAGTCCTACCAGTCAAAAATTTGGATCTTAGAGATTATTTAATTCAATTCCTTCATTTTACACAAAGGAAAGAGAAATCTCAAAATTTTGTCATTTGTCAATGACCATATAGATATTTAGTATCAAATAATAAAGAAAAAATATATAAGATATTACTGCAAAAGTATCACAAAGTAGCAAGCAAGTACACTACAAAAAAAAGTGAGGAGAAATTGAATTTAAGTTTGAAGCAAGGGATGGGATTTCATTCATAAAAAAAAAAGAAATAAAGATTGTAGGAAGAGAGCTCAAACCCAACTTTCCCAACATTTTCCTCCAAAAAACTTTAAAATGGACTTCTGGCCAAGATGGCAGTGAGGAGGCACACAGCTGTGTAAGCTCCGCGTTTTCTCTCAGAATCCATCTCATTACAAGCCTCCGAATTAATGCTTGACTGAAAAAAAACCCACAAATAGTTACCAAGAGAAGACATCTTTGCGATTCAACAGGAAAGGTCTGTTTTTGCTTGAGGGTGGGACAGTTTTAGATTGGTCACAGGCTGAGGGTAACAGGCAGCTCACAGCCGAGCAGACCAGAGGGGGTTGGGGTGTGATCTCAGCCGTCTCTGTGGGGAGAGCTTTGCTACAGACTTGGATACTTTGCCCTGGCAGCAAGTCAGTAGCCCAGCAGAGAAGCTAAAAACACTGGGGGTGAAGAATACAACCCCAAACAGCTGGAGTTCCCCTGGACCTGGCCACCCCTCCCCAACAGTGTCTCAGCAAGCTCTCAGAATTTCAGAGAGCAGGCGCACCATAGTCCTGCTAGTGCCTCACTGCTGCCCCCCGCTATCTGTAGAGGAAGCTCGGTAACACCACCCAGCCCTTCCCCCAAAAAAAAAGAAATTCCATTTGGGTTTTCTTTCTTTTTTTCTTTGCTAGTTTCTTCTGGATTCTTTCTGACAAAATAAAAAAATTGAAAAAGGACCAAGATTGACAGCTTTTATATGGACTGAGAGCAGACTCAAACCCTGAGGAGACAAAAGCAGACTGTCTCCAGCTGAAACCCCACAGGAGGAGATCATTTGTTCTTCAGCACAGATGAATTTTAAGAAGAATGAAAAGGCCTCACAAGAGAGCTAGAAGAAAGACTGAAAAGGAGAAGGAGGTTTGGCAAGAGAGCTGGAGAAATTGTCCCACCACTTAAAGACAGAATGGATAAAGAAAACAAACCTTGAAAATAGGATTAGTGAACTGGAAACAGAAATGGCTCTCTAAAAAAAATTGGGAAATGGAAAACATTCCAGAAAAACAAAAAATTGGACAATTAGAAAAAGAATAAAAAGTGAAAGAAAATACTTCAAAATCAGAATAGCAAAAAGGCTGACCAAGGAGACAAGAAGAATCAGTCAACAAAACCAAAAAAATTAAACAATGGAGAAAAATGAAATACCTTCTTGGGAAAAAACAACCTGGAAAATAGGTCTAGGAGAGACAATCTAAAATTGACCCGAAAAATATGAGAAAAAAAGAGCCTGACACTTTTTCCAGGAAATTATCAAAGAGAACTGCCCAGAAGTCACAGAAACAGAGGGTAAAATAGACATTGAAAGGATTCATGATCACCACTGAAAGGGATCCTTAAAATCAAAACCCAAGAAAATAGTCCAAATGCCAAACCCTCAAACAAAGGAAAAAAATACCCAACAGCTAGAAAACCCATTTCAAATATAAAGGAACCACAAAGGCACCCAGGATCTGGGCATCCACATTAAAAAGATCAAAGAGCCTGAATATGATATTTCAAAAATGCTAAGGAACTTTATGCAAACCAAAAAAAATTTATTTGCCAGAATGAGCATCTTTTTCCAGGGAAGAAGATGGTCATTCAATGAAATAAACGAATTTCACCTATTTTTGATGAAAAAACCAGAACTTAACAAGAAGTTTGGTCTACAAATATAGAACTCAAGAGAAATCTAAAAAGGTAAAAAGACATCTTGGGAATTATATTTCTGCTGTAAAAATGTATAAATAATACATGTATACCTTGTTCTAGAAATTAGAGGTGGAAAGGTCATTGTACCAGAAAAAGGGTAAAGTGGGGGTAATACATATCATGAAGAGGCAAAGGAAACCTATTATATCTGAGAGAATGAATGGAGGGGGATGAATATAGTGAGTATTTTACTGCCATCAGAATTGGCTTTAAGAGAAAAAAATTTAGACATATTCAATTTATGATGAAACTTCTCCCATCTCACTGAAAAGTGAGAAGGGAAAGTGAAAAGGGAAGGAATAAACTAATCAGAAAGGAATATGGAAATTGTGAGGGAAAGGAGTAAGATGGGGGAAGAAATCTAAGGGGGGGAGGGATACTAAAAAAGGGAGGTGTGTGAGAAGCAAGTGGTGTTCACAAGTTTAATACTGGGAAGAGGGGTAAGGAGGAAAGAAGGGAGAAAAGCATAAAAAGGGGTTAACAAGATGGCAAGTAATACAGAATTGATAATTTTAACCATAAATATGAACGGGGTAAACTCCCCCATATAGAGAAAGCAGTTAGCAGAATGGATTAAAAGCCAGAATCCTACAATATGTTGTTTACAGGAAACACACCTGAAGCAGGGAGATACATGCAGAGTAAAGGTAAAAGGTTGAAGCAAAATCTACTTTGCTTCAGGTGAAGTCAAAAAAGCAGGGGTAGCCATCTTGATCTCAGATCAAGCAAAAACAAAAATTGATCTAATTAAAAGATAAGGAAGAGCACTATATCTTGCAAAGGGTAGCATAGATAATGAAGCAATATCAATAGTAAACATATATGCACCAAGTTGTGTAGCATCTAAATTCTTAAAAGAGAGATTAAGAGAGCTGCAAGAAGAAATAGACAGCAAAACTATAATAGTGGGAGATCTCAACGTTGCACTCTCAGAATTAGATAAATCAAACCATAAAATAAATAAGAAAGAAGTCAAAGAGATAAATAGAATATTAGAAAAGTTAGATATGATAAATCTCTGGAGAAAACAAAATGGAGACAGAAAGGAGTACATGTTCTTTTCAGCAGTTCATGGAACCTATACAAAAATAGACCATATATTAGGACATAAAAACCTCAAACTCAAATGCAGTAAGGCAGAAATAGTAAATGCATCCTTTTCAGACCACTATGCAATAAAAATTACACTCAACAAAAAGCCAGGAGAAAGTAGACCAAAAATAATTGGAAACTAAATAATCTCATACTAAAGAATGATTGGGTGTAACAGCAGATCATACATATAATTAATAACTTCACCCAAGATAACAACAATAATGAGACATCATACCAAAATATGTGGGATGGAGCCAAAGTGGTAATAAGGGGAAATTTCATATCTCTTGAGGTCTACTTGCATAAAATAGAGAAAGAGAAGGTCAATGAATTGGGCTTGCAACTAAAAAATGCTAGAAAAGGAACAAATTAAAAACCCCCAGTCAAACACTAAACTTGAAATTCTAAAAATAAAAGGAGAGATCAATAAAATTGAAAGTAAAAAAAAACTATTGAATTAATTAATAAAACTAAGAGTTGGTTCTATGAAAAAACCAACAAAATAGACAAACTCTTAATAAATCTGATTTAAAAAAGGAAAGAGGAAAATCAAATTGTTAGTCTGAAAAATGAAAAGGGAGAACTTGCCACTAACGAAGAGGAAATTAGAGCAATAATTAGGAATTTCTTTGCCCAAATTTATGGCAATAAATTTGACAACTTAAATGAAATGGAAGAATACCTTCAAAATATAGCTTGCCCAGATTAACAGAGGAAGAAGTAAATATTCTAAACAGTCCCATCTTAGAAAAAGAAATGGAACAAGCTATTAACTAACTTCCTAAGAAAAAATCCGTAGGACCAGATGGATTTACATGTGAATTCTACCAATCATTTAAAGAACAATTACCTCCAATGCTATATAAACTATTTGAAAAAATAGGGATTGAAGTAGTCCTACCAAACTCCTTTTATGACACAGACATGGTACTGATACCTAAACCAGGTGGGCTGAAAATAGAGAAAGAAAATTATAGACCAATCTCCCTAATGAATATTGATGCTAAAATCTTAAATAAAATATTAGCAAAAAGATTACAGAAAATCATCCCCAGGATAATATGCTATGACCAAGTAGGATTTATACCAAGACTGCAGGGCTGGTTTAATATTAGGAAAACTATTAGCATAATTGACCATATCAATAACCAAACTAACTAACAAAAAACATATGATCGTCTCAATTGATGCAGAAAAAGCATTTGATAAAATCCAACATCCATTCCTAAAAACACTTGAGAGTATAGGGAAAATGGACTTTTCTTGTTAGTCAGAACATATATTTAAACCATCAGTAAGCATCAATGCAATGGGAAAAACTGGAACCTTTCCTAGTAAGATCTGTAGTGAAGTAAGGTTGCCCACTATCACCATTATTATTCAATATTGTATTAGAAACACTATTCAGCAATAACAGTCGAGAAAGAGATTAAAGGAATCAGAATAGGCAATGAGGAAACCAAACTATCATTCTTTGCAGATGATATGATGGTATACTTAGAGAACCCCAAAGATTCTACTAAAAAGCTATTAGAAATAATTCATAACATTAGCAAAGTTGCAGTTATAAAATAAACCCCCATAAATCCTCAACATTTTTATACATCACCAACAAAATCCAACAGCAAGAGATACAAAGAGAAATTCCATTCAAAATAACTGTCGACAGCATAAAATATTTGGGAATCTATCTACCAAAGGAAAGTCAGGAATTATATGTGCAAAATTACAAAAAAACTTTCCACACAAATAAAGTCAGACTTAAATAATTGGAAAAATATTAAGTGCTCCTGGAAAGGCCAAGCAAATATAATAAAGATGACAATATTCCCTAAACTAATCTATTTATTTAGTGCTATACCTATCAGACTTCCAAGAAAATATTTTAGTGATCTAGAAAAAATAATAACAAAATACATATGGAATAATAAAAGGTCGAGAATCTCAAAAGAATTAATGAAAAAAAAATCAAATGAAGGTGGCCTAGCTGTACCTGATCTAAAACTATATGATAAAGCAGCAGTCACCAAAACCATTTGTATTGGCTAAGAAATAGATTAGTTGATAGTGGAACAGGTTAGGTTCACAAGACAGAGTAGTCAACTATAACAATCTAGTATTTGACAAACCCAAAGACCTAATTTTTGGTATAAGAATTCATTATTTGACAAAAACTGCTGGGATAACTGGAAACTAGTATAGCAGAAATTAGGCATCGACCCACACTTAACACTGTATACCAAGATAAGATCAAAATGTATCCATGATTTAGACATAAAGAACGAGATTATAAATAAATTGGAGGAACATAGGATAATTTATCTCTCAGACTTGTGGAGGAGGAAGAAATTTGTGACCAAAGATGAACTAGAGACCATATTGATCATTAAAATAGAAAAAATTTTGATTAATCAAATTAAAAGCTTCTGTACAAACAAAACTAATGCAAACAAGATTAAAAGCGAAGCAACAAACTGGGAAAACATCTTCACAGTTAAAAGTTCTGATAAAGGACTCATTTCCAAAAAATATAGAGAACTGGCTCTAATTTATAAGAAACCAAACTATTTTCCAATTGACAAATGGTCAAAAGATATGAACAGACAATTTCAGAGGATGAAATTGAAACTATTACCACTCATATGAAAGAGTGTTCCAAACTTATTAATCAGAGAAATGAAAATTAAGACAACTCTGAGATACCACTACACACCTGTCAGATTGGCTAAGATGACAAGAAAAAATAATGATGATTGTTGGAGGGGATGCCGGAAAACTGGGACACTGATACATTATTGATGGAGTTCTAAATGAATCTACACATTCTGGAGAGCAATCTGGAATTATGCTCAAAAAGTTATCAAACTGTGCATACCCTTTGACCCAGCAGTGCTACTACTGGGCTTATACCCAAAGGAGATACTAAAGAAGGGAAAGGGACCTGTATGTGCCAAAATGTTTTTGGCAGCCCTGTTTGTAGTGGCTAGAAACTAGAAAATGAATGGATGCCCATCAATTGGAGAATGGTTTGTTAAATTGTGGTATATGAAATGATATGGAATATTATTTTCCTGTTAGAAATGACCAGCAGGATGAATACAGAGAAGCTTGGAGAGACTTACATGAACTGATGCTGAGTGACATGAGCAGAACCAAGAGATTATATACGTCAACAACGATACTGTATGAAGATGTAATCTGATGGAAGTGGATTTATTTGACAAAGAGACCTAATTCAGTTTCAATTGATCAATGATGGACAGAAACAGCTACATCTAAAGAAAAAAAAAAAACACTGGGAAATGAATGTAAACTGTTTGCATTTTTGTTTTTATTCCGGGGTTATTTTTACATTCTGAATCCAATCTCCCTGTGCAACAAGAAAACTGTTTGTTCTGCACATACATTGCATCTAGGATATACTAAGACATATTCAACATATATAGGACTGCTTGCCATCTAGCGGAGGGGGCGGAGGGTGGGAGGGAAAAATCAGAACAGAAGTGTGTGCAGGAGATAATGTTGTAAAAAAATTACCCTGGCATGGGTTCTGTCAATAAAAAGTTATTATAATAAAAATAAATAAAAAAGAAAATCAGGATAAAATAAAAATTGAAAGTGTACATGGATCACCTCAGGAAAAAGATACAAAAAAAAAATAAAATTCCCAGAAATTATAACTAAATTCCAGAGTTCATAGTTCAAGGAAAAAATATTTTAAAATGTTAAAAAGAAATCATTCAAATACCCTCAAATCCCAGTCAGGATCAAATAAGATTTAGCAGCTATCACTTTAAAGGAATGAAGGGCTTGGAATGTAATATTTCATAAAAATAAAGTGCCTATGATTACAATCTAGTATAATTTACTTGAAAAAAAAAAGATTACAATCCTTCAAATGAAAAGTAGTGCCTAATGAAGTAGGAGATTTTCAACCATTCCTGATTTAAAAAAAAAAAAACAGCTGAATGTAATTTTTAAAAATATATATATGATTTAAAAGAAGTATAAAAAAACTCTAACCTTAAAAAGAAATCTTAAGCTCTCTGTAATATTAAATTGTTCACATTCCGATATGGATAGATGATACATGTAATACCTAAGCACATTATCTTTACTTATTAAGGTGGTTAGAAAATGTTTACAGAGGTAGAGGGCATTGGGATGAGTCATTTATGTTAGTATGATTTCAAAAACCAGGGGGTTGATTAATGAAAAGGAAAAGCCTGGGAGAAGGAGAAAGGGACTGGAAGAATGAGAAAAAAATAACTCAAAAAAGATGCACAAGAATGTACTTTTTTTTTATTTTACATTGGCATGGAAAATGGGGGTAGTTGGACAATGCTTTAACCTAGTTCTCATTTACACCAGTTTGAAAGGGGTGGAAGAATACACATACATTTTCACTTTGCAACAGAAATCTGTCTTATTTAACAGGAAAGCATGAGGAAAAAGGCAAGGAGGTGATGAGGGAAGGGACATAAATGGAATAAAGAGAAATAAAAAAGACTTTTGAGGATGGAGAAAGTTTTAAAAAAAAGGGAAAGAAGAGGAGATAACAGGAATAGAATGATGTGTGATGTTTAAAAATTTTGAGAGACATCATTTCTGGGTAAGCATCATTTTATTAATAATGTTAGCATGTTGTTGTGGAGAGAATTGGAGTTAAGTTGCTTGCACAGGGTCATACTGCTAGGAAGCATTTAAGTTTCTGAGATAGGATTTGGAACATAGTTGAAACAGAAAAACACACAGAGTTTATTATATACTGCATCTAAAGTTAAAAAAAGGCAAGGGTAGCAATCATTATCTTAGAAAAAGCACAAACAAAAGTAGCCCAATTAAAGGAGATAATTAAATAAACAGCATTTTCATTAAAAAAGCACCACAAAGAAGTAATATCAATACCATATGTGCTTTAAATGGCATAGCATCCAAATTATTAAAGGCAAATTTAAATGAGTTACAAGAGGAAATAAATAGTAAAAATATACTAGTTGAGGATTTCTGATAAATCTATCAATCTAATCATAAATCAATTATGAAATATGGGAGGGATATAGAATTTTAGAACAGTTAGATATGATAGATCTCTGGAAAATAAATTGAATGGTTATAGAATGGAGTACATTTTTTCTCAACTTTACATGGCATATTCACAAAAATGTGACTTCATTTAGGATGTAAAATCCTTAAGAGCATTTATAAATGTATCCTTTCAATCACAATACAATTAAAATTACCTTTAATAAAGAGCCTTGGAAATGTGGATTTAAAAAAATTGAAATTAAAAAAAATTATTATCCTTAAAGAATGAATGGGTTGAAGAATAAATAATAGAAACAATCATTAATTTAATTAAAGTTTATGACAACAATAAGACACTTAATTTGTGGGATGCAACAACTGTGGGATGCATGAGAGAAATTCTAGATATTTAAATGTTTATATGAATAACAGAGACAGAATAAATTAATGAAGTGGATACGCAATCAATTTGAAAAAACTGAAAATCTGCAAACCAATGGGAAAAAATTCTGAAAACGAAAGGAGATTACCAAATTTGTAAGTTTAAAAAGTGTTATTAAATAAAAACAGGGGCAGCTTTTATGAGGAAAATAATAAAATATGTTAAGTTATAAGTCAATTTGATTAAAAAAGAGATAAAGTAAATTGGCAGACTTAAAAATATAAAATTATTGCACCATCAATGACGACAAACTTGAAAGAATTATTAGATGCTATTTTAACCATTTATATGTCAATAAATTTTAAAATCTAAGTGAAATGTGCAAATATTTAGAAAAACATAAACAAAAAAGAAAAAAATTAAATGACCATATCTTAAGAAATTGAACAAGCTATAAATAATCTCTAAGAAAAATCAACAGAATCAAAATGCATTTTTGAACAAATTCTACTAAACATTAAAGAACAATTCATGTGAATACTTTCTACCTTTTTTAAATAAGTAGAGAAATCATACCAAATTCCTACTGTGACATAAATATGGTTTCGATGCCTAATCCAGAGAGAGTAAAAAGAAAAAAAGAGAGAGAGAAAGAAAACTATAAATTTCCCTAATGCAATAAAAAAAAAAATACTTTCAAGATTAAAGCAATATGTCACAAGAATCGCACACCATGTCCAGGTAGGAATTAACCAAGTAAGCAGAGCTTTTTTAAAAAAATATTTGGAAAACTATAAACATAATTGATCACATTAATTAAAAAAATAAATAACAGCTCATATGATTATCTCAATCTATTAGAAAAGTCTTTTGTCAAAATATAACATCCATTACTTTAAAAAAAATTTAGAAAGTATAAGAATAAATGGAGCCTTTCTTAAATATAAATAATATCATAAGCTAAAAGTTTTCCCAATAAAATTGGGTTGGAAGCAAAGATGTCTCTTACCATCCTTTTTATCCAATATTTTATGAGTTATGTTACCTCTACTAAAAAGTCAAGAAAAAAATTGAATAACACTAGATAACCTGGGGGGTGAGGACCTTTTACTCTTTTTTATTTGACATGATGTTACACTCAGAAAATTCTACTTAATCAATTAGAAAGCTGATTGAAACAATAACTTTAGCAAAGTTACAGAATACAAAATAAAGCAATAAAACATCAATATTTCTAAATATTATCAAGAAAACCAGCAGGAAAATATAAAAATATAAATTCCTTTTAGAATATTTTCAGACACTTCTTTTTGTTTGTTTGTTTGGTTTTTTTGGGTTGTTTTCCTTTGTTTTTAAAGAGGACTATGACATCAGGTGTCATAGAAGATACAAAAATCTACTGAAGAAAACAACTTCTTAAAAGTTCAATTGGTCAAATGGAAAAAACAGTACAAAAACTAATGGAGGAAAACGCACCTTAAAAATTATAATTGGGCAAGTGGATGGTGATGATGTGATATGTAAGTGAATTAGATGTAAATAAAGTTTACTGTTTTTTCATACCTTTACTACCTTTACTACCGAGTTTGTATTGTAATGAAAAACAGTATATTTGGAGTTTGCTATTTTTATAATGTCCCTGTAACAATTCAATTTAAAGAGACTAAAGTGAGTTATCTATCCAGATTCAAATAAGCAACAATTTAATTGATTATTTAAGGGGTAGTTGGGGCACTTAAGGCTAGTTGTAGTCAATGAAGCTAAATTAACATATAGCATTGGAAAATCACAAATTAATCGGTGTAATATATAGCTCAACTTCCACAATAGCTATAATTAGTTCAAATTTCCCTTTTGCATCATCTTTTTGTTGGTGGTGGGAGGACTCTTCCCTTTATAGAAAAATTAAAGAACTACAACCACAGTATATCTCATATTTTAATACTTTATTTTGTAAAGCATTTTGCAAATGCTCTCTTCAATTTATTTTCAATGTTTAATTACTCCTAAGCACCTGATTCATTGAAGGATTTTTTTAAGAATTAAATCTTATGGATTCTGGTTAGATAGTGAAGTAAGTAAATTTCAAGCTCTCCAAACTTCCCCTACAAATAGAACAAATTTGTCACTCAGGGCAAACATAGACTGATGAAAAATACAGAAGACTTGAAGCAGAACAAGAGTCTTCCAAGGCAACCCAAAAAGATCTGAAGAAAGATCCTGAGCAGAAACTTTCACCTCCTGGACTGTTTGTAGAGTGAGGGTCCAAGTTCAAGAAACCTGAGGGAACCTCTGCTAATTAGGAATGGTAGGCCCAAATGCTGAAGAGGTGGCCTGTGTGAGAATGAACCAGAACACTCTGTAAGTACAGAGGCAGTGGGGCAAGGATGATGCTGGCTGCTGGGTTTTGCTGGAGGGCAAAGAATACCCTGGAGGGGGTATTCTTGGTTTGGGTTTCCATCTCAGATGGGAGAATTGAAAGCAAGACTAAATCATCTTTCCCGTATTCCACAATTTGAGGTGCTTACACAAATACTTCTTTTTCTTTTTTTAAGAAATGAACTGGTAAAAGAGTAAGAACCCCACTATAGAAATGTATTACAAGAACAGAGAAGACTGGGATTCATCTTCAGAAGAGGACATTGAAATAAAGGAAAAAAAAGCTTCTACCCCAAAGAGTAACATGAAATGATCCCTGTTCAAAAAAAATTATAGAAGAACTCTAAAAAGAATTTAAAAATCAAATGAGAGACATTGATGAAAAACTAAAACTAAAAATCATCCAAGAAAAACAAGAAGATTATGAAAAAAAATAACCAACTAGAAAATGACATATGAAGTCTCAAAGATGAAAATAACTCTTTGAAAAATAGAAATGGGCAAAGAGAAGCCAGTGAAGCTATGAGAGAACAAGAAATAACAAAACATTATAAGGAATGAAAAAAATAGAACAGAATGTGAAAAATCTTATAAGAAAAAACAACAGATCTGGAGAACCGATCAAGAACAAAAAATATAAGAATAATTGGACAGCCTGAAAGTTGTGACCAAAAAAGAGTGTTGAGACAACAATGCAAGAAAGAATCCATGAAAAATTGTCCTGGAATGATAAAACACCAGGGGAAAGCAGAAACAGAAAAAAAAATCCACTGATTGCCACTTCAATGAGATACTTTGGGGAAATCATATAGAAATACTATTACCAAATTAAAAAAAAATCAAAGAGAAAATTTTGAAAAAAAAAAAAGAAGAAAAAATAATTAAAATATGCTGGGGCTACAATTAGAATGGTACAGGACTTAGTAGCCACAGTAAAAGACTGCACATCCTGGAATCATATCTATTGATAATCAAAAAAACTAGACCTGTGACCAAAAATTCCATGTCCAACAAAGTTATCTATATTATGAAATAAGAAAAAATGGTCATTCAGCAAACTTGCAGATTTTCAGGACTATCAACATAACTTGAACTTAATAGAAAATGTAACATATAAGAGCCAATATTAAAAATCAATTTCAAAGAACTCAACATAGATACATGATTTTTGTTTTTTGTTACATGAGAAATGTATACCATTTGTTTAAGATTGATATCAATAATAGGGTAGCTCAAAAGAATGATTGGGGCAGATTCAAAATAAAAATAGTAATTGTGTTATATAAATGAGGTGCAGAGGAAAAATAGAGACTTGAACATTAGGGGGGGAAGGAGACTAGTTCTGAAAACATATGTCACATTGGAAATGGGTTAAATAAACAACAATACATATATACCATGAAGTATATAGTACCCTGCAAAATCCATAAAGAAATAAAAGGGAAGCAAAGGATGAGAGAAGACAAGAGAGGTATCCGTGAGTGGATTGAGGTTAAATAATAGCAAGACATGTTATATGCAGAATTAAAGCAAGGAGTGATCAGGGATAGGAAAGATATGTTGTGTGTATAGGTGGAATATCTGTGTATGTATGTATCTATATAGATACACATAAATATATTATTTCTTAACATAGCTTGCTTGGGGGTGGTGAAAGAGGGAAAAAAGAATAAACTGAAAAGTTGTGCAACAAAGAACAAAAGAAAAATTTCCAAGGAAATAAAGAAAAAACAGACACTCATGAATATTTCTTCTACATATATATGTATGCACATACACACACACACACACACACATATATATGGCACATGACAGTGTTTTCTTTTGTTTTCTTTCGTTTTATCTTCCTTTTCTCTTTTCCTTTTTTCCCCTTACTCTGTCTTTTTTTTTTTAATAAAATAAGTTAATCAAAAATTTAAAAAGAATTTCTTTTCTAATTATCACTGCAAACAAGTTGTCTGGAGTAACCTAACAAAGTACCATTATGTTCTGGTACCAGGAAATTGGCCTTTTAATAAAACTATTAAAATGCACAAATTAATTAACAACAACAAAAATAGTTATACAAATCACTTGATATGTGCAGTCAGGAAAACCTGAATTAAAATAATAAATTGATATAGACTCATCATAGAAAGTTGTATTATTATAGCACTGCCTGAAACATTTGATTGTGATGTGTAAACTAAATCTTTGTGAGGAAGTCAAACATACCATAATATAGATATTCTATTTTTTCCGTTAATCCTTTTGTAAAAATAATACAATTAGTTTAAAAAAAATAAATAAATAAGGCAGCTAGATGGCTCAGTGGATAGGATATTAGCCTGGAAGTCAGGAGGACCTAAATTCAAATTTGACCTTCGACACTTAACACTTACTGACCTGGGGCTTGTCACTTAACTCCAATTATCTTGCCACAAAATAAATAAATAAATAAAATAACCTAACTGAAATATTTTGAAAGCCAAAATATGTAGAAAATAATTACAGACCATATTTAGTTGTTTTCAGTAATTTAATTTAGTTTCTCTTAATATTTTGTTGTCTCTATTTTTAAAAGTAAAATAATTACATTTTCAAAAGCTCAAACACTTAGGATATAATGCATTTGTACCTGATATTTCTAATTTTTCAAGGTGATCTTGGAACTCTTTATGTATTTCCTGAAATCTCTGGCTTCATTGCTTCTATTCTTTACATTTCTCCTTGGTGGGGAAAAAATTCTATCACAAGATAAAAAATAAAAGAGAATGGAAATAATGATTATAAATTAAAGTCAATATTTACTCACAAGTATTCTCTCATTTTTATCCAAGTCATCAGTTTCTGCTAGTAGTTGAAAGGCAGATGGAAGTTGGAAGTTTCTCAATGATTATTTTTCCTCATTTTGAAGGGTAGAATTATAATTAAATTGGATCAAGGAATTAGTAACGCCTTTGCTTTGAATTCACAGAATAGTCCAAGAAATGACTGGAAAATCTGAAGTAATCCTATGTTTTGCCTTTGCATTAGGCTTCTGATATGTGAAAACAATCTAAATCAACTCAATCAGTCTTATTTTCTTATTTTGACCATTATTGAATGATGATAGAATACTGAATAGAAATGAAACACTGAAAACAATGAAACACTGAATAGAAATGTGAATACATAATATCACTTTGTGGAATACAAACCACTTGTTCACAAAATGTCTGCTTATCCTTTCTATTGTTCTCTGACTTTTCAGAACTACCATTTTTTCTCAGTGTCTTCATTCTCTAATTTCAGGTTGCAGACTTTTAATATTTCCTTTATTTATCTTTGTATCATTTTCATATATCCTTTCCCCTTCAAAAAGTTCTTTCATTCTTTCAAGGACTATTTTTTCTCCCCAATAATGTGTAAAGTCATTCTAATTTTTTTCCTTTAGGACAAAATTCAACTTTTCTATTGGCCATACAGAAGTGTTACATAGTTCTGGAAGAAGTATGGGCACAAGGTACTATTTGGAGGTCAACACAACTTCTTTTTGCCCTTCATAGTTGCTTGAAGTAAGATTAACAGTCATTTATCTTATTTTTCAAAGCTCTCTTGTTTCATCCTTGTGGCTAACGACTATGACAAATGGCCAATTTTTGAGACATAAGATTCCAGACACACCTAATTTTAAACTGCAGCTTCAATTCATAAACTACTTTCTATTTCTCTTGACACCACATTCTCTGGAATCTGTTAAAGAGAAAATACATGCACATATGACATAAGAACTTAAGACAAAAGAATAAAAGGACACAATGATACATTTGAATTATCCGATGAAATATTATATTCATCTTTTAATCCCCTAGAGCATCATCACTCACAATACCCTATTTTTCTTTAAGGTTCATTCAATTGAGATTTATCATTCTATCAAAATTCTGGTAACTGTTATCTAGTCAGAGTTCACTTTCCTTCCTCAATGAATTCAGGAGTTATTTCATTATTTTACATGGAAATATTTCAACATATATGTTGAAAGTTCTTTAAGCACTATTTCTATGTCCCTTAATTTACTCATTATCACCTCAACTACATAAGCAGATTATCATACTCTTGATCTTAATATCATCCTTTCCATATTCATTGAACTCCAAATTTCCAATCTTATCCTCTGCCTTTAGACCCCAGCTCCTTTCTTTGTACTTAGTAAGCTCTCCACTCTTCCCATCTCTAAACTTTTAATGTTAGCATCAATCTCCTTCCTTCATCATCTTTATTGTAAGATAACACAACAAGAAAGCTGGAAAAGAGAAATTGTCTCAATAAGTAAACATTCAATCCGTTTACTAAATAGGCTGCCATAATCAATAGTTTGGCACACAAGCCATTTTCACAGCTTTTTAGAGGTGTATAAAAGATGATTTTGAATAGCATTACCTCACAAAAAAGAACAGCTGGGGTGGGGGGTAGGACATGCTTACAGAAAGCATGGCATGAGATACAATTAAGCTTAATCATCCTGAAAGCATTTATATGTGAACCTGGAAGGAGGACAAATAAATATGAGATGAGACAGACTACAGGATGTTTCTATGGTGAAATTATTTTCATCAGTTACAATAATAGAAGCAGTGAATTTGGACTCTACTCTTTCTGTACTTGCTGTACCATGTTATGGAGTGTCAAAGCAATCTAATAGAAAAATTTGAAAAGAATGAGTGGAACTAAACAAATATAGAGATGAAAGATTTTCACAGTGTTCCAGGATCAAATTTCAACATATCTCTGATTTCAAAAGAAGTTAGAATATCACTGTAACTAAGTGCTATAATGGATAGAGTACCAAGCCAGAGTCAGAAAAACTTTAATTCAAATTCAGATTCAGACAGTTAGTAAATTGTGATCAGGGAAGTCACTTAACTTTTGCCTGCCTCAGTCTCTTCATCTTCAAAAATGGGGAAAATAAAAGCAGTTTCCTCAAAGAGTTTTGTGAAGATCAAATGAGATAACTATAAAGCATTTAGCACAGTACCTTACATGTAATAAATCCTATATACATATTAATTATTATTTATTTGTAGATTTACTGAGCACAGATATGGACCATGCTTATGAAATTTGTTACTATTTTCTGTGAATAACAAATTAAAGTTACTGCACAAACTTATGCACTTCTATTAGTAATCTACGTTTTGCCTGTTTGCCCAATTTTAATAGCATATATGTATACATATGTATATATGTGTATATCCATGAACATATATGTATGTCTGGGTGTATCTTATATGTTTATATTTATATATAATATATTATTTTATATTTTTATAAATATTTTATACTATATATATATATTTATATATTTAAATATAATCAGGAACTTGGGCTCTCCCATACTGTTGACTAAGAGTGAATGAAATCTTTCATTTGGACAAGAATCCCTGGGGAAAAAAAAACCCTCTAGTTTTGGAACTATTGCTCTATCTTGAGAGGTTTTGAATGGCAACTAAGTGTGTGCAAACGCTCCTACCACACTATATCTATCTGACTGCAAATCACCACATCATCCCTGGGGATACACATTCCTTTAAATGTGAACATAAACCAACTATTTAGGTATGATTTACATGTTTTATGTATAATCATATATTTATAATTATAATCATAAATCACAATCATAAGTAAGCCACAAAAAGAAATTAATGCTCACTTTGGTACATCTTGGGTGTTTATATTTTATGAATTTATCTGTCACTGAGTATTTTGGTCAACATCTACAGAAATTTCTTCACAACTACAATGTGGAGCCAGGGGTGCCAGTCTTATAATATTAATTTGTAAATGAGGATGATGAGCTTTTGTGAGGTTAAGTGAGGTGTGCTCAAATTTAGTGTTCTCTCCACTACTTTCATTGTTTTTTAGTCATTTTGCAGTGGCATCTAACACTTTGTGATTCCTGTGAGGATTTTCACAGCAAAGATACTGATGTGGTTTGCCATTTGCTTCCTCAACTAGCTTTAAAGATGAAGAAATTGATACACAGAGGGTTCAATGACTTAATCCAAGTCACACAGCTAGTTAGTTGAGTCTTTCTAAATCCAAGTCTGGTGCTCTATCCACTAGACCACTGAGCTGCTCCTTATTTGTAGGCAGGTAGACATTGTGACCCTGAATTCTATCAGACTGTTTGGTATTCTATCACTATCTTGTTTCACTGACATTTCAAATTGTGAATGGGAATTTTCCCTTGGGTGGTCTAGTCCAAAGATACAACAGGCCAAGGATCATGGAATATTGGGAATTATTTTTGTTTAAGCTCTTTTCCTATTTTAGAGACCCAAAGTATTATATTAAAAAGTATTTTATTATTATTTAAGGTGTATAAAATGTTTTCCTCAAACTGTCCATGTAACTTAGTAGTCATGTCCCATTAATTAGTCCCCTTAATTCCTATGGTCAAACAGTTTGCACATGTCTGAAATAGGATTTGAAACTAATTATCTAAGTTTCTAGCATCATGCTAGATACCACAATGCACTTTTTATTTCTCTCATTCTCACCATAGGAAACCATTGTTAACTTTAGTTTGATGATGTTTTACTGGTACAAAGATAGAAGGATGTAAGGGACTGTTTCCTATCTTAAACTGTTCTCCAATTTTCTATATACTTTTGTGACCAGCATGAGTGTGGAAACTTGTCAGTACTTCTAACTCCAATATGGAGTCATTTGTATTCTTTTCATTTTAACAACTTGAGTTTAGATTCATTTCACCTGGGAAAGAATATCCAAATCATTTTTTATCATAGCCCCTAACCTGAATTGACTATTATTTGGATTGTACTTAAAATTCTATCTAAATGACTACAGAAGCTATCTTGCTCTTTGGCTTGTCAGCACTGTCCTATTTCCCTTTAATTGGACCAGAAGCCTTGGAAAAACACCTCTAGTTTTGGAACTCTAACCCTATCTTAAGAGGTCTTTGAATGGCAGCTAAGTGTGTGCAAATTTTCCTAGCACACTATTCTCCGCAGATCTATTTCTCCGCAGATCACTACATTATGTTTTATATCTCATCTAGTAATGACCTTCAGAAAATTAACATCTATTTTGCCACAGCGTCCATACCAATACCTTATTTTATCCCCTATTTCAGTCTTTTTCACCTGGATGATAATCCAATCAACATCTACTTTGTCCTAGACATAATGGATCAATTCACTGTCCTAAGCATGAATTCTCTTGACCAAAACTGCTTCACCAGAAAGCTACTTCCCTATATCTGATTTTATCTTCCCTATTACAATGTAAGCATGGAAGACAGAGAATATCTCACTTTTTAAAATTTGTATTATTATCACTTAAGTTTAACATCCTGATTGGCACTAGCATTTAGCAAATGTTCCTCTTTCTTCCCCCTCATCCTTCCTTCCTTCTCTCTTTCCTTCTTTCCTTCCTTCCTTCCTTTCTGCCTGCTTGCATACCTTCCTTCCTGTCTGCCTTCTTTCTTTCCTCCTCCTCTTCCTCTCCTTTCCCTCTCTTCCTCTTCTTTCTACCCTCCCTCAATTCCTTTGTTCTTCCTTCCTCCATTCCTCCTTCCCTTCCTTCTTCAGTTCCTCCCTCCTTTCCTTCTTTTTTCCTTCTTTCTCCTCCTTCCTTCCTTCATTCCTTCCTGCCTTCCTGCCTTGCTATTTTCCTCCTTTTTGCTTTCCTTTCCTTCCTGCCTTCGGTCTTTCTTTCATTCCTACTTCCCATATTTTCTTAGATCACAAAAATGATATGCAATGTTTGTTAAATGTTCTCAGTTCAGTCAAAAAACACAAATACTGACTCACATGTCACCTCACTGATAATAAAGGATGTATTGTTATACAATAATTTAATGATTCCATTTTCCTGCTGTCACACAAAAGGACCCTCCCCCCCATAGATTTTGTAGAGTTTCTATGATTTTCCTTTCACACTGACATTCTCAAAGAAAGGAATTTAGCTATTGAACGTTAGGTAATGGTCAGGATAATTCTCTGAACCACATTTCTCATTGTTGGGCTCATTGATATCCATTATTCTAATGCTGTTAGTTTTATGATCCCAATAAACTGGAGGCAAATTCAAGCAAATAGCTTATAACAATAGCAATCATCTTTAAGACAACTAAGGAATTACAAAATAAGGTACAAAAACAAGGCTTGACATTGATATTAATTTAAATTAATTGAATTGAATTAAATTTTAAAAATCCAGTTTGCTCACATAAACATGATAAGTATGTGTGTATGTATGTTTCCATGTATGTATGTCTATTTATCTATAACATATTTGAAAAAGAAAATTAGTGCTGTTTAAAGCTATTAAAGTTTAAAATCAATTTAAAAATCTTGTAATAACTTGTATTTGTCAATTGCTATCTATCATTTGTCTCTATTTGTATCTTATCATCTATCTCTATAACTATATATCATCTTTTTATGTATTCATATCATCTCTCTTCCTGTATGTATATATGTGATTTTCATCTATATCTAAAAGTTTATGCAATTCTCATAATAATATGATGTAGATAGGTACTATAGGTACAATAATACTATTGGTATTATTTTTCACATTCTATAGGTGAAAAAAAAATGGACCCAAAGTAATAAGCTACCTATCTGTAGTGACATGTCTAATAAATAACAAAGTCAAGAATCAAATTTTGTCTCACAAGAAAGTGTGGCATATTTAGAAAATAAAGTCTATTTTAATTACAATTACCATTTATATCCATATTCCAATTATTCTATAAACTTCCCCATAGACTCTGTTCAGAGCACAGACTGACAATTTTCCACATATCAAATCGATAGTGATTTCTATGTGAAATGACCCCTAAAGGGGTCTCATTAAAAGTGACATCTGAGAATTAATATCCTTATCTGACATGGTGAATAAACTAATAGTTTCTCATCTGATTCTGTTCTCTGTTTTTGGAAGCGCCAGCTACTTATTTTTGATTCTTAAATGGAGTTCAACCACTCATATATGCAATACATTTTCCATCCCACATTTCTTTTGTCTCAGTTACCATCACTGGCCCCTAAGCTAGAACCATTTCTTCTCATTGGGGGCAATTTCCTTCACATTTATTTCATTCATTTACTATTAAACATTTCTTAACTAAGTAATTCCATATTTAAGTCACTGTGGCAGGTCCTGAGGCTATAAGCATTCGGTCAAAACATTCTCTGACCTTAAGGAGGAAGAAAGTATTGTGTGGAAAGCAACACACATACACACACACAGGTAAGTCAAAACAAAACAAAACAATCCTCCCTGTGTGGCATGTATTGAAGTAAAATCTCTACCTTCCCCACCTATTTGCCATATAGGGTCAACACTTTTATGGTATAGCAACAACTCTTTCTTCCCCTACCATTATCCCTGACTCAGGTTCCACTGAATTCAGTTATAAATGTTCATAAAACATAAAACATCTGTTCTATACTTATCTGCCCCATTATGTCTGCCCCAATGCAGAAATTAGCATCAAGTGCCTAATTTTTTCTACCTCTAAATAGATAGATTCCCTTTCCTTATAAATGACAGTAAATTTCCTATGCCATTGATTACCAATCAAAGCGCTATATACATAGTTGAGCTCATTAGAATGATTTCAATTGTTCCTCAAAATTATAGTTTGCTACCAACCAATCCATATTTAGCAAAATGATTCCTTATATATATATATATATATATTCCTTATATATATATATATATGTATATATATATAAGGTATATATATATATATAAATATATATAATTAACCAGACCTTGAAAGACAGAAAAAAGCTTATAAAATCTATTTTAATATTTTTTCTCATTTTAAAGCATATATCTAGATCTCCTTTATAAAGACAAAAATGAAATCACAAAGATCTTAATGTGCAAATGAATCAAGTTTATGTATTTTTTTTACCTAAAAACAAAAGGAACTGAAATTTACCTTTTCATTCTGTTTTTTTTTAAACTTTCTATAAGTATGACATCTTTCTTCAATCCTTTCCATCAATACCTTCACATTCTCAGATCACTAGTCTAAGATAAGACTGGTATTCTTAGAAGCAGAAAAGACTATGGAATTACCACTTATTTGCCTTCTCCTTTTCATGACCCTGTTATTATTTTTTGTCCCCAGAGCCATCTTTGCCAATGCCTGTAGTCCTACAGCTACCTGAAGTAGCTCCCATCCCTTATTGGAATTATCCAGTAAAACACATTCATAATATGCCTCTCCTTATCTCCTTGTTATTTTTTTTTATTCTTCATATGGAAGCTCATTGTCTCCACTATAATTGAATTTAGATATATTTAACTCTGCATCTTCCACATATGATAGACACTTGTCTTACTCAGTTGGAAATACAAGTTAGCATGGTATATTCTTTTTTTTTTCTTTTTCTTTTCTTTTAGGTTTGGTGATATCTCTTTCTTGAATTCTACTCAGTGTTGTGACACAGTTTTCTTTTATTGTCCTGCCTCAGTTTCCCTAAATTGTTCTGCCTCAGTTTCCCTAAATTGTCCTGCCTCAGTCTCCCTGGTTGCAACCCCCCTTTTTTATTTATTAGAACTGAGATAATTAGGGCTGCAGAGATATGGCATTTCAAAAGATATAACTCCAGATGTCCTATCTTAGATACCTAATTGGCATTGTCTATATTTCTAAGTTTCAGACTTCCTGGCTCTAGCTGAACACCTCCTTAACTACTAGTTAGTAATAATGTATGATCCTACCCCCAACCTGTCAGAACCAGATTGATGGTCCCTGCCTGGAGATTTCTGCTCACTAGAGTTTGTACTCCACCCCACTTTGTGAACCTGAGGTTGGAGCTTGTATATATGTCATTGAGAACTCGCATTTGCTGCTGCATGATTTGGACATCAGTCCTGGGGGAATCGTTTATTGATTTTTATTCACAATTTATTGATATTGCAAAATTTACTGATAACAGAATAAAGTACACAGTTGAGACATGGCTACTCAAAACCCAATGTTAGTAACATCTTTTTCCTGATTCCAGGTTATATAATGACCCACATAAAATCCAACCATAGACCTGTCAAACTCTGACCAAACCTGCCTGAAAGGCTGGCCATCTCTCTCTCAAAAGGATATTTAATAATACAAGACAATGAATAAGATACTCACATGGTATTTTTGAAGCCATGAGAAAGGCTGACTCTAATTTCTACAGTGTCTTGTATCAATTAGAAACTATGCATTTAGCATAGTTAAACCATATATGCATTTAGCTGTTTCTGTCTTTCATGTCCATGTCTTCTTCTTCTGACAAAAAAAAAAGGTATAGTCTTTTGCCAGCCTATTTCAATCATGATCATATTATTTTTAATAGGAAAGGGTGTTGGATTTTGTCAAATGATTTTTATACATCTATTGATATAATCATATCATTTCTGTTAGTTTGGTAATTGATATAGTCATTTATGCTACTAGTTTTCTTAATATTAAATCAGCTCCAGGCCAAGATCACCAAATGAATTGTAGGTGGGGGTTATTGTGGGATTTTCCCTTGGGAATCAAGTAGGAGGGTGGGGATGCTCCCAAAGGCCAGGAATAGTTGAGATTCAGGATCTTTCCAACCCTGGTGCATTCTCCCCAAAGATCAGGAATACACAGTTCTATTACATCAATCTCCTATATTTATGCCTATATAGTGACCAACTTTCATTCTTAAAATGTATTGATTTCTTTTATCTGCCACTTTGGATTCCCTGGTTTTCTGTAAGAGTTTGAATCTCATCTTAATTATAAAACATTTACCAATACTTTTTCTGCTATGGTTAACTTATTTCTGTTTTGTATGTACTTTCTCTCTCTTCAAGAGATTAAATATCAGGAGTTCAAAAACTCATTTTTGTTTTTGTATCTCCTGAGCATAGTATAAGATTTGGCTACTTAAGTACTTAAGTGCTGTATTTAAGAAAATTCAGAAACTTAGTAAAGGCTGGTTAATTGATTCTTTATGGCCCTTTTATTTGCATTGTTGTTTATATGAAATATTCTTAAGAATGTTCTTTGTCCCAGCCCCATCCGGATCTGAGCCAACTTGGGACTCCATCTACAGGCCCCTTTAGCTAAATGTCTCCTTCTAGAAGAGTTAAGCTGGAATCCTCTCTTTGCAGAAGTTCCAAGCATGACAGCCTTACTCCTGGCATGCCAGGACCCTCTGTCCACTGGAATCCTGTTTCTGGTGTCCTCTTTTCTCTACCTTCACCTATTTCCTTAACTAGACTTTAACCTTACTTCCAAACCCCAAAATAAACCTCTTTTATCAATCTAGCTTTTTGGACCTATAAATTCTTTTATAGGGAACTCTCACGCTGCCACTAGACCTCATTTAACTTCTATATCCTTGTGCCGAATCCAAAGTGGTTGCAGGGAAGCTCTATTTGACTCCCTGTACCCCGAACCTGACACCAGACCTCAATTAAACACTAATTTCATTTAGGTACCACATATCTAGACCTCATCATGTTCACCAAAGATGTTCATCTAGATTGTGGAAGCAGTGCTGCCCAAAATACAAATAGTAATTTTCTTTGGCTAAATCAAAAAAACCACACATCCATAAAATGTCTTGCAGTTGAATTGGATATATATTGAGTTAGTCTTTCAGAAACTATAATTTGGACAGGCTATAAAGCTGTACCCTTTTTTAGTTTTCGGGCTAAGAAACTTGGCCCAGAATTTAATAAGGAGAATAATATCAGAAAAACTTCAGAAGTTTTTCAAGAATTCTCATTGTTTCTGTCTAAAAACCAGTGTTTTTAATATTTACCATCTCCCTATAATATTATATGGTTATAAATCAGGTTATTTCAACTGTCCCAGGAACATTATAAACATAGATGAGTGAAGGCATAATGGTGATATGTATAGGGGACATAAGAAAGTTGTAGAACATTTCTGAAAAAGGTAATTAAAAAAAAATTTCTATTAAGTTCATTACAGACATATATGACAAGAAAAGAGGTAAGGTAGTCATTTACTAAGAATGAAGAAAATAGATAAACTGCTATTGCACTGTGTGGGACAGGTCAGATGCAAGACCTCCTTCACAATTAACTAATCAGAGACATCATCAGGTACAAAGAAAAAGCATTTATTTAATGCCTGCAGGGAGAGGCCCAGACACATACCTGGGAGCTATCCTAAATCCACCATGTGCTCCTGGAACCTGGAAGCTTCCAGCTTGTACAGGGTTTAAAAGCAAAAGACTGGAGCCTTCTCATTGGATAGACTAAAAGGATGTAACCATCCCTTGACCAGTAGTCAGTGATGCTGGCTGTCTCCAACAGGTCATGTCACTTCCTGCAACTTCCTATATCCCAGTTTCAAAGTTCATTCCTCCAGAGCTCAAATGACCTCCCCAAGGTCTCAGTTCTGGAAACAGAGATCATGTGACAAAACTGAGAAATACTCCATCCAATCAGTCCCATTCAGCACTGATATTGAAAGAAATGAACAATGGCCTCTATTTTATTGAGTAAAATTGAATTGTACAGAGACATGTTCAAGAATAATGTAGGATAAGAAAATATGAATGAGTAGATAACTACACCAGGGAAAGGATATTATAATGCAGGATCCATTTAAATTCCAAAGATATTAAAATGTAATTAATAATTATTCATGATTTTGCTTTGACTATGATTTTCTGTCGGGATGTTCCAAGTTTATATTTGAATTAGTCTTAATATTTGGAGTCCAAGGTAAAAACAGCATTTTCCAAATACCTTACAGTAATATATATGTGCAACTGATACAGAAGTATGAAGGATAAAAGAGAGAAAATTGAACTGTTTTCCCTTGGACTTTTTTTTGCCCTTCTCTGCCAACTGCCAGTGCTGAGTAATGCTGGAAGTCTGAGACTATTCCCAGAAATTGAGTCAGTAAACGAACACCACATACATTCAGAGGTCACGCTGGGACAAAGGTATTCCTGACTGTACACAACTTTGGAAAACCTACCCAAAACCTGCATTGCCAGATGAGTGTAAGACTTATTTCATGAGAAGAACAGCCCTCATATTATTTAAGCAATACATTTTCTTATTAATGTTAATAACAGCTAGGTGAGCAATTTATAACATACTTTTCTCATACTCTGAAGCAGATGGTGCCAGTATTATCATCTCCATTTTGCTGGGTAAGAACTGAAGTTTAGGCTGAAGTAACTTTTCCATAACCATACTATCATTACATTTTGGAGCTAGGACTTGAACTAAAAAATTCTTAATGCAATTCATTGAAAATATATTAAGCCTCTATTTTGTGGTAAGAAAACAATGCCCAAATACTGTAGCTACTAAGGAAAAAAGGAGAAAAAAGTCTCTCTCAAGGATATTACTTTTTATTGGGGTCAAATAACATTTCAAATATATATGCAAATACAATATAATTTGAGCATAAAGAAAACACTAAAAAACAGATTCAGGAAAGTGGATGTCACTTGGATTGGATTTTGCACTTACTAGATATGATAAACACATAAGTCCTGCAGAAACCACTGAGAAAGGGTATATAGGGAAAAGTGCTGAAAATAGAATTTTGATGTACTCTTTCACAGAAAGATGGGGCACAATAAACCAGCAAATTAAAAGGAATAGTTAGGTAGGCAAGAATTAGAAGTAGAAGGTAATAACATCATGGAAATCAAGGTCTGAAAGAGCTCTCTATATAGGCAGTGAGCTGTTAACAGTAGTGAAATTTGTTGTTCTTTATCCTTCATTTTGGGGAAAAAAAGAAAAACAATGACATCATAGGATGATGATTCACAATGTGAATTAGATTGAAATGAGGCAGAGTTGCATGAATTCCTCAGCCTCTCCCAAGGTAATCAAAATTAAGTGGCCAGACAAATGTTAAGATGATTGGCAATGGCAAAGGATGCAATGACCTGAACATCTTAAGTGCTTCCTTGGTGCAAATTGCTCTCATCTGCTCCTTCTGATGAAGGAAATTTTCACATGTTTAGAGTAAATAACTTGCCAACAGGTTTGGAGCCTGTCTGCGATATTCAGCCTGGTTTAGCTGATCTGCCCAAATTTTTGCTTTATTTTACCAGGGTATACCTACTGCATATATTAAAGCTTCTTGGAGTCACAGATGAGAATTGAGTGGAAGACACCAAAGTTGGAATATCAGTCTTGAAAAGGACTCAGCCAAAGGGCTCATATCTTACACTAGAGATACTAGTTTTCCTTGATCTCACCATGTATGTATGTCAGTAAAACTTGTAGAGGTATAAAGAAGTAGAACGGAAGAAATGCCATTAGATTTTGCATTCTGACTCAATTAACTTCTCTGGCCATCCAATTTAATTATTCTCACCATGATAAACACAATAATAGAAAAATACTCCTCAAGAATTGAAGAATTCCAATTTAGATTAAGGCTTCTTATTCTTAGTTTCATGAAAAGGAT
This sequence comes from Sarcophilus harrisii, assembly GCF_902635505.1. Lineage (NCBI taxonomy): Eukaryota > Metazoa > Chordata > Mammalia > Dasyuromorphia > Dasyuridae > Sarcophilus > Sarcophilus harrisii. The sequence continues at coordinate 523,427,476 of NC_045426.1, forward strand.
CACAAAACTTCTCATAGGCCTTTAGTCAACAATTCTTCAGACTTTCTCCCTACTATCTACTTAGATTTCCTTAGCTCAGATAGAGATATATTAGATAGATAGATAGGTAGATAAATAGATAGATAGATGCATGGATAGATAAATAGACAGATATACACACATATACAGATTTGGGTATAGAGATATATCACCTGCTTCATTTTCAATTATCCAAGATTAATGAATTCCAAGTAGAATGAGTTTTAATGTTAGTACACTGAGAATTTTTATTTACACATTCTTCTTATAGATACAATTGTGAATTAAACTAGAAATTTAAGGGAAATTGAATCACTCTCTTTAAATACAATAATTGTTGAAGACTACAAAACACATCACAGGGCAACATAGTGGCCCATTCTGTTAGTAGTTTATGACTCAATGCAAAAAAAGTATGAGATGATTGAGGAAGACCTCAAATATTTGATGGCAACAAGAATTCACATAACTTCAATGTATAAGAAGCATTATATGTAAATTATATACATTTAATTAATCAACAATGATTGATTTTATATGTGTAGTTGATTGCATATATACTTAATTAAAATATACATATATGTAATTATTATATGCATATATATGCATTTATATATATGCATATGTGTGTATATATATACATATATATATGTATATATATATATATATTTAAATGTGTAAATGGCTGAAGTTCTGAAAATACTACTTAGTCTCTTTTTTTTTCTTGCTCCAGATGACTTTCTTTGAATATAAATTTCAAGGAAAATGTCAATCTTCATGAATAGAGATTTTCCACAGATCTCACAGAGTAGTTTCCTATGTATAGTAAGGATAACATTAGACTAACCCCTATTCCCCTCACCCTGATAATAATTCCCATTTATGCAGCACTTTATTGATCATAATGCATTTTCCTCAAAATACCTTGAGAGTGGAATTATTGGAATTATTATTTCCACTTTGCTAAAAAAAAAAAAAAAGAATGAAAGAAAAGAAAATGAATTACATGGCCATTGCAAAAATTATCTAGAGTCATTCAGCTAGTGTTAGAGTTTAGTTTTAAACAAAGACTTTTTCTATCCCAGGGCTAGCAGATGCGCTCTCTCTCTCTCTCTCTCTCTCATTAAACTAGATTACAGTTTCTCGTTAGCACCTACTTCTTTTAGAAGCCAAAGTATGTTCTTAATAGGATTGTTGTTAATGTGAAATAAGGTGAGTCTAAAAGGGCTTTTCAAAAATTTTAAGTTTGAGTGAAAAGGGAAAGTTCCCAAATCATTATTTAATTATACTTTGTTTTTTACCTTTTTAAATGTAATACATTATGGGGAAAAAATACACAAAGGATATTTTTCCTTTGTATTTGAAGTTTAAACTTTAGGGTCAGTGGTCATCTCTTTATCTTTTTGTTTGAATAGCAAAACATATCACTGGCACTTACCAAACAACAAATGATAATAACATTAAATAATCCAATTTGTGTTTTGTAGAGATAACACAATATGCATGAATAATGGAAAATGCCATGTGTCTGTCCCTTCAGCATTCCCCTCACTCCTCCACAACTTGCTTCTTTGTTTCATTCCAAGAACATAAAAGCAGTGCTTTACTAAGAGTTCAGGATAATAAGTAGTGATTAATTAACTTCAAGATGGGCACAGTGAGGTTGGGAACAAAAAATACATGTGAGAAATTACTTTGGCCAATAGTCGCACCACCTGCAATATATTTTTTTTGATCCAAACATATTGTGAAATGAGTCAATGAGACTTAAGATGGAAATGTGATGCTTGAAATTTGGTGTTTTTAGATATTAAAAGTGTTACTAGTTATTTGAGAGAAAAATTATCAAAATTCAGTCCCACTTCTTTCCAGTCAGGTGCTGAAGAAGTAACTGACCAATATTCTAACTACCAGACACTTCTTTTAACTAATTCTCTAAGAAAAGGGTCACATTTACTGACCAAGAATATAGTGAGGATATTATTCTGTCTCATTTCTCAAGACCCTAGATGTTATGATGATAACTAAGCAAATCAATTCAATAAACATTAATCAAGCAACAATTAGACAACCAACACTGTGCTAAGCTTCAGTGACAAAATTAAGAAAAAGTGAAAAACTACATAGAGGGACTCAAGGAGCTTGCCATCTGATGAGGAAAAACAATAAACAAAAAGAGGCAAGAAAGGTGAAAGGGCATCTTGGGTATCTTGTTCTTTGGAGCTGAAACTAGGCAGACAGCCATTACAAAGTGACATGAGCTTTAAGTCCAATTTCTGCTCTCTATTATTTAAAGACTTTACCAGGAATTTGTCATTCCACTTTTCATTCTGTCTGTCTATCTGTCTGTCTCTGTCTCTATCGTTCTCTGTCTCTCTATCTCAGTGTCTCTCTCTCCCTCTTTCAGATTGTATTTCTGTCTCTTTGTCTCTGTTTCTGTCTCTCTTCTGTGTACGTGTGTGTGTGAATGTGTGCTGTATGTGTGTATAGTATCAGTGCCATCACTCACATGAACCTTCAGATTTGGATTTACCTTTTTGAAAGAATGCAAAGTAAAATGAGGGAGTAGATTTGCTTGAAAACATATACTATTTTAAAAAATATATTAAAATAATATTCTTTTTCTTGGATTTGTACACGTCTACTGATATTTCTTGAAGAAATTTTACAAAAGGCTTCAGCATTTCTTCTAATCCCTCTATGTTTTCTAAATTCAACCCTCAATTTAGCTCCCATTGATTAATGTCATGTTCTTGGCTGCTGTGTGATCTAAGATTAGTAAGATTTGTAAGGCACAAGCAGTTCATATATAATCTCTTGCTATTCATGACTTGATTCATTATGAGTATCACTATATTTGACTCATTTTAATGCTAGAATCTTAATTAACATTAGTAGAATCTTAGATTTTAAAAAGAAAAATATAAAAGAGTTTTTATTTTGGCACCCCTAGTTAGAGGAGAAGCAATATTAGAAGTCATCAAGTTCTACTAGTATCCATATGCTTTATATTCAATGCAGCTTCTGGGGTCAAAATGCAACAAAGTATGGATTAATTATTTGCTGCTTATATTCATTTGGTCTTAACAATAAACACCATGAAAACACAGATTCTCTACCCAGCCATGCATAGAACCATCATGTACAGAAAATGGAGATAAACTGAATACAGTGGATAAGTTTACTTATTTTGGCAGTATACCATCCAGGGATGTGTAAACAGATGTTGAGGTGATACAAACATTGCCAGAATTACTTCAGTGTTTGAGAGACTCCAAAGAAATGTGTGGGATAAAATAGGCATGAGCTGCCTAATAAGTTGAAGGTCTACAGATTCTTTGAAACCTGGGTGGTATATCAATGGTGTGCCAGGAAACAAAATAACTTCTATTTCGATTGTTTAGAAAGATTCTAAAGACCACTTTGCAAGAAAGGATTCTACCAAAGACTGATGTCCTTATTATTATTATTATTTTTCTTTTATTAAACTTTTATTTGTGTACTTATACTCAATACAAAGTAATAAAAAACAAAGTGGAAAAAAAAAAAGAAAACAAAAAAAAATATTGTCCTGTGCTCACCAGACTATCAAGGAATATAACAATTTGTGACACTAAATCTCCATCTCAAGAAAGCATATATAATAATAGAATACATCATATTCATGACTGCCCATGTTTTCTTTGCTTCCTTGTAGGTTATTCTTTTACTTTTTGTTTTCTGCTATGTAATTTTTCCTCTATTCTCTCTCCTCCCATTTTATCTCTTCTCTCCTCCAAGCAAGCTACAATTAAGCATAGCTGCACAGGTATATTTGCACACACACACACACACACACACACAGAGATATATAGATAGGTAGATATACATCTATATCTATATCTATATCTATCTTCCCCTCACACAGATATAGATACATATATCTCCATATACATGCATACACACACCTACATAAATACACACATATACATATGAATAAATACTTACATAGGCATTTACATAAATGTAGACATGCATCTAGAACTATATATACATAAACACACTTATATTTTTATTGCTGAAAATAATGTGCCTGTCTCTCTTGATTAAATCTTAAAATTTTACTTTGTCTAAGAGTAATGATAAAATTCCTACTTTTTTTCTAATAAATTCTACTCCTGATCCTTGCGGTTAAGTTTGTATATATCTCTTATTTCCTATCCTTGCTAACTCTTCTACTTAAGTTTTACTCCTTAACTTGACTTGATATTATTTAATCGCAACTCACATACGGATTCCTCTCTTATCTTCTACCCTAGCCATTTCCTTCCCTTTTTACTTCATTCTCATTAATCTATATAACTTATCACTCTGATATAAATCTATATATCCTTCTATACCTCACCTTATCCTATTCCTCTTATTTCTTTATAGATTTGGAAGAAGACATATACTTTGGAAGAAGACATAAGACTATGTGGGGGTATATATATATATTTCCCTATTTAACTCATATGAATGGGTTTTTTGAACTATCAAGCCTCTGCCCTCATCTAATTCCTCTTTATCTGTTCTTTCTCTACAATTCATTTATATATCATAATTACTACTGTAGCTTTATGAAGACAATTTTGCTTTTAAGAGTCAGATCATGCTTAGCTCTATCGCAGTACTTTTAAACTATCATAATACTGATGTGAATCTTAAATATATGGTTGATATTGTCACATATAAAACATAAACAGTTTGTCCTTATTGAAGCCCTTCAAATTAGTTTTTGATGTTTCTTGTAATGTGTTACATTTCCTTTTGAGTTAGGATTTGATTGAGACAAAAATCTTGAAAATCTACATATGGACATTAAATGTTCATTTTTTTTTTTTTTTTGCCTATATTATTTTTGGCTGCAGTCCTTGTTCTTTTGATTGTTGATATATAACATTCCAGGACCTGTCTTCTTTTATTGAATCTGCTGTTAAATCCTATACAATTCTAACTGTAGCTCTAGAATATTTGAATTGTTTCCAATTGTAGGTTTGTTTGTTTCTTGGAAATTGTTTTCTTTAATCTGAGGGTTTCAAAAAAAATTAGGTTGGTAAATTGTATTTTTTTAATTATATCTTTTTATTTACAAGATATATGCATGGGTAATTTTTCAGCACTGACAATTGCAAAACCTTTTGTTCCAATTTTTCCCTTCCTTACCCCCAACCCCTAACCCAGATAGCAGGTAGACCAATACATGTTATATATGTTAAAGTATATGTTAAATACAATATATGTATACATGTTCATTCAGATATTTTGCTGCAAAAAAAGGAATAAGACTTTGAAATAGTGTACAGTTAACATGTGAAGGAAATCAAAAATACCGGCAGACAAAAATGGAGGGATTGGGAATTCTATGTAGTGGTTCATTTCCCACTTTCTTTTCCCAGAGTTTAATTCATTACTGCTCTATTGGAACAGATTTGGTTCATCTCATTGTTGAAGAAGGCCACATCCATCAGAATTGATCATCATATAGTATTGTTTTTGAAGAAAAAGATTTCCTGGCCCTGCTCATTTCACTCAGCATCAGATCATGTAAATCTCTCCAGGCCTTTCTGAAATCATCCTGCTGGTCATTTCTTACAGAACAAAAATATTCCATAATATTCATATACCACAATTTATTCAGCCATTCTCTAAATGAGGAGCATCCACTCAGTTTCCAGTTTCTGGTCACTACAAAGAGGGCTGTCACAAACATTCTTGCGCATACAGGTCCCTTTCCCTTTTTTAAGATCTCTTTGAGATATAAGCCCAGTAGTAACACTGCTGGATCAAAGGGTATGTACAGTTTGATAATTTTTTTTCTTTTTTTTTAATAGCTTTTTATTTACAAGTTATATGCATGGGTAATTTTATAGCATTGACAATGGCCAAACCTTTTGTTCCAGTTTTTTTTCCCTCCTTTCCCCTACCCCCTCCTCTAGATGACAGGATGACCAATACATGTTAAATATATTAAAGTATAAATTAAATACAAAATAAGTATACATGTCCAAACCGTTATTTTGCTGTACAAAAAGAATCGGACCCTGAAATATTGTACAATTAGCCTGTGAAGGAAATCAAAAATGCAGGTGGGCAAAAATATAGGGATTGGGAATTCAATGTAATGGTTCTTAGATATCTCCCAGAGTTCTTTTCGCTGGGTGTAGCTGGTTCAGTTCATTACTGCTCCATTGGAACAGATTTGGTTCATCTCATTGCTGAAGATGGCCAGGTCCATCAGAATTCATCATCATATAGTATTGTTGTTGAACTACAGAATGATCTCCTGGTCCTGCTCATTTCACTCAGCATCAGTTCATGTAAGTCTCTCCAAGACTTTCTGAAATCATCCTGTTTGTCATTTCTTACCGAATAATAATATTCCATAATATTCATATACCACAATTTATTCAGCCATTCTCCAATTGAGGAGCATCTACTCACTTTCCATTTTCTGGACACTACAAAAAGGGCTGCCACAAACATTCATGCACATACAGGTCTCTTTCCCTGCTTTAAGATATCTTTGGGATATAAGCCCAGTAGTAATACTGCAGGATCAAAGGGTGCACAATTTGATAACTTTTTGAGCATAGTTCCAAATTGCTCTCCAGAATGGTTGGATGTATTCACAATTCCACCAACAATGTATCAGTGTCCCTGTTTTCCCCTCCAACAATCCGCATTATCTTTCCCTGTCATTCTAGCCAGTCTGCCAGGTGTGTAGTGGTATCTCAGAGTTGTCTTAATTTGCATTTCTCTGATTAATAGTAATTTGGAACACTCTTTCATATGAGTGGTAATAATTTTAATTTCATCATCTGAAAATTGTCTGTCCATATCCTTTGATCATTTATCAATTGGAGAATGGTTTAATTTCTTATAAATTAGAGTCAATTCTCTATATATTTTGGAAATGAGGCCTTTATCAGAACCTTTGACTATAAAAATGTTTTCCCAGTTTCTTGCTTCCCTTCTAATCTTGTCTGCATTAGTTTTGTTTCTACAAAAATTTTTCAATTTGATATAATCAACATTTTCTATTTTGTGATCAGTAATGATCTCTACTTCTTCTTTGGTCATAAATTCCTTCTTCTTCCACAGGTCTGAAAGGTAAACTATGCTGTGTTCCTCTAATTTATTTATAATCTCATTCTTTATGCCTAGGTCATGAACCCATTTTGACCTTATCTTGGTATACGGTGCTACTTATGGGTCAATGCCTAGTTTCTGCCATACTAAGTTCCAATTTTCACAGCATTTTTTTGTCAAACAGTAGGCTCTTATCCCAAAAGCTGGGGTCTTTGGGTTTGTCAAACACTAGATTATTAAAGTTATTGACTATTTTGTCCTTTGAAACTAACCTATTCCACTAATATTTCTATTTCTTAGTCTATTTCTTAGCCAATACCAAATGGTTTTGGTAACTGCTGCTTTATAATATAATTTTAGATCTGATAGGGCTAGGCCACCTTCATTTGATTTTTTTTTTCATTAGTTCCCTTGAAATTCTTGTCATTTTGTTTTTCCATATGAACTTTATTGTTATTTTTTCTAGATCATTAAAATAGTTTTTTGGGAGTCTGATTGGGATAGTGCTAAATAAATATATTAGTTATGGTTGCATTATCATTTTTATTATATTTGCTTGCCCTATCCAAGAGCATTTAATATATTTTTTTTCCAATTGGTTAGATCTGAATTTATTTGCGTGGAAAGTGTTTTGTAGTTTTGCTCAATAGATCCTGATTTTCTCTTGACAGATAGATTCCCAAATATTTTATACTATCAGTAGTTACTTTAAATGAAATTTCTTTTTGTAACTCTAACTGTTGGATTTTGTTAGTGATATATAAGAATGCTGATGACTTATGTGGGCTTATTTTGTATCCTGCAACTTTACAAAAGGTGTGTTTTATTTCTAATAGTTTTTAGTAGAAGCTCTTGGGTTCTCTAAGTATACCATCATATCATCAACTAAAAGTGATAATGTGGTTTCCTCATTGTGAATTCTAATTCCTTTAATATCTTTTTCTTCTCTTATTGCCAAAGCTAGAATTTCTAACACAATATTGTATAGTAATGGTGATAGTGGGCAACCTTGTTTCACTCCTGATCTTCCTGGGAATGGATCCAGTTTATCCCCATTACATATGATGTTTACTGGTGGTTTAAAATAGATGCTCCTGACTATTTTAAGAAAAGTTCATTTATTCCTATCTCTTAAGTGTTTTTAATAGGAATGGATGTTGGATTTTATCAAATGATTTTTCTGCATCTATTGAGATGTCCATATGGTTCTTGTTAATTTGGTTATTGATATGGTCAATTATACTAATACTTTTCTTAATACTAAACCAGCCCTGCATTCCTGGTATAAATCCTACTTGGTCATGGTGTATTAACCCGGGGATGATTTTCTGTAGTCTTTTTGCAAATATTTTATTTAAGATTTTAGCATCAATATTCATTAGGGAGATTGGTCTGTAATTTTCCTTCTCTGTTTTCAACATACTTAGATTAAGTATCAGTACCATTTCTGTGTCATAAAAGGAATTTTATAAAAAGGGAATTCATTCCCTATATTTTCAAATAGTTTATATAGCATTGGGCTTAATTGTTCTTTAAATGTTTGGTAAAATTTACATGTAAATTCATCTGTTCCTGGGGATTGTTTTTTAGGGAGTTGAGTAATAGCTTGCTCTATTTCTTTTTTTCTAAAGTAGGATTTTTAAGCAATTTCCTTTCTTCTCTGGTAATCTGGGAAGCCTATATTTTTGGAGGCAGCAATCCATTTCACTTAGATTATCAAATTTATTGGCATAAAGTTGGGCAAAGTAACTCCTTATTATTGCTCTAATTTCCTTTTCATTTTTGGAAAGTTCTCCCTTTCATTTTTAAGACTAACAATTTGGTTTTCCTCTTTTCTTTTTCTAATCATATTTACCAAAGTTTTTTTTCTATTCTATTGTTTTTTTTCATAAAACCAGCTCTTAGTTTTATTTATTAATTCAATAGTTTTTTTTTACTTTCAATATTATTAATCTCTCCTTTTAATTTTAGAATTTCAAGTTTAGTATTTGATTGGGGGGGTTTAATTGGGTCTTTTTCTAGCTTTTTCAGTTGGAAGCCCACTTCATTGATCTCTTTTTTTTTTAAATTTTATTCAAGTAAACCTCTAAAGATATAACATTTCCCCTTACTACTGCTTTGCCTATATCCTACAAATTTTAGTATGATGTCTCATCATTGTCATTTTGTTGAGTGAAATTATTGTGTCTATAATTTCCTATTTCATGGGTTTCAAAATTTGATAGTAATGTTTCTATGTGTTTTCCTTGTAGTATTTCTTTGAGGTGGTGATCTCTCTATTTCTATTTCCTTCTTATGTTTTATCAGTTCAGAACAATTGTCTTTGATTATTTATTGTATTATCATGTCAATGTTTCTTTTTTCGTCACAGTGTTTAGGTAGAAGAACTATTTTTATATTTTCTTGATCTCTTCTCCAGATGGTTTTTTTTAAATGAGATGTTTCACATTCTCTTCTATTTTTTTCATTCTTTATATTTTGTTTTGTGTTTGCTGGTCTCATAAAGCTTTACTGGCTTCCTCTTGCCCAATTCTAATTTTCTTTTTTTCTTTTCGTTCTTTTTTTTTTTTTTTTCTGAGGCAATCGGGGTTAAGTGACTTGCCCAGTGTTACACAAATAGGACATGTTAAGTGTCTGAGAGCAGGTCCTCCTGACTTCAGGGCTGGTGCTCTGTCCACTGTGCAACCTAGCTGCCCACTCCTGTGAGCATTCTAATTTTCAAAGAATTGTTTTCATCTTTAAGAGACTTGATTTTGTTTTCTAGTTGGTTGATTTTTTTTCATAATCTTTTCCCCCCTTTATATAGTTCTTTTTTAGTTTTTCTTTAATCTCTGTTGTTTGATTTTTAAAGTATTTTTAACGTTCTTTAGATTCTTTGGGGACAGGTAGGTATTTAATATTAATCTTTGGGATATATATATTTTTTTTAATTCAGTAACTTCCTCACAAGATGAACCCTGGTCTTTCCTGTTTCCAAAGTTAGTTTCTATGGTTCTGTTGTTTCTCCTTTTCATGCTCATTTTTTTTCTCTATTTTGATGAGCACTTATTAATGTAAATATCTGTAATCCTAGGGTGGGTGAGATGGTGCCTCGGGCTTCATTCTGACTGTCCCATCTGATGTGAAGGCTCAAACCAAAATTCTTCCCTCCTGTATTACCAGAAGCTCGCAGTCTCTGCTCCATTGCTTCTGCACTCATTGGGTATGCTGCTTTCTTATTGCCTGGAACTGTCTCTCCAGTGCAGTTTCTCCTGCTGCTTCTATTCAGGAGAGTGTCCCTCAGTCGACAAGGTGAAAGTTTTTGGGCTTCTGGATGAGGCTTCCTCCAAACCCAGCTAGCCTGGTTTACTGTTCCTATTGACCTGAACTGAAGATATTCATACCTAACATCAATTGAATCTCAATCCCATAGTCTGTCTTCTGATGTCCTCACATTGCCTAGGAGGATCCTTGTTCTTCCCCAACTCTTATTTGTTTTTCATGATTATATTCACCCAAGTCACAATGTTGTTTTGTTTGTGGGGGAAATATGGAAAACTTGGAATTTTCTGACCTACTCTACCATCTTTTGCAAATCCCTCTGACTGATGTTCTTTTATTAGCTAAACTGCAAAGCAATTAAACTCTGCTGAAAAGAGTACTACCCTCGTGGTATGGCCACACTATTCAAATGCCAAATGTACATTTTCCTATTTTATGTATGACTCACACAAGATAAACACACACTCACGTGAAGGTCAGAAGATGGAATAAATGGACACTCAAATTCTTTCTGAAGAATACAGGACTTGGTTATGAAACATGAGAAATACAAGTATAGATTTAGCTAACAGAGCATGCCCACCTCAAAAAAAAGATTCTGTGCCTTATGAATGAAGCAGAATTTTGGTAACTGAAAAGAAACATAATGTATATAAAGTTAGAGACAATTCCACTTCAAATGTTCCTGTGTCATATTTATACCCAAGTTGTTCCACAACCTCTCAAGATCTTATGGGTCTGACCAGTTACAGTCAGACTCACTGTCCCTTGACTCCATCATAGTGATATAATTTTGGTTACTTTGAGAATAAATTAAAATAATCCAATACACATACACATAAAACAACAAATACATACAAGGTGGCCACGTGGCACAGTGGAGAGAACACTGGGCTTACAATCCATAAGACTCATCTTCTGGAGTTCAAATGCAGCCTCAAATATTTACTGATTGTGTGACTCTGGGAAAGTCACTTAATCCTAGTTGTCTCAAGTTCCTCATCTATAAAAGAAAAAGCTATAGATGAAAATAGCAAAATACTTTGGTATCATTACCAAGAAAATCCCAAATAAATTCAGTCATTCACTACAAGCAACAATAACATACATACATAGACACATATAATATACATACATATATGTACATATACCTACATTTATATATTTTTAAATCCATGTATTAGCTGTCCTCTCCAATCCATGTCACAATTCCATCATTAACATCATTGAATAAATGTTGTGATGGTCAAAGGATATTGACATAAAGAAATTAAAGCTATCTATACTCATATAAAAAGCTATCTATACTCATTTATACTAAATCACTATTGATTAGAGTAATGCAAATGAAAAAGAACTCTCTGTCACTACCCCAAATCAATCAGATTGATTAATATGACAGAAAAGGAAAGTGGTAAATGTTGGAGGGGTTGAGGGAAAACTGCACATTTGGTGATGTTGTGAACTAAGCCAAACTTTCTTGAGAGCAATTTTGGAACTAAACCCAAAGGGTTATAAAACTAAGCATATCATTTGTTCCAGGAATACCACTACTAAGTTTGTATTAAAAAGATATAGAAAAAAAAAGGAGAAGGGACTTATTTGTACAAAAATATTTAAACACTTATTTTGTGTGTGGTAGCAAAGAATTGGAAATTGAGAGGATGTTCAATTGAAGAATGGCTGAAGAAGTTGTGATGTATCATTGTAATGGAATATTTTGTGCTATAAGGAATGATGATGTTAGAAAAACCTAGAAAGACTTGTATGAACTGATGTGAAGTTAGCAGAACCCAAACGCTTTGCACAGTTACAGCAATACTGTACAATGATCAACTGTGAATGACTTAACTATTTTCAGCAATATAATGATCCACAATAATTCCAAAGGGCTAATGAAGAAAAATGCTATCCATCCCTAGAGAAAGAAGTGATGAAGAAGTTGAGAATCAGGATATAATGGTGTCCCAAAAACCTGTAGTGAAGAGAATGTAAAGCCAGTGAGCGTAATCAACAGTGGACAAGTCATAGAGATATTAAGGAGGATAAGTATTGAAAAAGGCGTGTACCACCATCTCTGACTTTATTCCCACTCTTTAATCTCATTATTATTATTTTTGTGAAATGCAAAAGAAAATAATCCTCATTATTTGGTGAATTTGTACAGATGTATTGATTTGGAAGAAAATTTATTTTAAAAAAATTCAAATAATCCTGAGTAGGATAGGATCCAAGGAAAAAGAACATTGAAGACCCCTTCTCAGTTTGGCATCTATCCACTCATCATCTGGTGCTATTGAAAGTAATGTATAATTTGATGAAAAATTATAATTAAATTATTTTCAGAATTCATCTCTTACCATTATGTAGATATAACTAGTCCATGTAAAATTTCATGATATTTTACACTTGATTCATTATGTCTATTTTGAAATTAGAATCTTATTTTGAATCTCATTTTGAAATTAGAATCTTAATTAACATGATTAGAAAAAAATATAAATATATACAGCATGCATATAGTACATATGCAAAAGACTGATATAACATGACAAAAATATACCCATATCTGCATGTGATTACCTAAAATCTGGTTCAAGTCTCATTCAATATTCAAAGAAAGTTCAATATATTTTAGAGGGAAAAAAAGGTAATTAATCCACATGTCCACTAATTCTTTCTTACTAATTGTGAGTCTGTAAAAATCAAAAGTTCTGAATATTTTTTTAAATTGTTTATATATAAAATGAGGCTGCTATATAAGATAAATCTCTGAGGTCATTTCCATTCTAAAATCCTTTGTTAAGATAAAACATATTCAGAAAATGGTATTTAGAAAGTTTTTAAAACTTCATTTAAAAGTTCCTTATTATTTCTGTTTTCTAGAGAATTAAATTGGAAAAAAATCCATGTATTTCACATCCTTATTTGGATTACAGGATCCTCAACAACCTCTTTTTATTAAATTAAATATTTTTTCTGTTGTTATTCAATGTATGGATTCTTGCAGATCTGCTGCTGAACCATGGTAAATTAATTTATAATTTTCCCAGCTGACCAAAAATAACATTTCCTCTTGCTAAGAAACTAGACTATTTACAGATACATTAAAGAAAGAAATTATATGTTCTGTGCAACATTTCTTTTGCTGTTAAATTCTTCATCATCTCTTGGGAAGTTCTAGGCCCTATTTAAAGGAATTAATTATATCTTGCATTTGAAAAAAAAATACAACAAAAAAGGAATGCTTTAGCATATGCTTTAAACATCCCGGACAAATGCTGAAAAATGAGGTCAGATAGAAACTTGGTACATCACAGCAGATTCACATCTAGTGATGTAAATAACAAATTGGACAGTCACCATAAACTTCTAAAAATAAATTTAGTGACTGAGTGTAAGACAAAGTTGTTGAAAAAGGAGATCAAGCAACCAAAGGCAAACTGAATGAATTTGGAAATGTAGAGAACATCTAGGACTAAACTTAGTGAATGTGATTATTTGAGTATTCTTATGAAAAGCAACAGCTGCTTGTCTTTCAGGAATTGACAAGACAGGACTTTATATAAGACTCTATCTAATCTGTCAGGTTTCAGCTATATATACAAACTGTTTCAACTGATTAGAAATTTGGAGGTATAGTATTAAATAAAATAATCACACAACCATTTTGAATCTTTTATTTGTATGGGTTATTGTTGGTTGATCTTTTTTTTGTTCTATTAATTTACTCATCAAAGTATATGTCCTCAAGTTGTCAACTAAACCCAGATAAAAATAAAAATTGACTTTACTTTTATAATCATCTGTGAACTTTTTGTTTTAATTGTCCATCTGCCTCTCTTCAACTTTTCCTAGTTTGAGGTAAGGGGATTTTAGTTCATATTTGCAATTACACTTTCTGTTATTAATTACTAATCTTTTAATAAATCATCTAAGGTTTCAGTGCCTTGGTAAAGTAGAAATGTTTATAGACTAAAGATCATTAGAATGAATGTCAGCTTTAATTCTTTTGAATTTCTTAATATTTTGTTCCCTTGTAGTTATGTTTGTAGTAATTCCTAGAATGAAGATTTTTCTCTCCAACAGTTTTGCAACAATAAAGTCCACTTACTTTGAAGACTTGCTTATTCTATTTGTTTCATGATACAAAGTACAACTGATGATCTGGCATGGAATTCCTTTTAAGCCCAATCACCAGTGCAGTCATTCTCTAGCTGTCATAATAAGCAATTAAATATGATCTCTATTCTCAAATCTGAGAAGTATCTTCAAAATAATTGATTTGAAGGAGGTGGTATATTGATAGTGGTCAATCAGTTTGATATCATTTAGAAAGCAGTCCATCAATATCTAGATTTTTGTCTTAAAAATACTGAAGAAAAAAAAGAAGGGTTTCTTAATGTTTTATGCCACAGCATATATCATTAATAAAGCTTCACCTAATTCAAAGAAAGTTAAATAACATTGTATTTTTGAATTCGTCTTTTCACTAAAAGTGCCAGACATTCTGTGTTAATGATAACTCATAATACATTTATGTATAACTTGGTATGTATATATGTACATACATACATATATCTTTAGAAGTTCATTTGTTAATTTTTTTCTTTTAATAGTTTTGTTTGTATCCAATTGCATGTAAAGACAATTCTTAGCATTTACTTTTGCAAGTCTTTGAGTTACAGATTGTTCTCTCTGCTTTCTCCTTTCCCTAAAATGGTAGGCAATTGATATAGGTTATATATGTGCTATCATTTAAAACATATTTCCATATTAGTCACAGTTGTGGAAATAAAAGAAACATAAAAAGGAAAACAAAATACAAAAAAAGATAAAGTGAAAAAAAGTCTTCATTTTATATTCATAGTTCACTGGTTCTTTATCTGGATACATATATAGATATATATATCTATCTATCTATATATATATAGATAGATAGATAGATATATATAGATATATATATATATAGTATTTTTCTGCATGAGTCTTTTGTACTTGCCTTGCATCTTTATAATGCTAAGAAAAGCTGAGTCATTCAGATTGGCCATTACACAATGTTGCTGATACTGTTCACAATGTTTTCCTGGTTTTGCTTATCTTACTTTGCATCAGTTCCTGAAAGTCTTTCTAGGTATTTTTGCCTGTTCACAATTTCTTATTAAACAATAGTATTCCATTCATATATCATTGTTTGTTCAGTCATTGAGCATCCCTTCAACTTCCAATTTTTTTGGAAGAATGAAAAGGGCTGCTATAAATATTTTTGCACTTGTAGATCCTTTCCCCCTTTTACGATCTCATTCAGATATAGACCTGGTTATTGCTAAATCAAAGGACATGCATAGTTTGGTTGATTTGGGGGCATAGTTCTAAGTTGTTTTCCAGAATGGTTGGATCACTTCACAATTCTGCCAACAATGCAATAGAGCATAATGTGAATATTGGGATGACTCAAGATAATTCAACTATTTCACTGAGATTGAGTTCCAGTTTTTTCTTTCTCCCTTTCTTCTATCCCACTATCCTAAATAGTAGGCAATTTGTTATAGGTTTTCCCAATTTTCCAAACCCCCTCTTTAAATTTTATTATTTTCCTCTTTTGTCATATTAGTCAATCTGATAGGTTTGAGGTGATACCTCAGAGTTGTTTTCATTTGCATTTCTCCAATCAAAAGGGATTTAGAGCACTTCTTATAGTTTATAAATAGCTTTATCTTCATCTGAAGATATGCATATCTTCATCTGAAATCAGATATGCATATCCTTTGGCCATTCATCAAATAGGGAATAATTTTTATTCCTACAGATTTTATCCAGTTCCCTAGATATTTGAAAAATGAGGTTTTTATCTGAGATACATGCTACAGAATTATTTTTCAGCTTTCTGTTTCCGTTCTAATCTTGGCTGCCTTGGCTTTGTTTGTCCAAAAGCTTTTTATTTTAATATAATCAAAATTATCCATTTTATATTTTATCATGTCTGTAACTCATTTAACTTCTCTAGCATTATATATTCCTTATCATTTGGTGTGTATATGTTTAGAATTTACATTGCTTCATTGTCTATGGTATCTTTTCTCAAGGTGTAGTTTCCTTCTTTATCTTTTTTTTTTTTTTCATCATGTCTACTTTTGTTTTTCATTTTTCTGAGATCAAAATTTCTATCCCTGTTTTTTGGTTGTTGTTGTTGTTTTGTTTTGCTTCAGTTGAAGTATTATAAATTTGATTTCAGTCCCTTAATTTTACTCTCTGTGTGTCTCTCTGTTTCAAGTGTCTTTCTTGTAAACAATATATAGTAGCATTCTGTTTTTTGATCCACTCTACTATCCACTTCTGTTTTATGGGTGAGTTTATCCCATTTACATCCACAGTTATTATTACTGTGTGTTTTGCTTCATCCTATTTTTCCTTCTGTTTTTCCAATCTCTTTTGTTACCCTTTCACTCCTCACCAGGGTTTTGCTTCTGCCTATCACCTCTCCCAATCTGCTCTTCCTTTTGTCAGCCCCCCCACTCCTTCATATATTCTCCTCCTGACCTATTTCTCTGTCAGGTAAAATAGATTTCTATATTTAACTGATTGTATATATTATTCCATCTTTGAACAAATACTGATGAGAATAAGATTTAACTGATGCCCATCATATACCTTTCCATCTTCCTCTTCATTGTAATAAGTCCTTCACCCTTCTTCATGTGAAATATTCGTGTCATTCTTGCATCTCATTTCTTTTCCCAATTTCTCTTTGACCTCTCTTTTATGATTTTAAGCTCTTTTTTTCTCCTTGAGTTCTTTCTGGGCTTGACACTCCCTCCCATTCTTTCTTTGTGGTTTTTCCCATAGCTGTTTGACATCGCTCTCCTCTTCTGTGTTTCTGTCCTGATCTTCCCTGTAATAATAATAAATTTCATTGGTCAATTTCCTTTGCTGTTGGTTTGTACATTTTAAAAATATTTCCTTTCTTTTAAATTTGAACTCTGTTTCTGGAGTTGAAGAATCGCTGTACTGGGGTTCCTATGGCAGTGGCAGGAGCACTTGCTGTTTATTTAGTACTATATTGATCTTGGCCTCAGGTCTATGGAGTGCATTGGTGTCAGGTGCTATAGTGAGGGGATAAGAAGAGGTTTGGCATCTACTGCTGGAAAATGTAGGGATCTGGCCGATTACCTAGTATTGCAAAGGATTGGTATCTGGCGTGTGTTGATGGGATGCTTCTGCCTTTTCTGTATACTGAAGCATATAAGTTCTCTGACTGCTATTGGCATCCTGTTTTCCCAGAGTTATGCTGAAGCTTTTTCCCCTCTCCTCTTCTTAATTGTTTTAGTTTTGTCTGTTTGTATATGCATATTACCTTTTGTAATGCACATTTCTTGATGAATCATATTAAGAGAAAAAATTAGAACAACAACCAAAAAAAAAAAAAAAAACACAAGAGGAAAAAAAAAAAAACAGGAAAAAAGTGAACAGAGCATGTGTTGATTTATATCCAATCTCCTTTTGGTTGCAGATGGTATTGTTTATTATAAAGTTTTAGGGATTGCATTGAATCACTGAACTGCTGAGAAGAACCAAATATTTCTTAGTTGATCATCAGACAGTCTTACTGTTAACTGTGCACAATGAATTCCTGATTCTCTTTGTTTCACTCCTGATCATTGCTTCTCTAAGATAACTGTGACCACCTTTTTGATATTTCTACATGCTATGTTGCAAATACATACCATATCTCTGTTACATAGAAGCATCTACTAATTATTGTAAGATTACGGTGCAACAAGGAACAGATTCACATTACCAGTGATCCAAGATAGTAATACAACTATTACAGAATTATACAACCTCCAATCTGGAAAAGAGGTTAAATATAATCTGTTAAATCCTCAGCTTAAAGATAAGAAGTATACCCAATTATAAAAAGTAGTCTATCATTCTTTAAAATGTTCTTCAAGGGACTAATAACTTAAAAGTTTGTTTGGAAGAACAGAGCTATTCTATATAAACCTAACAATTACATCAATCCAAAAAATCATTAAAATACCTTTTTTTCCCTAATATATATAAAATTTATTTTATTTTTATCCTTACTTATTCAATGTTTTGCTGATAATTATTTTTTTCTTCTTCTAGCCCTCTTTGTAGTGGCTAGAAACTGGAAACTGAGTGGATGCACATCAGTTGGAGAATGGCTGAATAAATTGTGGTATATGAATATTATGGAATATTATTATTTTGTAAGAAATGACCAACAGGATGATTTCAGAAAGGCCTGGAGAGACTTATATGAACTGATGCTGAGTGAACCTAGCAGGACCAGGAGATCATTATATACTTCAACAACAATACTAGATGATGACCAGTTCTGATGGATCAGGCCATCCTCAGATGAGATGAACCAAATCAGTTCCAATGGAGCAGTAATGAACTGAACCAGCTACACCCAGCAAAAGAACTCTGGGAGATGACTAAGAACCATTACATTGAATTCCCAATCCCTATATTTTTGCCTGCCAGCATTTTGCATTTCCTACACAGGCTAATTGTACAATATTTCGGAGTCCAATTCTTTTTGTACAGCAAAATAACAGTTTGGTTATGTATACTTATTTTGTATTTAATTTATACTTTAATATATTTAACATCTACTGGTCATCCTGCCATCTAGGGGAGGGGGTGGGGAGAAGGAGGGGAAAAATTGGAATAAAAGGTTTGGCAATTGTCAATGCTGTAAAATTACCTATACCTATAACTTGTAAATAAAAAGCTATTTAAAAAAAATAAAGTCCCCTCCCCCCCAAAAAAAAAGATATGAAGTGATTTTTTCTAGAATCACATATGGAGCACATGTTAGAGCTTATATTTAAATTCAATGTCTCTGATTCCATTTCATTTTTTAAATTTTATTTCACTAAATGATTCCTCCCTATCTTGCCATGAACCTGGTAATATTTTGATAGTGGTTTGCATACCAAGATATTACAAGTTTATATATTCAGTAAACTATTGATGTCTCAGCAAAAGAAGATTGTATGTTTCAAAAGATCAAGTGTTGCTTCTGGTTATAGATATATTTTTAGCAAACATCACTGAATTTTCATGAATAGCATGAATTTTGTAACAATTCAAAAACCACATTGATTCAATGATGTTTCTATGAGTACGATCCAAAATATGTTTGTTTTTTTTTTGTTTTTTTGAACTACAAAATTTGATTTAGCACTGTATTTCTACCCATATTAAAATTCTGATGCTAAAATTCCTAAGTGACATTATTGTATCAGTTGTTCTGCATGACAAAAAAAAAGAAAAAGAAAGAAAAACACCACTGTACTCTTTATTCTTGGTTGAATATGATATTGAGTCATAAAACTGGAATGGATTACCAAGGAAGAATACCTTAGGTTTTTACTGAAAACTGGCTACTCATACCATATAGTCTGATGGGCCACACAGTATCTTCATGTTCTTCATCACCACTGATAATTTTGTGGGGTACAAATAACAGAGGAGATACTTCAGCTTATAAATGATTAGAATATTTTAGTTTTTGGTGTGTACTATGCATAGAGATCTACTCACACAGCTCAGATTTCACCTACAATGTACAGCAATATTTAATTTTTTTATTCTGTATGGATATGTTGTAAAAGATATGATCTTTAATTATTGTGAGCAGTTTCTCTAATATTTAAATATATACATAAACACATGCAAGCTTTGTTTGTTTTTGTTTATTTATTTTACTTTATAGGCAGCTAAATGGTACAGTTGATTGAACATTAGATCCTTAGTCAGGAAGACTCAAAAAGTTCAAATCAGAATTAAAGATCTTACTAATAATGTCATTTGTCGTGGGGTAAGTCACTTAATCTTT
Organism: Sarcophilus harrisii; assembly: GCF_902635505.1. NCBI lineage: Eukaryota > Metazoa > Chordata > Mammalia > Dasyuromorphia > Dasyuridae > Sarcophilus > Sarcophilus harrisii. Next base: position 523,447,739 of record NC_045426.1, read on the forward strand.
GTCTGTCTCAGTTTTAACAACTGTAAAATTGATATAATAATAGTACTTTCCTTTTTAAGTTGTTGGGGAAATCAAATGAGATAATATTTATAAAGTGCTTGACATAATTCATGGCATGTAGCAGGTACTTAATAAACATTTATTTCTCTACTGTATATCTCACTCTCTCGTTCTTTTTCTTTGTATCTACATTTGTTAGTCTGCTGTTTTCTTCTTCCTCTATTCCTTTCATCATTTTTTAGTCTTATAGAGCAGTACTAATGACAACAATGTAAGGATCAACACTGCTGAGCATAATGAATATAATGAAAATTCATATTTCCATTTCATCAAGTGTTTTGATCAATTAATTTATGTATCAATCATATATATTTGATATAATCTTTTTTGTTTCTCAACGTGATTTCTTCAAGGTTTGCCAAATTGACATATCTTCACATTAAAATTATTTTTTTTCCTTTTGTTAAAGACTATACTTGAAAATGAAACAGCTACTCCATCTGCTATTACCTTGGAAATAAGGAGGCCATTTGTACACATGAGATTGATCACAGATGTCCATCAGTTAAGTTTCTGACTAAGTAAGTTCATGAGCAATTCACATGATTTGCTTATGCATACTAATTGTGTGTATTAGAGATCTAAAAGTTCTACTGGGAAAAAAAATGAATGAATCAGAATACACAATCACCTAAACTAGTTTCAGAATTAAAATTTCTATTCCAAATTTGTAATGATAGCAACAATCCCTACATATATTAAAACAAAGAATTTATCTTAATGTAATTAATAATATATCATATATTACATGCATAAAATTGTCCTACTTTTATATATTTGACATTCTGAATTTTTCATTAATAGTATTTTTATTATGTAAGTCATAGAGGATGTCTAGAATCAATAAAAGTTAAGAAACAATAAGTTTCAAGCTCAGTTCTACTTTTAGATGGAATATTTTGAAACAATTTTCCCATATATATTTTCCTCATGTATGAATGATGGAGTTGGAAAAAGCCACAATAGAGACCATATAATATTTCACATTGGAGAGTATAGGTAAAAGCAGAAAGAAATCAATTCTTTCCTGCTAAACTACCTTAGAGAAGGTGGCACAACAGCTCTCTGTACTGAAGATTTAATCATTCCTGGGCAGATTTTTTTTTTCATTTAATCCTCTTCACAGGCTGGAAAGTATATAGTTCTATGGATAACAATTATGAACTTTTCTGTTGTAAAAATGTAGAGATGTAGGAAGTCATTTTCCACTGCGTTTCATGTTGTATCTTAACATGCCCTCGTTTGCTAGGAATATGTGATTGAAACATTATTTTTAACATGTAGTTCAAGTTCCTGGTGGCCCTCTTCAGTGATTTATGTACAAAAATTACAACATGACATAGCATTTGTTTCCTTTACCAAACATGTTCATTATTCACAAATACCTTCGGTAGTATGCCACATTTTAAAATATTTAATTGATCCTCTTTGGAAATGTTTGCTAATAGAAGAGTTCAGTTTTCCCCTTACTAGTGACTGGCCTGTTAGCTTTTATTCCATGCCTATGAACTATCTCATTTTTTTCAATCAATAAAGCAATTTGGAAGAACAGGTCACATTAAAGTTATTTTATTACTATGAATATGAGAACTATAACAATCTTACCAAATGAACCCAAAGTGAATTCAGTGTTCTATAAAACTGGAATGAAAGGCCACTCTGTTATAGACCTTGAAAGTCTTTTTTTTTCTTTTTTACAAAAAAGAAAAGGAAAAGAAAAATATGGTTTCTAATGAGAAAAAATAATGGTACAAATGAGAAAGAAGAAAAATATATCCTAAAGAAAATGATATTATATAATAATGTGTGTCATCCAAATTGATGTACTTGACTCAGAAAGCACTGTGTCACATAAATAATAGTTTGAATTTAACTATATATTACTATTTTTCTGTTATAGAATAGGACAACTAAGACAGACCCTGTTAAATAAATATAGGTCATCTAAGATTTTTTAATGGCAGTTAATTCAGAAAAAAAAAAAAAAAAAAAAAAAAACTACTATCAACTAATGAAGAAAAAAAGAGCAGAAATAAGAACAGGATTAAATCATCACTAAGAAGCTCATATATTGATGTCTTTAATTTCTAAAACAATGTACATTGCAATGTGTTTAAAAATGCTGTATATAAATTATTTCATTTATTTTTGATAATAACCCAAAAGATAGGTGCTACGATCCATCTTTTTACAGATTTAACAACAGACAGAATTAAGTGACTTCCAGAGATCGCACAATGAGTATAAATCTGAAGCAGGATTTAAAATCTATGTCTACTTAACACCAAGGTGTTAATAATAATAATTATAAGTATTTTAATAATTTGCCTTTGATAAATAATTATTAATTATTTTTCTGTGCAACACATTGTGCTAAATCCTGTTGATATAAAGATAGAAGCTGTTCTTATAGAGCTGATGTCTGTGACAATTTCAATGAGACACTTAAGGAAAGAGGAAACAAGGTTTTCTTTTTGTTACTATTATTGTTCAGCAAGTTTATTGTTTTAATCCAAAAAATTTCCTAAATGTCCATGTTTTAACTATCAGCTGCATGTTTCTGGGCTCTGAGGAAATTCAACTTCTTCTGAACAATTGGTCTTCTGGCAAGGGATATTTTGGGAAGGTTTCATCTTTGTAACTTTCCTCTTGAGTTTATTTTTGTATACTAGAGTCTTCCATGTACCAACAAGATCTTTCTTTTATATTTCCATCATGGCAAGAGCTATATTATTTTCATGTGCTATGATAATTTTTAATATCTTTATGTTCTTCCATGAAATAACATATATACTCTGTAATATTTTGGTTTAAAACTGTGTTTATTATGTATTCCAATGCTGAATTCCTTGATTTCTAAATCATACCCAGGGAAGCGTTTGATACTGTAAGAAATAGGCCACCATCCACAGGTCCTGTAAGGACCCCATCCACAGGACCCCAAAAAACTTTGTTTCTAATGGTAGTTCTGGCAAGACCTGCCAGATAGAATGCGAAAGCATAAGGCTGACCAGCACTCATCTCTAGGTACTCCCATTTCATAGTTCGTTTATCCATGCCAAATCTGTTAAGAAGACTGAAGGCTACAAGCAGACGTGTATAATAAGGGATAGCATAATTTGTCAGGCCAACTTTCACACCATACTTTGGTAACTCAGTATAAGCTTCACAATCATATCCCCTTCTATACAGCAGCAATTTGGCAGATGATGTTTCTATTAGTGATGGGAATATCATCTTTGTTGTTGTTGTTCTGCTATATTGCTTTTATTCTGGATTGCCAAATGTTCCTGTGTACTACTAATCTGTTTTTCCTTCTCTCCTCTGGAATTTCAGTTTGTATCTCTTGAAGTAGACCTTTTCTTGGCAGTTTTAACAAACACCATTCTATAAAATGAAAGCAGAACCTTGGTACAGACCAGGGATCTCACAACATTGCAAAGGTAGGGATGAGAAGAACAGTTTTTATGATGATCAGAAGGCACACTTGAGTTGAACCTTGGAGGAAGGGTAAGATTCCAAAAGATTAGATAGATTAACAGGAAGTACGAATTCATCCAAAGTATGATAGCATAACCATTTTCCATCAGAGGCAATCCATATTTTCAACTCCATGCCTGGCCAGATATATCCAGGTTATTTTTCATTTATTTTTGCATCTTTTTGCATTGTCTTTCCATTAAATTGTAAATTCCTTGAGGGAAGATATTGTCTTTCTTTTCCTTATTTGTATCTCCAGTACTCAGCACAGTACCTGGCAAATAAAAGGTGCTTAATAAAACAATTATTGAATTTAATTAAAGAGAAAAATGATAGGATAAGAATGGGAAAATTAAAGAAGTTCATTCTAGTTGCAACACAGAATGCTTAAGAAGGAGTAGCATGAGATAGTTCTGGGAACGTGGGTGGAATTAAATTATATAGATTTTTGAATGTCAGAATAAGGAACATTATTTGATAAAAAAAATAAAAGTGGTATGGGAAGACATTGAACATTTTGAGAAATGATGGCACTTAGTTAAGATTAAAAATATACACTTGAACATTGTTAGAGGCTGAATTAACCCTTTCAGTAATTTAGACCAGATTTCTTATTTTATATATAAGAAATCTAAAGAATAGACAGGCAAAGCTAATTGCTCAATCATGGGGCAAGTTAGGGGCAGAATGGAAACTGAAAGTCATGTTTCCTCATTGTTGTATCTTAAGCCTGTGCTCTTTTCAGTGAACCATACAGTTTTAGACAGTCCAGAAAGTCATGTAGAATGACTAATGCAAAGGCTTCTAAAAATATTTATTGCAAGTGTAGGCTTAACCACAGTTATTCAAAGGAGAAGAATAGTGTAGAAAGGCTTGAGCAAAAATAAAATATTATATTAATAATAAATTCAATAATAAAGACAACATCCAGGTATGGAAAAAAAGTTTGTATTTAATACATCATTTTATTTTATTTAGTATAGCAAGAGCTAAATTGTCTCACCCACAGAAGAAGAGAACTTACATAAAATTTTAGAGAGATGCCATCAATATTCATGCAGGAAACAGAAATCTCTTCATCGCTTCTAGTTAATGAGAAAGGGCATTGTCCTATTAATAATGATACTATGCCATATTTTACTTAAGGTAAAGTAGAGATTGCTCTTTTTATAACCTATAGAATTAAAAAAAGCATCTGACAACTACTGAATTCTGAAGAAAATAAATGTTAAAATCATATTTACACAAAGATAAAAATGCAACTATTATGATGACAATTGTGATTTTTGAAATATGTTTGTTTGATGTAGTTATAAATGAAAGGATTTCAACATAGAATCACCTAGGCTAAATGGTCATAATTATAAACATATAAGGTTTGACAGAAATCCTATACTCATTCAAATCCTGTGTCAAGCACTTAAAGAATCATGATTTCTGATTATATAAGACTTTTTTGCTGCAGTAAATAGCTGCAAGGTCATAGATTCTTGGGTCTCTGAATAACACTTCACCTAAGTTTTTCATTCCAATAAGGAATTTTCTCCCACCTGAGTTTGGTATTGATAAATGATTCAAAAACTTTACCCACATCTGGTATGTCTCCTTCCCACAACTGTCATTTATTACCTGTTCTCAACCAATCCTATCATTAATGTATAACATTTCCATAATCAGAACCCAGGACCAAGCATGTTCCCTCTCTTGAGATATTCACTATCGTACAATTCTCTTTCTTCTGATGGTTTTTGCTTCTGTTGAGATGAACTTCTTCCTGTATTGACTTATAGTGTGTGTATTTCTTTGTGCATATTTTTTTCCTATTTGATGTTCCATATGTAGTGAAGCTTATACTTGTATGAGCTTCCCAATGTGAATTTCTTGTAAATTCTCAAACATGGAGTTTTGCTCTAATCCAGGCAATGAGGCCATGTATAGCCATTATTACCTTAATTGATCTAATTTTATTTTTAGAAAGAATACAAAAAATGATAGTTTTATTTTGTTTCATTTTTAGAATAACATCAGAAACATTAAAATTCACTGTGAAATTGGAGATAAGTTTCCAGGTCAAGGTAATTGGACAAAAGGCCAAACTACTCAAGTAAAATTGTGCTTCTGTGTTCTCTACTAAGGATAAATTTTTTTGTCCTGGAATATTTTTTAAAATTATTTATTTATTTACATGTAGTTGAAATTGGAGATAAACAAAAGCACTATAAAAGATAAATCAAGTTGGTGTCAATGAGTTTTGGTCACCAAAGGAACTGTGAGTGGTTTGCTGAGCTGTAACCTTTGAAATATTGTGAAAAATCAAAGAGAAATTGCTTGATTAGTGATGAACATGAAGTATCTTAATTTTTTTAAACAAAAGAAACCAGTAAGATTTTTTCAGTTTTAGATCAATGAATTGACTTTTGATCCTGGCAAATTTATACATTATCTCAATTACAAAAGTATATTACTTTCTTGTGTGAAACGTGGAATTTATTTCCAAAGAGAAATAATGTTACATGTAATGGTTAGTTTCTAAGGCTAGTTCATGAAATAACCTTATATCCGGCAAGTAGATTACTTAGAACACTTATAATAAGGCATCTTTCTGAACCTAATATTGGGCAGAAATTTTATCAATGTTTCCTATGGAAACATTAAGAGTAAAGTCAGACAATTTGAGGTGAAGATTATGGCAGACTAAGGGATGGGGTAAAACTGGCCATCTAAATAAAAATTCATGGTCCTTAAATCAGGGATTGTCTGATTGTTCAATAGTAGTTGTGGAAACTTTACATTACTGCCATTTCAAATCCTCTATTTCATTTTTTTTATTATAATAACTTTTTATTGACAGAACCCATGCCAGGGTAATTTTTTACAACATTATCCCATGCACTCACTTCTGTTCTGATTTTTCCCCTCTCTCCCTCCATCCCCTCCCCTACATGGCGAGCAATCCTATATATGTTAAATATGTTACAGTATATCCTAGATACAATATATGTGTGCAGAACCAAACTGTTCTCTTGTTGCACAGGGAGAATTGGATTCAGAAGGTAGAAATAACCCAGGAAGAAAAACAAAAATACAAACAGTTTACATTAATTTCCCAGTGTTCTTTCTTGGATGTAGCTGCTTCTGTCCATCATTGTCAAATCCTCTATTTCAAACAAGATTATTTGTCTCAGTCAAATTTACTTTTCAGAGATTAGGGACTTTGCTTAAAATTAAAAAGATGATAATTCTATAATAAACTTTGGTAGGAGGCATAATTTATACCACATTCTGCCTCTTGAAAATATTCATAGGTAAATTATCATGTTGAATCCCTATAAGATTCAAAGTCCAAAGACCATGGGCTCACATGAACTAGATCTAACAAACACTGGTGATCTCTTACAAACAAGTTCATTTTATCTTTTTGAATCATTGTCCCTATTTGAATTCCCTTAGTATATTACTAATATATATTCTTTACATATATTAATATGTAATTTACATATATTAATATGATATTTAATATGTGAATTCATAAACATAAGATTAATCATATTGCATGTAGAATTTAAGATTCCTTCTCATGTATCTAAGAGATTGAATCCCAGAATCAGTGTCATTGCAGTTCAGTTCCAGGGCCATATACAAACATATGTGTACTATTCTGATGTCCTACTGCTTTAAGTCACTATGACTGATAAGGCAAGGGAGTGTTAGAAAAAATCATCTGTTACTACCAGACCCTCTAGAATGAAATTTTGCTCTGTTTTTGATATGATCTGGATATATAGACATACAAGGACAAGGATGTGACCAACCAGATTTAATAGACCACTAAGGGGAAAGTTAGCTATTCTTAATCCTCCAGATTTCAGAGGATTGCTGCATATTCTGAAAAACAATCAATATAGTACCAGTGAACATTTTTACATTTATTTCCCTTTATTATCTCCAAATAAAGTGAAACTTCCTGTATTAAGCATGAGAATGAACTCCAAAATATATAATTATTTGAGATAGAAACTTATTAGGTCATTTATTAGAGGAAGAAAGACTGTAGAAGGCTACCTCCTCAATCGCTGCAAGGTTGACATTATATAAGGTTTTGGAGAAGATTACTAGTACAAGAACATATGTAGTACTTAAGATCTTTTATAGAGAGGGCAATTTCCTGGCAGGATCTAATGAGTTCAATGTTAGTAAGCAAAAACATACAAATTAAGATCAATTGAGATGACGAATAAATATTCCTATTTGGGGAATTCAAAACCCAGCATTAGATTGGCCCCAGATTTAAATGGTACCCAAGCATTTTCAATAGCCATTTGGCTTCTTTGGGAGTATCTCTAAGGTCACCACTTTCTTTTTCAAATGTATTTATAGCTTTTTATTTTCAAAATAGAAGCAAAATTAGTTTTCAACATTCAATCTTGCAAAACCTTGTGTTCTGAATTTTTCTCCCTTCATTCCCCCAACCCCCTCCCCTAGATAACAAGTGATCCAAGAAAGGTTAAACATATAATTTTTTTCTAAATACATTTCTGTATTTATCATGTTTTATAAGAAAAACCAGATCAAAAAGGGAAAGAATGAGAAAGAAAAGCAAAAACCAAAAAAGTGAAAATATTATGTTGTGATCTACATTCAGTCCCCATATTGCTCTCTTTGAATGCAGATGACTCTCTCCATCACAAATCTATTGGAATTGGCCTGAATCACCTCATTGTTGAAAAGAGCTATGTCCATCAGAATTGATCATCAAATAATCTTTGTTCTACTCATTTTAGTTAGCAACAGTCCATTCAAGTCTCTCCAGGTTTTTCTGAAATCATCCTGGTGATTATTTCTTATAGAACAATAATATTCAATTGCATTTATATGAGACCACCAGTTTCTGAAAACATATTAAGTCAGGTTCAGATAATATCAATAAATAGATTTTACAAATAATAAAATAAAATATTTCCTTATTCTTATAATTGTATTCTTTTGATTGAGGAATTAATTTGATAAGTTATCATTCTCTCTAGTCCTTTACATTTGAAACTAAAGAGATCATATGCCTTGATCCTTCCATCTAAAAGATTCTGAGGTTCATAGACTTTGCTTTGCAATTTAAATATCCTGGTCTTTGTCATACAGGTTGTAATTGAGAAGCTTGGATTTGAAATCAAGTCCTTTAATTCCAAATCCAGAGATTATTCTGCCATATAATACTATCTCAAATGCTCTCACATGTGCAGAACCAGCACAACACTTGTTATTAGTATTATTTTAATTTATTATTCCAATGTGCAGAAGTAATTTAGATTAACCAAAAATTCAGGCTTCTGGTATTAATTAGAATATATATATATATATATATATATATATATATATATATATATACTACATTGTTTCTGTCTTTCAAAAAATACATAAATGACTACTATCATTTATAAACAACACCATTCGTAGATACAGTATCATTGTATCATGTTGTTTCTACTAAAATCTTCCATCACTGCTATTCTCACTGCTATACAAGCAACTATATTCATAAATACCAAATAGATATTTTATAAATGTTTTATGCTTTAATTACTTTTTATTCTCTCTCTGTATGTCTCTCTTTCTCTCTCTCTCTCTCTCTCTTTCTCACACACACACACACACACACACAGATACAGACAGACACACACACACACACACACACACATAAACACCACAAATTCATTTGTAATTTATCAATAAGTTCAGTGTCTAATGGAAGAATATAACCCAATATCCATAATTGTATAAGCCTTTATATGTCCCTTTAGATGGAAACACCCATGTAAGGGGTTAGGGAATTGTTTCCAGGAGATAAGAACTGGCACTGTGTTTCCTTGCAGCATGTTTTTGCCTAAAGTATAGTTGCTCTGTTCTGAAGTTCAGGTCTAAAAGTGAAGACTCTCTTCTCTCACAGAAGATAACCTAAGGACCAGCTCTTCATATAGCTCAGAGAAACAGGCTTAGAGTTTTTATTATTATTGTCATTAGTAGAAATGCTAAGGATAGAGATAAGAATCTAGGACCTAGGAATGTAAGACATGGGGTGGCTAAAGATCAACAATACAGAACAGATAATTTACTCAGCCCAATCGAGAAGTATTGAGAAGTTCCTAATTCTAGCCCAGCAGGCATTGTACTTGAAATTGGTGTGATTAATGTCAAGAAGCAACTGAACTAAACTGTAAACTTAATCTGTCTTTTTTTCTAAATAGAGAGATAATATCAATGTATTTTGTTTTTCGGCATTGGAGAAAATATTTTCATCTTTGTTCTTTTTGAATTTTTGAAGCAAACATTTCTTTGTAAAAATTAATTTGATATTTTTAAAGAAATTAGGCATCTAGTTTTACTCCCTAAAATTGTAGAGAATACAATCAGTGCCATTTTAGTTTATTTTTATTGTAATCATCAATATCATCTTAATTAAAATCATGTGTAATATATGCACTTTAATAAAATGATGGTAAACAATCATTAGGAAACAAGGATTAGAGATTGAATTTAGAAATGAGTTAAAATTTTTCTATTATAAGTTGTATTTATCTACTTTATTATAAAGATAATTTTTCTTTCAAATACGTAGTTTTATTTTAATTTTTCCTTAATTCTTCAATCTGTTTATATAAGCTTAATTCTATTAAATTACACATCTCACTATTGTACCTGAGGAAAATAGCCTGATTTTATTTTTTTAGAAAACAGTAATTGCTACCAATTATCATGGCATCATTTTTTTTTTGGAGGGGTGTGCATGTGTATGTGTGTGTGTGTGTGTGTGTGTGTGTGTGTGTACATACAATCAACACTTTGGCAATGTTATAATAGGCATCTGGAGGAGGGAAATGAAATTTTATGTATACCTTGTAAGTTCTGTTTTCATTCTAGGAAACTTTCTTTCTGTATGTCTCCTGCATTAGAATACAAGTTCTGGGAGAACAGGAACTTGACTTTTTTTCCCCTTTGTATCTCCATAGCTTATGTAACAGAGGTGGTATTTTTTGTTGTTGTTGTTTATTTTAGTTTTTGTAAACTAACTCTTTTTTTTCAGGTTGGAAGCCAAATTTGGCCCATGGGACACAATTTATTGACTCTTGTGTAAAGAAATAGAAATCTTTTGATTGCTATGTCACATTGAAAGCTTATAGTTATTCTAAGTCTCTTCTTTTGGCTCTGGTCTTTTAAGCTTTAGTGCATTCTAGTTTTTTGGGTTTTTTTGGTACAAAAATAATTATGTATTAAATATATACAATGTTACCAGTATCCTTGGATCACTTTCCAAGAATGAGTCTAGCTACGTTTTCTCCTAAACTTCTGAGGGTACTTTTTTTTTAATTTAATAGCCTTGTATTTACAGGTTATATGAATGGGTAACTTTACAGCATTGACAAATGCCAAACCTCTTGTTCCAATTTTTCACCTCTTTCCCCCATCCCCTCCCCCAGATGGCAGGATGAGCAGTAGATGTTAAATATATTAAAATATAAATTAGATACACAATAAGTATACATGACCAAATCATTATTTTGCTGTACAAAAAGATTCAGACTCTGAAATATTGTACAATTAGCCTGGGAGGAAATCCAAAATGCAGGTGGGCAAAAATATAAGGATTGGGAATTCAATGTAATAGTTCTTCGGCATCTCCCAGAGTTCTTTCACTGGGCATAGCTGGTTCAGTTCATCACTGCTCCATTGGAAATGATTTGGTTGATCTCATTGCTGAGGATAGCCAAGTCCATCAAAATTGGACATCATATAGTATTATTGTTGAAGTACATAATGATCTCTTGGCCCTGATTGTTTCACTCAGCATCAGTTCATGTAAGTCTCTCCAGGCCTTTCTGAAATCATCCTGTTGGTCATTTCTTACAGAACAATAATATTCCATAATATTCATATACTACAGTTTATTCAGCCATTCTTCAACTGATGGGCATCCACTCAGTTTCCAGTTTCTAGCCACTACAAAGAGGGCTGCCACACACATTCGTGCACATACACGTCCCTTTCCCTACCTTATGATCTCTTTGGGATATAAGCCCAATAGTAACACTGTTGGATCAAAGGGTATTCACAGTTTGATAACTTTTTGAACATAGTTCCAAATTGCTCTCCAGAATGGTTGGATGTAACAGTTCCACCAAGAATGTATTAGTGTCCCTGTTTTCCCACATCCCTTCAAACATTTCGCATTATCTTTCCCTGTCATTCTAGCCAATCTGACAGGTGTGTAGTGGTATCACAGAGTTGTCTTAATTTGCATTTATCTGATTAATAATGACTTATTACTATAAATGAAAAGATGGAGCATCTTTTCATATGACTAGAAATAGTTTCAATTTCTTAATCTGAGAATTGTTTCTTCATATCCTTTCACCATTTATCAATTGGAGAATGGCTTGATTTTTTATAAATTAGAATCAATTCTCTATATATTTTGGAAATGAGGCCTTTATCAGAACCTTTGACTGTAAAAATATTTTCCCAGTTTATTGTTTCCCTTCTAATCTTGTCTGCATTAGTTTTGTTTGTACAAAAACTTTTCAGTTTGTTATAATCGAAATTTTCTATTTTCTGATCAGTAATGATCTATTCTTTAGTCATAAATTCCTTTCTCTTCCACAGGTCTGAGAGGTAAACTATCCTGTGTTCCTCTAATTTATTTATAATCTCATTCTTTATGCCTAGGTCATGAACCATTTTGACCTTATCTTGGTGTATGGTGTTAAGTGTGGATCAATGCCTAGATTCTGCCATATTAGTTTCCAATTTTCCCAGCAATATTTGTCAAACAGTAAGTTCTTATCCCAAAAGCTGGGGTCTTTGGGTTTGTCAAACACTAGGTTGCTATAGTTGTTGACTGTTTTGTCCCTTGAACCTAACTTATTCCACTGATCTACTAATCTATTACTTAGCCAATACCAAATGGTTTTGGTAACTGCTGCTCTATAATATCATTTTAGATCTGGTACAGCTAAGCCACTTCATTTGATTTTTTTTTTTCATTAATTCCCTTGAAATTCTTAACCTTTTGTTTTTCTATATGAATTTTGTTGTTATTTTTTCTAGATCATTAAAATAGTTTTATGGGAGTCTGATTGGTATAGCACTAAACAAACAGATTAGTTTAGGTAGTATTGTCATCTTTATTATATTTGCTCGCCCTATCCAAGAGCATTTAATATTTTTCCAATTGGTTAGATCAGACTTAATTTGTGTGAAAAGTGAATATTTTATATTATCAGTAGTTACTTTAATTTCCCTTGGCAGATAGATTCCTAAATATTTTATATTATCAGTAGTTACTTTAAATGGAATTTCTCTTTGTAACTCTGACTGTTGCATTTTGTTAGTGATATATAAGAATGCTGATGACTTTTGTGGTTTTATTTTATAACCAGCAACTTTGCTAAAGTTGTGGATTATTTCTAATAACTTTTTAGTAGAATCTCTGGGGTTCTCTAAGTATATCATCATATCATAAGCAAAGTGTGATAATTTGGTTTCCTCATTGCCTATTCTTATTCCTTTAATCTCTTTCTCAGCTCTTATTGCCAAAGCTAGCATTTCTAATACAATATTAAATAGTAACAGTGATAGTGGGCAACCTTGTTTCACTCCTGATCTTATTGGGAATGGTTGCAGTTTGTCTCTATTACATATGATGCTTACTGATGGTTTTAAATAAAGATGCTACTGATTATTTTAAGGAAAAGTCTATTTATTCCCATACTCTCAAGTGTTTTTAATAAAAATGGATGTTGGATTTTATCAAATGCTTTTTCTCTATCTATTGAGATGATCATATGTTTTTTGTTAATTTGGTTATTAATATGGCAAATTATATTGAAAGTTTTCCTAATATTGAACCAGGCTTGCATTCCTGGTACAAATCCTACTTGATCATAGTGTATTATCCTGGGGATGATTTTCTGTAGTCTTTTTGCTAATATCTTATTTAAGATTTTAGCATCAATATTCATTAGGGAGATTGGTCTATAATTTTCTTTCTCTGTTTTCAACCTACCTGGTTTAGGTATTAGTACCATGTCTGTGTCATAAAAGGAATTTGGTAGGACCCCTTCATTCCCTATTTTATGAAAATATTTATGTAGCATTGGGCCCAATTGTTCTTTAAATGTTTGGTAGAATTCACATGTAAATCCATCTGGTCCTGGGGATTTTTTCTCAGGGAGCTGTTTAATAGCCTGTTCTATTTCTTTTTCTGAAATGGGGTTATTCAAGCAATTTACTTCCTCCTCTGTTAGTCTGGGAAGTCTTTTTTGGAGGTAGTCATTCATTAAACTTCGGTTATCAAATTTATTGGCATAAAGTTGGGCAAAATAACTCCTTATTATGTCTCTAATTTCCTCTTCCTTGGTGGAAATTTCTCCCTTTTCATTTTTAAGACTACTAATTTCATTTTTCTCCCTCCTTTTTCTAATCAGATTTACCAAAGGCTTATCTATTTTATTGGCTTTTTCATAGAACCAACTCTTAGTTTTATTAATTAGTTCAATAGTTTTTTTATGTTCAATATTATTAATTTCTCCTTTTAATTTTAGAACTTCAAATTTAGTATTTGATTGGGGGGGTTTTAATTTAGTCTTTTTTTTAGTTTTTTTAGTTGCAAGCTCAATTCATTAATCATTTCTTTCTCTGTTTTATTCAAGTAAGCCTCTAAGGATATAAAATTTTCTCTTATTACGGCTCTGGCTGCGTTGCACAAATTTTGGTATGACGTCTCATCGTTGTCATTATCTTGAGTGAAATTATTAATTATATCTATAATTTGCTGTTTCACCCAATCATTCTTTAAGATAAGATTGTTTAGTTTCCAATTACTTTTTGGTCTATTTACCCCTTACTTTTTGTTTAATGTAGTTTTTATTGCATTGTGATCTGAAAAGAAAACATTTACTATTTCTGCCTTCTTGCATTTAATTTTGAGGTCTTTATGTCCTAATATATGGTCAATTTTTGAATTGGTTCCATGAACTGCTGAGAAGTAAGTATATTCCCTGCTGTCTCCATTCAATTTTCTCCAAAGATCTAATATACCTAATTTTTCTAATATTCTATTTATTTCTTTAATTTCTTTCTTATTTGTTTTGTGGTTTGATTTGTCTAATTCTGAGAGTGCAAGGTTGAGATCTCCCACTATTACAGTTTTGTTGTCTTTTTCTTCTTGCAACTCTCTTAACTTCTCCTTTAGGAAGTTGGATGCTATACCACTCGGTGCATATATGTTTAGTATTGATATTGCTTCGTTGTTTATGCTACCCTTTAGCAAGATGCAGTTTTCTTCCTTATCTCTTTTAATTAGATCAATTTTTGCTTTTGCTCGATCTGAGATAAGGATGGCTCCCCCTGCTTTTTTGACTTCACCTGAAGCATAATAGATTTTGCTCCAGCCTTTTACCTTTACTCTGTATGTATCTCCCTGCTTTAAATGTATTTCTTGTAAACAACATATTGTAGGGTTCTGACTTTTGATCCAGTCTGCTATCTGTCTCCTCTTTATGGGAGAGTTCATCCCATTCACATTTACGGTTAGAATTACTAATTCTGTATTTCCTGTCATCCTAGTATCCCCAGATTATGCTTTACTTTTTCTTGCCCCCCCAACCCTCTTTCCCCTTTGTAAACTTATGTACCCCACTTGTATCACAATGCTTACCCTCTTTAGAATTCCTCCTTCCCCCTATTTGAATCTTTTACCCTTTCTTCCCTTATTACTCTTTTTCTTTTCCCTTTTCTTCTCCCCCTTTTTTAATAAGGTGAGAGAGAATTTTCTCTAAAACAAATATGTCAATTATTTACTCTTTGAGGCAACTCTGATGAGAGTAAGATTCACACAATGTTCCTCCCCCTCTCTAAATTCCCTCAGATATGCTAAGTTTCCTTTGGCTCTTTGTAGGATGTAGTTTCCCTCTTTTTATCCCTCCTTCCCACCTTATTCTGCCATCATCCCTTTTCCATATCTACTTCCCTTTTTATGTTATATCAGTAAAATCAAATTATACATGTAGTCTTTTTGTATATCCACAACAGAAATACAATTCTCAAGAATTCTTTTTACCTTTTCTGTATCTCTTGAGTCCTATGGTTGGAGATTGAATTTTTTGTTTAGTTCTGTTTTTTTCCTTTGAAACAAATGGAATATTTGTTTCATTAAATGTCCATCTTCTTCCCTGGAAGAAAATGCTCAGCTTAGATGGGTAGTTTATTCTTGGCTGCATTCCAAGTTCTTTTGCCTTTTGGAATATCAGATTCCATGCCCTTTGATCCTTTAATGTGTAGGCAGCCAGATCTTGGGTGATCCTTATTGTGGCACCTCGGTATTTAAATTGTTTTTTTCTGGCTGCTTGTAAAAATTTTTCCTTAATCTGATAGTTCTGAAATTTGGCCACAATATTCCTTGGGGTTTTTATTTTAGGGTCTTTTTCAGAAGGTGTTCGATGAATTCTTTCAATGCCTATTTTACCTTCTGATTCTATTACTGGTCAGTTTTCTTTGATGATTTCTTGTAAAATAGTATCTAGGCTCTTTTTTTCATCATAATTTTTGGAAAGTCCAATAATCCTCAGATTATCTCTCCTAGATCTATTTTCCAAGTCTGTCATTTTTGCATGTAGCTAATTCATGGTTTTTTCCAGTTTGTCATTTTTTTTTTTTTGTTTTGCTTGACTGATTCTTGGTGTCTCAATGAATCATTAGTTTCTATTTGTTCCGTTCTGATTTTTAAAGAATTATTTTCATTAGCTTTTTTTACTTCTTTCTCTATATGTCCAATTGAGTTTTTAAATGAATTGTTTTACTCGATTGATTTTTTTTACATTTCACTAATTTTTTTTTAGTGAATTATTTTCTTTTTCCAATTCACAGATCCTACTTTCATGTGAGTTCTTTGTCTTTTCCAATTCACAAATCTTACTTTCCAGAGATTTTTTTTTTACTTTTTCCAATTCACAAATTATGTTTACCTGCACTTCTTGGGAATTTTTTATCTTTTCCAATTCATATTTCAGGAAGTTGTTGCTCTCTTGTAAAACTTCTCTTTCCTTTCCCCATCTTTCTTCCAACTCTCTTTTCAGACTTTTAATGGTCTCTTCTACGAGAGCATCATGTAAAAGGGGACAGGTGACATTCCCCTTTGGGATATTATCTAGTGCCTGTTTGCTATTAGTCTCTTCATGTTTGCAGACTTTTTCCATATAGAAGCTGTTGATTGTTCTTTTTATTTTTTTATTCATTTTCTAAAGTCTTTGGGTATGCCTCCTAGGCAAGGGGGTTACCAGCTTCCTCTGCAGAGCAGGGAGAGATGTAAACCGGATTCCGGCTCCAAGGTATGGGAGTGCTCTGAGTGAGAGTTTTCCCTTCCACCATCTGGAGGTGGATTCAGCACTGGCTTAGCTATCGAAGTGCCCAGTTGAGCTGTGTTGTTGCTCTAAGACTAGAGACTAAGTGGTGAAAATGTCACTGCCCCAGGCCAGAGCCCCTTATGGGGCTGGGGGTATTAGTAGCTGACCAGCAAATAGCCCGGCTCTACCGGAAGTCTGCCCGGAAGTCTCTGCCCAGACATCTCTGCTCCACGCAAATTGGCCCTGCTAAATCTTTATTGCCCCAAGCCTAGCCCCCCACTGTGCAGATTAGAGGCTAACCTGGGCTGTGCCCTCCTGCTGTGCAAGTTCGCAACTGCCCCAAGGAAAAATCCTGTACTGTGGGTTGGAGCTGTGAGCTTCTGCTGCGATTTGTACTCTCACTTCCGGTTTGAGGCTCTGCTCCGAGTCTTAGTTCTCTCCCTGCCTGTGCTGATCTTCCCCCCTTCCCCCCACCTCCCCTGGCCCCAGGATAAACCTTTTTTGGTGAGACTGCAGATTTTCTTTGGCTGGGGAGTTGTTATACTTCTAATCTTTACGAATTGTAGTAATCAAGACTATTTTTGAGGTTCAATATAATATTGATAAAGAGAGTAAGAGAAGAGCTTAGAAAGTCACGTGTTCCTTCTCCGCCATCTTAACTCCTCCCCTGTAAACTAACTCTTAATAAAAGCTTTTCCATTCATCCATCAAAGGAGATAAAATGTGGTCTACATTGTCAAGAGAAAATGCTTTTGCTAAAGAGTCTATTTGGACTCACAACTGTTAACATAACCTGAATGAAGAACAGAGATTGTATGGATAGTAGGGAATAAAAGATTTTTTGGAGTCTTTATAATTCTATTATGGGCTCCTAAGAAGATAATCATTATAGTTACAACACATAATCCACTTTTCTACAGCTATTCACCATCACTTTCTTTTAGACACTAAAAAATACGGTACAATTAGTCTACTTGGCGGTTCTTGAAGTTGGCATTCTATTTCCAACCTTTCTCCTTTTGCATAGATTATATCCCAAATATGGAATAAAATCACCTTCAACTCTTTGAATATTTAATTAGCTTTAAGGCTCATGTCAAGTATCAGATGCTAGAGGAAGTCTAGGTAAATCTTTCCTTCCTCAAATAGCCCCATTTTTACTTATCTGATTAGATTCTATAATTCCCCTGTACAATCTAAACTTGAGAGAGGGACATTTTTAGTTTTTATATTTGTATTCCATCTTCCTAGCACAATGTCTTCCAGATATTCCACTAAATATTTATTGTTGAATAATATTAAAGATAGAAATTATTAGACCTAATAAATATATATTATAAGCAATTCATTCCAAAAGTATCGGATTTTTGTTTCCACCTCTGTAAAATAAAGTATATTAGTTGGATTAAGATCAGAATAAAATGGGTGATCTCTAAATATTTTGGGGTTATAAATATTATTTAAAAAGGAAAGACAGAGACAGAGTCAGAGAGATAAGAAGAGATGGAGAAACAGAGACCCAGAGATAGAGAGACAGAGAAAGAGAGAGAGAGAGAGACAGAAAAAGAGAGAGAGATAGAGATACAGAGAGGGAGCGAAGAATTGAGGGAGAGAGGGAAAGGGAAAGGGAGGGAGAAAAAGTAAAGAAACTTGAAGCATAAGGGTTTAATGGCGTACTTGCTATTGAGCTATCTATAACCTTCCTTGATGATCCAGGGCCATCTCCAGGGACTCTGATTTATATGTTGCCACTGGATCCAAATTGCTCTGGAAGAGACTAAGGCTTTTGACTTTGTACAATCCACTCTCATTTATATCTAACTCATTTACAAGCCGTGGCATTGCCTCCCTGATGTCATGGTCCTCTTTGAAAATGAAGGACAAACAACAGGTCCAACAAATAGCTAATGGCATCTCATTAAGTACTGTCAGCATTTAAAGTATTCTACCACAAAAATGTTCTTCCACCATCACAACTTTTTCTCAAGAGAAAAAGTGAAAAATATTGGTCAAAATAACTTATACCATCATTGGTAAAAAGCTATAATTTATTCATTTTTCACTTTTGGTTATTAAGATTTATTAGTGAAGATTTTCATCAATTCACAGAACTTCGTGCTGTCTTTTGATAGATTACTTTCCCATCTAGTCTTATGTTATAGTTTAATATATTTATTCCAGTGCTCCCAAACTTTATTAATAAGGAAAAATAATTATTTAAATGATGATTGTTTTGTGTTATGTAACAGAGCGGTGTGTTAGGAAAAAAAATAGACAATTTGGGAGCCAGAAAATCTCAGTTTGAATCCCAGCTCTGTTGTACGAGGGACAAATTATTTTACCATCTTTTTAATATGAGGATTTTTTTATATAAAAATAGGTAACATGTCATAGATGAGCTCTAAGTTCTAGGTCCTAAATTTTATGATTCAGGTCACTGAACCTCCCTGACTGTTAGTTTTCTTATATATAAAATGTCCATAATAATATCTATTTGCTACCTCAAAGGATTGATGTCAGGATAAAAGATACTATATGCAAATTAAACTTTAAAAAACAGATGAGTATAACTTATTTTTCAAATGAAATTTGTACAATGAAATACAATCCTTTTTTTTTTCATTTTTATAAGGCAATTAGGTTAAGTGACTTGTCCAGGATCAAAAAAAAAAAAAAATACTAAGTGTTTAGTATCTGGGGTCATATTTGAACATGGGTCCTCCTGACTCTAGGAATTGCTCTATCCACTGAGCCATCTAGTTTCTTCTACAGAATAATGAGAATTATGATTGGAGTCTTAATAAGAACATATATTGTTATGACACATAATTTGAGCTGTGTCTACACAAGACCAAAACATCAGAACATTCAAAAAAAAAAATAAAAAAGAATAAATCTTGCCTTGATGAGGACCATTCAACACAGCTACCCTTCCTTTCTCCCTCAGTATTTTAAGGTTCAGAGAGTAGATTTGTTTATTAAAGATATGCATCAAATCTAAGTCATTCTGACTCCATTGGTTGCCCAATCTATACACATGCTATTTGTTTTGGCCCCAGATTACGTCAAAGTGAATGTAAATATCAATTGTTTGTATTTGGGGGCAGATATGCTGAGAATCTTCCCCTCCCAGTTGATAGTTTTTAATAGGAAAAAAAGCCATTTGTCTTAGTCTTAATTACAGAATGGGTACCTGTCCTAGTCAAACAGAGCCCTATTAAGTGCATTAATTTAAAAAAAAAATTCAGTTTCCCACAGTATGCAGGGCCATCTTCAGGCCACTGGAAGGATATGGTTTCAGAGAAAAAAGTGAGCCTGATGACCTTGCATAACTCTCCCTCACTCACATCCAATTCATTTGCATGTAATGACATCACCTCCCTGATTTCATGATCTTGGACAATAAAGGACAAACAACAACAAATTCATTCAAATTAGTGCTTTGCCAAAGATGCAAGATACCTAAAACTTGACATTCAATTGTAAAGCTCAAGCCATGAATTTTCACATATTTATGTATGAAATTTTTCTTCATAATTATTTCTTTTGGGGCTTTATGGTGCAATAGATTGAATTCTAGGTTTAGAACCTACGGGGCAGAATTTGAATCCTAGTTCTTATATATGTGTATATCATGTGGGATCTTGGCAAATTCACTTCAAATCAGCAGTGTGTTTAGATCTAAGTTATCTGCATCTATAAAATGAGAGATTGGTCCTTCTGGTTGTTGAGTCATTTGATTGTGTCTGACTCTTCATAACTCCATGAACTATCACAAACCAGATGCTTCTAACTCCCATTAATTCCTAAAGTCTATTTAAAATCATTTTGTTGTTTGTAAGACATTATCTATACAACCCCATCTTCTGCTATCCCTTTTCCTTGTTGCCATAAATCTTTTCAATGCCTTTTTCCAGTGAAATCCATCTTCTCTTTACATTGTCAAATTATTTAAACTTCAAATTCAGTGTTCTAGTATTCTAGTGAATAATCTAAATTAATTTCTTTTTTATTATAGTTTTTTTTTATTTACAAAACATATGCATGGGTAATTTTTCAACATTGACCCTTGTAAAACCTTCTGTTGAAACTTTTCCCCTCCTTCTCCCAACTCCCTCCCCTAGATGGCAGGTAGCCCAATACATGTTAAATATGTTAAATCCCATTTATGTATACATATTTATACAGTTATCTTGCTGCACAAGAAAAATCTGATCTAGAAAGAAAGAAAAAAATCATGAGAAGGAAAAAAAAATGCAAGCAAACAATAATAGAAAGAGAGTTGTGGTCTACATTCATTTCCCATACTTTTCTCTGAGTGTACCTGATTCTCTTCTTTACTGAACAATTAGAACTGATTTGAATCATCTATTGTTGAAGAGAGCCACATTGATCAGAGTTGATAACTGTATAATCTTGTTGTTGCCATGTATAAAGATCTCCTGGTGCTGCTTATTTCACTTAGCATCAATTCATGTAAATCTCTCCAGGCCTCCCTGAAATTATCCTGCTTTTTTTTTTTTAACACAACAATAATATTCCATAACATTCATAACCACAATTTATTCAGCCATTCTCCAATTGATTCATTCAACTTCCAGTTTCTAGCCACAAGTAAAAGGGCTGCCACAAACATTTTTGCACATGTGGGCCCCTTTCCCTTCTTTAAGATCTCTTTGGGATATAAGCTCAGTAGTAATACTGCTGTATCAAAGGGTATGCTCTCCAGAACGGTTGGATTAGTTCACAATTCCATCAGTAATGTATCAGTGTCCAAGTTATTCCACATCCCCTCTAACATTCATAATTACCTTTTCCTATCATTTTAGCCAATCTGACAGGTGTGTAGTGCATCTCAGAGTTGTCTTAATTTGCAATTCTCTGATAATGATTTGGAGCATCTTTTCATTATGACTAGAAATAGTTTCAATTTCTTCATCTGAAAATTGTCTGTTCATAACCTTTGACCATTTATCAATTGGAGACTGGCTTGATTTCTTATAAATTAGAGTCAGTTCTCTATGTTTTGGAAATGAGGCCTTTATCAGAACCTCTGAGCGTAAAAATGGTTTCCTAGTTTCTTGCTTCTCTTCTAATCTTATCTGCATTAGTTTTGTTTGTACAAAAAGGTTTTTCACTTAATATAATAAAAATTTTCTATTTTGTGATCAATAATGATCTCTATTTATTCTTTGATCAAAAAGTCCTTTCTCCTCCAAAGCTCTGAGAAGTAAACTATCCTATTTTCTTCTAATTTATTTATAATCTCATACTTTATGCCTAAATCATGAACCTATTTTGATCTCATCTTGGTGTATGGTGTTAACTGGGGGTCAATGCCTAGTTTCTGCCATACTAATTTCCAGTTTCTCAGCAGTTTTTGTCAAATAGTGAATTCTTAACCCAAAAGCTGAGGTCTTTGAGCTTGTCAAACATTAGATTGCTGTAGTCATTGACTATTTTGTCCTGTGAAATTAACCTATTTTACTGATCAATTAATCTTTTTCTTAGTCAGTACCCCATTGTTTTGATGAGCATTAATTTATAATATGATTTTAGATCTGGTACAGCTAGGCTACCTTTATTTGCTTTTTTCCCCCATTAGTTCACTTGAAAGTGTTTGGTTCTGCACACATATATTGTATCTAGTATATACTGCGACATATTTAACATGTATAGGACTGCTAGCCATCTGAGGGAGGGGGTGGAGGAAGGGAGAGATAAAGTCAAACAGAAGTGAGCTCAAGGGATAATGTAAAGAAAAATTTTCAAAATAAAAAATACTTTTTAATTAAAAAAATAAAAATAAAATGAAGTATAAAATAAAAGCTAAGAATAAAAATAAAAAAAAATAAAGTAGTACTCTATTTCCAGGGTGGAGGGTGCACTACTCAAATTTTCTGTGCAGCTATTTTAAAAAATTCTTCTAAGAGTCTAACCACAAGCACTCTTTTCTCCCCTGGAGCTGTTGTATATGTCCCTGCCCCACTATAGCTATAGGATCTAGTGTGTTGGCTGAAGCTGGGTTTCTACTGACTGGGGATGCATTGGGACTGAACACTAGATTCCCTTGTAGTTGCCACAGACCCTCTTCACTGACCTTCCAACACATTCCTGTTGTTTGCAGGGTGAGAGATCCAGAAGCCTCCAGCACTGCTGCTGATTCAGAAGTCCTTCCTCACTGACACAGGGGTCAAGGCAATATATATATATATATATATATATATATATATATATATATTCTTTTTTCTTTGCTGGTTAATTTTTTTAATATGAGGTATTAGTAAAAGCATCTCTAAATATGGAGTAGAGGTACCCCTAGCTTCACTTGAGATCTCCCCTATGTTGGTTGACCCCAAACCAAGAGCTTCATGCTCCAGCAAGTACCCACAGTCAGCAGCTTTCCTGTCCCACTGCTTCTGTACTAATAAGTGTGCTGCTTCTTTCTCATCCAAGGTCAGATCTCTCCAGCACAGTGTGTCTGACTTTCCTAATCAGCTGAGATTTATTCAGTTTTCCTGGACTCAGACTCTAACTCTACAAACAGTCTGGAAGTAGAAAGTTTCTGTGGTGCTGAGGCACCAGCCAATCCTGCTAGCCCCAAGGACCCCCCCACTTGGCATTTATGTGTAGCTATCCCAGAGATATTTGTACTTCATATGGGTTAATCTTCAGTCCAGGTTTTTTCTTCAGATATTCTTGGGTTGTACTTGGAAGACCCATGTTCTATGCCAAGTCTTGATTTTTCACCAGTCTATGTTTGACCTGAGGTGCAAATTTGTTCTATTTGTGGGGGAAATCTGGAGAGCTTGAAATTTACCAACCTACTCTGCCATCTTCCCAGAATCTTTCTCCCAGATAAGTTTTATGAGTCATCAATTGTAAAGTCTTGATTCAGCTTATTGGTAAGGAGTAAATTAATTGAACAACAATAATTCAGAGTAAACCCCTTCCTAGAGTGCACTAGAAATATATTCCTTTGATGATGTGGGTCCCATGAAGATGTTAAATTGATAAAAAAAATAAATACATAAAACAAATAACAACCAACATACATCTCATTATATCCACATACATTGTTTTCCCTAGTAGAATATATGCTTCATAAAGAGAGCTACTTTTTATTTTTCATTTTGTATTTGTTTCCCCAATGCCTAACGCATACATGTTTGCTGAATTACATTGAATGATGAAATCAGTTCAGTGAAAAAGTAATCCAATCCTTTCCATGGCACCACATAGACAAAGAATCCATTAGCTTGAATGTTTTATTTTTCAATCCATTCAATTCATTTTCAATCCATTTCAACCTAGTATTATGCAGTTCATATTGAAAGTTTTAGCTAAGAATTCCATAAATGTTTAATATCCATTCACCAATTTAGAAAAGTTTGGAAAGATATACTGCCCTTGAAAGTTGAATACTCAGAAACAAGAGTGTTTTCAACAGCTCATAGAACTCTGTTAACTTAGCTTATTAATTAGTTCAAGAATCTTAGGGCCTTTTTTTCCCCTTTTGCTACAAAGCAGAAGAAAGGTGGGTGGCAAAATTTAGAAGCTCAAAGTACTAAACCATTGTTCATTATCTGAGAGAGAAGAGAACAAATTAAATAAATATTAAGGAAGGCCAGCAGCCTGGTAAAAACAAGTTAATATTTTTTCTTGCCCTTTACAGAGAACATTAAGAGAATGATTTCACAATTTATGCCCAAATGCCAGATAATTGTAGTTCATAATTTGAAGTTCATTCAACATTATCAAATACCTTTGTTTTAATAAAGCTGACTATATAACACAATCAATTATATTCCATGGTATGTTTCTTTTGAGGATAAATCCAGAATTATTACTATGTTCGTCATTTGTATAACACTTTAACTTAATTGAAACAATCATTTTTAATATACATAGAAAGATAAAATGCAATGACTGGCTGTTTGACTGAAGGTATGAATCTAATCTCAAAAAAAATAGAACTCTATGTTCTTACAGACACATCTTAATCTGACTTCATTCAGTCTCATAGCTTATTGGTAATTTGTGTCGTTCAAATGATGCTCAGAATGGATTCAAATATTTTGCCTTTGATACAAGCCAGGATTTGGTTAGAAAATGTTATTTACTATCCCTAGCAACATCAAAGCACCTGAGCCTCACTCCATATCAGAAATATTTATACTTTCAGATCTGTTGTACTTTTCTCCCCCACAGAAATTGCAGATTCAAAATTAGACTAGATGCAAATCATATTTGGATGCAAAACAGGCCATATTTTGTAGCAGGAAAAATACTCTCTCTCTCAACTGCCATTATTCTGCTCTACCACTCAGAAAATAGAATCATTTCATTAGCTTTATCTGTTTAAATATTTTCCCATAAAATATATAAATCACTTTAAACCTATGATTTAAATCTCTCTCTGTCATTAATTCTGCAAAATCAAGGAGATGAACAAGGTATATCATTCAGGTATACAGGCTAATTCTCTACATCTCTCACGATATGTTTCAAACACTGAAGGTTCTCAGAGAAAGCTACAGAGAAATCATTTTACGAGGAACTTGTCATATCAACAGTCAGAAATTATATCAATAAAAGGAATATTTAGAAAAAGAAGGATACATAGCATAGTGTTCTCAATTGTTATAAATATTTAAATGTGGAAATATGGAAAGAAAAAATCTCTACAAGTGTTTACAAATAAAACTTAATGGATAAGATGTCATATAGGAAAGTGGAAAAGTCACCCAAGGATTTCTTTTTCCAGACCTATGTCCATACAATTATATATGATGCCATTCAATTTTAAAATGCTGAATATTTTCAGAGTAGTGTGTGTGTGTGTGTGTGTGTGTGTGCATTTTACAGACTGCCACTGCGGCTGAATTTTTTTTTAAACAAGTTTTGACATCAAAAAGATAGCGGCTGAATTTTAGTTGCTTTGCAACAGATACTATTTAACAATTCAATTAGTATAACTGAATTCAGTTTCTAATTGAAAAAATCCCAATCATTCTTCTTGATGTCTCTATCCTTTGACACTGCCAATCACCATTTTCTTGATATTCTCTTTAAGTTTTACAAGATAGTGAGGCTGCATAGCAAATAAAATGCTGGGATACTTCAAATATTTACTAGTTGTATGACTCTTGGACAGTTACTTAATTTCTGTTTGTTCCTTTTTTTCTCATCTGTTAAATGGGGATAATTATAGGACTTCCTTCTCAGCAGCACTAATTGATCAGAATTTTGTAAAGAGCAAATGAAATAATATTTTAAAAAACTATATTACTTGGATCATAGTAAGTGTTAACTAAATCTTAGCTATTACTTTAGGATAGTATATCTTTTGATTCTCCCCCTACCTATCTGATCACTCTTTCTCAGTGTTCTTTGCTGGATCTTCATCAAAATCACAACTGCTACATATGGATGTCTCAGAAAACTCTGTTTTGTACCCTCTTCTCTTTTCTCTCTATACTACTGCAGCTCCCATGGTATTAAATATTCATTTTTTTGTTGATGATTCGCAGATCTACTTATCCAAGCCTTATCTCACTTATGTCATGTTGTTGTTGTTGTTGTTGTTGTTGTTGTTATTTGTCTACAACTGCCTGTCAGACATCTTGAACTGAATATCCAGTAGACAGCTTAAAACTGACATGTCCAAAACTGAACTCATGGTTTCTTTTTTCCCTTACCTTCTTCCCTTTCTAAACTTTCATATTGCTTTTGTGGGAAATTTCATCCTTTCAGCATTCTACACTCATGAACTAGATATTTATTATATCTCATTCTCTTTTACCAACTGCTCCCAATATCAATTCTGTTGCCAAGATTTTTTGATTTCACTTTTTCAGTATTTGTCAAATATGTTTATTCCCCTCCTCTGATACTGACTTCTCTTGCTACAGGTATCATCCCCTTACTCCTGGACTATTGCAATAGCCTTATGATTTGTCTACCTGGCATAATCTCCCCACTCTACTCCATTCTGCATTCATCCAGTAAAGTTATTTTCTAAAGCTCTTATCTGAACATATCACTTCTATACTTTATAATATCCAGTGACTTGATTTAGAATCAAGTATAAAACACTTTATTTTGTGTTCATAATCTAGCCCTTCTCCACAAATTTTCAAAATTCTTGTATTATTTCCATTCGCCTTCTTACTCTTCAATCCAATGACACTAGTCTTCTAGTTGTTCTAAGAACAAGACTTTCTCTCTGCTTCATGTATTTTCTCTGTTTCCTCCATGTAGCCAATATTCTCCATTCTCATCTTGTACTCCTAGCTTCCCTTGTTCCCATATAAAATTTGACCTACTACAGGAAATATTTTCACATCCCTCTTAATTCTTGTTCTTTCCCTTTGTTTTCTATTCTATATGTTTATATATTTCTATATAAAATAATTTTCTATTCATTTTATTATTCAAAAGTGAAAGAATAGATTTGTTTTTCTTACTTGCAACAAAGTTTTCTTAATTATATTGCCTTTTGCATGAATTTTATGTTCAAAAAATTGAAAGGAAACAGATTTGAAATGCACATTTTTATTTCTAAACCATTATTAATGTTGACTATTAAGTTTATAATTTCACGAGTTGTTTTCCATTTGTAAAATTTCAGTGGATGGTCAAAGAATTATTACATCAGGGAGGAGGTTGAACCATAGATCCATTGAAATATTAAATTGGGAGATACCTCAGAAGTCATCTAGTTCATCCCCTGCCCAATTGATAAATCTCTTCTATAACATGTTAAATAATTCATCATGTGACTTCTGATTGAACATGCCCATTTCACATGACTTCTATAGCCAATGAGTCATAGATTTGGGAACTGAAAAAAGAGGAATCTGTAATTTCTTTGGTTCAGGGAACTACTAATTTGAATTGATTTCTTTTTCCAATAAAGATCATATCATATCTGTAACTTAATGGTCTTAAAGAGCAGCTTATATCATTGAGATGTTAAAAGACTTGGCCAGAATTTCACAAACATTATATGTTTAGATGTAAGAATTACATAGCAGAGAGAAAGCTGGACTTCAAAAAATCTTAGCTATGTTAATCTGGGTGAATCTCATTTTACTTTAATTTTGTCAAATGCAATATAAGCATGTTATAGTACCTACCTCCAGA